>NC_047662.1:72641547-73270922 GCF_011762505.2 Arvicanthis niloticus
CTCTATCCTAGGTTTTTTGTAAGGTTTAGTTAGCATATCCCAATATTTGAGCTCAATGCTTGGCACACAATAATATGTTCAGTAAAGATTAATTTTCAACTGCAGACATAAATGCTAGCAATATTTTGCCAATAGAATCTTCTACAGAACATGTAAACTTTGCAAGCCCACTTGTTTTTACCTGTAACATGTAGGAGCTGAGTTGATCAGCTGGAAAGTGCCCACACTTTCCAAGTAAGTATCTATCTGTATCTGGGTCCTATGTATGCTACAGTATATCTTATCTCATATCTTGATTACTTGATTCACTCTTGTGTCTGTGCATTTTTCTCAGGATGGCAGGAGTCTCTATCAGTATCTCTCTAAAACTCATCTTCATCCCTTGTTTTTTTACACCTATGCACAGTATAGTTGAATAACCTTATACATTTACACCACACAGCAATTTTGAATGGAAGTAAAACAAAGCGTTTCAAAGTGTGCTTACAGGATTCAAAGTTCTGAGGTCCACAGTACAGCTCTCTCAGCTGGGAGAACTTGGGAAGGTTACTCATTTGTTCTGTTGTGTTTGATCATCTGAGAAAAAGAAAGTAATGATATTATTGAGGGATATATTAAAATTTTTAAATAGCTAATGTATGTAATATAAAACAATGATATAAGAAGCAGTGTGAGGTAAACATAGGAGGTATGCCTACCTGAGAGTCTTTTTAAAATACATACAAATTGTATTAAAGTTTGGAGAATTTCATACATAGTATCTTGATCATGTTCATCCTCTACTCCTAACCCCAACTCTACCCAGGTCCAACCTCCCCTTCTGTCTGTTCTTTTTTTTTTTCTCTTTTTATTCTCTTTTTTGTTTTTATTTTTATTTCTTTGGAAGAGATCATCTTACAGAAGATATCTTGGTCCTCTGATTGGTCTTACAATCTTTTTGCCTCCTCTACAACAATGTTCCCTGAGCCTTAGTTGAAGCTCTTGTGTTGTAGATGTTTCATTTGAAAGGTACCCTACAGTCTTTGCATTTTGGCCAGGTGTGACTTCTGTAAGGATCTCTGTCTGCTGCAAAAAAGATTTACTGATGAGGGGTCAGAACCAAACTTAGCTGTGCATATAAGGATTAGTGCAATGCACTTAGGAATTACATTGGGTTAGAAAGGTGACAGTAATGGATTTTCTAAGTTCCAAGGCCTTACTGGCTATGGGAGGCTACATAAATGTATAGGGACAGCATGGGTTTTCTTTTACTGAGTGGGTCTTAAGTTCAATTACATGGTTGTTGGTTACCCTATAATGTAAGTGCTACTATTGTTACCTACCCAAATATTTTACCATTCTGGTCACTGTAGTGGTTCATTAGCATTACAGCTGGATAGGACTTTTTATTTCATTAGCAGCTTACATGGTTTCTTCTGAGACTATAAGAGAGCTATTCCTCAGTGAAGAGGCTTCCAGGTCAGATCCAGCTCAATTCCCCCAAACTCTGTGTCCTCAGTGTGTGGTGTCTTCAACAATAATTTATCATCTTCTTTTTCTTGTAGGGCAATCACAATAATCAATACCCTTTGGGAGTCTTTAGTCTTCCCTGACTGACCACTGGAAAGGTAGTTTCCTATGCAATGAGTGTTCAGGCCCAAGATAGAAAAAAAAAATTAGGGAAGGGGAAAGAGCATGATGGGAAGGACTCAAAGAAGCTTTTATATTCAAAGGCGTGCTCCATAGTCTGATAAGGATGTAGTTATCTAGTCATGCGTATTTGAAAATTTATCCTTCTACACTTATAAATCTCTGAATTATACTGCAGGATTAAAAACTGAAAAATAATTTGCATGAGCACATAGTGAGCTTTTTGACATGTTAAGCTCTTCATAGTAAATGAAAAAACATACACACGTTGCTGGTAGAATATAAAGAATGCTTCTAAGAATTGTTTGTGAGTATTACATGTTGTAGGATAGTCCATGATTTCCATGAAGAGATGAAAACATTCTGAATTATTTTAAAATGTGGCTGAGTAGTCAGGATTTACTTAAGGATAGAATGTCACAAATTTTAATGGTATTTTACCCTGATGGAAAGGTTAAAGTTTTACAGTGAATCCAGATGGAACATGGCCTACATGTTGTGAATATATATATATATATATATATATATATATATATATATTCACATATATATGATTTTTGTGAACTCCATACATGAGCACTGTATCTATAAGACTCTTGCTCCTTTCCTCTTACTGGCGTTTTCTCTCTCTCTCCAGCTCCTTTATACCCACTGTGATTCTGCCTTCACCTCCAGGTCTACCCATAGCCCTTTGCCAAATTCATTATCTTTAATTTATTATGGTTATGTGTGTGTATATATGGTTATATATATATATATATATATATATATATATATATGATTGGATAACCTGTGTGAGAGCTTCTTTATGTAGGTAACTGATTCTCCCTCTTTCGTCAGCCATGTGTTTTAGAAATACATAAGCAATAAAGATCTCACTAAGTTTTTCATCTTTGATAACTAGTCCGTTACAGTTCCTAGTATTCATTTTGAACAACTCTGAATATTACATAATCATTTGTGTATCTGACTGTCATAAAGTATTGCCACCAAACCTACTGTCCTAATGAGCTCATGCTGCTGTAACACAGTAATGTAGAATGGAAGGTTTAAACAACAAACATTACTTCTCACAGGTTTGGAAGTAAGAAATCTGAGATCAAGGTTGCGGGCTAGTGTGCTCCATGATCATTGAATCAGCTCTTCATTTCTGGATTGTGTAACTAAAAGGGCTTCGTGGAATTTACATTCCTTTTCAGTACTAAATGTACTAGTGAAATAGGTCACACTGTGTCCAGCATATTGAATATATCATCATTATTTTTGATGATGGTGCCAAGTGCTAACTAAATGTGCTTTGGGATATTGTACTAATAATTATAAAAATGTGATATCTTGAGAAGATGCTCTTCCACATAATTTCAGGCCTATTATTTTAAAGGGATTCTATTCAAGTCCATTTAGCCATGGCTTAATTGGATTGGATCCATGTTTGGTTTAATTCAGAAATTTTAATAACCTCTAGCAAGTAATAAATCTCTGAGTGATGAGATTTGATATATATCCTATAGGTTCCAGACATAATCTGCTTTGAAATGTAAATGATGAACAGATTTATGTTCTAGGGTCTCAGAAAAATAAGAAATTGTTTCTAGTTTTGTGGAAGAAAAGGCAAAATCCTAGAATGCTATTCGCTGATAGACTCACTCACTTATTCATTCACAATAGGTTTGAGGGATTGAAATATGACATGGAGATTTTGATTCTCCTTATGTTAGATATGCAACTTAGTTATGTCAGTAGCTGTGGGGATGGAGACAATCATCCTGTTTTGTTGCCTGCAGTAGCCTAAGGACTTCTATTGATCTTTTAGGGACCTCAACCCAGATAAAATTGATCCTTGGACTGGGTATAGAAAAGAATTTCCCAGCAAGCCAGTGTGAAAAATACTTGGAGCTTCCCAAAAGATCATAGATTTCAGAACAAACACTGATATGTTCTCAAAAGGTCCTCAAGGGAGAAAAGAGACATCCTTAAGTGTGGGTGTGAGTTTCCCCAGTGAGGGTCAGGATTGAACTTCTATATAGTTGCTGTTCTGAAGACACTTGTTAAGGGAACAAAATGAGATCATAAGGCAGGGCCTATGCCTTGGTTTGGGATGCAGCTGCTAAAGTAAACCCCTGGGTTTTATTCACAAGGGTTGCAAGGCATAGATATGTACTGTAAACTGAGGTTAGTCCTTGTTTTTGAGATTCCTAGATTATCTAGAATATTAATAAGGTCATACTTGAAAGTCACATAGGCTTATGCCTTAAGCATGGTTCATTTAACATCCAGCTTTGTATAAAAAGAACATTGTCTAGGTCAGCAGCCTCCAAAGAAAGTGATAATCTGTTGGAATTCTTGGCTCTCACCTGGTAAGAGGTTTTGGATGAGGGGTTTCTGTCCCTTGACATATTGCCATAATTTCTTGTCTTTGTATCCTGCCCCAATGTGATGCTATTTAATAGGAGTACAACACAAAAGGAGTAGTCAGTTCTACCTTGAGTGAGTATAGGTGTATAGAGAATAAAATGTACCAAAGTCTGACCCAAAAAGTGAGTCATTATCTAAGAGGAGGCAGAGTAGTATTGGATGAAAAGAGTAAATATGCTTATTGAGTATCCCTGATAAACATATCCTTTAAAAATATGCTGAGAATGAGAGTGTTGGATTAGTGACCAAAGACCAGGACATATGAGGCTGTGGATTCTGAAGTATATAGACTGTTCTCTCTCTCTCTCTCTCTCTCTCTCTCTCTATATATATATATATATATATATATATATATATATATATATATATATATATATATATATATGGAGATAGGATCCATGCCATTAGGAAACTTGGTATTCAGGAGAGTAGAATAATAGATGTATATAAAATGTAAAATTTTTATGGTTAAAAAATACGTCTCACCTCTTAGAATCATTCCTATGTTTATAAATTTCTCTGTTGAGGCAGGAGGGGTGAGATATTTTTATCTAGTTGTGTGAACGATACCTCCATCCACTTAGGACGAGAAGAAGGTAACTGAGCTCTGATAACTAGGACAGTAAGGAGGTGAAGTAGTAGATTGAGAGAGCCAAAACTTATGACAGGGGAGAGATAGTTAGGAGGTCTGGTGGATCACGGCTTGTGGGCCTCTTTAAGAAGGCCACCACGGGAGACCATGGAGGGAGTTTGAGGCAGATGCATGACCCATTGGATTTTGTTGTAAACAGATTACTTTGTCTTCTGTATTAAGAATAGATGGAGAGTTAAGATAGCGAGATTATTTAGGAAACTTTTGTACATAGTTCAGATGTGTGATGGTGGCAGCTATGAAGATAGGATTTCAAATTTTTTAGATTATGGGAACAGGAAGGGGAAGCTTCGGGGAAAAATTAGGGTAGAAACTGAGGGTTTTGGTTTAAAAATGCTATCTTCTTTTAAGAGCTGGTAGCCTGGAAAAATGTTGTGAAATCAGAAGACAGTGGTTGTAGTGGAATAGTGTTGTATACTAGCAGATTCTGTGGGTCGAAGTCATGGCGGTTGTTGAGCTAAACATCAGAGACTCACTGGAACATAGAAGGCAGCTAGATGGAAAAAGTGAAAATATCCAAGTCAGGGAGGAATGAGAGGCTGTAAACCTGAAGTATTTAGCAGGCAGGCAAAAGGTAAATGTTTGTGAATTCTGAGGAAAATCTGATCAAGCAGTAGGAAGTACCGTGGTAGTGTAGTAGGGTAACACTTCAAGGAGGAGGGCTCAGGGATGTTCTAGGGATTTGCCCATTAACAGCAAGATGGGAGCGTCACTGTCAAAGGCTCAAATTACAGTGACCATTTCCGGATCTGAATTCACTTCATAGCACCCAGGTTGCATATCCTTCCATCTCATAGAACAAGTGTTCCAGTAAGCTGGGTAGATGGGGTTGGTTCTCCACACTGAAGAAACAGGAAAGAAAAAAACACCAAAAATACATTCAGTGGTTCAAAATTACTCTGCTCGTAGTGTGAGGATGAGAGTGGGCTGGCAGAAGTGTTGGCTGTTGACTAAGAACAGGGAAGGGAATTTAGCATGCTGTTGTGTGATGATGTTCCTGGAGAAATGTGAACAAATGTCTACCCACCCATTAGGGAACTGTAGAGAGATCATATGAACAGTGTCAGCAAAGCCCACCACAGTGAACCAGTGAGCGTTTTTTGGGGGATGGGGGTTTCCTTACAGATGTATATGAGACTTCTAGACATCTCCATCAGCAAATGCCTACCAGAGGCATTTCCTGGGGCTCTTCCTGATAGGCACTCAGCCTTACAAATTGGGTAGTCCTCTTGCCTCAAAAGGTTCACTGTTTCTATAAGTTTCATGGACTTCTTGGGCCCTGTGATTTGTTTACTTCCAGAGTCCTAGTAGCTAACCTTTAGAACTTCTGTAGTCTGGGAGTATTTCCTTTAGGTGGAATGTTTCAATTTGAAGGAATTTGCTACATTATACCTGCTGGGTGAAATTAGTCTGCTCAGGAAGTTATCTTTACTTCTCTGGCGCATAATTCTTTGGCAGGTTGTATGATTGACTGCAGTTTTGATTTTCAGTCTGATCTTTTGTGTCCAAGTGCAAGAGCCTTGGCCAATGAGTGATGTGCAGTCATTTTTTTAAAAACAATTCTCAGTGTCAAATATTGTACTAGAGTATCTGAGCTTAGTTCAGCTACTGATGGGGGGCTCTAGAAAGATTTCCTGTAGACATTTGAAGTGATTGGAAGGATCTTAGATAGTTTTTCATATTTCTGGGATGAAATGATCTGACAAAAGCCAGTTAAGGGAAAGGGGGTTTGTATTGACTCATTTCAGGGTATAGTTCATCAGGAAAGAGAGGTGAGCCAGTCACATTGCATCTGCAGCCAGCAAGGAGAGGAGAAGGGATATTGATGCTTAGCCTCTTTTCTCCTTTTATTCAGTCCAAGTTGCAAGGCAGTGGTGCTGTCCACATTAGGGTGTGCCCTCCCACCCCAGTTAAACACCTCTAGGTAATCTCTCACAGATATGCCTGGATATCTGTCTCCAAGTTCCAGAGCCTATCCAGTAGACAACCGGCATTAACTTTCACAAGCATATTTCAGGAAGATTACAATACAAGGACTATGTAAATACTGGGTTCAATTTGGAAATAACTTTGATTCCTTTCTGTTTTCTAACCTGTTAAGTATCCTAAGCTTAAAACAAGCATCTACAGTAAGCACAGTGATTAGGGGTGATGGAAATCTTGAGTTTTGACAGAAACTAGAATCCAGTTCTGAATTCAAGCTGGGGACCCTCAACACATTGCTTTCTTGGCAATTCAATTTTCTTTTAGGGATGTTAAGAATGAAAAAGTCATGCCCCTACCCCAGAGGATATGTTAGTAACAGATAATATGTCCTCTATAATATCCCTTGTTTTGTGTACTGGATTTATAAGCACTTGTATGCTTTCCTTGATGATTTTAGCTCAGTAAATCTTTGTGCTTCCTCTTTCTGTGTCCTAGCATTTTAACATCAGCCATCAGTCACTGTGTTCTTAACCTGCCAAGGTATAAATGCAGCAGTTCTCTCACTGGGCCAAATTTTTAAATTGTAGCAAATGCCTGGCTTTGAACAATTTAAGGTCCATTTTCTCTGTCAGAACACATGCTTATATTGGCTGGCACTTTAACATTTTATTCCCAGTTCTTATAGCTGTTTCTTTCCCCAACTATGTTTGCTTTGAAATCAGTTAGAGGAGTTTGGGGTGGAAGTTGAGAAATTTTCACTTCAGATTCTGAAGCTTCATTTTCTGGGCCCTTAGGGAGTTGGCCAACTTGGGATACGAACTGAGTTCTCAAAGGGAGATTGAATATTTTTAAAGGACAGGAAGTGAGTGGGGAGCTGGGGAAGCTGCAGTGTTATCCAATTGTAGTTTGACATTATTGGTTAAGAAATGGAATACCCATGGGAGACTGGACTATATCCGGGGCATCTGGCTTCATGGTCCTTAATTCATTCATTCTCTTAGACATTTGGTCTGGAGCTCAGAGTAATAAGAAGACAAAGAAAGAGGTCAGCCGTATGCAGTAATTAGGGCATAAAAGACAATTGGTTATCTATTTTTACAACTTAGGGACTTTGGTTTAGATAACAATTCAATATTCTTTTTACTGGTTAACAGACAATTAAGAGAACATTTGGAGAAGTAGGATAGGTGTTTATTCCTAGTCCTGGGAACATGAACATGTTTGACTCTGCCAACAAAGTGGAGAAGTTGTCCTTGAGATGGCTGAACTCAGACAACTGTCTCCTCACAAATTTTCCCTGAGATCTCTGGGCTCAGACCACTGTTTACAGCAGAAGCTGTTCAGCTGTAGGGAAGTCCCCAGCTCCCCTAGGGTCTGGGATCTTGAATTTAGTTTCTCTCTATTATTAAATGGAGCCTGAAAATGAAATGGTTGTACTTAATATAAGTTTCTTTGGCTTGTTCCCAACAAGGGTACTGGTTTTGATAAGGTAGGTACTACCAGGGCTTGGATAAATGTTTCAGGGGCAGAAGTCAAAAGAAACATGTACTGCATCATTGCTGGCAATTGTCAATGACTCATTTGGTGAAGTGTAAGAAACAGTAGGGAAGTAGAAGCTAGAATACTGAGTTAGCACAATACAAAACAAAAGTCATAAAAAAATACGTTTTCTACTATAATAGTGTTGTTGGTTTTGACAGTGTAATGGCAGGTAGGAAGTCCTGTCGTGACTTGGGCCATAGAGCACTTGATGATGCTCTTGCCTGCTTCAAAATTTTATTTCTTAACACAATGAAAGAGCACAGATTTGAGAATAGTATGTTTATATGATTTGTTAACAATAATGAGCTATTGTTTTGCAAAAGAAACTAATTTAGTTCTAATCCTACTGATCAGAACATTTATTCTTTAATACTCCTAAATATTTGAGAGTATTGATTATCTAATATCTAATATATCTATAAGGAATCCACTTTATTAATGGATTAATCATAATAAGCATACATTTCCAAAGAGAACATGGTAGTACACACCACAGTCTCCCATTACTTGGGAGGATTAGGAATTCAGGAACAGCATCAGCTATATAGTGAGCATGTGAGTCCATGTATTTATCTATTACATGAGACCATGTCTCAAAAAGTCAACAAAACAACCAAACCAAGGCAAACAAGCACACAAGCAAACAGAAACAGAAAAAAGAAACAAAAAAAACCCCAAACCACAAAATATCAATACAGATGTCATCATAAAAGAATCTCTTATATGATAATGAGTCCAGATCTATGCTTTATTTATTATGATATATTTATTAAGATTTTATTTAAAAACGTATTATTTAAAATTGGTTTCAGACTGATTCAGAATCTGAATTTCAACTGACCGTAGCAGAGGCAGAATTTTTTTTCTACATTGGGAATAGGAGGATACTGGGAATCAAACCTTAGACTGAGGCTGAACATGATCTGCCACTGAACATGATCCCACTACCAGCACTCTGACTATAGGTCCTAGGAAATAGCTTTAGTGATATAGTTGAAGGACAGGATTCTCAAACTTAAACCATACAGATGAGCCCTCCTCTATAAGAGGCGATTCACAGTTCTGACTTAACCCACAGGGCAGGAACCTTTCGCAGGTCACCTCTGTTAGATCTACTTTTTTGTCATCTTGACACCAGTAGAGTTATCCGAAAAGTGAGAAAATGTCTTCATAAGATTGAACAGTAGACAAACCAATGGAACATTTCCTTAATTAGTGACTGAAATGGGAGGATTCAGCCTATTGTGTGTGTGTGTGGGGGGGGGCGGTTTGCCACCCCTGGGCAGTTTGTTCCTAGAGTGTATAAGAAATATAAAAGAAAAGGCCATGGGGAGCAAGCCAGTGCACTCTGGATCCATGGTCTCTGGTTCCTGCTTTCAGGTTCCTGTCTTCACTTTCATCAGGGATGGAGTGTTACCTGAGAGTTGTTTGTTGAAGTAAAGCATTTCTTCCCCAAGTTGCTATTGGTCTTGGTGTTTTATTATAGCAATAGAAACTATAACTAAGCCCCTTAGCACTTTCCATTTTAACTGAAGGTTGAGGTACAAAAAGGCCTGTGTTCTTGTTTCTCTATAGAAAATCTAAAAGAATCAAAAGAGAAGCAGGTTAGGAATTTATCCCTAGAGGGAGGATAGAAAGCAGAAGAGGTATATGTTGAGATTTCCCTCCCCTGTGAGTTTTGTGGTGAAGAAAAAAAAAATGAGGCAGCCATTTTGGATATTCTCCACAGAAAGGAACAAACATCAGTACAGTCAGTGCTAGCTATAGAGCTTATGTCAGAATTTGGAGTAGCCATGTCAATGGCTATCGTAAGTGTCTATAAAACTATGGAGATAAAGATAAACACACACACACACACACACACACCACACACACACACACGAGTATGTGTCCATGCATACATATTTGTGCACACGTTGGTGTGTTGGGTGACACAACTAGGGAGCACTGAGTTAGCTACCAGTGAGCTACAGCGAGGTGATTCTCTTAGTTTAACTTCCTCTCATTATGTCAACCTGGTCATTTTAGGTTCAGAAAAAAAAATGGGGCTAAAAGATAAAAGGAAGGAATAAAAGAAAAAGGGGCTGATATCACCCCTTTTAAGTCACCAACACTTTTGTGTAGCTAACTGTATTTGAGTAGGAGAGATACCTAGAATTTGAGTTTTCTGATGGACAAATCTAGGCAGTTTACCTATGCATTACGACTGCCGGTGATGGCTTAACACTTCTGAGTCAGAAAAGTAGTTATTTGAGTGTTAGAAAAAGCCCTCCCCTATTGACTGAATTTTAAAGGAACAGTGAAAAGCAGCACAGTAGCATTTTCTTATTGCTGTGATCAGAATACCCTACAAATGGAACTTAAGGAAGAATACATGTATTTGAGCTCACAGTTTGAGGATGTGGCATGCAAGATAGAAGTGTGAGGCAAATGGTCAGGTTGCATCCAGATTCAAATGCCAGAGGAAGATAATGTGTGTACTGAGCTATGTTTTTTTGTTGTTATTCTTCAGTCTAGCACCCAGCATTGTGGCTCAAGGGATTGTTTTCCCACTTTCAGGATGGGCCCTCCTTCTTTAGACTCATCCACAAGTGTGTTTCCATATGTATTTATATCCAATTAAGTTGATGGTTAAAAAATTGACTGTTACCAAGGACTTCTGTGAGTTCTGATCCTGGACTCTTGATTGGACCCAGAGATATAATATATAGAGTCACAAATGTATCTAGGAATGCAGATCTTGTGCATTTTAACAACAAAAAGGCAGATAGAAATAGCTTCAGTACTTTCTTCAAATAAAAAACTGGTGAGGAAGCCAAGGTTTGTGGTATAAGCTACTTGGGATGCTGAGTGAGGAAGATGGTACGGTTAGGGCATTTCTAGCTTGAAGAGTGAGTTCAAAGCCAGCCTCAAAAATCTGGTAAGGTGTGTCTCAAAGGTGGAGGTGGGGACTGGGTCTATCTAAAAATCTATTTGAATTTTCTGATGGACAAATATATTGACCTAGGTATTTTAATTTGTAATGGAACTATAAATGGTGGAATAAATATACATACATATATATATATGTATATATATATATATGTGTGTGTGTGTGTGTGTGTGTGTATGTGTGTGTATATGTATATATGGCATATATATATGGCATATACATGGCGAGTGTGTGTGTGTGTGTGTGTGTGTGTGTGTGTGTATGTTTGGATGCTTGGCCACCATGTTGAGACCCAAGATTTAATTACTAGTACTAGAAATGTGCCAAAGCTGATAGGGCAGGGATTATATCTTCCTTACTTCTTCATCTTAAATGATGAGTTTTAAAGAAAGATTGAAGAGCTAAGTTGCTTACTAAGGTAGAATTGTAGCTAGGTAACAGGAAAGCTGAGTAATGTACACAGATCCTGTGGTAGTTTGAATGAGAACCTCTAGATTCATAGATTTGAATGCTTGATCATTAGGGAGTGGCACTGCTTAAGAGGGGTTAAGAGGTGTGGCTTTGTAGGAGAAAGTTTGTCACTGGAGGTGGGTTTTGGGATTTCAAAACTTCAAGCCAGGCCCAGTGTGTCTCTCTCCCTGTAGTCTTGGATCTGTATGTAGAGCTCTCAGTTCCTTCCCTAGTACCATGCCTGCCTGCATGCATGCACCAGTGCTTCTCACCTTGCTGATAATGAACTATACATTTGAAACTGTAAGAAAGCCCCCAATTAAATATTTCCCGTAAGTGACTTGCCATACTCACTGTGTCTCCTCACAGCAATAGAACACTGACTTACACCAATCCTCAATTTTTATATTTGAATGTAAATGGCAATGGCATGTATGTTGCAAGTGCTTATAATAAACACAAACATATAGATGTCTTTAAATTGTTTTTACGTTTGTTTTGTTCTGTGGTCGTTTTTGTTTAGATTTTTGTCTTTTCAAGACAAGTTCTCATTAGTCCAGGCTAACCTTGAACTCCCTGTGTAGTCATCTCTTGCTTTGAACTCCCAATTTTCCTGCCTCTGCTGGGAATTAAGTCATGTTCATCATGAATGACTTTTATTTTTAAATTGACTGAAACTTACAGGGATTTATCTGGTACAATTTGATTATTTTTAATTATACACTCTAGAAAAATTTGATTCACTTAATAGGTACACATATGGGAATATTTGTTGTCTTTTGCTCTTTTTTTTTCCCAATATATGGGTGCATTTCCTTTTCACTATTCTTACTGAGAAAGGATGTGACTGTAGCCTGTCTAATATGCTGCCTGTGAGCATCTTTGTCTGCCTGGAAATGCGACTTTAAGCATCTTGACACAAAAGCACTCAACTCAACTATCATGGGAGGTCATACTTTCTTTATACCCTGGTTTTAGCCTGTATAATTGTGTAGACAGGAGAACAAGATACAGGGAAGCCCAGGAGTGAGCCTTCCTTTTGCTTTTGCTCCCTGATTATTTGGCAGATGCGAGAATTATCTGGTAATTCTAGCTATCAGAAAGTTCACAGTACTGGGTCACAAAGGGATTTTGGCTGTAAGTATTTCCCAGATAATTTTACTAAAATAGTCAAATATAATGTAATAGATTAAAATGTAGACCACATTTTCAATGAGCTTTTATATTAGAGAATTATATAAGACTGAAATTAAATTATTCATATAAAATAGATAAAAAGAAAATGTGTTGGAAGAACCTTTTTGTATTTTATACTTTGGTTTATCCATAGTTAAAGGAGTAACATGCTGACGCACAGACACTATCTCCTCTAAGCAGAAACAGCATATGATTCAGAGAGAAAGGGCCAGGTGCTGTACATATTGTCTCCTCCAGTGAATTCCTTTCATCTTATCAAGGTTAAGAATTAATCCTTTGTTTCTTCTCCTTGCAATGTCAGCTCTTGTTAGAACTTCCTTTCTTAGCATTTGTGCCACCTTCTGGTTCCGTGATATTTTGTATTTAACTAAGCAGTCAGGCATCCAAACAAATAGACTAAGTTCTTTTACTTCTTGGCTTAACATTCTTCTAAAAGACAACAGAGGAACCCCTCAGGAATGTGTTGTAAGGGCACATGAATGTTTTGTAATGAAGATGTTTAATGTGTCCCTGAAAAGCAGAGTTACAATTACAAACCCAAATCAACAATTAGTCTCAAATTTTGTAACTTTTAGAAGTAACTGTGTTAGGAATGGCAAAGTCCTGTGTGAGAGCAGTGATCTGTAGCAAACGTATTTGGGTGTTTGATATGTTCTTGGCACAAAGAGAAATGTGCTGGTCTACTGCAGCTGACTGGGGGCTCTAGCTACTGGTTCTCACTGCTCGAATTTGACAGGCCATTTAACCTTTCTGAACCTCTGTGTATTAGACTGTGAAACGAGTATAGTCACATCTCAGAATCACTGTGACAACTGAAGACATTGTTTGTCTGTCTGCCCTGATAATATGTTAACAGTAAAGAAAAATAAACCAATTAGTTGGTGGTTAATAAAATTTGATGTTATAATTATTATTGTAAAAGGAAGCATTGGTAATACACATTGTTAAACTAATTTAAACTCCATTTCTTTTCCACTAGTATCTACCAGAATTGTGAAGAAAATCAAATATCACGAAGCAGGAAGGAGCCAAGGCAAATTTCCAATGCCACATACAAATACAAAATAATAGCACTATTTAAGTTTAGGTGTTTAAATTTGTTTTTCAGTTAAAGTTAATTAAAATGCCAGTTTCCATAGTTCAGGTTGGCACTAGCTTCATGAAGTGAAGCACTTGAAATTACAACAGGTAATGAATGTTGATTCATTCAGTGTTTCAGATTTTCTTAATTATGATTTACTTATTAATTGCTTGACATATAGGGATCACACCAAGTCCTTGCATATGCTAGGGAAGTTCTATACGACTGAACTATGTCCCCATCCTTTTACTTACAGTTACAATTTGATTCTCGCTGAAATGTCGTAGGTCTCTATTAAACTGCACAGCTCAGATCACATGGCGACAATGCATTCATGAGTTTCTACTTAACTATGTACAGATTAAACCACACACAGTTTCTCAATCCAGGTTACACACAAAGAATTAGTTCAGGAGCATAGCATTGGCCAAAGTTGATGTTTAATGGTGCCAACTATGTTTTTCTTTTAAAGTCTCTGAACAATTAACTTTAGTTTTAATTGGTCTCAATTTATCATATTAGTTTCATTCTTGTCATAATTATCAAGTGCTTTGATGTATATTCTATTTATCAGAAACCTAAAATTTTACTCATTCTAGGAAAAAGATAATACCTATTTTAAATTTAGTATAGTTACTAGGCAGACTAGAACCATTAAGTGCCCTTCCATAAAGGTTTGCCTATTTGTTGTCTTAAGAAATCCTTCATTCTATAACAAAAAGTAATATATATATATATATATATATATATATATATATATATAAACAATAAAATACTTTAAGATCATATATATGGAGAGAGAGAGAGAGAGAGAGAGAGAGAGAGAGAGAGAGAAGGAAGTAAGATTTGGGGGACTGATAATTTCTTAATTTCTTTGATACTTCTGAGTAAAATTAAAGATAATATGAAAAGTTTATTCTGCACAGTAAACTGTTGTTTTCTTATAAAAGTCTCTTGACTCTCAAGGAAATTACTAAAGTTTACTAATTCATTCAATCGTTCTTTCTTGTTTTGGGTTTAGTTGAAGATAGAACATTATTATGTAGCCCTTACTATCATTGCATCTCCACGTAGCCCGATCTAGCCTTCAGTTCACAGCAACTCTCTTATGTGCTGATCCTCTAGGCATGAACCACCACATCCAGTAGTAATTTTTGTTTTGTTTTTAAAAGTACATTTAACAGAAAGTGAAGCCTTATAGAAGTGAAAGTTTACTAATGTCAAACCATGTCATTAACATAAAACAGTCTTGAAATTTATGACTATAACCAGTCATATGTTCATGTGGTGTTACCAAGGGAAAATACACTGTAAGAAATGGATTACTTTTTGTTTACCCACCTTTTATGCTTATGTGGACGTGGACGTCAAATGCTAAGATCCTCTTTGTGGGAGTTAGACCTGCAGCACAAATGTGTGTGTTAGTATTCTTTGCATGACTATTAGACCGTTAACACTAATGTGTATGTTTGTGTTCTCTGCATGAGCATTAGACCTTGAACACTAATGTGTGCCCTAGCTTTCTCCATGTAAGAGTAAGGCCTACGGCACAAATGTGTGTGCAGCACATGATTTGGAAGAAGTCACAGCAAATTATAGGAAGGCAAGGACTGCTCTGACACCTAGAGTCCTTCTGGTAGGCCCATTCCATTTTTCTTCCTGGAAGAGTCTTGTGGAGACTGAACTTAACTATTTTAAGATGTTAATATGCCTAGTACTAAAAAAAAAAATCCTCTACTTGCATCAAAATGTCTTTTGTCTATTTCTAATAAGAAAACAAATGTAGTATTAGTTTCTCTTTCTCTCTCTCTCTCTCTCTCTCTCTCTCTCTCTCTCTCTCTCTCTTGCTCTCACTCTCACTCTCTTTTTGTCTCTCTGTGGGCAATAATTTATTCATGTACAGAAAATGTAGCAGAGTGTATACTTAACCCAGTTTAGCTGTGGGTGAGTTTTTTGGCCTTGGCCTTTTGAGCTTTGCAATTTGAGCCATTGGTTTTCGACCCCGCACACTGCCTTCCCAGTGGCAGTAGATCTCATCTTGTAATCATCCTTATAGCTTCCACCAGCCAGGCCAGAACTCCTTTGTCTTCCGAGTTAATGAGCGTGAGGCAACAGTGGTATATTGTCTTGTGGACTAGTCATTTCAGTCTGGCCTTCCCCTTGATGATGCAGTTGAACATCCCCATCTTGTGATAAAGAAGAGGCAAGAAGATCATCACACATCATAGTGTCTAAGTTGGACATCTCCCTTTGCTGCTTTGTCTCTGGCCTGTACTTGTGAGCAGGTTTACTCAACTTGGTTGATCCAGGGCCTGAGTGAATTGGTTAATGGCAGGAGGTACTTTGATCCTCCTATAGAAGATGAGCCTTTGCCACAGTTGACCAATGTAGTGAGACCATTTGAAGGAGTGAGATCTCATTTAGGCTAAATGTCTTGTCCAGTGCTGAAGTACTTTTCACAAACGGGAATCACCACATTTTTGGCCTTCTGCTTGAGGACAGCTGGGTCTAGGGACACTTTTTTTTCATCTTGTCTTTCTTTCCTTTGGGTGTCTTATAGCCATACCACCCTGAACGTGCTTGGTCTTAGAAGCTAATCAGGGTCAGCCTGGTTAGTTCTTGGATGCGAGTTACACTTTCTATATAAGTTTGCTAACAGAACTTGACACAAAAGCTTTTGTGAAGGAACTTGATTGGTGTGGTTACCATAGCAACATGGTTGAAAGGAAGAAAGAATTCCTTTAGGAACCTTTTCTAAATGCTGTTTTGTAACCCATAACGATATCGCTGGCATGCCATCCCTGTGTGAAGGGAAAGAGATCACTTTGAGGGTCAACCTGGTGTCTTGTGTCTATAGATTATGCTAAGCAATCAAGACTGCTTAGCTCTTCTCATAGTCCCATAGCTGAGCTAGTTCTGTTTCAGGATTCTGGGAGGATGGGAACCTCACACAGGAGCGCTTTATGTCTGAAAATGCACAGAAGAAATTGGATCCAGACCAAAACCCAAATTCTGTTCATTGCACTTCCTAAAGCTAATGTCTGCTACAGATTTTAATGCCCTGTTTATCTTTGTTTGAAATTCTTCAATTAATTAATAATTTGTTTTGTGTGTGATGTTGCTGTTTTTAGGAGACAAAGGGGTTTTAACCAGTAAATAGATCAGCAGGGACTTCATTTAAAACCTTTCCTGGTGGTTTGGTATTCTGGAATTACTGTAAACCCCAAGGCTTATATTTGCACTTTGCTTTGTTATAGGGTAAATGTCTGCTCCATTATCACAGCAACTGTGTACAAAAACACATCAAATCAGTCAAGTACCACCATAGGGTATTTTCCAGAGCTTAAAATGACCTAATGTTTATTTCACTTGTACCCTCAATAATAACAGCAGTCAGGCATACTCTAACTATTTTTCCAATCAGCCACATGTTGGCAATTTTTCCTTTTTATTCATCGGTTTAGGACCTTGGTATCAGATGCTTTAAATTTGACCTGCTGGCTTTAAATAGAGAATCATAACTTCAAGGATGTCAAAGTGTAATTTTGTAGAGGAGGTAAGGAGAAAAAAATTACTTTATATTGATATGCATATTTAAAGAAATGTGACACATAGCTTCTAACTTTTGGATCCCATGATTGGTAACAACATTCATACAAAATAACATGATGAAATTTTATTTGAGTGATGTTTTTGAAGAGTAATCTTTTGAATTCAGTTTCTAGATGTTTACTTAAAATTTCTAAACCACTGTTCTGTTTGGTTATTTGTTTGAGTTATCTGAAATGATCTTGCCATTTAAACAAGCTATTAAAAATCTCAAATTTTGCATTGAGTCAAGTTCACTTCAACTCTCATTTGTATATTTAGGAATTTGCAGATTTGGTATGTCTCACGTTTTTGGTGGTGTGCAGTTGTGATTAAGTTTATGATAGCCACAGCTGAGACATGACTTAGAGACTGTGTCTAAGGCTGAGCTTATGAAGCCAGGTCCTATTCTCCTCCTCTGTCCTCACCCTCTACTTCCTCCTCCTCTAAATAAAAATGAAGTGGAAATAGAATCAAAATGCCAGTTTTATAAAGAGATGCCATTATAAAAATATGAAAAATGAGAAGACTCATCCACTACCAGAATAGGAGCTCTTATAAAGCTATACCAGACTTCTTTGTACCTTAAAGGAAAGAGTGAACTAAGAGTCAAGTTACAAATGAGTTCCAACATAGTATGTATTGGAATGAGCCTCTCCCCAGACAACATTTATGCCGTTCTAAGTGGAACCTCAGGTTCCATTATAGATGCCCCTGCACAAGGTCAAGGGCTTCTATTTATCATTGTCACGTCCATAGACATTTGCATCCCTTAGTGGATGAGCAACCTGTGTCGTGACCATACGTGTGCTCTGCATATCTGCATATCTGCATAGATAACATTCTTCCAGTGAGGGGTTTCTCTTCTCCCCTAATACCAACCATACCAGAATTGTTTTGTTTTTGTTTCTTCAGCTTCATGTTGTGTTGTTGTTGTGTTGTTTCTCAGCCTTGCCTTTTGTGTGTGCTTACAGTTTTAAGATACTTTGACTTGCCTAGGTCAGCTAGGGTTTCCTCTCTAGGTATTTTTTTTTTTTTGTTCTTTCTTTGATCCCCTTGCTTTACTTTCTTTTGTGGAGCTTTATTTTTTATTTTTCTATCAGCTTCAGGTTGGCAGCTTTTCCCTGCTTCCTGAGCACCCGCGTCCCTATTCCTTCCTTCCAAACACCTCGTCTTGGCTCTCAGAGCAATTCTTTCTCAAGAGATTTTTCCTGCCATCTGCCCTCTCATTCTCCAGAATGGTTCTCCATGAACCTGCATGGAAGGTAGCGTGTGTAGATAGATCTTCCGCTCAACGTGATTTTACTTGCATTTTTGAAACACAGTCTCATTATGTAGCTCCAGTTACTTTTGACATCACTGTGTAAACCAGGCTAGCTTAAATTTGTGGTCCACCTGACTCTCCCTGCAGAGTGCTAGGATCATTGGGCATGTGTCACTCATACTGTTTTCTGTGTACCTCTTTAGTATTGTTTTCTTTTTAAAGGAAACCTTTAAAAGGTTGTATTCATTTTCATATGCAAGAGTGTTTTGCTTACATGGATGTTTGTGTACTCATGTGTGCCTGGTGCCAGTTGAAGTTCAGAAGAGGGCATCAGCTTTCCTAAAACCATTACAGATAATCGTAAGCTGCCATGTAGGTACTGGAAAAGAAGCCCAGGTCTTTTACAAGTATAGCCAGTGCTCGTAAACACTGAGTCATTGCTCTAGCCCCATTATTATGACCTTTTAGCCATACCTTTGTGGCTATTGGATGACACAAACTCTTTATTAGGCTTCAAGATGACACCCTAGATTCTTTTAATAGATGCCCAAAGCCCACTTCACATGTGCACAGTTTGTTTTTCAGTTGTAAATCAATAAGCACTTATTGGGCCTTTATTGTGTATTGGGTGCTGTGCTCTGCTGAGGCAAAGATGCACGACCCATGGCCTGTGCTCTCTTAGAGATTAGCAATTTAGAGGGAGGCAAGTAAAAGTCTGATTACACTCCAGTGTTCTGTGACACAGGAAGAAGGAAAACACTCGAGAGGTGTAATTAACTCAGACTAGGAGTGGGAAGAAAGGTGAACCAGAATCAGAGAAGGCGCCACACTTAAGGCTGTCAGTTTCCTGTAAATTTTTTCTTCAATAAAATAATTCTTTCTGTAGGATTACAAGTTGGGACTTTATTGCTTACGTATGTATCTGTAGAGTGCAGCCCAGCATGTCATGTGTGTTTACCAAATGTGTGAGTGCAATTCTGTGACTTAGAGGAACATGTCTCCCATCCTGTGGAAAAAAGGGAAGAGAGAAATACTTTCTGTCCCTTGCTTCTTCAAGTTTTCAAGGCCATTTTGAATTTCCATCCTATATTCCTTCATGGCTAGTAGCTCCCCCAGGCCTCCCCTCTCCTTTTCCCCAGCTTTGGTTTTAAACTGTTCTCATCTGCAGACTTAATGACGGTACCAATTATTCCTCTCTCCAGGTCAGAGCCCTGCCCAGAATTAACCACAGTGGATGGAGATCTTTTGTTACAATCCCTTTGAGGCTCACTCTGTTTCATCCATAATGTTTCATTGGGTGTGGCCTTTCTGCCACTTCATAGCTATGCAGTGTGCATCCCATTTTCTCAGAATATCCTGTATGAATCTTTTCTTCCACTCTACAGATTCTGGTGTTGAACTCAGGTCTCCAGGCTCTGTGGCAAACCCCTTCACATACTGAACCATATCTCCAGCTCTGAGATTAGTTTGACAGGACTGGGTCTGCACTAATCTATTAGTTATTACTCAATATTCTATTTTCTTTAACATGAGGGGAACTAGTTATCTTTCTATTCTTTTTTTGAGCTTTTTTTTTTTTGAGTGTCTGCTTAGCTTTTGTTATCTTATCATATATTTTCTATAGTGCCTTGCCATATAGGACAACCTGGTCTGGAATCTGAGATCCTCCAGGACCTTCTGTCTAGAGTTGAGGTTATATGCATGCCTCACTGTCTGCCTAATGGATTTCTTGCTGTACAGTACTTCTGTCATAATTTTAAGGTCATTTCTTTCTTTGAGAATGTTTGTTCATTTTGTTAACTTTTAAGTACCCTAAGCAGTGTTCCTGAGAGTTTACAACATTTGTCACTTTCTCTGGTATCAGTGACATTCTTTAAGATGGTTCACTGAAGGTCAACCCAAGTTCTGCTAAAAAGTAGAAGAGTGAAGTAAACACATACAAAAATTTGCCCTGTGCCTTTCTTTTTTGATTGGGCTTTCATTCTTCTTTTAAAAACAAAAATATAGTCTGTTTTATCTGTGAAATAGATGCAATCCATTGCTTAGTTAGCTTAGCAATTTGGAGAATATAACACTTTATAGAAGAAATTTAAAAATAATATTTTTAATAATTCTTTTGAGTGTTTCTTATAATGTGTTTTGATCATATTTATCCCCTAACTCCTTTGAGATATACCCCATTTTGATCATATTCATCCCCCACATCTCCATTCCCCCAACTTCCTGGTTATGTACTGTATTCCCATCTCCTGCCACCAGTGGAGTCCAATTAGTATAGCCAAAACTCTCTTCTATGTGTTGATTGCTCTGGAGCACAGTCAACCTGCTAAGTCCACACTTAAATGATTCATCGTCTCTCAGCAGCTAGCAAATGCCAGTAGCCCTTTAGCTAAGGGTAGGACATCATGCATACCTACTACCAACTCCTTCCATCCTAGGATTTTGTCTGACTTATTCTTAAACCATTCTTATTCATGATGTCACAATTTCTGTGAGTTCATGCATCTGTAAAACAGTTTCTTTGTAGTAATTCATTGGTGCTGGCTCTTATAATATCACTACTCCTTATTCTGTAGTGATCCCTGAAGTTTGGGGTGGGGGGTGATGTGGACATCCCATTAAATCTGAGAACTCCCCAGTTTCTTATTACATGCATGTTGACCGGTTGTCGGTTTCTGTGTTAATCCCTATCTAATGTCAAAACCCTCTGATGAGAGTTTAGAGATACATTAATCTATGAATATACAAGTAAGTCTTTTTTCCCCAATACATAGTTTAGCAGAGTAGTATTAGTAGCTTCTTCAGTAAGGTCTATGGCCTATTTAACCACATGTTTTTTGTCTTTTTAAATAATGGTTCTAGTGTGGGTTTTATGGTATAGAACAGGACTTAAATCAATCAGAGCATGGGAGCTGATCCCAAATTCTTGTCACTGTTGCAACAGTGGGTATGTCTGGCAAAAAAAAAAGGTATTATTGTAGCTCATTTGGTTTTATAATTAGGCAAGACAGATGTTCTTTCTTCAAGTAGTATGCCTAGGACCTTCTAATACTATGAAAGCCAGCTAGTGGAGAAGAAGCTTCAAGGTTAGTACTTGCTTCATTTTTTTTTCCTTTTATTACTCAAGTACATGGTGTCTTCCAAAATAAGGTCTTACTATCAAATTTGGAAAGGTACAAGATCAGTGGTTATCACCTGTAATTTTTAGTGAACTGTGGAACCTCACTGGCCAATAGCTCAAAAAGAAGTAATCCATTCCTGATACTAAGGTTTGTATTTGCTAGAATAATACGTCTAGTTGGGCTATTGTACCCGGTTCTGTATAAAAATCTATTTACATATGCATAAGCCTATGAAGATGTATATGTATGTATTTTGAAGCGTATATAGGTAGGTTTCTATAAGGCTTTTTCAAAAGGCTTTTATTGTTCAGTTAGCCCTCTCACTATTCCACCTTAGGCATCAGTATTCTCTGTGCAGTAAGTCCTGACCTTTATAAGAGTGGAGAAATTGTGTGAATGTAAGTAAGCAAGCAAGGAAGCAGATAAGTAAGCAAGAAGTGTACATGCATCATTTTTTCTGTGTTCCTGACTGTGGTGTGATGTGCCTACTTTTTTTTTTTTTAGTTTCCTGAAGCCATAGATGTGACTAGGAACTGTGAGCTGAAATAGGCATGCTTCTTCTCTAAGTTGCTTTTGGGTATTTTTATCATAGCAACAGAAAGGAAACTAGGACACAGAGTTTGCATAGAAAAGGACAAATTTCTAAGTGTTCTGCAAAAAAAAAAAAAAAAAAAAAAAAAAACCTCACAAAATTCAGCTTCCAGTAGTTGTATATGTTGAAACTAAGTTACCATTGTTTTATTTTGTGTATGCAATGTAATTTCTATACTTATCACTGTAAAATGCACAAAAATTTTTAAATGTGTAATTATTAAATTCTTATGGATAGGTACTTGTAAATATATAAACATGCATATACAACTATATGTAAATGTGTATATACACACACACACACACACACACACACACACACACACACACACAAATATATCACATGTATTCTGGTTCCTGCAGATGCTAGAAGCATCACATCCCTTGGACTGGAATTTTAGGTAGTTGTGAGCCCCATAAGCTAGGTGCTAAGAATCCCCATTTTATAATTACTTTTTTTTTTTTTTTTGTAATTGAGGCAATATATCCCCCTCTTCAGGAAACAGATTTTATTTTTATCTCTGATTCATGTCTTGGAATAAGAAGGCTCTTTCAGGATGTAAGAATTGATGATTCTGCCTGGTGTAGTGGCTCATACATTTAATACCAACACTTGAGAAGCAGAGGCATGAGAAACTCTGTAAGTTCATTGCCAGTCTGGCCTACACAGAGAGTTCCAGCCAGTGACATTTGGTTACAAGGAAACAATGCAAAACCTCCAAAAAATAAATAAATAAACCACAACAGCCACACAGCAACATGCAACACACAATTGATTGTTTCCAGTCTACCTTCATACTCTGTCTCCTGATAGAGTTTGATTTTTAGTTGTAGCTAGCAGGATGCTCGTGGAAATTATGTTTTGAGCAGACATTGTGGTACAGGCCTATAATTCCAGTACTCTCAAGGCTTAGGAAGAAGAATCACTCTTCGAGGACAGATTACGCTACAGAGCAAAACTCTACTGCAAAAACACAAGTATCTCTTATGTAAAATAATGTATTATAATATAATATATAATTAACTCTGTAATAACTAAAGTCTTAGTTACTTTGTTTCTCGGTGATAAAATACCCTGACAAAAGCAGCACAGAACATCTAGGAAGGATTATTTATCATAAAATTTCTTGAAGGCTACAGCGATACTGTACATCTTGATGGGGAAGGTATAGCTGTAAAGAGGAGGGAAGTCTTGGCAGCAGGAGCAAGAAACTGGTTGTTCACATTGTGAACGCTTCAGGAAGAAGAGTGTGAACAAGAAGTGGGCCAGACAATAAATAAAGCCTCAAGGCTCTCCCTAGTGTCCCACTTCCTCCACCTTATAAAGGATTTACAACCTTCCTAAACAATGCCACTAGCTGAAGACCCAGCCTTTAAGCAGATGAGCCTATAAGAGACATTTCACATTCAAATTACAGTGTATGTGTGTGTGTGTGTGTGTGTGTGTGTGTGTGTGCAGGCGCACTTGTATCTTTGCATCATCATTCTAATTATTGTTGATTTAGTTCCACAAACAGTCATGGGCCTTTTCCTTTGAGCATATCATTCATTTTTTGACTGTTTACCTTAAATCGAGTGCAATGGAGAGTCAACCAGTTGTACAACGTGTCCTCCATGTGCATATTGCCTGTAGGATCGCAGACATATGGACCCATGGTTCAGTTCAGTGGTATAAAGGCTGCATTATTGTGGGGATGCTGCACTTCCCTGTAGGGCAGTCAGCCTTTTGTCCAGATAAGGCAGAGAAATGTGTGAGCCAAATCAGGCTGGTTCCTAATTGTCCCTAGCTTTATCACGACTGTTAGTCGGCTACTGTATCATTACATCCTTTCAGTCACCTTTGCCCTTAGTCATAAGGAGATTCTATAAGTTATAATGACATTCCATCTCAGGAAGCATTGCTTTTCTGTTCAGGGCTTTCCCGTAACTGAGCCAACTCAGTGCTTTGGCTTGTTCAGTTATGAAGTGCAGGGGAAATATTACCCAGAGGAACACCTATTAAGGCACTAAGAGACGGGTGCTGTGGGGTGGACACGCATGCTCCTGTGTTGCTGTACCCAGAGGGAAGAGTCTAGAGATCACAAACCTGACCAGCATCTCTTAATTGGTTTTAATTCCTATTTTTCTTTCCAAGTAACTTTTGAAAAGAATCACCAGAAAGTCTGTGTTGTAAGTTCTACTATCAGGGGAACCAAATATTTAAAAGTTAGAAGTTTAAAAAAAAGAAAGAAAAGAAAAAGAAAAAAGAAATCACTCCTTGTTGATCATCTGATAAATCTAAGCATATCTCCTTGTGCTAGCAGTCAGGTAATGCTGAAGATTGACTGCTGCTTAGAATGGCATAAGCTTTACAGGTTCCCCTAGTCTCTGTCCAGTTCGAGTCTTTCTTTAAAATACCAATCAGGTTCTAGAAGCAGAGGATGGGAAGATACATGGAAAAGATCATATATCAAAGCCAAGGAGTAATGTATGCTGTTTGTATCCAGGAATGATTGTGTGTGCTTTATAGTTTTTTTTTTTTTCAAATAAATACAATCATTCAATGAAGTTGGCCATTCTTATTTTTATCAATTAAAAAGAATGACTATCAACACTGATTAACTGGATTATACAAACATTATACAAACAGCCCTATAGTTATAAACACTCTTTGTGTGACAGAGAGGCATATGTTCTTCATATCTATTAGGGCAGCACTTTGGCCGAGAGGCCTGATGAATTGGCTTGCATTGTCTTGTCGCACAGCTGTCACAATGGCTCTGATAGCAGGTGATAGTTCTGTTAGAACATGTCAGCTTGGCACTTATCACTCATGACATCTATCGAGGGAAGCTCCCATGTAGATTTGATCCAGACAATGACCTTGATATTCCTGTTAAAGAATAAAGGATCACAGTTATTGTTTCATGGTGGAGAGGTGTGTAGCTGGTGCCTCACACCTATCATAGTAAATTATCGACCTGAAACGGATTGTGTGATGAGTGCTGGTACTTGACAGTACAGCTGTAACAGCTGGGTTTGGACACAGACTACAGCTTCCACTAGACCTTGAACAGGGATCCACTGAGCTAATCTATTGTGTGTCACTATGCTTTCAGGTGTGTTCGCAGAGATTCTGATGTTGTAGGTTAACATCAAGTTCAGAGTGAGATTCTTATGGAATCCTTTGAATCCAAGAAGTAGGAAAAACATCAGTAGTTTAACTAACAAGGGTTTTATGTTTTGTTTTGTCTTGTTTGAAACAAATTTTAGGGAGGCATAAATGGAAGCATACCTGAAATTTGAAATGCTGCTCAGTGTTGGATTCCTGGATTCACTGTAGGGACCATGAAATGTTGGAAAACTTGCTAGAGACCAAGAAGCTTCTATTAGCTGTGGGGTGGAGATGCTCCTACCCTGACTGCTTACCACTCTTTGTCAGGCAGTTGTAAGGAAATTGGAAGCAAGCGTTGTTTGTTTGTTTGTTTAGAGAATATATCAATCTATAGTGGTATAGTACTGTTTTAGTTACTTGAATAACTAAATATTTTAAAATATCAAAATGTGATGTAACATAGTGTTTTAAAGTTGGTGTTATTTTAAAGACAAACTTTTGTTATTTACTCTATGCTAGATCCAAATTAAAAATCGTCTTGTCTCAGCATTTTTAATGCTAGGATTAGAAATGTCCCATGAAGCCTGGGCTGCAGAGGGATAGCAAATAGAGTGCCAGATTGCACATCAACCAATGAGAAAATATACATTTGAGTACCAGAAATATAACAGTCATCTGTCAACTGTACACAGGCCATTTCTCCTCTTCTTTAGCCCTATGAAACTGTACTTTCTAGATTTTCTCCTATTGTTTTTTTTTTCTCTGTCTGTTGGCATCTTTCCTCTTCCTGTCACTTCTTTTCTCTCACCATGCTCTTTCATTTCTCTGTGATCCAGAAGTTCAAATGCTTTGTCTATATCAAAGCCTGTGGTACTACAGTGCTTATGAAATATATCTGAAAATGCATGTCTACGGCTTTATAGATAGAGTTTGATTCAGTGAATGCTAGTCTACACCCAAGGATTCAAATATTTATTAGCATCTCATTTAAATCGTATGCAAATGGCCTTTTGAAAGGCATGGATTCTGAACACACATTACTAAAATCCAGCGGTCATTTATAGAATCAGATGAGATTGGATATTTTCAGGATGATATGGCATAGACAATTTAGAGAATCAAAGACATTATTGCCTATTATTTTAAGTGAAGTCTGTGGGTTTACTTAGTCACTACATTGGCTTTACATAAATATGAAGAGCCAGTCAGCACACACGATTATTGATTGTTTCTGGGCTGTACTATGGTGTACGATGTATTTGAGCAGTTAGTTAAGAATGGCTTTGGTGGATATTTTTTCTTCGAAATCATCAGAAAGGCATATGAGCTTTTTTATGGGTCCAGTGAGCTTTATTGATGGTAATAGAAAATAGGTATTGTCTTAGTTAGGGTGTATTGTTTTAAAGAGATGCTATAGCCACAGCAACTCTTATACAGGAAATCATTTGATTGGAATTGCTTACAGTTAAGTGGTTTGGTTCATTGTCATCATGATTGAAGCATGGTGGTACACAGATATGGTACTGGAAAACGAACTAAGAATTCTATTCCTGGATTGGCAGGTAGCAGAAAAGAAAGTGAGCTACTGGGCCTGGCTGAGTTTGTAACACCTCAAAGCCCACCACCAGTGAAACACTTAGTTGAGCAATATGTCACCTATTCCAATAATGCCACATGTCCTAATCATTTCCCATAATGCCACTCCCTTTGAGCCTATGGGCTCCACAAAATATCATCATCACCTTCTCCTCTTTCTTATTTTTTCTCCTCCTCCTTATTTTACTCCTCATCCTCCTCCTCTTCCTCCCCCTCCTCCTTTTCTTCCTCCTTTTCCTTCCTTTACTTCTGTCAATCTTGGGAAACTGTGAGGGTATATGTTTAGTACATTAGGGGCTTAGCTTGGGTCATGGACCTCTGAAGCATAGAGCTTCTCTCTTTCTCTCAATGCTTTTGTTGGGGTAAGTGCTCTAGGGCTTTTTACTCCATAGATACCATTTGAATTATAAAGTCTACCACACTGTTGCTCTAGCTACATTCGTTGTCATACACAGAAATAAACTTGACTATGTAGTTTTAGAAGGCAATTCCAGCCTCAGTATCAAGGATGTAAGAGTAAGTGTCACTGTTAAAATTTCTGGAGACAGCCTAGTCCTCAGTATAGCTGAGAATGTCCCTTAGATGTCTCTGGTGCCTGTTTCTGACTTTCTTGTTATAGACATACTTGGCAGCATTCTTCATGTATCAGGAGAGATCCATAACAGAAATTTGGGGACTCTCCTATTCAGTTCTTGAGTGACCTTGCTTAAAGCAATATCAGGGCCAGTGGATTCAGTGATCATGTTCAGGGGAGTCCCTGTCATCAGGGCTATGCAAACTTCTCAAGGTAGCAGTGAAGGGAGGGACTGAGGTCAAGAGTTCCTCCATAATACAAAAATTGTCATGATGACCATTCTCATGAGGCCTAAACAGCCTAAACAGTTGGTAGTTAAGGAGGCATGCTGACAATCTTAAGAGTGTTTCATCATGGTCTGTATGCATCACTGACATCAGGACATCAACAGAAAGGGCAGAGATGATGAATCTTTTGGGTCCATTCTTTAAATGAGCCACAGCTTTCTCTAAGGTGGTGAAGATACCAAGGGACTATACAAAATATTTGGAAACAGCAACAGCCCTTTTAATATTAGTTGAGTCTTGTTCCTGGAGGATGGAGACGCCCTTCTGTTTGCTGATAGGCTTCTCATTCACAGACTTGACTGGTCCAAGGAAATTGTTATGGGTAGCATCAGACTGGGATACTGTGAGGTCACTGAAGGAAATATTGATGATGACAGCATCCACATTGCCAGAGTTGGAAGACAGTTCTGGGGACCAGGTACTCTGTATAGCCAAATTCATTTCCCGTGACCTTTACCACAGGTCTCAGGGACAGTCTGGCACTGGGTGAAAAGATGTGACTGTCTCTGGAATGGAGCAGAATAGAGACCCAAAGCCACATATGTTTTTAAAATTCCACTAGCATACAGTCTTTTGATTTGGTATTTCATTGTCTTTATTTTAAAGTTGGCAAGTGTAAAATTAATTACTTCCGGACTTTCCACGTAAAAAGAATCACATGGGTGAAGGAAGCAAGTTGGAGCAGGGTTGGTTGCTTTTAGCTAGCCCATATACTGTTGTAGTCATACTATTTACTTTTGACCTTTATGTTTTCATATCAGAGACCAGTTTAAGGGATGAAAACCAGGAACCATAGTAGTCTTTAAATTAGTGCACAGAATAAAGGAGCATAGCAAAGTCAACTGGGGGACTCTATTCCAGCTTGTTCTGAATGCATCAGATTTCCAGTGCTCATCAAATTCGTCCAGTGTTTGTCCAACAGTGTTTGGAATTAAGCTCCTAATCAGTGTGTGTCTTTATATGAGGGATGCTTGTGTTCAATAGGATGCATATTGGTTAAATATTAGATATTTTCTCACAGCCTCAGCTATTTATCCCTCTCATTGTAGATGCTTCATTAAGGGACCTGTATCTCTAGGAAAAAAATGGATGGACTGTAGATGTGAAAGATAGTGCAGCAGCAGCAGCAACAGCAACAACAAAAAGCTTAGGGTTACTAAACAAGTTCTGAATAACCATGCAAGACTTTCTGCACTTTATTTCATAAATGTGTTTAACAGAGAGATGATTAAGATATGAAGTGAGCTTTGACCAAACCCATATTATTCCAAAAAAGCAAAATCATTTATAAAAAAGCAATTCTAACTTTATTAACCATTCACAAATAAAACTACCCATGTAGAGATCTAGTGAGACTTTCTGAATAATAGTTCAATCTCTCCTAATGTGCAGTTGCTTTGTTTGTTTGATTACAGTGATTATAGTGTTCATTAGTACTGACTGGGTAGGTGCACTGGCTCATATCTTCAGATAAGCTACGGTCTGTGAAATCTCACAGCTTCTATTTCCATCAGCTTTAAACTGTAGTTTCCACTTCTCTCAGTGTCAGCAACTATTCCTTTACCATAAATATTTTTATCACTGTAATTGTGATGGAACAAAGACAATTCCTGGTTGTTCTTGCATTCTGGTTGTCCTACTTATTACTGTGGCGACAGAATTGGGTTTTTGTTTCCGTGGATTAGGTTATATCAGTTGGAATGTATTTCTGGTACCTTTATAGTACATCTCAGCAGTCAAATGGAGGGAGCATGTTTGGATACTGAACATGTGCAAAGTGATTTTAAAATATGTTTTTAATAGTCATCCACATATATCTCCTATTAAAGCCCACTTAAACATATGCAATGTAAGAAATGTCTGAATGGCTTCACAAATTGTTAGTACAGGACAGTGATCATGCCATTCTCAAGCCAGGCAAGATGGAAATCTGTGCTATGGTCCTGCCTTAAGCAGATAAAATTCAACACTCATCAGGCTTTGTCAGTACTTACTTAATCTTGTCAGGTAGTCTCAGATCATGAACTTTGGAAGCTACACAACTCACAGAACTTTAAGGTTGTTTTATTTGAGTGTGGCAGGGACTATTTATATCTCTGGAAGAGCAGTGATGGTAGCTTTGAATATGTTCATTACACATGAACATAGGTTCTCAGTTTTAACAAAATGAGAAGACAGTTGTGGTTTGGAATTTGAAACCAATTTACCGGCAATGCTTTTTGAAAGTCTTTGAAAATGTGATATTTATGTGAACACAAAGATGTCCCAGTTATCTCCAAAAATAACCAGAAAAAAGTATATGCTGTAAATCATAGTTTGGACATCCAAAAGTTGTCTCTGTTTCTATTCATGTATCTGCTTTTCTTTGTGTTACAATGGAGTTCTATAGTCATCCTCTGTAATTGTCAGCTACAATCTAACTTGTTTTATAGGCTTGAACTACTCAATTTACTAAACATCAGTTTCTCTACTATAATTTGGATCATACCAGTCTCATATAATTGTTATGAAATTGAATGGCCATAGGCATTGAGTAAACAGCATCTTGATTAGTTTCCCTCTTCCTTCTTATATTTCTAGATGGTAAGAATGGGTTCCGATCCAGCAATGTTGGCCTGGCAGGCTCAGGTCCTATGAAAAGAACAGAAAGAACATTTTGTCCAATAGAGAGACAGAATCGTTTTTGTTCCTTTCCCCAACCCACTGTGTTAAAACAGAAACAGAAGACAAAATTCAGTAGGGTATAATCACCAACGTTTTCTTTCATAACCTATAAGGCCTAGGATGCTGCCATGTCTGAGTCCTTACCACACATTTTACATGGGTTATTTTGTATTTACTTTCCTGTCTTCATCAGACTTTGAACCTTCAAGAGAAGAGATCATGTCTTTGTTGGTCTTCAATGAACTAAAAGATAGCTAGTGCTCACGTTCTTTAACCTAGAAAGCTGTAGAGATAAAATATTCTAAACTAAAGGAAATTCACACCAGGCACCTCAACAGTACCAATAGCTCTCTTATACACATCTGTAGCTATATTAGAAGCGAAAGAATGTATATCACAAATAAAGACTGAAACCAACTAAATCTAAAAGAATAGTTTGGGTTTACATTTTGGAAAATATTTTAGCCATAACTATTTTTGATAGTATTCTCTGGCATTTGGTATTTTTCTTTTTTTTGCATTAAAATCATTGTCATGAATAGAGATATAAAATACATCCCAGGTTTTTATAATATTAATATGAATGCAAGGAACTCAAAGGTTAAAGATAATGCTGTAAGATGTAGTTGTTAACAGAATCTGAAAGGGGTGTGCTCTGTAAATAGTGTTTCAATCGAATTCAGTTTTCTGACTGGCAAATTAATTCCATTTGATTTTATAATTTATAATAAGTGGTTCATTCTTAAGTAGGTTACAGAATAAGTCAAAAATTCTTATTATTATTGCTATAGTAATATTATTATTATTACTTGAGGTGTTTGTTCACATGAAAGAAGGTAATTTTTTTTTTTTACAAACACTTTGCAGGTGTGTCTACCTATCTAAAAATAAAAATGTAGCCAAGAAAAGCAGTAGTAAATCTGTAGCTAGTCAGCTAAATCACATAGATACTCTCGCTTTCTTAATGGTCATTTATCCTATGAGAAAACTGCAATTGAAAGTGATAATTTCTCCAAGATCATATAACTGCTATGTGTTAGCTCTTGAGTACCATCATTTCCTGCATAGATGCCTGTAGTTTTAAGATATACAAATCTCCTTGGAAGGATAGAAGGAGAATTAGAATTTGCTGTTGAAATGCTTGGTGCGTTAGGGAATGTCATGTACTCAGTATAGCCTGTTTACAGGTACATCCAGATTTCTCTCAGGCACCCAAACTTTTTATAGTTACTTAACTTGTCTGTCTCTTTTTAACTTTTATTTTTGTATTTTCTTTTTTTGCCTTCGGAATGGAAGATATGATTAGGAGAAGGGGCTGTGAATGTTCTGTCATATGGTAGTTAGGCTTGACCAGATAGATCACTTAGTCTACTGTTAATGAGATAAAACAAAGAAACAGTCTTGGGACTCTTGTGTACACCTTGGTGATACAGGCATTTCTACACTTTCATCACCACTCTGTGCTGTGAACTGACATCTTCAGAACAGGAGAAAAGCTGCCTCAAATAATCTTCAACTCTCTCTCTCTCTCTCTCTCTCTCTCTCTCTCTCTCTCTCTCTCTCTCTCACACACACACACACACACACACACACACACACACACACACATATATATATATATATATATATATATATATATATATATATATATCTGAAAAAGAGTTCTCAAAATCTCAAAGCACAGTGAGAGTGTGGTAGAGGTGAAAGAGAGGGAGGTCTTAGATACAAAACAAAGATGGAGACTCAACCTATTCTTTTCAGATTGGAGCAATTTTCTGGGAAGGATACAGAGACATAGGTACTAGAAGGAAGTATATACTCAGTAGGTGAGTGTGGGTTAGGGCGAGAGAGAAGGACAGAGACAGAGACAGACAGAGGACAGAGGGAGTAAGGGAAAGGGAGGGAGGGAGAGAGGGAGAGGGAGGGAGGGAGAGAGGGAGAGAGAGGGAGTGTGAGAGAGAGAGAGAGAGAGAGAGAGAGAGAGAGAGAGAGAGAGAGAGACCATGGAATTTTAAATTTTGGATAGTTTCTGTGTGAACTGTAATGAGAAGAGGAAGATTTTTTATGAATAAAAGTGGGCAGGTGAGATGGGAGATTCTGGAAATGGGTTGGGGTCTTCCAGTTATTGGTGTAATTCCCCCTTTTTGTCCCAATGTGAGGCTTTCTCTTAGGTCTTAGAAGTAAGTATATGATGCAAACAGCCAGTTGGATAAGGATAATGAAACAGAGATGGCATTCTAATTAAGCGAAGGATAATTACTGACCATTTCAATAGGCTGTGTTCGTCTTTTTTGTTTTATAGTTTTAGAGGTTACATGGCAGTCCTCTCCAGAAGGGCTCTTTGGTTGTGTCAGCTTTTTGTTCATATAGTATTTGCTTTTCTCCCATGCCGAGATAGCAAACCTCAATAATTTAATACATTATTTTTTACCACTAATACAACTGATGCCACTTGTGACAAGGAACCAAAGTTTCATAGGGCAACAATAAATAGTATGTTGGAATTTTCATACTCATTTTGCTTATATTTTGAGAATCACTTACAAAATTACCTTAGTTAGCTATCCACCCCACACCCCCTCTTTCTCTTTAGAATGTTAACACTGTTTATAGAGAATTGTGATAATACAATCACAAAAGGGCTAAAACTGAGATTGGGGGGTGGTGATAAATATGGTGGCACATACCGGATAGTGCCATTATATGATCTCATTAAAGAGCTGGGGTAATGAGTGACCCTTATATTATATTACCAATGTGATTAAAATATGCTCAGAATGCACAAATATTTTCTAAATATTAGTGAAATAAATAACCTAAGCACCCGTTTAAATTCTCTTAGATGATGTGAAAATGTTTAGTTTATTGTGAATAGCAAAGGAGACGAGCAAGTAATTACTATTTGAATTGACAATAGCTATCATTGACTTTTCTCTCTTGAATCATCTGAACACTTGTGACTGGAAGTTAGTAGCACCTCCTGTTACCATGTACTTGTGAGACTGGCAAGAGAGAAACTGGCAAGACAGCAGAGTTTAGTTTGACACTTAGGTGTTATGTTTCAGATATATCATTTCTACTTTTTGAAAAAAAATAAATTTACTTACTGGTACACTAAGTTGGCAGATGAAGAAATTAGACCAAGAATTTTTTTTTTTTTTTTTTATGTTCTAGACTATAGCTCAAATCTAACTTGACCCAGAGCTTTCTCAACTATTTGTGCATCTTTTTAGTAGTGTATTTTTCCTGACAGAACATACTTTGGTCAGTTTAGAGAAGACTTCATGGTTCAAAAGAAACCAAATAATTCTTATATATATATTTTTAAATCTAGGAAGCCAAGAAAGAAAGTTAGCATGCATTTGATGTCACAGAGCTACTAGACACCTGATGCACATATGCACATATCTTTAATAGGGGGAAGAGAGTGGAGGGAGGATGTCTGTTTTCAGAGTTTGGAACTCTGAACACTGGTCCCAGAGCAGCATGCTGTGCAGTGTGCAAACTCACAAATGTCAATATTTACTTACCATCTCTCCGCTAAATTTTTGAAAGAATTCTATTAACATTTGCTTTGGTATAGTAGAAGTTTGCTTGCGGCTTGAAAGTTAAAAAGAAAAGCATTTGTTTTGGGTTTCTGTTTTATTTGTATTTTAGTTTGGGACAGGGGTTCAAACTGAAGTGGCCTAGCCTCTCTTAAGTGGCACTCCCTAATGAGCCATCTCAAAGTATCCTGTTTTGTTTTTGTTTTTTGAGTCTGCGAAAAATGTTCCCTGGATTCACTGGGGTCACATACCAGTCACTGTGTATGTTTGTGTGCGTGGGTGGGATAGTGGGTATTAAAAGTGTAATTAAATGGGAGGCTTTCTCTACAGAGAGCTGCTAAGATAAATACGAGGAATGGCTATTCATTACAAAGTGCATCTAAACATGAAGGCTGGATATTAATCGACACTGACAGTATCGGCTGTATTATCTTGATTGGAAAGGCAGCCACGTTTTCATTAAACCTTTTGAGCTTCTTGGCTCCAAAGTCTTGTTTCTGGGAAGATGGGAGGAGGAGTCTCCTTTGTTAACATTAAAGACTTCAGAGCTGGCAACGTTACCCTGTCTTCCTCTGCTGGTGGCTCTTAACCTGATTGTACCTTTCCTTTTTCTTTATCACTGGGCTACATATTTAGTGTTTCTGTCTTACAAACTGTACAATTCCTGGTCTCCTCAGACAAAAGCAGAAAGGCTCCAAAGGGACACCTGAGGCAGTTCTCTTCAATAAATATGCAGATGGACCCAAGGATTCTTTTTCAAACCAACCATGGCAAAAACCTCTAGAAAGCCTTTACAGCAGTGGTTCTCATCCTTCCCAATGGTGAGACCTTTTAATACAGTTCCTCATGTTGTGGTGACTTCCAACCATAAAACTATTTTGTTGTTACTTCATAACTACAATTACATAACTGTAATTGTAATGTAAGATATCTATGCTTTCTGATGGTCTTAGACAACCCTTGAAAAAGGGTCATGTGATTCCCCAAAAGGGTTGTGACCCACAGGTTGAGAATCACTGCTTTAAAAGGTCACAGAATATTTGAAGTCATTGCCACCAGAGGACTAATAATACTTCCTGAACAAAAACAACCAAGTGCGTTCCTTTCAAAATGAACAAAATTTGTGAGAGGAATTACTTATGAATGTATACGTAGGTGACAGAAGTATTTCATAAGAACACACAGGACTTTAATCAGCATGTATATTCAAGCTCAGTGCTTCATCAGCTTTTGAGTATTATGTATCCTCATAATGTTGTCAGGAATGCAGAGTCGAGCTCCTGTGTCCACCTTCACACATGAGACCAAGGATTCAGTTATTTGATTCCTCATAGGCACTTAACTGCAGAAAGGAGACAAGCGCTTCTGTGCTCTGACTCACAGCTCTTTCTAGGTTTATATCAATGAGAAGTCTGATTGAAACAACAGTGTTTATATGTGATCGCTGAAGCTCGAGTGGGAGGCACAGTTTCCTATGAAATATATTTAACTACCTGTAAATTTCAAAGAGGCTCAGCCTTTTTGTACTAACTGCTGAGTGGCAGCCTCCAAGTAAGTGCCGAAGAAACGCTTGCTCAATGAATGGATGAGTAAGAACACCACAGCTTCTGGATGGTTTTCTGTGCCAGCTCTAGGATGCACTAGGAAGCCACTCTTTTTAAGATGATTCGAAATAACTTGTGTGGATTTCCACAGTCCCTGTTTATAATGTGCTCTGTTAGCATCTGAACCTCTCTGGGGACTTACTTTGCTTAGACCAGCGAGTATAGAGTTGTTTGGTTTTGCACTCTTGGAATAATCCCTATTAGAAAGCATTTATTACCTACATCCTTAATACATGGTTGAATGGTTGGTTGGATGGCACTGTAGGTATGATTGGAAAAAGAAAACCTCCTCTATGAAGACCATTGCTTACTTTGGTTTGTTGGTACAGGGTCTCATTTTGTATCCCAAGCTGTCTCAAGTTGGGATTTTGCTTTTGTGGTAATATGCCCCACGAGTTCTAAAGACTATTGTTTCCTAGAGTGGTTTCCCTATTTTGTTTCCCTCTCCTTCTTTCTGTTTTCCTCACTTCTTTTCCCATTCTCCTCTCTCTTCTCCTCCTCCTTTTCTGCATTTTGTTGTTACTACTATTGAGAAAATGCTTTCCCTGTGTATCCTAGGTTAACCTCAATTTTTTTGTCCTTCTGCCTCAGCCTCCCAAATGCCAGGATTATAGCTATGTACCACCACACTCTGTTTCTTTGTAGCTAAATTCTTTGTAGTTCCTAAGAAGGAACTCCACTGGAAGACCAACAGAATCAACTAACCTGGATCCTTGGGTACTCTCAGAGACTGAGCCACCAACCAAAGAAAATAAACGGGCTGGACCTAGGCCTCCACGCACATTTGTAGCAGATGTGCAGCTTGGTCTTTATGTGGGCCCTGAACAACTGGAGTGGGAGCAATCCCCAAAGCTATTGCCTGTCTGTGGAATATTTTCTTCTAGATGGGCAGCCTTGTCTGGCCTCAGGAAAAGAGGAAGTGCCTAGTCTTGTAGAAAGTGCCAGGGTTGGGAAATACCCCGAGGAGCCCCCACCTGCTCAGAGGAGAAGGATGCTATGGAAGAAAAATTGTGCAGGGGTGACTGGGATGGGGCCAGTGAGCAGGATATAATATGAATAAAAAACAATCAGTTTCTCTCTCTCTCTCTCTCTCTCTCTCTCTCTCTCTCTCTCTCTCTCTCTCTCTCTCTCTCATAAGAGAATATATGAAGCCCTGCACTTAATGATCTGGGACTTAACCTACATCATCACATTGTTTAGTTAGTTTATTTAAAGAGTTAGCCTAGTAATACTTGTTTGAAAACAAAAACAGGAGTAAGGAAAACATTACTGTATAAATACAGAAATATTTAAAATGTTCAACTTACCATATACTGTCTAGAGTATAAAAAGAGAGAGTTTGATTCAATAACATATAAAGGGTGGGAGTCTATGTAATCCCAGCCTAGGATATTACATACAACTTTGGTTTGAGCAGTTTTGTGCTCAGTTTGCTTTCCTCTTCGCAGAAAGATTCTGGTAAACTTGTCCACTAAGCAGGTATAATGGACACTAAAATGAATAAATGCACTTCAGCATGAAAAGACACATTCACTCTTAACAACGCGTCTGCGGACGAAAGGAGCCATTGGCAAACATACCAAGTTCATTTATACAAGCACAATAAGATACACAAGTCAGCTTGTGCTCCCTGTGAGACTACTGAAGTAGCAGGTGAGAGATAGTTTGAGAGGTGCGTGGCCATAGACGATGAGACATCTGAGAAGTTATAATCCCCTGCCCTATCTTGAGATGTGAGCACAGAAAAGACTTTGCCCAGCTGCATCATGGAACGCTTAGGCATTCTTTGTGCATGTCATCAAGATTCCTTTTTGCCTATCTCACCATTTGCAAGACCTACATTGGCACAGGATAAACAGATCAAAATTAAACAGTCTATTTATTTAATAACTTTGGAAAATGAATTAAGAAAGACAGTTTGGAGTGCATTCATAAACGAGGTTTCCATGTTCCCACATATTATAACTTTGAAAGAACTTGGACAATTCTCTTGCTGTAATACATTCACGTGGGTTTTATGGTCAGCTTCTGTTGGACTTTGTTTATAACATGGTCAAATTTTGGGAGCTTTAAGTCTTTTGAATACACGAATACAAAGAAATACCATGTGAAGGCAATTTTCAGTTTACTGCAGATGGCTGGGGATAGCATGTTGCGGTTAATCAAACATTAGAGTAGCTTAGAGAGTACAGGATTATTTTGCTGGGGTCATTCAAGTCCATTAACTAGAATAAGACAAAATTTCTTGCCATGTAAAATATTGTGAGCATATGTAGACTAAATTCCATGCTTATTCCAAAGGCCCCTTCAGGTACTAGGGAGGTTTTGGGTTATCAATAGAGGCACATGATTTTCTCTGTTTCCTAAGAGATAGGTTTGATTCTCTAGCATTTCTGATCATTCCAATTCTGGATAAATGAATGCTTTAGTTTTTTATCTATAAGATTGCAGCTTTTGTTTTTAGTTTACAGTGATCTAGTCGTATAGTATGCCAGTAATATAGGTATCTTATGGTTTTAAAGCCTTTTATTGTGGATGATAATTTGACCTGATACAGTACTGTAAGTTAATATTTCCAGATTAAATACAGATATTTACAGATATTTACAGAGGTGTTTTAAAAGTTTAAATACCAGGAGGGAGAACATAGTTATATTTCATATTCCTACTTCAGAGTTACCCACTCTGATGTCTGATAAATATTCCAGGCTGTAGAATTTTCAGCTTAAGGGATAAGAAAGTAACAATCATTGTGATGAAGTGTGAAGTTAGTATCATATCTGAATAGCATTTTGCATTAATATCAACATATAAATGTTCCATTGGCCTCTGCTAGTTCCTAATAAAAAATAGTTCTCAATTTTATGTGTTTATGTATGAGTGGTCTGCTGCATGTACACCTGCATGCCAAAAGAAGACATCAAATGGTTGTGAGTCCCCATGTAGGTGCTGGGAGTTGTTCTCAGGACCTCTGGAAAAGCAGCCAGTGCTCTTAACTGCTGAGCCATTTCTCTAGTCCTGCATTCTAGAATTACCAAAATTTACTTGTACCTCAGCAAATAAGAATTTTAGCAAACTGAAAATGGTAGCACTTACCTGTAAAACCAGCACTTGGACACTGAGGGTTGCAAAAATTCTAGCCTGCCTGCTTGACATAGCCAGACACTGTCTTGAAGCACAAACAAAAGCAAACATATTAAAGCAGTTTATCCCTATTTGCCCTGGTACTCACTCACATGCTGTCTTTGACTTCTGTAATTTTTTTTTTTTATCTGTGGTAACTGCAGTGGGCATAGTTGACTTCCAAAGTTCTGTGTATTTTCATCACAAACATCACTTGGCAATTAAGTTTTTTAGATATGATTCTTCAAGTTACAGAATCTTTCACTCCTTTTAAACTATATGTGATAAAAAGCATTTATTGTTGTTATTGTTGTTGTTGTTGTCATTATTAAATTTATTTATTCTTATATGCTTTCGAGACATGGCCTTGCTATTTATATAAAATCCCGCTATCTGTGGCTTGCTGTTTAGACTAGGATGAGTTTGAATTTATGGTGACCTTTTTGACTCTGCCGGCTGAGTGCTAAGATTAAGAGTGAGACACTGTGCTTGTCTTTTTCTTTTTTTAGCTTAGTTTTTGTTTTGTTTTACATGAGATAGGCTCTCATTATGTAGCCCTTGGTTAGCCTGTAGCCACAGAGATCCACATGCCTCTGCCTCCTGAGTCCTAGGATTAAAGGTGTATATCACCTAGGCAGCAGTTGGATTTATTTCAATTTAAAGAGAATACATGAAGAAGCTGTTGTAACTCCATTCTTTAGATATAATGTTATTACATAGCTGCCCACAGTAGAGACTGGCATAGATAATTTGAAGTGTGGGCTTCTTATCAAGAATCAGATTGTGTAAGTATTTTCTAGTCTTAATTTTAGACCCTTAGTGGGTCTTACATTTTATGATTATGTGGGCCTTATTACAAATATTACTGAGATGATAGCAAAGAGTATGTTGATTGATATATAACTTGAAATTTTTCATTTATCCAATACCCATTGTATTGATGGTGTTATTAAGCCTGTGGAGTTAATTTCCCATCATACTTTGTTTTATTTTGTAGGCAGATCATTGTATTTTGTCATTTAAAGTAAACAGAGATGTAGGTAATAGAGTAATCAAAGTATTTTACACTGTGGTTTTGTCATATAACTTGTAATGGGATCTTAAAATGACTTCTGAAAATGCTAAACTGTTTTATCCTTCAGGCTAATGAGTATTAGAAATCCAAAAAATCTTGCATGGGAGCACTAAAGATAAGCAATGTTGTGTTAAGATTGGAACAAAAAGAATTTGTCTTCAGTAAGAAAGTTACTTTTGTCCTTTTTGTAACATCAGACATTGACCATTGTCAAAGGCAACTGTGGTCCCTGTGTTTAGTCATAAGTTCATGTATCTTCACACAATCTCTAGCCATCATATTGGTATTTTCTGATATTTATTTTGTATTTAAAAGAGATTTTCACTTGTATGTGTGCCTGTGTATATGCACATGTGTGTGGATGCCTTCAGAGGCTAGAAAAAGGTGTTAAATCCTCTGTAGATGTACAAGTGAGTGGTTGTGAACTGCCCAATGTGGGCACTGAGATCTAAGCCCCAGTCCTGAGGAAGAACAGCAAGTGTCCTTATCAGCTGAGGCATCTTTTCATCCTGAGCATTTATCTTATAATTCACTTTCTTCAGTTCCTGGAATCCAGATACATATCTGTAGTTTACTTTAGAAGAAAATAAAATTTTGGCCCTCAAATGTGGCTGTGCGATTATCAATTACACTAAGTCCTACTAGAGAATTTCCTGTAATTATTTGAAATTCTCTTAGAGTGGTGGGTACAGATAAAAGGCAATTCTCTACACAGCTTGACAAGCAGTGTAACCTAATGGGCAGCAGTATGTGAAATGGGCTTCAGTGTTTTCGAATTTCCACACTCCCTGATTCCTCAATTACCTCCTCTTCCCCCATGAGCTAGACATGTTGCACTTCCATCTGCTCTGTACTGTGGACGCGTCACATTTATTTTTGTAGGGATATTTTTTAAATGAGTTTAGGGAGCAGCTGCTTCTGCATTCCTGCTTGCCTTCCTTTGCCTTTGCACATATCAGGGAGTTCATCCCTGCTGTCCCCAGTGGAGTTTGCATATCTCTGGTTCAGGCTGCTGCACTGTAATGCCTGATAATGGGAAAAGTGCAGCCAGCAAGCCTTTTTCTTAGTTCCCTAGTATATTTCTATCAGTAGCACAGCTGTGCTGCAGGGATCTGGCAAGCCCATTAGCTCTTCCTAAGTCTCCCTAGGGTATTTGGGTGCAAAGCAAATCTATCCAATTCTCTCCCTCTGATACTTTCTGAATCAAGTGTCTCCCAAAGTCTCATTTGTTAAACTTGGCCACCAGCCTGTGGAGTTCTTATGAGGTGGTGAACCTTCGCAGGTGGGGCTCCTGGGAGGAAGTTTAGTCACCTGAAGCATGCCATTGAAGCAGTTGGGATTCCAGGCATTTCCTGTGTCTCTCTTCGCTTCTCAGTTCTTTAAGCTGAACTCTTTACTCGAGCACATATTCTGTCCCATGCCGGTTTTGCGTCCATGATAGTATGCTCTGCCACAAAGTCCAGAGAAAAGACATGGACTGAGACAAAACTGCCATTCCTCCTTGTTGCTGTCTATTTCTGGAATCTTGCCGCAGCAGTCAAAAAAAAGAACATACCCCCTTAACCTATCCTGTGCACTCACATGCTGCATTGACAGCTACTTGAAGAAATTTGTTTGTTATTGTGCAAAAATGAAGCATTTCAGCTTCGTTTTCCACTTAAGAAATGACTACAACAGGTAATTGCACACATTTCAGGTAAATCTCATTCATTTCTTGCATCATTACTCACCCAGTCCTGATTTTCAGTGTATCTTGTGTCTGAGATACATATGGACAAAGGAGGGAAGGTATGGGTATTTACTACAGGTATTCTCTGACCCTGAGGACTCAAATTCTTTTAAAATGTTTTCTTTTGAAAAGGTCTTTAATCTGAACACCTTATTCAAGAGACCTGTTTGCCTTTGCCCACCCATTAAATTGGTTTCTTCAGGAACAGAGAACACCTCAATCCCTCAGGTCCTTTTCTTCCATCATCTCTCAAAGTTTTTGAATGAATAGAGATCCTCCCTCACCAAATTTCTCAATTCTGCCTCCCTCTGAACCACACCGTTGGTCTTCTGCACATGTACCATTTTAATTTCCTTGTCACTGGACTTCTTGAGGCTTCTAACTCTTATCATTTTAGTTCACTCTTTGTAGAGGAAACAGTTGCCTCCAAAGACTCATGGAACATTACTGAGCTTCAAATATAGTGAAGGCTTTTTAGTGTCTAAAGTAGCAGTGCTGACTAAATCCTTTGTAGTGATGGGGATGCTCTCACACATATCAAAGTCCATTGAAGCAGCTTCTAACCACTGTGGCTCTCAAGCACTTGAAGTATGGGTAGGTATGCTAAAGTGGTAGGTGTGTGTGCCTCTGTGTGTGTGTGTGTGTGTGTGTGTGCACACGCGCATGCGTGCAGTTTTGTTCTGTGGCAGAAGTCGAAGGACAACTTGAGAGACTCAGTTTTCTCCTTCCACCATGTGTGAAACAAAACTCAGGTCATTGTGTTTGATGACAATTGCTTTTATACAGGGAGCCATTTTGTTGGCCCTTAAAGTTAAAAGTTTACATAGGCCACTGGCTGTCATACTGGACAATGAAGGACTTTAGAATACAGTACTACCATTATATTCTGCTTATTATGATTATTGTATGTGTTGTGTACGTTTGTGTAGTAAATTCATGAGATTGTAGGAGAGCATGCTTGTATGGTGTGTACATGTAACTGCAATAAAGTATGCTTATCAGTGTGTAGTGCTAAGATCAGAGCATATGTCAGGTGCCTTTTTCAATAGTTCTTTGAGTGATTATCTTGAGACAGGATATCTTACTTAACTAGAAACTTATTTTGGCTATGTTAATTGACCATTTAGCTTTCTAGATCCTCCTGATACTGCTCCACAATGCTGAAAGTACCAGCGTTTTTTTTTTTTTTTTATCTGCATACAGCTTCTTATATGATTGGAGTAGGTTTGAATTTATGTAATCATGCTTGCAGTACTCATTGAGCTATCATCTCAGCCCCCCAACCTCCTTTCTCTCTTTTTTCCACACATTCTCTCTCTCTCCCTCCCCCTCTCTCTCGCTCTCTCTCACTATATACATATTTGTCATGTACTTTGATACCTTGTAATCTTTGTGCCTTCATGTGTATTGATATTTTAAAAATTACTGTGTGTTAATGTGCATAGTGTGTGTGTGTTGTCATGCATTTGTCACAACCTTTGTGTGCATAGGTCAGAGGACAACTTTTGAGAGTCACTTCTCTATTTCTACCTTTAGGTTGGTTTGGGGGACTGAAGTCAAGTTCTCAGGCTTATGTTGAAAGCATGCTTAACAGCTGAGCCATCTCTAAGGCCCTAAGAAATAATATTATTTTGTCATTAAAATATTCGTAACACAGTCCTGTATATGTAATAGATATGTATTTATCACAGTTATATATAAAGAATCATAAATATACCTTAAATACACCTAGTGAATAAAATATAAGATTCTTACTCATCCTGGAAGTAGCGCTTTACTGGCTGTAACAGACAATGTTTAATAAATAACAGTAATAAACAGCTGTATAAGGAATTAGAAACCAATAGAAAAGTAAAAAGCAGACTTGGCAAAAGAGGGAAAGAGAAAGGGTATAGGTTGTAATGATAAAGAGGGTGATTAGAGTAAATTTTATCTGAAGGCAAAGATTTAAGTAATGAGAATTAGCTACTAGACATGGAAACGGAATGTATTCATTCTAGACAGAGAATCCAGAGCAAAGGCCAGAAATACACCATGGAAGAAAATGTGGCTGGAAGGGTAGAGTGGAGAAATAGAGAGTTAAAGTAGAATGATGTCATGAGCTGCCTAAGTTAAAAAACAATCACTGGCCAGCACTGGTATTGACAAAGGATAGAGAGAGTCATAGGGACCACAGATGACATCAGGATCAGGAGCCCTGTTGGGAAGCTGTATCCTGTATAGGTGATTGATGATATTGTCTACACTAGCATGGTAGCAGCAGAAACAATGATGAATCCGTGATGCTGGAGGGCTCAGCTTCTTCCAGTGGGGGAGGTCCAAAAAGTCCTGACACTCAGTCTTAATTTTCATAACCCTTTCTTCCCCTAGGAGAGAGAAATAACCTTTGTTCTTATGTGTAGTGATTTAATACTCATTTTCTTCATAATCTTGTCATTTATATAGAAATACCTAAACAATATAATTTTCTTATGACATAGAATAAAATTGTATGCATCTTTTTTTCATGTGACTTTGGCATCGTCCCACATCTGTGCTGTCTGTTGATATGCTTACATTTGTTCACAGTTTCTTCATGCTCTTGGGTAAACAGTGTTGCATTTGTGTATCGATCCAACATTTCCATCTGTTGAACTACTATTCAGCTTTGGTTATTTATGAATAGTTCCACTCTGAGTACCGTATATGTATTTTATTGTACATGAATGTGTTTCTGTTTCTCTTGACAATGGAATCATGTGTCTTCTCCTGTGTTTATTGAGTACTGGGTCTCCTCTATTGGAAAGTGCCTGTTTATGTTTTTTGTATGTTCTTCTACTTCTTTGCCACCATTTTTTGTTGATGTTATATTTTGTCGTTATCTTCTCTTGCCTGTTGTGTGCACTCTAGATGTTCTCAACTATGTAATTTTCTTTCTCACCTTTGATTAAATGATACTGAAATTTTTAATGCAGTAAAATTTGTTGATTTTTCCTTTGCATTAATTATTTCATGTGTTTTTAAAGAAATATTTTTCTGCCTTTCAACAGAAAGACACACATTGTAAGAGTCTTATAAGTGTGAATTTTTACATTAAGTTGTCAGTCTACTTGGAAAAAATACTTGTAAGGTATGAGGTAGAAGCAGTAGGACCTGGGAGACTGGAGCCAATAAATGAGGCAGACTAAAGTCTCACGCAATAGCCAACTTTATTCAGAGCATCAGACAATTTATACTCTGAGGGTTAAGAGGAATGACATGAGTAAAGTGTACAATCATAGAGGCAAGCCACACAAGGTGGACAAACTACAGAACAAGTAACAATTGTGAGTTATAATAAATAATATGATGTAAATTCACTCCTATCCAATACCTCTGGGAGGGGCACATAAACACATTTCAAGAACAATTTTGTGTTTACGAAGGAACTGGGGTCAAAAGACTCTTGTCTTGGTTTTTGGAGGTTTCTCATGAGTACACAGAAATCTCACACATGTACATTCTTGTACATGTTCTGACAGGATATGGATTTCTCTTAATTTTTCTCCAATTTAGAATACCAATTCTGTGCTTTTGTACTTACTTACAAATAATTCTTGTTCTAACCCATGAAATAATAATGATAATAATAATAACTGTTTTTGAGACAGGATTTTTATTATGACTGGCTTACAAATTCATTGTGTAGATCAGGCTGGCCTTAAACTCACTGAGATCCACCTATCCCTGCCTCTTGAGTACTGGGATTAAAAGCATGTGGCATGACCCTGACCCATTACATAAATTTTGGATCACTGTGACTAAGACTACGACTACGACTACGACTACGACTACTACTACAACTACTAATCTACCTGCGAATTGCAACAGTTGTTTTCTACTGCTAAGTCTCCTCACAAATACTTGTAAGTGATGAACTCTGAATTTCAGCCAAGTAAGAGGAAGCAATAATGACAGAAGCTGCCTACATAGCTCACAGAATTGTGAGGCTGAGGTGTAGTTTAAAGGACAATGAAATAGTGACAAAAGTAATTTTTATTGTTAGGGGCTCCCAACATATGAGGAACTGTATCAAATGATTGGAACATTAGAGAGGTGGAAAACCATTGCCTTAAATCCTCTAAGTTACATCCTTCGAGACCTTAGTCTTATTCCCAGCTACTGAATTAAAGGCTTAAATATAGCTTATTGGTAGAATCAGGCACAGTTCAACCACAGATACCAAAATCAAATAAATCAGTATAAACAACAACAACTACTACAACAAGGCAATAGGCTTTTTTCTCCATTTTAACCTGAGAAGTTCTTCAAGTTTTTTCTTTATGTTCAAATAGTTATATTTCTTTGGATTTACATTTTTTTTTTTTTAGTTCAGGTCTTGTCTTTTTGAAAGGCTTGGTGCTACAATTAAGTATGTGAGGTGTTTTGTATATATTAAACTATAGTTTATGCCTTGTCTCTTCTGTTATGACTCTCTGCTTGTTAATATGATAAAGTACATGTAGACTCTTAGTAAAAGAAAAAAGAGGAAAAAAGCATAGATTGGAATCCTAGCACTGTTTCTGAACTGATGTCTGTGTTTTTCCTAGAATAAGGTAGTACAAATTAAGGTTACTCACAGTTCCTGATGTCATGCGCCATATTTCCATTGCAGGGAGGCTATGGCCATATATGTTTTAATTGACACGTTTATTTATTTATGTACTTACTTATCTTTGATTCATGTAGCCCAAGATGGGCTTGAACATGTTATGTCAGCAAGGTAGACCTTGAACTATTCCTTTTCTTACTCCTGTATACCAAGTGCTGGGATTATAGGCATATGCCAGTATGCCTGGCTCACTGACAAGTTTTGAAGCAAGTTTCTACCAACAATGACAGCTTCTCTTGCAAAACATGGCTGCTAAGGAGGAAACATAGCTTTAGGCCATGTTGTGGCTTCATGGAAGTACATGAATTAAAGCATGCCTATGCCTTTGTGCACGCCCCGTATCACATCTGACTAAGATTCCATTTGAAGTGTGCCCATGCCTTTGCATACTTTATCAGATCATATCTGATTAAGACTTCTCCCCTACCTAAACTGCAGTCTTTGGTGAAGCTTTCCTAGTCTTCATCCTTGCAAATGGCATTTTTTTATTTTTTTTATTTTTTATTTTTTTTGGTTTTTTGAGACAGGGTTTCTCTGTGTAGTCCTGGCTGTCCTGGAACTCACTCTGTAGACCAGGCTGGCCTCGAACTCAGAAATCCACCTGCCTCTGCCTTTCAAATTCTGGGATTAAAGGCATGCGCCACCACTGCCCAGCGCAAATGGCATTCTTAACATCAAGGGGCCTTTGTGGGTATTGCCTACAGTAATTGCTCGGCCTCAGCTATACTTCTGATTCTGTAATGAATTGTGTTGACATTATGGCTACATGATTCTGACAAAGTCAAAACCTAAAGAATTGGTGATGTAGGAACAACATAATATTGTACACTATCTTCAGAGCTCTATGAACTTGCAAATGCTGCAGGTTGCATTATTCTTAAGCAAATAAGTGGTAAATAAAATTTTATTTATCCAAGATGGATCTGAAGGAGCAGGATTGATCCTGGTTATTTCCTCTCATTTGTTATTTCACTTTTCATTTGAAAAGAATTATATCTTATTTCAATGATAAGAAATGTCAGTAGTGGAGGTGCTTGTTATCTTCTTTACACCATAACTTGTCCATTGTTTATTCTAAAAAAAGTATGTTTGGTCAAACTTCAAGAATGTCATCTTCTATCAACTAAAATATATTTGATGATGGTTTTTCTACCATAGCCACAGTATACACAACCCCTTTTATATTGTTAATTTAATTGTGATAAATGAATTTTGCATTTTCTGTGACAGTTGTGATCAATTCCAGAATGTTTTTTGATATGTCCTGTGATTCTGTTCAACTTTAATACTGCAAAGCACTGTCATAAAAGACAGGAATTGAACTGGGTTTGTTTATTTTTCAAAGTTAGCAAAAAACAATGTCTAAAAATGTAAATGGCATTTGGGGATAAAGTTTAAGAAACTTCAAAAAATGGTATATAACCAGAGGGCAAGATTGTTTCCCTAGAACCTAGAATCCTAAATCTAGAATGTTTGCTCAGTTTGACAGGAGATTAGGGTAGTGTGTACAAGTGTGCTTGGGGAGTTATAGACTGAAAGAGAGGGGTCTGAAGAAAGATGTGCAGAGATGGAAAGAAAAGGGAGGATGCCTGGTGAAGATCTAGTTCACTGTCCCCCCCCACCTCCATGTTTTGTTGTCCTTCTTTTTCTGTCTGTAATCTCATGAACACGTGCTATAGACATTGCTTTTCTGACCCACTTTCCTACCCTCTTCCACTGTTCAATAAGCATTAAAATATTCAGCTGGACAAGGCTTTATTCTGGTCCCTTCTCCTCCACTTTATGGAAAAATAGTAGTGCCTCACTACTGATACTCCTGAATAAAGAAGACAGAGGCAAAAATTATACATGTCAAATGTGTTAGAATAAAATTGGTTGAAAGGGGAATGAATGTGTTCTCACCATGTTTTAATTATACCGATAACTTTGTTACCATTTCTACTCTCTGAATCCCTTACTTTTAAAGTAGTGTGTGTGTGTGTGAGAGAGAGAGAGAAAGAGAGAGAGAGAGAGAGAGAGAGAGAGAGAGAGAGAGAGAGAGAGAGAGAGAGAGAGTTCTTGAAGGACCATGAGCAGAGGACTCTTTACTTGGAGCATGGGCAACATATCAGTGGCTGTATCACTAAAGAAAATAATCCCATTTCCCTTGCAAGTCATTAAGCCACCCATAACTTGTAAATACCACCTCATGGAGGGATGGGGGAACTCATGAGGTCCTCTGTTATCTGTGAGGTAATACTAAAGGACTCATTTTGAGCAGGTCCAGGGTAGGTTGCCAAAGTTGCTGTGTATTAATGATCATAACATTCATACCTTTCTAGAATATAGCTTTCATTTTCTCCTCATCCTCCTCTTAATATTTTTTCTACCCCATTTTCCACAGTGCTCCCTGGTTCTTAGAGAAAAAAATACAGATGCAATAGTCATTTGTTCTTGACAGTTTGTCCGTGCATGAGGCTCTTTCATTTCAAAAACAAGATTATCTGACTAAGGCTGAATGCATGACTTGTCTGTACATAAGTACAAATATTTACATGGCGTTCAGTAGCATGTCTGTTTCATAAAACGTGAGTGGTAGATGGCTCTGCCCACAGCCCATGACCTCTTTAGCCATGGGCTTTTGCCTATATTTGCAGAACCAGGCTTGAGCTATTCATTCCTGTAGATCAGGCTCATCCTCAAAACAGCAATGCCACTTTTGTTCCAGTAAGCACATTTTGCCCAGAAAGTTGGTACTATAGCATGCATAGTCTGGTGTTGGATAAGATCATAGATGACTTTTATTCTCCAGTTACCTTCATAGCACTTTCTAGCACCATGAAAGTAAGCCAGCTTGAAAGAATTTTTGTTGTTGTTACTATCTTTAACAAGAAAGAAAATTAGGATGAAGAGAGTTGTGGTCCCACTTCAGATATTGGGGAAATCCTATTAGTAAAAGCAGCTTTGACTCAATGTTGCAATTTTACATGAAAAGTAGCTACTGATTCCTCTAGAACATTGGTTCTCAACCTGTTGGTTGCAACCCCTTTGTGGGTTGAATGACCCTTCCGCCCAGGTTGCATATCAGCTATCTTGTCTATCAGGTAATTACATAGGATTCATAAGAATTTATTATACAGTTATAAGTAGCAATGAAAAGAATTTTATGATGGGGGGGTCACATGAGGAACTGTATTAAAGGGTTGCAGCATAAGAAAGGTTGAGAATCACTGCTCAAGAAGATGTTTTGAGTTGATGGCATAATTCTGATGAAGCAGAACCATGCCACAGTGGTAGACCACATTCTTGATATAGGGATACATGCCCAGAGCTGTTTAGAATGTTTTGCTTAAAACATTTTATTCTTCAAATTTTTATTTTAATTCATTCCAAAGCATATTTGTTTTATTTTATTCTATGTTTTTGACTGTTTAGTCTGTTTAGTTTTTGACTGTTTATGTATGTGCATTCCTTGCATGCCTGGTACTTGCAGAAGCTGTCAGAAAGCCTGGAACTAGTGTTATAGGTGGTTGTGAGCCATCAAATGGGTGCTGGGATCCAATGCCAGGTCCTCTACAAGAGCAATAAGTGTTCTTGACCACTGAGCTCTTTTTAGAACCAATATTGATGTTATTACATCTACTTATCACTTATTGTATGTGTATGGATATTTTGCCTGCATATACATATGTATGTCTGTGCATCTCATGTGCATGGTGTTTTGAAGGCCAGAAGAAGGCATCAGATACCATGGGACTGGAATCACAACCAACTGTGAGCTGCCATGTGGATGCTGGGACTTGAACCAGAGTCCTCTGGAAAAGCAGCCAGTACTTTAGCTGCTGAGCCATCTCTTCAGTTTCATATTTTGTTATCATTTTCTATGTTGACTAGCAAAGCCAAAATCAAATCATATTTAAAGCAGGCAGGAATGTAGTTGCCTTGGGTCATTAATATATAAATGATGTCATAGTGTTTTCCATAATACTGTTTCTCTTAGTTTCTCATGTTCTGGGTCAGTATTTGACTTGCCATTAACTGTGAACAATGATTTGCTCTCATTCTCTCTCTCTCTCTCTCTCTCTCTCTCTCTCTCTCTCTCTCTCTCACACACACACACACACACACACATCACTAAATTAAGTGTCTTCTCAAACTCTGGTATTTGTGATCAATCTGTAACAATTGAAGATGACTTAGTCTTAAAAGAACATGGTATTCAGGGAAAGAATAATGGATTTTGTTTTCTTTTTAGTATCCATAGAAACTTGCCTGATTTTCTTTTTAAAAAAATCTGCAGTTTTTGTGTTCTGTGTGCTTTTGCTATGTTTCTTTTTGTAATTTCTCTAAATTGATTCTAACCTTAACATACCTAGCATGAAACACTGACTTACTGCATATGAAGAATTATGCACAGTGTAGCCGCCACCCGCTTTGCAATATCCATGTGTAGCTTGATTTTTTTTTCCATGCCCTTTATTCCTTTGGCTAATTGACAATGATTCTGTGGCATGGCTTTGACTGGGAGAGTTGTTGTTGGTAGCCAAGGCCCTCTGCAATCTGGAGGCAGAGGAATTGGCAGGAAGCAATAGGAAGGCGATTTATATTGCAACCTTTTACTGAAAGTGTGAATACACACTATAGGTCATCCAAAGGGTATTCAGGTTTGGGCAGAACCACGACTAAGGGAATTCACTAGAAGATTCTTGTCTTCAGACACCCTAGTCAGACTAAAACTTTTCTATATTCCCTTTTGCACAAATGAAAGTTCCTGTCCAGTCAGCCTTAATGTTCCTGACTATGTTAGCTTCCCAGATTTGACTGTAGCGTGGTTTCACTTTGTAAATCAGCACCTCTCCTGCATTAGTCACTGCCATTTCTTGGTTTCAGTCTCCTTTAAATACTTGTTCCATCTTATCAGACTTCTGCTTTTGGGCCTTTGTGCCTACACACCCGGCCATGAGTTTTGGTGGGCTGTGGGTGGCCTCTTCATTTCCACTGAACAGCTTCATAAGGAACCCAGCTGTTCTCTGTCAAGGGTTTTTCTCTTTTATTAGTCTCAGAAGGCAGGGCTGGCAGGGTGCAGCATGTTGGTACAAGATCCCAGCTGTTGTAATTGAGCCTTTGGACTCCCTGATCATTGGAAACTTGGAGAAAAATTTGACCTCATCATGGCATTTGGTTCTGTTTCCTCATTTGTTTGGTTTTGCACATCTTCCAGTACAATGATCACTCTGAAACATAAAAACAGTATGGAGAAAATTGAGGTTGGATTTGCTTTTCAATTTGTATGTGTATGTGCGTAGAGGGGGTGCGATTTAAGAACTGGGTAAAATGTTAGTTAATGAGGATGCAGATAAATCTGTCCGGCTGCTTATTTGGTAAACAGCCTAAGCAACCTTAGCGAAATTTATTCATACTATTAAAAAATAGTCTGATAAGAAAGCCTTTTCTTGGAGGCACTTTGAAAAGTGATTCAGAATTGAAGGGATTTGATGCTTAATTAAAAGAAAACTTGCAACCAAAATGAGATTGTGTTTTTAAAAGAACTCTGTACTTTTATTTATTTATTCTTTATTTTCCAGGTTTTTTTTTTTTTTTTTTTTTTTTTTTTTGGGGTGATTCTGTAAGACAAGAACTCAGGAAAGCTTCTCTGATAAGCTGACCAGCTACTGAGTAATGGAATCAAACATTTTAAGCAATGAAAATATTCACTTTCGCTTCATTGTGGAAGATTGACAGACAAGAACATACATAATAACATACATTTATATTTAAGAAATGTAACTTATTTAAAACAGGGAACCTTGAGGGAAATGCTTGGTTGGGACTGAGTCATTACCCAGTTAAAAATAACCTTTCCAGGTCATGGCGTTTTGTTTGCCGCAGTGAAATAAGTTTATTTCAGCAGAATGAAGCCATTATTAGCTTGGCAGAGTCCACTTGTCAGAATTTTATGGAGCAGAACACCGTTTGGCTGGGAAATTCAATAAATACTGTAATGTGAGAGGAGTTAAACTCCAAGGGCTGAAGGGGCAAAGAGTGGGGGATTCGTTGCTAATTCATGGTTTTACAGCTTCAGTATAGCATTAGGATGGGAGATGAGTTATCATTAGAGGTCAGGTGCACACATCTTCTGTGAACTGCTGAGGAACCAGGATGTGCGAGTAAAATAAAAACTTTTGAGGTGAATTAGGAGGTAAAGTCCTGACCGAGAGAGGTAAATATGACATGTCCTGATACTCAGGTTTTCATTTTTCCTTTTGGAAGTTAATATCTTCTTTACCTGTTGTTTTGTCCTATCTTGGGTTTCTATAGCATATGAGTGGACTTGAAAATCCTACGACAGTCTCACATAGTCATCAGACTGGCATCGTGATGTGAAAATGGACCCGAGCCCTTTGTCAGTATAGCAGCGTAAAAACCCAAACCATTGGCCACCCTCCAGTGAAAATCTGCTCGCTTCACCTTGAGCAAATTTGTCAGCAGGACAGAGGGCTTAATTCTTATCTCTGTCACAGTATCACCTTAGGCTCGTTCTGTAACCTCAGCAAGCCTTGGTTTCCTTATCTGCAAAATGGTGCTAGTAGTGGTATTTACCCTACAGAGTTACTTGAAGGTAAGAGTGAAATCATGCATATGGATTTAGAAATATAGCTAACAAATTAAGCGTAATGACTTCATATTTCTCAGTTGAAAACACCAGTCATTCTCAGATACTTAGAGACGTACTAAGGCGAAAAGTCTCTAAATTACTGGGAGATATACTCAAGCAAACGATGTGTCTGATGCCGTTTCCTGGCTGTATGCTATTATCCATTGACTTCTGAGTGTCAGTGCACACATGTACATACATACTTAAAAATCATTTTGAAGGTACTTATTTGTGTTCTGCTTTTAACATTGATCACATTATGGAAATTAATTTTGTGATTGGTAAGTTATTACCAATCATATTATTCGTTAGTTATTTAGGATTCTGATTGTGTTGATATGCTTAAATTTGCTTGATCACTTTTGTTTTGTTTTGTTTTGTTTTTTGAGCTTGATTCTGCAATACAATATTCAGGGATGGTTAGGGTAGGTTACTTAGATAGAGAGAAATATCCAAGACTTGGAGAGGAAAACTATTTTGAAGTAAATTGTTACCATGTACCTGTTTGAGATTGTTTTGTTATTACTTAAATTGTTGAATTTAATTGATATGTGAGTTTTTTTGGACCTGTCTTTGTACTGAGACAAGTTGGAAAGTCCTTTTGTATGTAGTATTGAAAAAGATGAGTCGGGTGTATTTTAGCCAGGTTTTTGAAGAAATTGGGGTTACAAAATTCCATTTAAGCAGGTGAAAAAGTTCAGGAGATTTGTTATACAACATGGTGACAGGAGTTAATAACAGTGCATTCTGTACTTGAGAATTGCTAAGAGTAAATTTTTAAATGTTCTTGCTACAAAACACTGAGAAGCATGGTAAGCAATAGATACGCTAATTAATTTGTTTCTGCCATTCCACAGTATGCACATATGTAAAAGTGTGTTAGAGTTTATTATTACATAAACATTATTTATATTCAATGTTATGGGAGAAAATTAAGACCATTACCTACAAACACAGTTCTTTTAAACTCCCTAACTGGAAACTCGTATGGACATATTGTTGGTTGAATCCACCTGCTGAACTGTGTAAGGATGTACACTGAAGTCACTTTGTCAGAATTATGTGGACTTTAAAGATAGGGTTTATACTGTGTCCCTCCAGAAAGGTTGCTAAGTGCAGGCCATGACCATAGTTTGTATCGTTGCTTAACAGTCTGGTCTCCTCACGTATTCTACACAATATGATTAAGAGCTTTTGAGTTAATTTAATTATAAAACCTCCTTGGAGTCCGTTATTGTAGAATATGAATACAGTGCGCTATGTAACCTAAACATTTTAGGAAACTATAGGAATGTACAGTTTGGCTATTGTATACTTTGTTTAGTGCTTTGCCTAACATGCTTTTCCCATTTTCTCCTAATAATTGGCTGCCATCTCACTTTAGTCCCCCCCCTTCCATTCGTCATAAGTATGTCTTTTCCCTAGGGAGGGTGCAGGTCTCCCGACCTTGTCGCTTCTCCTACTTAATACCTTTATCTCCTAAGGGTACTTTCTTTGAGACTGATAATTTAAACTAATATGGATTAAGAGACTACTGCACCTCAGGCTTCAGAGGCAGCCTCTAAGCCTTCTAGAGGCTTCACCAAAGTCAATTAAAGAGCAGCTTCTGGACTCCCAAGATTCTTCAGATAAACAATGCACTTCTTGACAGCTGATTGCCAGCTGCTGACAATAAATTGTATTTCTTGTGCCATTCCTTCAGTCTGAAGGTGCACCAAGGCAAAACATATTTTGAGTCGTAAATTGTAGAGTCTCACTCTCAGGGACATCAAAGAATGACTGGGAATAACACAGCTACTCTCTCCCCCACATCGTCCAGTGGAATCCTGCTTGTAATTATAGCTAAACATAAAAGAGGATTTCTTCCCAGAGTAATGGCTCCCGTGGGGATTTTTCAATGGAGCATGTTAATTTATACTTACAATATCTGCCCAAGCTGATCAATAACAAGTCCAAGCCAAGCACTAGAAAGACTCTGATCAAATTTATCTCAATAATAAACGTGAGTCTAACCATTGCCAAGCTTATTTTTGATGTGATCTTTCTTATTTGGATATGTAGAAACTGAGGTGGAGGGATTCTTGTTTCTGTTTCTGATCTCAGTCTTTTGGGGAACACTATATCCTGGGCCTTAAGATCACACATGATAATTAATGTTCATTTAAGAGCTATCATTCAGGCCTTTCCACTCCAGAAATCTTTCCAGCTGAGAACCTGTGGCACCTGTGTGACTCAGAAGTAGAGTTTACTATCTCAGATAAAACTAAAGTAATTTAGCTTGGCAGACCTGCTCTGGACATAGTCTTTGGATTTCTCTGGATATGTTCAAATGAAAATGTTAATCGTTTGGCTGTCTGAGTAGGACACTATGCAATCTAAACCCCTTCAGGGAATTGTGACCAGATTATGAACTGCTATATAAAAACAGTGTTTGGATTTTTTGCGAGTTTTTCTATTGTGCCCAGGAACATAATGTGTGAGCAAATATGTCTCCTTGGCTTGCTGACTGCAGCATTCACAAAACCCCAGGATTTGGCTGAGTTTGTGGAACGCCAGCCTGAGGCATAGAAGCTTGTTTACTGTGCTGATTAAAAGGCAAGCTTGAAGTGACTGAGGAGATAGTGGTATTTCTGACTGTGTGTGGAGATGGCCCTTGGTGGTGGTGAGGTGCTGTTCTCTCTCTCTCTCTCTCTCTCTCTCTCTCTCTCTCTCTCTCTCTCTCTGTGTGTGTGTGTGTGTCTGTCTGTCTGTCTTCTCTCTCCTTTCTTTTCCTTTTCCTCTCTATTGTGTGTGTGAAGAGATGGCACTTAGTCATAAGGTTCTGTCTCTCTCATGTCATGCATATGCATATATGGGCATACATGAGTGTATATATGTGTTTGTGTGTGTGTTTGTGTATTTTTGTGTTTGTGTGTTTGTGTGTGTGTGTGTGTGTGTGTAGAAGCTGGTCCTTGGTGATATTATATGTAATAGAACATTTAATACTCATTGGAAGTGGATACTAGCTTTAAAGTTTCCAGATAATCCAGAAGGAAATTCCTTTTAGGAACACACATTCATTTTGGGCTCCTTTGTACCTCCCTCCCCAACCCTTTGTGATAATGCTAATCTGTCCTGAAAGTTCATGAGATTGGCACGGTTGAAGGATAATTGAGAAGGTATGTGACATGCTGAGGGACGCCCATGTTAACTGTGGTTAATGTCAGAAGTTCCAAAAAGAGAACAATTAGATGTATACGCAGAAATGAGAATGGATTGGAATTACTTCACTTGGCATTTTTAAGAGCTCCATGATCTTAGGAATTCATAACGTTGTTTCTTATCTTATCTAGCTATCAATATTTATTATGTCGTGTTTCAATACATTGTTATGTATACCTCTGTTTCCTCTCCATGTGGGTATTATAAGGGAGCTTGTTCTCCTACCTAATTTTTGATGATTGTTATACCTCAGTATACTGAGCAACTTCGTAGTTTGCCTTCAGTTTTATGTGATAAAAACTTGGCTCTGAGAGGAGAAATATTACAGTGAAATCTTCACCCAAGTTACATGGGAAGCACCCAGTCTGTGTGGACTGAACAATACTTTAAGAAGGGATCACAGATTTCTCTTGTTGTATAGTGGATATTCTTTATGGTAGATTTTGGGGATATCTATTATTTTATTTTCTTATTGCTTTGACCGAAGAGTTGATATGAAGCAAACTTGGAAAGAGAAGATTTATTATGTTTCCCAGGTTGAAAAGCAGGAGGACATGGGAGGCAGGAACATGAGGAAGTCACACTGACTTCTTTATTCAAGAAACAGAGAGATATGAATGCGGGTGCTGGGCTTTCATTCTCCTATTTTCCTGGTTTGTTGTTGTTGGTGGCCTTTGTAATGTTTTGTTCTTTTATGGTTGTTTGTTTTTCCTGTCCATCGAGAACATCAGACCTCATGATGGTGATGCCCATACTTAGGATGAGTCTTCCAACTTCACTTAAATACTCTTGAATACCCAGAGGTCTATCTCGAAAATGTCTCTAAATCCTGTCAATTGGATTAAAATGACTATTGGGTTAAAAGCATAAGCATTATACACTCTGCTTGAATTCACCATTAAACGTATTTTCATAGGACCATGTCTTCGGCAGAAGAAAGATAAAGCTATAGAAATCAGAAAGTGAAATGAATAAATATTTCAAATAAGTTTAACATTTGGCCTGGTGAGATGGCTCAGTAGTTAAGGTTCCCTACAACCAATCCTGATGACCTGAGTTCAGTCCCCATGGTCCAAGGAGAGAGCCAACTCCCATAAGTTGCCTCTTATCTACGTGAACATACACACACAGGAGATCAATGTAAGAAATTAAAATTGAATATGTTCCAGGGGATGGTGATCCATATGTTTAATTCTAACACTCGAGAGTCAGGCAAGTGGAACTCTGTGAAGTCGAGGGCACCCTGGTGTACTGAGAGAGAGAGAGAGAGAGAGAGAAAGAGAGAGAGAGAGAGAGAGAGAGAGAGAGAGAGAGAGAGATACAAGACATCCAGGGCTACACAGAGAAATCCTGTCTCAAAAACAAAACAAAACAAAACAAAAGCACCAAAACAATGAAAAAGCCCACCACCACCACCAATAACAACAACAAAAACAAAACACCTTTATAATCACTGATTTTCATACCTCTGTACCTCTGATGTGTCTAAACAACACTTAATCTGGCAAAGCTTTAGAATTTAAAATTCAAGTATGTCTGGCTCTAACAACATTCTCAGCATAGTTTTAGGCCTGTTGACAAAAGCACTCACTTTCAAGTCATTCTCAAATTATAAAATTTATTTTCCTCGGATTCAAAGTCGTCTTGCTTTTGCACATCTGGGAAAAGAAGCGTATCAATAATTTGTAAGGTTACATTAAAAATATCCTGCTGTTAATTACTACACGTCTGCCCTGAAGTCATTTCCCCGTTAATGCATGCCGATTCCCAGAGGAAATATAACAGAGGGTGAATGTGTTATTACCCATTTGGGCAATGCCCCTGTTTCATTTTTATTTTAGGCCTACTTACTTAACAGGAGAGATTTAAGTGGTAACTTCAGGATAGGAGTTATTTCTGCTGAATGAATGCTTGGACTAACCATTCAGCCATGTTTCTGCCTAAGGGCTTTTCTTCTCTGTTTCACGGTTTTCATAAAGCTGTCAGAGTAACCTTGTAGCAACTTTGGTCATTATGCAATGCAAAGTAAACACCATGCTACTTGTGAAAGTAGTAGTTTATATTACTAAAGTAATCATTCATCCTTACAGATTATTTGGTCTTAGAAATTTGTCGCTTCTACTTGAGGTAATAGAAAGAGCATGCAGTGGAGGCCTTCCAGCTTCTTTAAGTCCAAGCACTCAAGTATTCTACACCAGTTCACTGCCATGCCTTACCTAATTGGCCTTTGCGGGGACATGACTTTGCTCTATACACTGTTTTGAGAGTTAAAGTTATCCATTCCTTTTCTCTAAAGAGAAGACTATCTCAGCATCCCAAGTCCTGCCTCAGGAAGCAGCAAAGCTCCTGGAGCATCTTAATTAAATGTTGCCCAAGGCCTTTATTCTTGCTGGGAAAGTAAACAAAGCTTAACCAGACCCCAATCTGAAAAAAAAAAAAAAAGAAGCTTTTTCCTCAAAAGGTCTTTAAAATTATGTTTTTACTCTCTGGGGTTTGCTCTGCAGTATTACAGACTATGTATTTTAAATGTAAATATTCAAAAGTTGTTAGTAATTCTTTCCAAAAGATTTTTATAGTCCTTCATTTAAAGCATCCATAGACATGGCCAACAATAAAGACATGTCCATTTGTTTCACTGTGAGTCATTATGGAAGCTTGCTTCCCACTTTCACTATCTCTAATGCAGTTGAGTAGAGCACTTTTAAATATTGCCTTTAGATCTATTTTATTTTTAATTGAATAATAAAATAGTTCTGTAATCAACAACTAACTGACTTATTCACCTCTAATGCGTTTTCTCTATTTTTACATGCATTTTGATTATATATCTTATCTTACTGCATATATGTTAGGTTATAAAGTCCTTTACATAGACCCTGGGCTTCTCTGATATTTCTTCAGCAGGATCCAGTTATCTTCCGGCTCTGTTTCTCCCTTATGTGCCATTCTGGAGCCTCTGAGGTCATGCCTGTTTGAAGATTATCTGTGTTGTGTTTATACCATATTTTTTTTTTAGATTAGTGAATGCACCCAAATGCTTTTAAGGTATATGATCTTTAAAAGATACTTTAAAACAGAAGGGAACAAATGGACTATGTTAATGGAAAATAAAGCTAATTTACCAGTTTAGATGGATTTGCAGTATATGCCCCGACTCTTGGGCACCATTCTTTTGACTGTTTTACATGAGAAGAAGCGAGAAGCTTTTCAAGGAAGGGAGGAAGAAGTTCGAATAGACACTTTTGACACGAAGTCACAGATGCTCTAGTAGAAGTAGAGAGAACAAGGTCACCAAGAACTGCTTTCTCCGGTAGGACGGAGGGGTGAGGGTGGTAGTTGGAAGGATAGTGCCACAGTGATGTTACATTTTTGTTGCTAATCCATGGATAAATAAGACATTCATAGCAGCCAAGCAAAGGATGAGCTTTCCAAATAGAAAGAACATCTGCACATGGAATGAAAACTATTTGTGTATTTGAAATCACAGTTATTTTATTCTGGATTATTGTGAGAAAAGATTAGGAAAAGAGACATGCTTTATATTAGAAAATCAATTTCTATATCTATTAAAAACTTTGGAGTGTATTTTAACAATAAAAATTCAATGGTACATTTTAAACAGAAGATCTGTGATCAAAACTGAGTTGTCCAAAGGTAATTTTGACTTTGGCTTTAGGCTTATAAATAATGGTTCTCCTGGCCAGTTTATTCTACGGCCCGAAAAAGGACATCTAGCAGATAAAATACACAAGCCAGTGGTCCTTCATGGAGCTGATATAAAGTCACCAAGGCCAGTGCTATTGGGGCAGGACCAAGCAGTGGGTCACAGTGAGATAAGCTAAGAGCCTAAGGGAGGAGGGCAGTTACACCCTGCAGGACACAGTGTTGGAGATGAGATGGCTGAGAGAATTCTGGAAATCTGCCAAGCTCTCATGGAGTGGTTAAAAGAACTACTGGAATGAACCCTATTCTTTAAATATGGCTTGGAGTAGGGTCTGACCTTGCTTATCAAAATAGCAAACTCCAAAATTCTTGGGGCATCTGATATGGTACTCAAAAAAGTAGTCTACCGTAGGAAAAATAACATGGGGCTAACTCCTGAAATGTTTTCATTGTTCTTAAAATCCAAATCTGAAGATGTCAAAAATGTTTTCAAAGACTTCAATTGCTTCCCCAGGTCAAAACAGCAAGAATATATAGAAACATGAAAGTATCCAGAAACCATAAAATCAAATAAATTATGTCTAATATCCCATAAAGAAATGATACGAAAATTGTAGCATTATATTGTTTCTTCTTTTAACCCATGGAAGAATAAATTTAAGGTTTTTAGTGGCAGTTCTTGTAGTCCGATGTTTCCTGATACTGAGTCATTACATACCACTTTGTAGAGTGGCCCACTTACTTGGTTGATCATCCAACATTGCTTAGAGACTGAAAGACTAAGATTTTGAGTTCTGAATGAAAGACTCTGGCAGAGGCTGGTATTAGGTGCTAGGGGATGTCTGAATGGGAATGTTTCAGCTCTCTGTAGCTTCCAGTGGTGGTACTGGTTTGACCATTGATGACAAAGGTTGATCTGTTTCACTGAGTATACATTCCTCCGTTTGCAATGTGAGAGCAATATTCTCTCATAATCATCTTTTAAATATTACTTTTATCCCTTTGAAGCTTGGGGGTTTCCGAGTGAGATTCTTTTATGTGTAAAGTAAATGGACATGGGCTCCTTGATAACACATTACCCGGTGGGACTGTAATAGCCCAGGACTATGGAGGAAGGTTCAGGAGAGCTTCAACCCCCAGATACTTCAGATGATGACTACAGGAGTTGGTTCCCCTTCCTCTCCCAACCTCGTGCCATAAAGCCAGCTACTCTACCATAAACCCTAGTAAGAATTTATTACCCTTACAGTTATCAGACTGTATAACTCCTTGTTTGACTTTATAAAGTACAACACGCACGCATGCACACACACGCATATGCATGTGCTCTGTGGCCTCTGAGTATGCAAAAGAGACATCTTTCAATACTGTCTTGGCCAATGGTGCACAGCGACACAAACCAAGCAGAGACCCTGGCCACCTCACCAAAGGTATAAGTACCCTTTTCTTTCATTTAACCCCCAATAAATGAACCAGTTCTCCAAGGATGTTCCTGGGTCTCAGGTGTATGTTCTTTGCTCTCGAACTCATGACCTACCAAAATCTGTTTGTACCCACCTACCTGGCTATGCTCTGCCCAGATAAGCTTCTCTCTCTCCTGTCCAGTCCACTGCATAGTGGACCTGGATACCTAGAGGTTGTAGACACCAAGTCTGTAGCTGGTGTCCACCATGTGCCGGGCCCTAAGTTACATCTATAGTCCAGTAAAACAGAACATAAAAAAAAAAAAAAAAAAAAAAAAAATCCTCTTCCCAACATATTGAGTTTCCTCATAGTGGTCAATCAGGAGCAGGGTATCATTGAGCAGTGCTTGTAGTATTGGACACTCATAGGAATCCTTGATATTACTTCACCATTGACTCAACTTACATATGTCACCTGTCATTGGTGGGGCAAAGGCACATGTTTTTGGTTTCATCATGATAGTTAAAATCCTGCTGCTCATGTAGTAAAGAATAAATTTAAAAGGTATAAAGATGGTACTGAGTATTATATGCACATGTATGTATGCTCTAAATATTCTTTGCAGAAGCCTGGTATAGTGGTCCCCCGCAAGAGGCTCTGTCAGATAACTAATACAGATGCGGATACTCTCAGTCAGCCATCAGACTGAGCATGGGACCCCAATGCAGGAGTTAGGGGAAGGACTGAGGAGCTGAAGGGATTGCAACCATATAGGAAAAACAACAATATCAACTAACTGGACACCCCAGAGCTTCCAGGGACTAAACCACCAACCAATGATTACACATGGAGCTGCAGATGTAGCATAGGATTGCCTTATCTGGCATCAATGGAAGGGGAGGTGTTGGTCCTGTGGAGGCTTTATACCCCAACATAGGGGGATGCTAGGGTGGTGAGGTAGGAGTGAGTGGGTGGGTAGGGGCACCCTCATAGAAGCAAGGGAGAGGTGGAATGGGGGGTTGTGGAGGGAAAAATGGGAAGGAGGACAATATTTGAAATATAAACAAATAAACAAATAAGAGGGAAAACTAAGAATATATATCATTGGATGCTTTACATTAAAATGATAGAACTCTTTTTCAAAATGTATGTGTTTGTGTGTGTGTGTGTGTGTGTGTGTGTGTGTGTGTGTGTGTGTGTGTGTCTGTTTTTGCATGATTTGGGTAATGTATGTGCCATAGTATGCATGTGCAGGTCAGAGAACAAATTGTGTGAGTTGGTTTTCTTCTTTTACCATATGGGTCTTAGGGATTGAACAAAGCTAATCAGGTTTTGAAGCAAGTGCCTATATCTGCTGAAGAATCTCATTGGCCCTAAAAATTGTATTTAGTATTATATACACATATTTATACATTCTCTAAATATTTTCTGTAGTGGTAAAAGTGCTGTAAGCAACTATGAAAAATTTGTTGTATTTAGTTAAAGGGAAGACTGGCTTGTTTATTTATGTATTTATTTAATTGTGAAATGGGGGATTGAACCTCAGGCTTTTCACAATAGACAAGAACTTTACCACTAATTAAGACATCCAACCTCAGCCCCAACTTTTTCGTTTTTATTTTGAGACAGGGGCCCAATAAGTCGCCCAAGCTGATTTTGAGCTCACCCTTTTTGTCAAGCACATGCTTAATTGCCTCAGCCTTTGATTATTATAGACTTGGACTGCCAGGCCTGGGCAAGAGTTCTAAACACAGAGTAAAGATGGTTATCAACAGAGGTATGTAATGAGAAGGTGATTAATTCTTATACTTTACAGGGTTTCTATATTTTTTTGCCTGTGTGTGTATCAGTTGAGTTTATGTGCATAAACTTTTTGTCTACTAATGTATGATCATTTTAAAGGAAAAGGAGTTGACAAAATAACCAGAGGAATGAGGTTTGTTTAAAGGAAATAGTATTTATTTCTAATGATTATACAAATCTAAATTATAAACATAAGTCAAATATCAGATAAATACTGTTCTTTTCTTCTGTTTTTCTGTGTTTGATCTACTCTAATGTGTAAGCATGTGTTTTGAAGACACTTTAACTGGTTTTCTAGGCGGGGGGACCAAGTGCCCTATTGTCTCTTGATTATTATGTCTGTTCATACTACTTGTGGAGAATGCATTTTACAAAAAAAGAAATAAGTTGTGTATGAATAGAAAATAGAAAAAGTTCCAGTCACATTTGTTCTCATTCTTTGAATTTTTTTCCTCATTTAATAATTATTTCGTTGGATTAGTATAGACGATTGGTGTTATTTTGATTTTTATGTTATAGCAAATTTTGAAAGTACTTTGAGGCAAACTGGTTTTAATCATAGCTACTAGTTAGTTTTTTGTCACTTGACACCAGCTAGCATCATCTCTGGTAAGAGCAAATGCCAACTGATAATTATGACTATAACAGTGGCCTGTAGTTGAGTCTATAAGGCATTTTCTTGATTAGTATTGATTTTGGAAGGGCTCAGTCCACTATGGCAGGTGCAGTCCCTGCACAGATGGCCCTGAGAAAGCAGGCTGAGGAAGCCATGAGGAGAAAGCCAGAAAGCAGCACTTCCTCAAAGCCTCTTCTTCAGTTCCTGCCTCTAAGTTACTCCTTGAGTTTCTGTCCTAACTTCCCTCAGAAGAATTATGACTTGAGTATTGTTAGGTGAAATGAAATCTTGCTTCCCCAGTTGCATTTGGAACTTGGAAGTCATTTTCATTGTCACAGCAAAAGAAAGCACACTATCTTAACACACTCGTAATGTACAGCCTAGTTTTATATCATTTTTTTTCCCAAACAAATAGAAAGCAAAAGAATGGGGCTGGATTTCCTTATGTTCTTTTTAGACTTAAAAACAAAAAGAAAGAACAAATTATTTAACACTAAAGTTTAAGACAAACCAAAACACTTCTCTAAAAAAGATAAATAAAATAAATCATTAAAGGAACTATTTCTACCACCCTACATATTCACAGAGTAAACCCCATTTCATTTTTATCAAGGGATACTTTAAAAAGGAAATCTGTTCTACTGTTGGGATCCAAATGAGTCGCAGCCTTTTACCTATCACGTTAACATCCTGGCAGCTTTCCACAACTTTGGAAAGTAGAAAATCCATCATGGGTCTACAAACACCATTATTGTCTACCACCTAGGCCAACTCACATCATAACCTGTGACTGTTCAATAAATCTTGATTGACAGCATTGTGCATTCTAAAACTCAGGCCTGAGCTCAAGGGTGAGCTCTTAACTTCCCACATAGCTCCAATGACACTTTTGTAACTGCCATTTGGCTCCTAGTACTACTATTTACAAAACAGAAACACACTGAGGAAGCTGAGCAGACACAAATAAATAGTGAATGAGTTAGGGAAGAAGTTCTGAGTGAATTCAAACAAATCCTAGATGCAGAAATGTTTGTTAATACTTAGACATTATAACATAATGACTTGGAACCTTTAGTAATTTTTTATTGACATTACATGTTTAAATATGTTTAATATTTCAGTGATTACACAACATACTCTTGGATGATTCATAAATAATTGAAAACAGTTGGAACTATGTTAACACAGAAATTAAGTGATTTTTTTTGAAGCAACCTTTTCCCATGCCTACTATTTGCACCAATCCCTCTGAGGCATGGTTACACATCATCGTTACATTACAGAATTTCAGGACAGTATTAGACTGAGTTGTGCATTGAAGTATTAGTCTCTTACATACCATTCACCAACTGTTTGATTCCTTCAAATGTCAGTTTCCTTATGCCTTAAAAGGAAAGCTAGCTTCTTTTGTCTCTATCATTACAAACTATAATTGCATGAACATTTTCCTTTTAATAAAAGCTCTTAGATTTCATCTTTAAGTCTCCATTAGTGAGAGAAAAATAGCAAAACCTTGCAAGCAGCAGTGTTGTGAAGTATAGATTAGGTAGTTTTATCATTTTTTTATTTTTAAGTGGGCTTCTTTCAGTTTGCAGTTAATGTTTTTTAATCAATTTAGTTTTTGATATTATAATATAATTACATCATTTTCCTTTTCTTTTTATTCCCTTCAAACTCTCTCATTTACCCCTCCTTGATCTCTTTCAAACTCATGGCCTCTATTTTTCTTTGTTGTTGTTGGTGGTGGTGGTTGTGTGAGCGTGTGTGTGTCTGTGTGTGTGTGTGTTTTAATAGTTTTATGTCAACTTGCACAAGTTAGAGTCATTTGATAGGAGGCAAACTTAATTAAGAAAATGCCTCCTTAAAAATGGGCTGTATGGCTGTCTTTAATTGAATTAGTGATTGATGGGAGAGGGCCCAGCCCATTTTGAGTGGTGCTATCCTGGTCCTGGTAGTCCTGGTTTCTGTAAGAAGGCAGGAAGAGCAAGCCAGTAAGCAGTATTGCTCCATGGCCTCTTCATCAGATCCTGCTTCTAGGTTCCTTTCCTGTCTGAATTCCCATTCTGACTTTCTGATGAACATTGTGGTGCATGAACCAAGTAAACCCATTCATTTCCAAGTTGCCTTTGGTCATGGTATTACAACACAGTAATAGTAAACCTAACTAAGACTATCTATACATATACGCGCGCACACACACACACACACACACACACACACACACACACACACACACACAGCAGAGTCCAGTTTGAATAATGTTAGTTGTCTGTGTGTTTTCACGACTGACCACTTGGGACTGGATAACTAATTGGTATGCTTTTTCCTGGAGAAGATTGTTTCTTCAGGTTTCAGCCTTCTTTACTTGCCTGTAGTTCTTTGGGTAGGGTTGAGGCCTTCTGGGCTTCCCTCTGTGCACATTAGCTGGTTTATTTTTGTTGTCCTGTTCTAGCTCACATTGATGCCGTCATATAGTTATGGCATTATGAGTATAGCTTCTGATATTCCTAGGAGACAGAATTTCACAGCAAGCTTCCCAATCCTCCAGCTTTCTCTCCCTTTTCTAAAACAAGTTCTGGTTCTTAGGACCAGGAACTGTAGATGTATCCACTGGGACTGGGCCCCACAACTCTGCTTTTGTGTGTGTGTGTGTTTGTGTGTTTGTGTGTGTGTGTGTGTGTGATTTTTTTTAATGCTGACTGTTGGAAAGAGAACTTTCAGAACTTCTTATGCTTATCTGTTCTTAGAAGGATAAATATATAGAATGCAGTGAGGGATTATGCTTTTATTTTATTCAGGTACGTTCTCTCTAGTTCAACATCCTTCAGGACTTTTATTATGGAGGCATATTGGATTTTGTCAAAGGCCTTTTCTGCATCAATTGAGGTGGTTATGTGATTTTTCTCTTAAAATCCATTTTTATGCTTTAGTACATTTATTGACTTGCATATGTTCAACTATTTGTACATTTCAGAGATAAAGCTAGCTTGGTCATGGTGAATAATCTTTTTGATGTATGTGTCTATTCTGTTTGCAAGTATTTTAGAGCATTTTTTGAGTCTATGATCATCAGCAATATTGGCCAGTGGTGTTCTCTCGCTGATAGTGGCTTCAGGGAAGGGATTTGTAGATTTGTAGAGATCAGATGTGCTATGGAAGTGGCATTGGGGTTTGGGGCAGGTAATAAGGGTCCTGGTGGAAGCCTAGAGATGAGTTCCAGAGCAAGCAGGTGGCCAGAATCATCCCAGGCTGTGGATGATGTGGGTCAGGCCAGAGCTTCGGGTAGTGGAGTGTGTATAGAAGGTAGATTCAGATGGACTCATTAGACTAGCTCTTAAAGAAGAATATGCAGGATACTGCTGGGGTTGGCTGTAGCCTACACTGTATTTTGTCCGGAGCCACCTGGTACTACTTCCATATAAATCCCCTCACTGCCCCCACATCTCCCTTCCTACTTTGTATCCTCTTTTAAATTAATATTATTATTGAAACCGCCGAATCCCATTAGTGCTGACTGTATGTAATTTGGATGAGGGCCTTTACTGGAGTGTGAGCAATCTTACTTTAGCCACATTCCCCCCCCCCCCCCGCCCAAAAAAAAGTGTTACTTTCCTTCCCTCAGAGATATTGTCAAAAGCTCCTCTGGTAGGAATAAGGCTATGGAAGCCCTCTCCTTATCCATGCTAGAATGTTGGCTGGCTTGATATTGTGCAAGCAGCTACAGCTGCTGAGTGTTGATGTGTGTAACAGTTACCTCCTGCCCTGAAGACATTTCATAGCTTTCCTCCGTGTTCCAGCTCTTCCATTCTTTCAGCCTCCTTTCCTTCATGTTTCCTGAGCCCAGGGTTAGAAGATGTTGGTATAGATGGCTTATCTTTGGGTGAGCACCCACAAGTACTAATTCTTAGCACTTTAAACAACCCCTGTAAAATGAATCTTCTTGACAAACCTTGAGAGCCGTACAAATCCATTGTATAAACATAAGAAGTTGAAGGCAGTTTGACGACATGAATGTTTGTGAGACATTTCCAGTATCCCCTCCTAAGGCTTATGTTTCTAGTTAAGGACTTTTTACAAGGTTTTCAGTACTGCACAAGAAATGCCTCGTGTGGAGAAGGCTTCAGATCCAATCAGAGAGTCATTGACTATGTCTATAGCTGTCATTTCACTATTGTACCAGTGAGCACATCTTGTCTGGTGGGTGACTATTTTACCATTTACATTCAAGCATTGGGTTAGTATATTGGTGTCCTTTCTCCTCAAGCTGCATACATACCTCTAGCATACCCTCTAGCAGTATGCAATCAACAAGCCATAAAAGGAGAGAGTTTCCTGGTCAGATTGAGATTGTTTTAATTCACTGTCACCAAGACACATGGTGTCTTTAACCATTGAGTGTTTGCTATTTACTTATGGTGGGACATCAAGAACAATGGCAGTCCTCTGTGTTATTTCAAGTGTCTTTGTTCTCTTCATGCCCAGTGAGTCTGAGGTAGTTATCCTGAGATACACTGAAAGTTTCATTTAATAATCCATGTTATCCTGGAAACAGTATTGTCTACCCATGAAGAGTACCTCTGTTCAAACTCTCTTTTTATATTTATTTATTTATTTATTTTTAAAAAAAATAGCTTACAATCTACTGGAACTTCTAGTGGTTTTTAAAAATCGGGACCAAATAGCAATAACAGCTTTGTTTGTTCTGTATTGTACAGTTATTTGAAGAATTTGAGAGACTTGCTTTTCTTGACCTTTTGAGTTGCAGTAATTCATATTCCTTGTAAAAAACATTAAGAGTAAAATTTCTTTTCTACTTCAGTTAATGTATTTCCTTTGAGATGGGAATGATGCACAAAGTGCGCTTTTCCTCGTTTTTTAGTAATTCAGGACCATGGTCTTAATGGCTCTCAGCGGGAATGCACATTGCATCATCGTGTACATTTTACAAACAACAGAGACTGGGACTCTTCTTTAGATATTTTGGCTGGAGAAGTCTGCAGCATAGCCTCAACAGCTGAACTGAGGAACAAAGACCAACCCAACTGCCCCATTTAGATCCTTGACGTTATAAAATAGTGCAAAGTTCTAACAAATTTGTTTTTGAGTTTTTATGGAAACTTTTTGTACACAGTGTTCTTAGAATAATTAAAGAACTTAAGTGTTCTTTTAGCAGTATGATAAAATATTTTACCTAAATCTCTTACATAAACTATTATTTAAGTTTAGTCTAACTTAATGAAATTATCACTTTTTAAAAAAAATATAGCATGGAAATGTAGCATATTAGCTCATGCGAGAAAAAAAGCACAGTCTTTTCTCTTTTGATCCAGAGAAAGAATATTCTGTATACTCCGGCCTCTTCTCAATAAGACAGCTTTTGAAAGTATCCCCATTGCTGTACTGTTTTATTGATTTCTTTTGTCTGATTAAAGGTAGATTATTATGAAATACTTTGTTTATAGTATCTATTTATGAAGAAGTGATGCTTAGAGATGCTGTGTCAGCCTTTCCAGTAACATAGAAGGGCAAGTCTTGTTTCTGGGTTTGAGGACTAAGACTCTCTCCCTTTCCTTTATTGTCTTATTATATGTTATAGTAGCTATTTATTCCTGTGTAGGAACCTGTCCCAATTTTGAAAACTTGAAGCGATACTTTCTTAGATTCCTTTGAATTACATATATTGGAGTACATGAGCCTCTGTCATGAGGCTGTTGTCAAGATGTCTCTAAAGCTGAAACCATCTGAAGGCCTGACTAAGGGATACTGGCTTCTAGACTCACTCATTTGGCTACTGACCAAAATGACCTCTGGGTCATTCATGCGGTCATTGTCAGTGTTCAATTCACTGTCTAATCTACTGGCTGTGGAATCTACTAAGAGAGACAGAGAGGGAAGGAAGCAGGGAAGTTAAAGAGTGGGATAGGAACACATGCAGTCTGTGTTAGAAGTTGCCAGGTCTGGCCCTCACTGAGAGTAGAATTATGTTTGATGTTGATTATGTATGAGATTAAGAATACAGAATATTTTATAAATAGTTTTGTAAGTGTGTGCATGTGCACGTGGGTGCATGTGTGATTTATACATGAGTGTGCTAATGTATGTGCAGATGTGCACATACAGAGGCCAGAGGAGAATGCCGGGTGCCTTCCAACCATCACTTTCTGCCTTATTCCATTGCAATAGGACCCAGAAGCTTACCATTTTTTCTTAGCTGGCTGACCAGTGGGAGCCAAGGACCTTCTGCTGCTTTTACCCATTGTCCTATCTCCTCAACACAGGATATATCTTTACGTTCCCAATCCGTGTTTGTATCCTGCTTGGAATGGCAGATGTTTAGCTAATAGACATATTTAGCTAAAAGAACCTTTACTTATTACTTTCTGGCATTAAAAGGAAATTGATAACATTGTGTCAAACTGAACAATTGAAATATAGTTCTAAAATTAATGTGGGGCATATCAACATGCTAGAGGCTGCCTGATTGATAAATATGTGATATACACAGACAGAGTTTTAGCTTGTGTGTACTCATGTCCAGTCATGAAAGGTGTTTGATAATCACAGGATTATATATTAATTTATGCATCTCCTATACCCTGTCTCCACCAAAAAGACCATTATTTTGAGTATTCCATAATGGTTGGTATTTTTAGTGCCAGAATCATGATCCCTAAAATCTTAATGCCTGCATTCCAGATGTTTTTAATCTCTAAACTGTCAGGGTGTTACTGGGAACATAAGGTAAATGCCTTGAAGCAAAACAATAATGTGTTTTTAATGAAGAGGACTTTCTGTGTTGTTGAAATCTGAATCAAGAGGTTCCCTCTCTTGCAAATAGCCTTTCATGCCACTCTTTGTAGGCGAACATATGGCTCACATCACAGTGAAATATGTAATGTAGGAAGAAAAAGAAGAAAAGGAAAACCCTGCTCCATGCATGTGTCATGTCTAATGTGAGGCCACATGTGCAGTTTTCGTACTGGACAAAAACTTAAGTGCAGCCATGAAATCATCTTGTGATCAAGGCCCCTTTGTGTATCTTAAATGCTGCAAATGGTTTCACATTTTCAAGTAATTAGCACTCCCTTCACTTTTAATATTTGCATTTCCTTATTAAGAAAAAATCTCCCAATAATTCTTAATGAAAGCCTGAAATGGTGATATTTAGAAAGCATTAGCTTTCTGGAAGTAAATTGCCATGGGAAATGGTTTGGTCTTGAATTTTCTAGATTTCAGATGTTAACAAGAAGAAATTTAAAAAAATAGAAAATGTCTTTTGTAAAGGATATATGATTACTTACCTTTGTGCATGCATGTGACCTCACTTTTAATTTTTGCTTGATAATATGAATGTTCCTTTGTAGAAAGAACTGTCCTCCAAGATAACAAAATTCCAAACAACAACAACAACAAAAAAAAAACCTTACAGTTTTCTCTTTTGAAATGTTCTTCTTTCATCTGTGCTATCTCTTATATTTTTCTTCAGAAATGGTATTCAACACAATATGTTTTGATCTTAAGCATGTATTTTACACATGTAGAAGTATGTGATTTTTGTTATTATTTGAAGTGAGATTGGTTATGGCAGACTTAGTGCCTATACAAAAAGGCGGTGGCTAGCATGTCTTTTCTCCAGAAACTACCTCCTTTGAAGCCATTTTGCAAACAATCCCAGATGTCTGATTGATGGTGCTGTAGGAATGGTTTGTAAGGGGGCTTGGCTGCTGAGCACACCCAGCCTCTGGTCGACTACCAACCTGGAGTAGTGTACATAACTGGAAATTTTGGTACCCGGTTGGGAGGGGCCTTCTCTCCTGTAGAAGAGAGTGGGCCAGGCACAGTTCAAGACCCTTGTTTTCTGCCATGCGGTGCTTTTATCTTACCTTCTGGAGGCCATCTTTTGGGAGGGAGCACTGAGTTGGATCACTCATCTATATAGCTGTATCTCTGGGCACATAAAAATTTCTCCCTGCTATAAAGAGAGACATTTTTCCTATGGGTTAACTGGAAGAAAGGAGGTGGAGAAAGTGCTTTTAATTTCAAGGGTCAGAAGTTAGGAGAAAGCCCATAAATATTTCTCTTCTGAGCACTCATGATGTGCACTAGGCCATGAGTTTTGAGAGAGGGTTTCCTTCAAAGGCACCCACTTCTCTGGTGGCAGGATGTGTTAGTCTGTGCTGTTTCTTTCCTCCATGCCACAGGAGGTTGACAAGGAGTAAGGATATAATTTAAGGGTGCATTTTAGAAAAGCTCTACAAATTAGATTAAATCACAAAAATAAAAAAGCATGTATATTAAACCCTGTCAAAATAGAAGGCTTCCTCTGTGGTTTGCACACACCATGAACCTGATATCTGCAGCTTCATGAATATAATACCAAGAAAACTAATGTTTATTCATGCTTTGTATGTGAAAAAATTTCTACAACTAGTCAAGTTTTATTCAAACATGAATCTCCATTGTTCCAAGGAAGAGGAGATATGATACAGTTCCATACCAAGTATGGTTACTGAGAACTATACTGGCACACTCAATTCAGTATAGAAATATTCCTGTAATGGTTATTTACAGTGCACATATTGAAGTTTGTAGACAGTTAGTACATGTGCCCCTGCATGTCTTTAGTTTAGACACTGGACCAGACAGGCTTTCATATTCCGATGTCTTCTCACTATTTTTCCCAATAGCTATTTTTAATGCACCTAAATTCAGCATTCAAGTTTACTTGACCATCTGTGGTTCATGTGTTGATGTTGCCTGAGGGAATTTGGTTTATAGCTCACCAGGGAAGAAAAGGATAATGGACTGTGTTTCTACTCTTCGGGACCTTTGCAAGTGTAGTTAAAGTGAAACTTAATGATCTCCTGTTCATTTACTCTCTGTTTGACAATGTTCTTCTTAGCATTCGCCCTCATTCCACTACTTTCTTTGATCAACCCTGTATCTTTTATTTTATCTTCCTTGGGCCAGGATTATTATTCACAGTATGATTACACTATAAAATTCTCTGTGCCAGTGGTCTTTACAGTCAGTAATTAGCTATATGCTTTTCAGACTTTAGTACCCTTCAGAATGTGTTTGATGGGTCTGCGTTCTTTTAACCTTTACCCTGTGCTTTCAGTTGCAGCATTGGGTGTAAAGCCCCATGGAGGAGCCTCTGTGTTTAGCTTTTTCTTACTGTGATTGTTCTCTCCATCAATAGTTATTGTAAAAAAAAAAAAAAAAAAGGAATAGACTGTGACATGTAGTTTGATAGAAAGGGCTATTCAAGGAAATTTCATAATTGATTGTGGAATAAGAAGTCTTTCTATTCTAAAGTTGTACTATGCAGTATGCTTTTCTAGATTGTTCCTTATTCAACCACTACTTTTGGTAGTTTTATACTTTTTGCTGGAGTATCTTAGTCTCTTTTTATAGCTATAGTATTACCAGTTATTTTCTGTCCTTTCATAGCATAGTGATCATTTAGATTGCCTAATTGTAATAACATAGGCAGCTATATCTACCTTCATTTAAATAGAGTTGTTAGCTGAACTTTTAAGGCAAAGAAATGTCATTAGCTTCTCTTTTACTTTAAAATTTCTTATATGAAGCTTTATCTCACAGTACGACAGATGAGATGCTTAAAACGTTGCTGTCATAGCTCTCTCAAATTATAAATCTTTCAGTGAAAACCACTATTAAAGATTAAATGATTAATATGCTAAGCAAAATATAAGGTCAATTTAATATGTGCTAGATAGAATTTTATAGAAGCTAAGTAGAAAAGTTCAGGCCTGAAGATATTCATCTAGTCACCTCACAGATAGTGAACAATAGAGACACAGGTATGTCTTAGTTTCTTTTTCATTACTGTGGTAAAAAAAAAAAAAAATACTACCCATTAAAACAAATTTCAGGAGAATGGTTTAGTTTTGCTTATAATTCCAGAAAGATAGATGCCATTAGGCAGGAAAAACATGAATCTGGCTACTAACATTGTGTCTACTTTCCAGAAGTTGAGGCTAGCTCATAAACGTACACAGCCCACACAGTGAAATACTTCCCCAAGTAAGTCTTTCAGAGGTTCCAGAACCTTCCCAAATACCACCATCCACTGTTGAACAAGTGTTAAAACAATTGAGCCTATGGGGGACTTTTCTCATTCAAACCACAGTAGGTAGGCTTTGACCATGCAACTTTGTACACAGAGTATTAGCATAAGTCTTTAGGAGTTAAACCATGATGTATGAGAATGAAAATACTGGAATGATGCCATGAACCCATGTTTCAGCTGAATGGAAAAGTTATTCCAAGACTGAGGAAGAAAAGATGCAGTGCTCTTCGAAGGAAGATTTATTACTGTGACCAAGAGAGAATGTTGAACAGATGTTTTCCTTCCTGAATAAGAAGGGAGAAGATTGATGGTTATGAAATAGCAGAAAGACACGGGCATCAAGAAATGGTGGGGGAAATGGAAGTGATTGGAGAAGGGTTTTGATAAGAAATAGAAGGATTTCGAGAGAATGAGGATGATAAAGGCAAATTACAGAAGTCATGCATATATAACTGAGGAAATGTGACAATGCAAAAAATGGGATATAAGGGGTATAATCTTAGCATTTTTGAGATATAGACAGTCATACAATACTTTGAAAATGATGAGAGGGATGAGAAAGAAAAAAACCCAAACTAAACCAACCAACCTATCTACCTACCAAAAAAAGAAACCCAAGCCCAACAATTGAAAGACATCATTGTGATCTTAAATTTCTTTTGATTAGATGGTTGAAAAGAGCTGCTGCCTCCTCAGGGAAATTGATTTAGAAGGAGATTCCTGTTTAAAACGTGTATCTGTTTGTGTCTTTATCACTTACTTGCAAGTAAATTTAGAGAAAAGAAAAATATAACATTATTAAAATCTAAATTGGTAGTTAGATTTTAATCTACTAAAGTTTAGTAAAATATTAAATAATCATAAGTTCTGATTATTTTTACACTTAATCTTAGATTTAAAATGAACTGGTCCTTCATAAGATTCATGTTTATTTTTTAAGCATGTGTACATTTATGTCTACTCGTGGGGATGTAAATATATGTATAGGTAAGGTACCCACTAATGTGGGTATTGGAAACTAAACTCAGGTCCTCTGCAAGAGCAGTATGAGCTCTTCATCACTGAGTCATGTCTCTAGTGCCCGAATGAAGTGCTTATGAAAAGTGATGTGATAACATTAAATTAGCTAGCATTCACTAGATGTTTTCTCTTTCCCATGTGTTGTTCTCATTAACCATCTCCTGAAGGAACAACTCTGGGAATAGAAGATGAAATATCTCATTTGTTTATCATCTTATTATCAGTTTATCATAATCTTGATCACTCCCACCTTTAAAATTAGCAATAGACTTGTATTATAGTTTATGAAAATGGCTCACAATATGATGAAGTTGAAAGTTACTATTTTCCTGTTTTATTAATTCTTTCAGAGTTTAATGCAATGTGTGTTTTCATCATATTCAGTGCCCACGTCTTCCTTGAGCCACCTACTTTCCCACTTGCCTAACTTTGTATTCTTTCCTTTAATCTTTCAAGACCTATAGGTCTTCTTCTTGAATATGGTTCACTTACTAGGAGCAATACTCTTATTAGAGAAAACCCCTGTGTCCTAGCAGCTAACAATTGAAAATAGCTCAAATCACTAGGCATTGGATTTGTATCCAACTCCCCTCTCTTTGGTCGGGCTTGTCTTGTACTGGTTTTGTTCATGTGTTGCAATACATTTACTTGAAAATTTTATTTTTCTGAGTAGATGAATAATATTCTATTGTGTAAATATACCACATTTTCCATTCATTCATTTATCAGTTGATGGATGGTTAGGATGCTTTCGTTTTTTATTATTATGAATAAAGCAGCATTGAACATGGATGAGCAGGTTTCTCTAGAGTAGAATCTGAAGTACTTTGAGTGGAATCACTGGATAATTTTATCTTTGAGGAACTTCCACACTGATTTTAGTACTGGCATTCCTACCATGAGTAAGTGTTCCTTAACATTCTCCCCCAAAATGGTCATAATTATTGTGGTATTGTTGTTGCTGTTGTTGTTGTGTGTTTTATTTTTTCACTGTAACCATTCTGACTGGAGTAAAATGAAATCTCAAAAAAGTTTGTAATTTGCATTTCTTAGATGGCTAAGGATACTGGGTTTATTTATTTATTTATTTAGTCACTTGGTGAGGTGCTTGATCCAGCTTGGGTTAAGTTTTGTGAATGTTAGAGTTAGAAATAGAGTTTCATTCTTCTGTATAACTATATCCAGTTTGACTAGCGCTATGCCATTTTTTTTTTTTTTTTTTTTTTTTTTTTGAGGAAGCTGTCTTTTCTCCAGTGTTGTCTACTTGGTCAATTTCATATGGCCCTAGTGGTATAGGTTTCTATGTTCTCAGTTATTTCATTGATCAGTGTCTCTTTTGAAATGCCAGTGTCATACTGTTTTCATTACTGTAGTATGACTCTGTGGTATGCTCTGTGGTATGACTTCAAGTTTGGGATGGCTATACTTCAAACTGGTTTTGGTTGTTCATAATTGTATTGGCTGTCCTACCCTTTGGCTAGCCTTTCTGAAATGTATTTCTTTGCAGTAGGAGTTTTCTCTTGGAATTTTTAGGTTATTTTTTATGTATAGAATAACATCATCTGAAAATAAAGATACCTTGATTTTTGTATTTATGGTATGTGTCACCTTCAGCTCATCATTTGACTTATTTGCTTATTTCTCCAGATTAATATTCAATGGGAGGGAAGAGAATGCACATGCTTGTTTTAGTGGAAATGCGTTTTTGTTTAATCCTTTAGGAAGATGATGTCAGTGGGCTTCCATTTTGTTGAGGTTTGTCCTTTGTATTCCTAATTGCATGGAGAGGTGATGAATTTTACTGAAGGACTTCTTTGCATAGAAGATGTTAGGATTTTGTTTTTTTTTTTTTAATTTTGTCTCTGTGAGTGTACATATAGCGTATAGCACTATATGTATGGAGTAAAAAGTCTTCTTTCACCATGTGGGACCTAGACTCATGGACCTCAGGTTGTCAGATGACAAGTGTCACTACCTGCTGTGACTCTTAGCCAGTCCCCAAATGGCATTCACTTGTCTTAGCAAAGGGATATCTTCCATTTTGTCATCTATTAAAATTATAATCAATATATGTTTACTCTCTAGAATTTATTTTGTTAATTTTCATCAAATATGTGTAATTATACATACAAATCACAATAATTTTAACAGCCAGAATATTGTCAGGAAGCTGCTGGGTTGGCATACAGCATAAAGTGAATACTTCAAAATATTTAACTTGACACTAGGTCTTGTAGATACAGTTTTTTAATCAAAATGAAAATAAAAATTTTCTCCTTGATACAAAGCATATTGTTTTAAATGAGGTCAATTTAAACCATAAGAACCCCAGAAACATAAATATTGTAGACTTACAGAAAATTATTCTGTACTAAATGACGTTTTAATGGTAGTTTTTAATTATAAATTTATTTAATATCTGTCTATATTACTAGTTTGCTCATCCTGCTTCAACAAAATGCCACACACTGGGTGGCTTAAATGACAGATATTTATTGTCTTAATACGTGAGACATATGGATGTTTTTAATGTTACTTTGTCATAAATTAGAATCACCCAAGTAGATATCCTTACCTGAAGAAGTATCCAGCTTTCCTTGATGGATGTGGGAAGACCCATCTGATTGTGGGTGATCACAGCCTATATCAAAAGCGATTTCAGAAGACAGCTTCCTGAGCCTTTTGCTGGCTTGACCTTCACTCTTAGGGACCTTATTGATTGGTTCTGTTGTTGCTGCCCTGCTGATACATTTTCTGACTGTAGTTGTACAAGCTTAGAATCATGGGATTAAACTAGTGGCTCTCCAAGAACTTTCAGGGCTCCTGAGCCTAGATTTGGACCACTGAGGTATTCTGCCCTGTGGACTGAGTACCTGCCTATTGTTGCCCTCCAGTGAGAGACAGATGGCTATTCTGGGACTGCTAAGAATGTTGAGGATCTCAGCCTACACTACTGAGTTTTCAGCCTTTCACTAGCGATTTGACTGTTATCTCTATTTTAAAGATCAGTTAATAAATATTCTTTCTTCTCCCACTTCTCTTTTCTCCCTTTTCTCCTTCCTTCCCATGCACCCATCCCCAATGCCTTTGATTCTATTCATCTGGAAAACCCCTTACAGGATATTTCTCTGGAGATTTAGGGAAGAATCCATTTACCCTTTACTCAGTAAATGGCTACTGGACCCATGAGTCGTCTCACTCACTGTCTACTTTCTTTTTTCTTTAGATATTTTTGTCTAATGCTCCTCTTCTTGGGAAATATTAAGGGCTAGGGAACCCTAACAAAGCGTTTTCACTTAATTAACCCTGTGAAACCCCTGTCTCTTAATCAGCCCAACTCTGAGATACTGGGGAGATAAATATCAACATGAACAGAGGTTCGTTGAAGTCGACAGGCCTGTTTGTCATTTTTCTCAATAGAAGTTTAGGGAGCTAGGTGGGACTTCCAGTTAGAGGAGACATACCCGAAAAGTCTGTCTGCTGAACCTTTTAGAGAAATACTGGCTATAATTTCTTCTCTGGACCTCAATCTGCTTGACTGAACAATGAGATACATCTTTTATGGTGAACTCTTTGCGAGATTAATTAGCCTTAAGGTAGACATTCCTGGGTTGTGTTAAACTGACTTGAAATCAAGCTTCTGTTTCATGCCAGTTCTAAATGTTTCGGGAGACGATTTTTCTTGTTGCCTTCTCTAAGACAGAAAACAAATGCCTTGCTGAAGCACATCCTCAAGCATCTTAAATGAGCTTCATAAATACTGGCTGTTAAGCCAGGAAATGCTTTTCTGCACACATTTTATCAACTGTAATATTGTTGGTCACTTTTTGTTGTTGTTATTACTTCTCTGATGTTACTACTTCCCAAAATCTACATAGAATTCACTCAAGCATTGCTCGAGGCGATTTATTTTATCTTTCTTCAACAGTATAGTGAGGTTTTGGTTCACAGGTCTATAAGATTTTTTCTGAAAATGGCAGCACATACAAAAGCCTAGTTTGCATATTACGTATAGTGTCAGCTCCTTTTACCCTGAACTCCCAGGGAAGCTGAGTCTTGATGCTCTGAGGCATCTGTGGTGTGTGATGAATTAGCTTTCATCCTGTTCATCTAGAATGGTTCTAGCTTTGTGCCAGCCTTGGGAGACTTAAGAAGTGACAATCAAATCAAGCAGACTATGTCATGGAACCCCACTTGAGAAAGGCAGGCTGAATTTTACCTTGGATTTATTGACAAGGGACTGATGTTTCTCTCCAAAACCCTGTTGTGTCATCGATTTGAATGTGCTTTGTTTGCTCACTGATGTCCAGGCAGGGAGGAGGCAGTGGCTGTTTCATTTCACACAGATGGACTTTGAAGCATGGTAATGTCAGCAACTTGTCTAGAGCCTTCCAGAAACAGATAATGACAAGGTAAGAAGAGCAGCTTTCAGCGTAAGCAGCAGATTACTTCTGGAGAATGAAAACTCCAAATTACATAGCAGATGCCAGGTGTTCTTTAAAGGCAAAGGTCCTAGAGAATGCAGAAGTGTAGAATGCTCATGTGAGACACATAGGGTTAGAGTTTCATTACAGTTGTGGCTGTAACTTGAATGTACTTGTATTATGATTTAGTATTATCTAGTTCACTAGCATGCCTGTGGTTTTACTGTTGGTTAGTTCGTTTTAGGTAAGACATGGAAGTTTCTCTGTAAAATGCAGAAACTCGGCGTTCCTAATTTCAGTTCTATCCCCAATTTTTCTGTTGATGGTTTGATATTTACTTCCTATTTTGATTAAAACTATACCTGGTAAACTTAATACCTTCTGAATATGTTTTGGATCTATTTCTGATTTCTATGCTTATAATTAAAAGTGTCTTGTTCTCAAATCAAGATTCTGCATATTCTTTAACATCTTTGTCTTTTCTTAAATTTTTCTTGAACTTTTCTGACCATTGAATTAGTATTTTCTTCTATGCTTACTATGGTGACTTGCTAATGTTGTGTACTCCTATATTTTCAAACAAGACTATTGATTACTCGCATTTCATGGGCTTTATAATTTTTATATTTGACATAGCATATAGGGTCTACATAGTTAATCTTCATATACTTACTTACAGATCCTTTAAAACTACATATAGTTCTATAATTTTAGCATTAAGTAAGCTTCTTAAAATGTTTTATTTACAGAAAACATAAGATTATTATCTAAAATGTGTACTAAGCTTGTTCTTTTGGATATATTGTATGCTGGTATGCATGTGCCTTGGTGCTCATGTGAAGATCTGAGGACATGTTACAGAAGCGTGCGTTTTGTGCATGTGTGTGTGTGTGTGTGTGTGTGTGTGTGTGTGTGTGTGTGTATTCCTTTGAAGGGGAAGGGAAGGAGGGAGGGTGAGAGAAGGAGATCGAGATTTCTAATTGCTTTTATTTCCTCCTCTTCACCACATTTATTTTTGCTCTACATAAATTCCTTTTGCTTTCATATGTTAATTTTATATCTTGCCACTTTGCTGATTGTATGTATCAGCATTTTCTCAGAATGTTCTTGGGTTTCTTACCTATAGCATCAGATCATCTATAAATCAGAATTCTGTGACTTCTTCCCTGCCTGATTGTTTCCCTTTGATGTCCTTTTTTCTTACTATTCCAGCTAAGAGTCTCAGCATTATAATGAATAAGAATGCTGAACTGGTACACTGTTGTTTCTGATTTTAGTTGAAATGATTTTACTTTAATGTTGATTCTAGGTTTGTTGTCTGTCACCTTTGTTTTTATTTTTTCTTGATATGTTTCTTTAGTTCCACATATCTTTAGGACTTTTGTTATAAAGGAATATAGGACATTGTTGAAAGTCCTTTTTTAATCTGTTGATCATGTGATTTTTGCCCTTGAGTCTATTTATGTAATCTTATTTTTAAAATGTTGAATTACACTCTAATTTTTATATAATATTTACTTATGTAATATCTTAGTAATTAAATTAATTAGAGTAAATTCAACAGATATGTATTGACATGCAGTTCTTGCAAAATTACCTTTTTTTCTTCATAAGATATTTTTAATTTCAGTTGATAGACTTACTTGGTATATGGATTTTCCCCAGTTTATTCGTTCTAGTATTGATGGACATTTTAATGTTGTGTGGTTTATTGGGGGAGGGGGGGTTGTACCATTAAAAAATGATAGCAGCTATTTCTGTTGAGATGCACACTTAATCAATCTGTTGGTGTGATAGGGTGGTCAACTTGCTAATGCAGAAGATGTGTTGCAGGAAGGTTTTGCTAATTTACACTTCCAGCAGCAGGACTTGAACATTTGTGTTTTCCACACTTGGGTAACAGTCAGTGCTGCTTGACGTCTGATTGGTCTGATTGTAATTTTTCTATTGATTTTGTCCTGACTGTTTTCATTGTGATATTTTGCATTTCCCCATTAACTAAAAATCATACTCTCAATGTTTATTAATATAATGCCTTTTATAAAATGCTTAGTGCTTTTGTCTTTGCTGACTACTCCTAAAATGTGGACCTTCTCTGCCCATACACTCAAGATAGCACCAGACATGTGGTAGACATATGTTTTGAAAATATTTCTACTATGTGGATGCTCTTCTGAAAATGATACCTTTGATGAATGGATCTCTTTAACTTTATTGAATTGTAATTCATCAGTTGTTGTCACTTTGCCTTTTATTCATAAATCTTGGCTAGCTCCAGGATAAATTTATTCTGTATTATATATTTAAGATATACTTTATCTTATGTATTTATGCACCTTACCCATAGATACATGGTCTATGTATGAAATGTACATATACATTTCATACAATAGAAATAGGAGGTCAACATTTATTTTCATTTATGCACTTACATTGGATCAAGCACCACTGTTTCAAAAAAGCATCATTTCCACTTGAATCTATTTTGTCCTATCTTGTGACTTTGTATTATTTTATGGTTCTACTTAAACCAATACTTTGTCTTCAGTTTGTTACTAACACTATAATTTGTTTGTGAACTTTGTTGACTTCTGTTACATTGATTTCTTGACACTGTTATAAGTTGTTTTTAAATTGTGAGCCTATCAACCTTTCTAAACTTGTTGAATAATTTCAGTTATGATTGTCTATCATCACATTTTCAAAGTAGTTGGGTTGATTTGCTCTGATCTAAGTACAGACATACATAACATGGTCTCCAATAATATTGGCCAGACGAACACACAAACAGGAAAATGCCATTCCTTTAAAAATCTTGAGTAAAAATGATCCTGGTTATTAACCTACCTTAATGGTGGGATTTTTCCCTGGGCAGAAACCTCTTAAGGAAAACAGCATTTAAAGTTATGATGAACATATCCTGCCAGTGCCATATGGTAAGATCAATTGAAAGCTCAGATGCAAACGCTGCTTCAGCTAGGCCATCAGGACAGAGCAGCATGCAATGTGGTTTTTATTCAATGGCTAAGAATATGTGAAGACAATTTCACTGTGTCTGAGCTATGGGACAGAAACTATCCAGAACTGAAATAAATAGTTCTGAGTGAGTTCCAAGTTACTAATTTTTGTAACAGAGAACAATATGCTATACTTTAAACATCCTAAAGCAGGCAGCATTAATTTTATTAGCTAACTGCTATCCAACAGACAAATACATTTATCTGCAACCATGAGAAGCTTGTTTACTGTAGCTGACAAAATATACCTAAGAAAGCATACTGATTTATCTTTCTTTTATTGTGGATAAGGTGAAAAGAAAACAAGATAAAATAAAACACTTGCTGCCCTTATATTTTGGCTGTGTAATATCATAAACCTTAGTAACTTGACACAATAATTTGTATATTTGTCTTCATAACTCAAAAATCGGCTCAGCTATGCAGCTGGAGTGTGGTGTCTGTACTCGGAACATCTTGACAGGATCTTCTGGCAGCATTAACCACTGTGAGGTGCTATAGGGTGGTTTATCTTCCTCCTACAGTGTGTCTTGCCCCTCCCGTGGGATAGCCTGAGATTATCTACATGGAAGTGGGTCATTGGGGTCCCTCTGATCAGCAAGTGTAAAGTCTTTCCTGGAGGTCCTTGAGCACAGGACTTTGCTACCTAAGGCACAGGATTAGTTCTGTTTCCTTACTTTGGCAAAGGCTGTGATAAGGCCAATCCAGAGAAGGGAGATCTTATTTGAGATGCACTTGGGCAATTGGCTCACAGCTGGACCTGGTTTCTAAATCTTAAAAAGAAGATGCTTAAAAAAAAAATGTAAAAATCTTGTTTTCTGATTGTCCGAATTCTAGTCTATTATTGAATATCTGCATCACTGCTGTCATTACAAGGTTTAAAAACATTAAGAAAGAGAGAACCAAAACACAACAAAATGGGTTTTTTTTGTTTTTTTTTTGTTGTTGTTGTTGTTTTTTCCGCTTGATAACACTATAGAAATTTAAAACCATTTTAAGTGTAGAAAGCCTTTCCAGAATTCGAGATCTAAAAGTGTGAGCACAGAGGCCTGATCTGCCCACCCATCCTTTGTACATGAAAGCTTATTTTTTTCGATCTGCTTTTTTTTTTTTTTTTTTTTTTTTTTTTTTTTTTTTCAGGACACAAATGAGAACTAACATCAGGAACTTTGCTTTTCAAGTAAAAATTTAAACTATGTTAAACTTCTCCATGGGAGATCCCAGAGAGGGAAAAAAAATGTGCTTTTTGTCTTTTTTTTGTTGTTGTTTTTTGTTCATCTTACTAATCAGGGAAACAGGCAAGCCCTATGCACTCTCCCCAAAAAGCAACACCTTGCCTTAAGGGGCTTGGAGGAAAGGAGGCTATTGAACAGTGAATTTTGGAGAATATATCAGGAGTCAAAAGTCTCTCCAGTAGACCTTGGTGACTGTATCTGAGTGATTTGGGGGCAGAACAGCCAAGAGCATTTAGAACTCATACACAGCTGGCCATTGTTGGGAAGGCCATCTGAAAAGTCTAAATACAAACTAGAATCTTTACTGCACACCAGTGTCTCTCCACTGCGCCATGACCCACCCTGTGATCTGGGGACACTTTGCTTTCCCAGTTTACCAAGTCTTTTTCTGCCAAGGCAGTCTGACATTATTCCCATCTCTAAGCCTTTAGGCATTTTGCTATTTTGTATCTCAGCCAGCACAGTTGTCCATTCTTTCTTCCTTATTTTGGCTTACCTGCTATTTCTTGAGGACCCTTCTCGGGGCACAGAACCCTATCTAAACTTCCTCTGTACAAAGCTCACATATTCTCTACCTACACCCAGCTTTCCCTTTGCCCCTTTTTTTTTGTTTTCTGGCTTTAGGGATTGAACTCGGGTCTCTAACGTGCTAGGGAAGTACCCAGACACTGCACTGCTAACACACTTGCCTCTCCCTTTTATATTGCTTCTTAGCTTCTGTCTCTTCACAGTACATTGTACCAGGATCAGAGAGCTCAATGTTCTGTGTATTGATACATGACTCGTGGCACCAGTCTATTCCTGCCTTGTATTCAATTTTTTTTCTGGAAACAAAATAACATTAGTCATTTTAAAAAAACAAAACCCAGTTGTGCATAGTTTAGTGTTGATGGAAAAAGGACAATTGTTTGGAATCTCAACAATACCAATGTCTTTTTATCTTGTGCATTACATCATGTGGACATTGGTTGGTACATAGACATAGAGCCTTTAGTTGTCACGTTAAACATTGGAATCAAAAGGGATTTGTGGACAGATCAGTCCAAATGTTCATTTTTACCTGTGGTCATCAAAATATATATGAAAAATATAGCTGCAAGATGTCTAAGGCAGCAGGTCCCAGATCGTTTTGTGCCTTAAAAAAATACAGAATTTATTGTTCTATTTTTAAAATAACCTTGAAACTTTTCTATTACTTAGTATATCAAGAGTATGTTAGATATAAAACATAACTTCATTATCTATTTTTAACATGCTGTATTTGTAAGTAAAATATAGATAGTACTTATCTATGGGGTGTATGCAGTAAAGTAACACGTTTGTAAATAGCAGAATCCGCTTTAATAAGCAGTTTTGACTGTAGTCAGTCTTGTACCTGGAAGAAGTGTGGATTTTCAAAACTTCAGGGAGTTAATACGATCATTGCCTTAATATATACGACTAGAAAACACTAAAGAAATACTGTAAAAAGATAAGAGACTTTGCAGTATAAACACTATGCAGGTCACAAAAGAGGGTGGCATTTACTTTGGAGTTTGATTGCGCAACACACGATATAGATATAAGTAGGCATTCTAGTCCCACTCTGTCATTGCACACCTGCCTTGCATCATTCCTACTAAACTTCCTGGGCTTGCTCCCGGCTTTTTTCTTTATCTGTCCAGTGCACTTCTCAGTGAGATGCGAAGCCTGACTCCAACCATGGAGTTTGGTTGAAGTGTCATTGACATTTCGTTTTCTTTTAGTTATGTGACTATTCATTTTACAACTGGCATCTTGAAAGTTTGGTACTGAGAAAGTTACTGCATCTCATTTATTAGTATGTGTTTGGTGACTTTAAACTTCTTTTTTGATATCTGTACTGTGTATTTCATTAGAGGATTTTATGGGAGCACAATAAAAGTAACAATATTTTACAAAGCTTATTTTGTGGAGGTCTTGAGTATATTTTTTCAAAGCGAATCTGTGGGAAAATATTTTTATCATTGCTTGTCTGACACATCTTGCTGTGGGAAATGCATAGTGCTTTTATTGCTGTAGGAAACTTTAGTGCTTTATTATGAAATCACTTTATAATGCCAAATGCTTCTGAAAAATAACCATTGTGTGTCTTCATTTTTTTCTTCCATTATGGCCATGTTGCCCTCAGCAGTGTTATACTAAAGTGAATTTTGTCTGGCATCTTTCCTCCTGGATAAACATCAGCATATGAGGGACTTTACCTTTGGATCTACCAGTCTGCTTCTCTTTAGCTAGCTTGTATTTATGCTAAATTTTAAAGAGAAAACAATGCAGTAAAGACCTTGATGGCAATATGTAAAAGTGGATAATCTTTGAGGTGTATGTGCATTTTATTCCCTCAGTTAGTAGCTGTGAGAATTTCAAGTCTACTTCAGGTTGATCTATTCTCTTAAGCACATCTTCTAAGCTCTTTCCATCTCACAGATACAAGTGCATAATGATGTACCACTAAAGAAACAACAGCCCTTTCTTTGGAGGTTCTTTGTTTCTGGAGTGAATGTTCACTGGGGAATTCTTTGTAGGTCTAGGCCAAGGACTCTTATGCAGATCCATTCAGTAGCTCTTTCTATATTTCTTTTAAGATTATCTTTATCCTCTTTTGTGCAACTGCCAGGAATATGTTTTCACCTGTTCAAAATTAGTGCAACCTTATCTGGGTTAGAGAGGATAGACGCAGATACTGTGCTAGGAAAAAAATCAAGTGCCTGCAGACCCTCTTACACCAGCCAGACATATATCTCTAGGTGCCTGGTTTAATTATGACCTTTTGGATTATTTATTTTCTGTTAGGTGAGGTTGTTGATGAAGGCAATGCACTTTTTTTCCTTATTTTTATCTCTTTATGGTTTCACTGAAGGAAAGAGGGAACAATGTACAAAATGAATAGCGGATAAAAATGAAATCTGCTGGTAGAACCTCTGAGGTTCTGATTAAGAATTTTCCTCTCCACCTATCATTATTTTGCTCCTGTTTGTGTTAGTGGTCCTTTACTTGATTTTACAACAGAAAAAGGAGTTCCCCCCCCCCCCACTGCCTGTGCTCTCAATAGCATTCCAGGTACATTGAACATTTATCACAAGAGGATTGGGGAAACAGAAACATGGGATTCCACATCCCCAGCCTGTCCTGATGTCCTCTCTCCATTCTACCTACTATGTAGTCCTTAAAAAAAAAATCAGTCCTGGAAACTGAGTCATTTCTTCCTTGGAGCTGCTGTATCCTTGTGAGGGGGGCTGGGGCTCCTATTCAAGGACATGCATCAGGGTCATGTGTGCTGAATTTCATAGATCTGCGATTTTATTTAGTGACACTGTTCATGGACCAAGTCTTGTAGACTACATTTTCCATGAATCAACTCAATGTTGATCAATCTTGAAGACAGAAAGGGAAGGTTGCATGTAATCTATAATTCTGATAGGACTTCGAGATACGATTGACTGTAAGTCAAAACTGGCTGGAAATACATGGCATTTGTGCTTTTAGAGCTATTCTACCAATGGGTCCTGAAATCCCCAACCCAACCATTCATTTTCCGTCTTTTGATCATTAATTGTCCTAGGAAAGTATTTTGTAGCTGCGCTGACATTGTTGACTGGGTTTTTCTTTCGTATAGGGGTTTTCCTAGACAGGAATATACAATTAGCATCATCTCTGATTTCTACCTCTTATAAAACATTAGCCCTCCTCTTTATTTATGTTATTATTGCAAAGAATGTGTTCAGATCTTGCCAGGAATTTTCAGGAAAGAGGGCAACATCACTTTTAGCTGAAAGCCATTGTCCAGAGGTTGGATGCAAAAATCTATTTATAGATACACCATGTAGGAGTAGGCTGAATTAATTTCTTTTGAGCTCCAATAATGAAGTGTTTAAAATAATTAAATAGGAGAGGGCAGGTGGATCAGTTGGTGATGTACCTCAATTCAGCTCCAAGTGCTGCCTGATTGTAACCTTACAGATGCAGAAAGAAGCTGATTCCTGGCACTTGCTGGCTTGCCAGCACAGCTTTTTGGTGATCTACAGGTTGATGGGAGACCTGGTTTAGAGAACACAAGGTGGATGACTCTTGTGGAATGAAATTGACAAATTCTTGTGGTATGGAAAGTCAAGGAAATGACAGAAGTTTGATCTATGGATTGTATGTGTGCACAAACATGGGCACGTGTGCACATCCCGCATCCACATGAGTAAACACAAAAATAAAATGTGTGAAAAACTTGGGCATTTTGGTTCATGTCTATAATTCTATAATCACACAATTTGGAGGTTGAGGCAGAAGAATTTCTAAATGATTGAGGTCAGTCTGGCTACAGAGTGAATTCTAGGTCATTCTGCAGTAGAGTAAGACCTTGTTTCAAACCACACATTTACATTTACATACACACACACTGAGAAAGAACCACACATTTACATTTACACACAGAGAGAGAGAGAGAGAGAGAGAGAGAGAGAGAGAGAGAGAGAGAGAGAAGGAGAAGGAGGGACAGGGACAGGGAGACAGGGAGACAGAGAGACAGACAGGGAAACTGAGAGGGACAGGGAGAGGAAGAGGGAGAAAGGGAGATTTTGACCAAAAAACAAAAACAAAAAAAAAACCCTTTATTTTATTTAAAATTAATGTTAAGGAAAATACGACCAGTGCTAAAGTACTCAATTTACTGCAAGGTCACTTTAACAGTTACTTTTATAGTAAATTTTATATTAGCAAATTTCCTTCAAAGTTTTAATTGATAAAAATTAAAAAAAATACTCAGTACATTCTACAAGATATGTCAGGTAAATAAGTCATTGCAAACACTAAAACAGAACCTTTTAATTTGGAAGATTATGAGAAGGAACTTCATTATAATGGGCTACAAATATTCATATTACATATATTAGGAATGCACAAAGATTAAAACAATACTCTGTGTGCACTTGTAGGGTGGGGGATGGCTGGCTTGAACTCCTGTGCATTGAAAGATGAGTTTCTTATTTCCACACTGTGTATTTGGAAGATGGGGACAAATAGCAGACTCCTCGCAGCCTTATAGTAGACTTAAATTTGAGCACCTGCATTGTCATCTTCCTCTAGATTTCTGACAGGCATTTTGTTGTGCAGTAGTCACTGAAGGAAATCATACACCATTAATGAAACTATCCTTAGATATGGTTTTAGGGTAAGGACAGCCAGTTGGTAAGGGGTTTGTTTGTTCACTTGTGTGTCACTGTCTACTACTCATGACACAAAGGAGAGTGGCATAAGGTTAGTAATGCTATCCCTGAGCTGAAAGTAGCTAATTATTCTGTGTGGCCACAGTGGGAATTCATACAACATAAAGCTCAGACTAATAATGGTTAACTTTTCTCTGTATGTATAATATTTAAACATGTAAAAATTTGTGTGAATGGCAAACATGTAAAAGGTGTGAATGCTTTAAGGCTTTTATTTACTCTTAGTACTCTCAAAATTCTTTTGATTTCTTCAAATAGCAATTGTTTAGCCAAGCGGAATGCCATATTAATATATAGCATTTGCCCAAAAGAAGCTGGTCAAGTCATTACTTGACCATTACATTGGATGTAATAGCTCATAAATGCCTCTCAATTTTTCAATTTCTCTAATTGTTATGAAAACATATTCAAAAGAAAAAAGCATGAATTTTCTATTTGTTGTACTGTAATGGCAAAGAATGTAGTTTTAAATTGGTTTTTGATTTTTCTCCTAAAAAGATTTACTTGAATCAATCAGGTCTGCACATTTTATTCAGAGTTATTTATTCTTTTTTTTAACTTGAATTCTATTTTAATATGGGGGGCAGATTTGAAAAACAATTAGTATGGAGGGGTTTCAAATGATGTATTTAAGAATGTGTTTTCTGTGCCCCTCACTGACATTATTTATGTACATTTATTAAAAATTATTCAGCAGGCAAATTATTTTATGTGATGTATGGGTGTCTTTCTGGCCAGAAGGTCCTGTTCTTGTGTGTATCCCACAATGGGGTTTTCAGTAGTGAGAAATACAGTAAAGTAAGAAGCTTACCATTTTTTTTTAATTGGCATCTGATAACTCGTGTGTTTGGGGAGTATAGAGTTGTATTTTGTTACACTGGAGTAGCATTTAATAATAAAGCTAGGATAACTGCCATTTTTACTGTCTTAGTCATGTTTTTCTAGCAATAGTCTCATCTGTACTTCTAGGTGTACTGAAATGTACAATGGATTATGGTTAGACATAGTCATCATACTGTGTTGTAGAAATAGAACTTATTCTGCCTCTGTACCTTTTTGTGTGCTTATGTAAGCAGCCGTTCTCTTCCCTGGTCTAGTGCTGATTTTCTTTCTGTTGTTGGCTTATTGCATTTAACATGATTAGCTTTGGGCTCATCCCTAACGACATGAATAAGAGAATAAGATGATTTTATTCTTTTTATATTTAAATAATATTTTATTCTGTCTATGTACTATATTTTACAAAAATCTATCTGTAGAGAAACTACAGTTTCTCTGTCCTTGCATAATATTACAAAAATATTTAAAACCAAGCAAAAGATGAACTTCCACCTTTAAAAACTAATCAGATAATTTAAAGAACATGTTGTTGTCAGAGGGACCTGGGAAATGTTCATGAAACACAAAAGGACATTTTTACTTTGTATCACTTAAAACTCAGCCAGATTGCAACTGTTATAGAAATACAGATAGATGGACAATTCCCCCAACTGTTTAAAGAAGACTTAAGAGACTTCTGCCAGTACCAGGGGTCTTTTGGTCTGCTCAGCAGTCATCATGAAGCAGTTCTTCACATTAAGTGATGCACTTGCCTTCCACTCTGGGACTTGATCTGTCTTTCATTCAACATTTGCATTTTTTCTTTAATGTATTCTATAGAGCTAGGCCACTATATGTTTTAGTAGTTTTGCCTTGCCTTTAGAAGGAATCTTGAGATTTTGATCCTGATGTAGATGCTATGGATTTTTTTTTATGTTTTTTGTTTTCTTTTTCAATTTTTATCTGGAATATCTCCTATGGATTTATTAACTGGAGCAGTGAAGAATCTGTGATTCTGATAATTCTGAATAATCAGAATCATTGTCATTTTCTCCCGGCTTACCACCTCCTCTTCTTCCTCCTCCTCTTCTTCCTCCTCCCCTCCTCCCCCCACTCCTTCTCCCTCTCCTCCTCATTTTCCTTTTCCACCATCTGTCACCGTCATCATTATAATCATCTTGTAGTTTTGTTTTATTCTATGGAGCCTCGGTATTTCTTCCAGGGTCAATGGCTTTTTAGATATATGTAAGAGTTTTATGTGCTCCTCTTCTCCATCTTCTGATGGTGATTCCTCCTCCATAACTGCTAGGTGCTGTTTTGTAATATGCAAACCCTTAAGCCATGCTTCAGTCTTGTAACCACAGGTGATGTTATTTCAAATCTCCAGGGGAACCCATTGGCTGTGAAGACATTTTCAAAGTTCTCAGTACTACTCCAAAGATAACCTTTGCAATTCCTAGCCTCTTTTCCTATGCAGTTCATCTTTTGCCAGATTAGCTATTTAATAATATGTATAATAGTGCCTCTTGTTCATCATTTTATCCTCCTTAAAGTGATCATCTATGTGTTGTCTTTAGTTCATAAGCAAAAATGATAGTTCTTAGACCTTGTTCATGACCATTGAATCTCCTGTAGGATGTTTGTACACATTTCAGTAAGGGACAAGCTAACCATTCCCTGATGGTGACATTCCTCTTGTTACTCTTTTGTTGGTGTTCAGATGTCTTTGGAGAAATACCTCTTCAAATCGTTTCTCATTTGATTTAGTAATAGTTCACTAAAGGAGCTGACCTGATATAATGAGGAAAATAAAAATCGTGGTGTGTGTGTGTGTGTGTGTGTGTGTGTGTGTGTGTGTGTGTTTGAGTTGATTCCAGATGTAGTTAAGCTGACAACCAAGATTAGTCATTATACCCCTTTTTCCTTTTATTGAAAATAGCTTTTTTTTTTTTTTTTTTTTTTGCAGAATATATTCTGGTTATGGTTTCTCCTCCCTCTACTCTTCCCAGTTCCTCTCCACTTCCCCTTATATCTGGAACCACCCCATACTTATCTTGCCTTAGAAAACAAACAGGCTTTAATATATATAATAAAAACTAATATCCTATAATAAGAAAGAACAAACCAAGAGTCAAAAATCCCATAGGAACCTGATATAGACACAAAGACACTCTTTCTTACATACACAGGAATCCCATTAAAAGGAAAAGAAAAAAAACTAAAGTGGAAGCTATAATATATATATATGCAAGGACCGGTAGTGTAAAAAGAAACAAATTGCATAGAAATAAAATAAAAACAGAAACATAAGATAAAATTTAAAAAGTTCTAACATGACATTATGAGACAAGGAACCTCCTGTAACACTGTTGACTTCATTTTCTGTTGGCATCTACTGTTGTGTGTATGGTCTAAAGGAGCTGACCTGATAGAATGAGGAAAATAAAATTCCTCAGAGTAATTTGTTTCCCCAGTGACACACCCTTGGATGATGCTAAATTTTCCTCTGGAAATGATTATCAAGTGGAGATTGCAAGTTAGGGGTTGAAGCCTGTATCCACTTCTCCTTTTAGCTATAAGCTCCATGTGGTACAGACCTGTGCAGGTCTGTGTGCCTCCTCAGTTTCTGTTAGTTCATGTGTATCGATGTTGATAAAGTAGACATAGCTTGTTTCCTTAATGCTTTCCTTCATCCCACCTGTCTTTTATATTCTTTCTGACTTCTCTTTGACAGCGTTCCCTGAGCCTTCGGGCTGAGTGCTCTAAAGTTTTTCATTTAATGCACAATACAGAGCCTCTGGGTTTGTGTATTTGTTCTCATCTGCTGCAGGAGGAAGCTTCTGTGATGATGGCTGAGCAAAGCACTGGTCTATGAGTATGGAAGAATGTCATTGCATTACTATATTTTTGTTTAAGAACAGAAATATTTGGTTTTAACCTAGGTACCAGAGCAATCCAGTCTCAGGTTCTTGGTCACTCAACCAATGTTTGGTGTAAGTTTTATCTCATGGAGTGGTCCTTAAGTCAGTCAGATATTGGCTGGTTACTCCCACCATTTTTGGGCAGATATTGACCCGGTCTGTTTTTCAGAAAGTACAGGATTGTAGGTCAAAGAGCATCATTTTCAAATATATTTAAAAATCATTTGAAAATAGTTTTAATATACTTTTAATATTGTTAAATTATTTTTAAATTTTGAATTGTGTTCTTATTATTGAGTTGTTTGTGGTCCTTCTATCTCCTTAGTTTTAAGTCATGGATTTTGCAACCTTATCTAAAAACTTTTTGACTGTGACAGGGCTCTGTTCCCACCTATAGTTGCTTTTATTGCTTTCAAAGCTTTTGGTTTATCTTTGTCCTTCATTGATTGTGAGATTTTTTATAAACATACATACACATGAAGTTCTTATACATGACATATATGGCTAGAAACAGGGATAAAGTTTCATTCTTTTTCATATTGCAGAACCTTTACACAATGTTTTATTTCAGCAACTATAGAAATAATTAAATGAAAATAAAACTGTGTAGATATGTATGTGAATGTACACAGAATATAGGAAATGAATGGTCTAAACATTCAGTTGATCCCCTCAACAGTACAATCTTATAGCTCCTTCTATAGGTTCCCAAGAATGAAAGGACTCAGAAATTCTATCATATTGTTTCAGATAGGGCTGAAAACACTTTTCCATTCTTTAAGTGTATTTCTCATTGCTGAGCGTATTGTTCGCTAGGATAGCCATGTACATGTGAGGCTGTTTAATTAATGTAAATAAATGTGAATAAATCTGTTCTACTTGCCATGCTTCAAACAATCTTTTATTCTACGATGCAGGGAGTTCTGCTGGACAGAACCGGATGCTTTTGTAATTTATCAAGATAAATAGTTCAGGGGTCTGTGTCTTCTCTTAGAAAAATCAATACGAGAAACACTGAAGGTATAGGTATTGGTTCCTTTCATTTCCTTTTACTATGCTGTGTATTGAGGACATAAGGAATTTGCATGGTGCTCAGAGAAGCCTCTGTTGGCACTGCAGTAGATACTCCACTTCTGCCCGAATAGCTATACTTTTGTCTCTTTCAAACTGAAGCTGCCTGGTAACATATCCTTTGTACAAATGGCTCCTTCTCTTAAATAATTGGAAACCAGTTCCAGTTGATTTATGGAAGGCTAGTTAAGGAGGTTGATGAGAGCTGTCACAGTGAGTACTCTACTCGCAACCGACTGGATTTCTGTAGGTGTGTCTGCCCAGGTTAAATAGTATTAGGAAGTTACTACTTCTACTGGGTAAGCTTACCATAATGTGATATGAGGCAGAAGGGGCCAAGTGCTTAAACAATGATACATAGTTTTCTCATGATAATAACAGTGACTTCAGTGTCCTTGTAGAGATTATTTTCTACTCGATGGTTAATTCTTTTCCGTTCTTACCCTCTTTTCAGTTTAATGGCTGTATTCTTGTGTTAGTCAGCTTGCCACTACTGTAACAAATACCTAAGATAGAATCAGCTTGAAAGATAGAATGGCCTATTTTGGCTCATGTTAAGTGTGGTTAGACCATAAATGGCTGGTCCTGGTGCTTTAGGAATAGAGTGGCTTAGTGTATCATGGTGGCAGCACATGGCAGAACAACTTTATTTTCTTGACTGAGACACAGAAGGAGGAAGAGGAGGGATTAGCCCTCAATAACCATGCTAAACCTGCCGGCTCTGACCAGAAGATGTCCCATAGGCCCTAAGCTCCTATGATTACACTTGTTCCCATTAGAGCCACAGACTGGAGACTAAGCCACTAACACATGCACCTTGGGAAACACATTTTCAGACCAGTTTATTAACTTCTCTGGTATAATTTAAAACAATTTGAATTATGAAGCCAGAGGTTTCAACGTGATGTACTTCAGTTCATAGTAGTTACTGTTCTTTTTTCCAGCCAGATCACCTTATATTTAGCTAATGGTATATCACTGTCTTGAGCCCTTTCTTGGGTATGTCCTGGGAGTTTCTGAACATTTCCTTGCTCCTGGGTTTGACAAGAAGTTCCACAAAGATTTGCGACAACTTAAAACCAGCTGTTCCTACTTTTTTTTAAAAAAGAAAAGCTACATTTTGCCCAAATCTACATAAATGTATTTTAGCACTGTGGAAAGCTGGAGAAAGATCAGTATTGATTTTAGTTGAAATATTAATGTATTTATTGTAGAAAATGTCCCCCAGTTAAGGAAAAAGCGTTAGATTCAGCTCATGTGATTCTCAAGTACCATTCTGTCTGTACAATCTGGGAAGTTCTCTATCACAGAGGTGCATACTTCCATTTTAATACACTGGTGACGAAATCTTTCATAAAAACTTTATGGTATGGGAAGTAAACAGCAGTGTTTAAAATATTTTAAGCTCATACCTATGTGAGTTTTATTTGTATATTTTTGTTAATGAGTGTCACAAGGCGTGAGAGGCAGAGTTTGTCTCTTCTTATGTCCTAAAGCACAGAGCAGCTTCTTCCTCATCTTCTTTCTACCCCAAAAGGCTAAAGGCAAACACCCTCATTCTTTTTGTTTTAAGTATTTACCCTAAAAATTCATTTCCCATTTATGTATTGCAATATCAATTTCATTGTACTGATACTATCCAACATTTGCTTTCCAGTGGTGCTTATGGAGTGAACCTCTGGTATATGTACTTTTGCACACTTCTGATTACTTCCTTGATGCACTGGCCAAGGGCATAGCCTATTTAAGTGTAAATGTGTCTTTTCATGTTAGCATTCATTTTTAGAGAGTGAAATCCTGTCACTGACCCAAGTGAGAGGGAACATTTGCAGACTTACTTGGAAAAATTGGGTCTTAATACACTTTAGCTGAGTGCATGGAAAAGGGAAGGCGTCCTTCCCTGAGCAAGCTTCTGTGGGTTTCTGACGCTGTGATGGCTCAGAGTCGTTATGTAGCAGTTGGCTCTGATATGCTTGCCCAGACACAAATTGAATCCGACAGGACTGATGTCTCCTGGACTTTGTTACCATCTGAAACTCTGGTGTGAGAGAGAGGCGGTGGCAGGGGGAGGAGAGAGGGTGAGGAGAGCTGATTCCTGTAGCTCTTTTCCTCCGAAGCTTTGCGATTTCCAACAGCTGATAGCTGTGAACTGCTTGATAAGCTGTTTTCCAGATGAGATTGATAACCAATCACTGTTCTGGAACAGCTGGCTAGCTTGCGGATTCAAGATGTGTTTCAGTGTTCAGCTCACTTCTTCATGCCACAAATCTGTCTAAAAACAAACAAACAAACAAAAGAAGGGCCTAGAGAGTAGAATGGTAATTAGAGAGTGATTCTGCTCTTCCTTGTTGGTGTGTCTTTTCGGAATCCACACTACTCTTGCATGTTAACGAAAACCCAGGGTTGTTTTTTTTTTTTTTTTTTTTTTTTATAAAAAGGATATTTTAATTTTCAAATTCAGTGTCAGAAAAGACAAAATGTATATAATAACTGCATTACTATTCTTGTAAGATCCATTTACTTTGTGGTGTGAGCTTGTTTGGGGGTATCTCTGCTAAATCCTATCAAGAGTTTCATGTGTTTCAGACACTGAGAGACATGAAAATTCAAGGTGTACAGTTGCGTTTGGCAAACGAATCCTGATGATCTTAAGTTCTCATCACAGAGGCAGGGGAGGCTGTGTTTTATAGTGAAGAACGGCCTCTCCACTGTTATTTTTTCTTAAGAGGCTACTCTTTGTAGGAAGCTGTGCTGTAGTTATCGAAGCTTTTGTAAGCACAGTTGCACATCACTTTGAGAATCACACTCCAGATTATTTCTTAGAGCCTGTCTGTGATCACCTTGCGCTCACCCCCGCCCCCATTACTGTCTCACTGCTCTGACCATTAACTCATTATTCAGGGGGAAAGGGCTTTAAGGGAATTTTATATACCATTGTATTTGTATATGTGCACATGCACGTGCGCTCATGTCCACTCATACACATGTGAGTATACGTGACATGACACGTGTGTAGAGGTCAGAAGACAACCTCTAAATGTTGGTTTCCTACTTCTTCCGTGGTTTCTGGAGATTAAACTAAGGTCATCAGTCTTGTGAAGCCGGCACTTTTATTCCGTGAGCCATCGTGTCAGACAAACCATCACCTTTGAGTGATTTTTAGGTCTCACCTGGAACTCTTGCTGTGAACTTAGTGGCATTCTGCATTGTTCCTGGTGCTGCTGTCAGTGAACTTTCCCAAAGCCTAGTTCTCTATTTTTTTTTTCTCTGTTCTCAAACAGTATAGAGCTTGTTTTTGTGCTGGCTGGGTAAAGCTCACTAGGCAGAGACTGACAGCCAAGGGTCTCTTTGTGTTCCCTTTCGTATCATCTTCTGTTCTCCTAACAGTTACCTCATTCTAACCCTGTGGCCCTCACAAATCGTGTGGGTCCCAAACCAGATGTGCATCCGCATTTCCCAGAAACGAGGGACACAAAGTTGCAGAGTGTGTGAGAGAACTGCGGCCGCCAGTTTTCTGTTTGAACAAGACATCCCTACTTCAGCGCACCAGACTCTTACTTTTTTCAAAGCTCTGCACGGAGTTCAGGGAATACCCATTCCATATTTTGTTATAATCCTGCTCATGTATGCTCAAGGCTTCCCAACACCACATGGTAGTACACAGCCATCTGTAACTCCAGTCTCAGGGAATTGATCATGCTCTTTTGACCTCCATGGGCACCAGGCATAGATGTGATAAGCAGTCATGGTACATACCTGGTATGGTATGCGCGCACACACACACACACACACATACACACACACACACACACACACACACACACACACACACAGGCAAAGCATCCATATAAGCCTTCCTTTATTCTGTTGTTAATAGATGGACAGACTTCTATTAGGCATTCCTTAAGGCTCTGATGTACCCTTTTCCATGATGAGCTCATGTAGATTTTTGTATGATGTGCCCGTGCCCTCCTGCCACCTAGAATATAGTGACCAAAAGATGGCATAGAAATGAGTTTCTGGTGATTGGTTGTAGGTAGCCTGGCAACAAGAATGCTAGGGACCCTGCATTTTATTATCTAAGTTATTTCCCAATACAAAGACAGGACATCTCCAGTGTTTATTGTGTTTTTACAATAGGGCATGTCTTTCTAGGTTGTGGTAAGACTTGGGGAAAGAGTGAAAAATCTAAATGTCTCTGTGTTTTCTTCTTTTCTTGTCTCCTCCCTTCACAGGCTCTGAAAGGGTTCCAGCTGAAGTTTCTGAGCAGATCAGTCGCTGTGGCTCCCTAGGCTGAGTTTCCAAGCTGCCGGTGCATGCCATTGACAAGCTGCAGGATGGTGCCCGTGGCCAGGCCTCTGTCGCTGCTCCTCGCCGTCTTCCTCTGCGCCTGTGCTGAGAGTAAGCCATCCTATCCTTCTCTAGGGAGCTGTGGCCATAATGAGTGGTTTTGTTTGCAGTTGGCACCAGGCTCGGGGCTCTGAATATATTTCCTTGGGAAGTATATCCTGAAACACTGTGGGATTCTCCTTGGCTTCTTGCCAGCCTTTGAAAGAGATTATTGATGTGTCTCTTCCACTACCTCCTCTTCTGTTTAATGCCTCTTTGCTTGTGTGTCTAGCTGCTCCTACTGCTTATTTCTACTTTTATATATTTTTTTCATACTTCCCACCAGCCTTGTGACAAAGGTAAAACAAGACCAACAATATCACTTAAACTGTGGCTGACCAATTGGTTGCGTGTAAACGCTGTCGAGACCCAATAGAAATTTCTTTAGTTGTATGGATATTTCTATGTTTAGAAAAATGCAAAATGTCACATTGAGCCCAATTAAACTTGCAAGCCCCTTGTAGCTGTCACAGCAGCTGTTCTGATGTACTGTTTCCGACAGCTGTCGTGGAGTACAATATTCAAACAAATCAAGCAGAACTGACAACTTTGTGGCTGGGTGGAGGGTCTAGAAATGGGAAAAGAATTCTGTGCAAAGCAGACACTAAAGTTTCAGCTTCTGGACTCGATTTATGAAACTGGGATTGTGGTCAATTAGCTTGCCACTGATGAGATGATCATATCTTCTTCATAACTAGCAATCATTAGTTCTACACTGTTTACATCTGTTTTTTTTTTCTTATGTATTCTATTGCATTCACAAGACAATAGTGCTCGTCCCTGGCTCTTACTGCCATGTCTATTTCTTCAGGCGTGTTGTAGTTCATATGTGATTTGGTCATTCTCTTGGGGAGTCCCCTGGTGTGATTAACATGTATAACATCTGCAGTCATTAACTTTTCCTTCCACTGGCTGTCCCAGGGAGATTACATTTGATTCATGTTAAGGATATCTCAAAGACAAAGATCCTGTGTCATCTCAGCACTTTCTTATTAATTGTGTCTTGACAAGAATTCCCTAACTGCCAAGTGCTTCATTTAAATTGGGATCTATTTTCTAAAGGAATCTTTTAAGGAGGAAAAAATAATGTTATTAATTGAATGCATGTGGAGCATGCATGTTCTAAGCACAACATTCTGTGGTTAATAATACATATATATTTAGTCTGCTAATTAGCACTTGGGAGTATTGGTTTAAGGTTAAGCCAAGGAATTTCTAATACCATGCCAGGAAATAATTAATTGGGGGAAAGATCCAAATGTAAGATATTGTTATTTTAAAAGCATTTATGTCAAACTTATTTCAGAAATCTAAATTTACTTTATTGGAAAGCAATTGAATGTATAGCTTTGTGAATTCTGTTTTGGCTAAAGTCCAGAAGTAACTGTTTTCACCATTGTTCATTTTTGGCAAAAGCATATTAAGACCCTAGGAACTTACTTAAATGTCAGATCATAGCTGTATGTTTTTCTGAACCTTACTAGTTACGTATCTGAGACATCATCCTGGGAGACAGAAAATCCTATTCTTTAGAGAAGCTATGGTTTTGCTTAATGCTGAGGTGGAAAGTGGCAGACAGATGTCAAAAATTTAGGAACAAGCATTGCTGAGATTACGTTTCTCTACCACAGATGGCATTTCTCTCCCACCCCTCCTGCCTACATCTTTCTTTTTCTCCTTTCTATGCTTTATCACAGATCTTATATGACTGTCTCAGTTTGCCTTCTATTGCTGTGATAGAATACTCACCCAATGCCATTTGGGAAGAAATGGTTTATCTCAACTCACAAGGTGTAGTCCATCATAGTGGAAAGTAAGGGCAGGAAATCAAGGCAAGAATCTGGAGGCAGGAACTGAAGCAGAGACCATGGTTGAGTGTTGGATACAAGCTTGATGTCTCTGGCTTACTCACATGCTTTGTTTTATAGCCCAGGAATATCTTCCTAGAGGTGCCACCACTCACAGTAGACTGGGCATTCTCACCTCAATCATCAACCAAGAAAATGCTTAACATGCTATCCTGCGTGCCATTCTGATGGAAGCATATTCTCAATTGAGCTTCCACACTTCCAGTGGATTCTAACTTGTGTCATGTCAGGCTGTCATTATTCAGGTTGTGGGTTTGTCTCCCTACTGCTTCATTAGAACATAATGACACACTCTTTCCCCTTTTTCCATGTTTCATGTTGATCCAAGTTATTGAGTTATGATTCAAAATTTAATAGTGACTTGCCATAGGTATTTGAGAAATCTGAAACTCCTTTTTGTTTTCTTTTGTATCAAAGGGTGATTTGTGATTGGAGAATGTGAAGAATGCCCTGTAGGTTACTATGCTAATTTACTGCCAGTTTAATCCTTTGAAATAATTATGTTGAAAGAGCCTGCATTCTATCTTGTAACTGGTGGTGGAAAAGGCCATAGCTAAGTGTTGTTACATGAAGGAGAACTCTTACAGTCTTAGTTCAAATATACGTTAAGAAATTGTGATAATATTAGGAAATTATAGTCTTTGCTGTTGCTGGTTTAAAGTGTCCTACTGGACCACACTATTTCTTTAAAAGGCTATATTTGTGGTTGTTCTTACTCTTAGTCTTGAGTGCTCTGGGTGATCTGCTAGTTATTTTTATAAAAGTGTTTACATGAGAGAACTGTGGTCCAAGAGTCAAGTGTGATTTTTGTCAAGTGTGGTAAGTAGCTCTTACTGGGCCAGAAGGTTTACTCCTTAGAGCCAGGTCTCTCTCTGTCTCTCTGTTTCTGTTTCTGTCTCTGTCGTCTCTGTGTCTGTCTCTCTGTCTCTCTCTGTCTCTCTCTCTCTCTCTGTCTCTCTCTCTCTGTGTGTGTCTTTCTCTGTCTCTCTCAAATACACACACACACACACACACACACACACACACACAAATTAGAGATAAATTTAGCCTTTAGTATTTTAACTCCAGTACAAACATCTTCTCTTTTGTCTGAAGAATTCCTTGTATTTGGTATTCACTTATCTGTCTGCCTCTTGTTTTCTTTTTTTCTTTCTTCCCCCTACTATCCCCCTAAATATCTCGTACATGCCAAGAACCAGCTCTTAGCATCTTTTGGTTAAACCAATTTCACCTTACATTTTGGCTACTATAACTGGGTCTCAGACTTTACCAGTCCTTTGATAGAAACATAAACTTTCTTACTTAGGTCCTGAAATAGTTTAGTTCATCTATTCTCAGTTGCTTTTCTGCCAAGTTTTCATCTTAAGTGATGATGCCTCCCTCATTTTCTTTTCTTGCTAAAACAAGAACTTTGCTGATGTCACCACAAACAAGGTATTTTTCTCATGGATGAAAGCCTCTGACTTCCTGCTCTTTGGTAATATGTTCCATTTTTTCTTTTAAACAAAAAATCTGTTTCATTGGAGTAGATGGATTGGCACCTCTGCTGGAATGTCACTAAAGTTTGATTTTGATTTCTGGCTATCACTTCACTAAATCATATACTTTACCTTCAGTCTTATTGTTTTGGAATGTGGATAATGACAATAACAGATGCTGCTGATAGAATCATAGAATTTCTAGTACTTGAGTGCCATGAGGATTAAAGAAGTTGAAGTAAAACACAGACCAGCTGATGACATGGGCTGGGTGTTTAAGAAATGGTTGTCTTACCTTCAACATCTAATTTTACCAAGCACATGCCTTAGGTCCTCTGCTGAAATTCCTTATTTTGTCTAGAGACTATAAACTTTGGGTGACAGAGAAGCCAGGCCTTCTTGCTTTGTGTTACGTTTGCTAGTCTGCTTTCTGAGAAACCCTCTAAGTAGAAGATCCTTATAAATCTTTGCCCCGGGAATTAAACTGAAAATCAGAAGAAATATGAAATGAGTTCTTTAGGGAGTCTTTTCAAAAAAAGCTCATCTATAGAATTACCTATGTAAAAGTCATGTGGCTTGAGTGGAATGGATATCAGGAGATGTTCCACTATCTGTCCCTCTCATTGTTCATGGGAAGACATTTTCTAGAGCTGTCTGGAGGAGAGAACTAGATACTTTCTATAAGCACACACAGTACCACATGGCCAATGAGAGAACTGGATACTTTCTGTAAGCACATACAGTAGGTATCGCATGGCCACTGGCCCCGAATGAAGATGGGCAGGAACATGCTAAGGAACCTGTAAAAGGCCACTAATATATGATCAGCAGTATTGTGCAACAGTAACAACAGTAGCAACAGCAACAGCGAAAACAACACAAGCTACTTAAAGAGACAGAAGTCCATATGGTGTAATGGAGTAGCAGATGAATGTATTTTCAGAAGTTCCGGAGATATCTTCCCACCATAGTTAGTAGAGGAGTGGGTACTTTCCTGTTACACAGTTGGGCATTTTTTAGGAGGCAGTCTCAATTTGCACAAGGAACATTAATTTCTTATTGAAAAATCTTTTTATTTTAAGTTATGATTGTTCTCTCTCCCAATCTCCGAAGTTCTATAAACATCCTTTAGAAGGTAGTTGCTTCTAGTGATAAAAATATTATGTTCAATTGGCCTGATGAGAGTAAGGGAGTTTAAGTCTGCAGCATATTCTTGGATTATACATTTGAATTGTGTGAATTAGTGGAAGGGCGAATTATTCTTAAAATGTTAAATGAAAGGAAGAAAGTTGTTCTGTAGGTAGTTGTAGGGCTAAGGTCTTTTTGGTCAGTACAAACTGAAGGTAGAATCTGTTGGCTTTCAGGTGAGGCAGGATGAGAAGCTATTCAGGAAGTCTGCTTTCCCTTTTTTCTCTGAATTGACTGAGGTGTGCTGATCTAGGAGTGCTGGTTCTCCTCATTCCTTCCTCCCTTAATCTTAAAGTAGCTGCATTAGCTACAACCAGCTGTCTGAACAAGGAACACGTCACAGCTGCTCTGCTGGTGTTGGACTCCTTTGTGGCGGTTCTGCGGATTTCAGAATTAATTGCTCTCCTCAGAGCTGCAGACACCTAGTAAGGTTAAGATTGTGTCGCAAAGCCAACACGTGTGTATACTTCAGAGCACTTGATTGAGCACGTAGGGATTTGCTTTAAAAAAGAAACAGCCAAATTTAACTTCCCATTATCTCTGATCACTGTCTGTGTTGAGGCCCCAAGTGTAAAGGATACAGCAATGTCTAAGATTGTGTGAGCGTTTTACTTGTAATAGCCCCTTGGTATGTAATTATGGCTGTTTATGATTTTCTAATGTTATTTTCTTTTTTGGTTTTAGTTCCCTTAATTTTCCTCATTCAGATACTATGAGCCTGACCTATTTCAAATACTGACAACTTCAGAGGCAGCTGTGCTTTCTTCCTTCCATGTATGTGCTTCAGTTGCTTAAAAAAAGTTTCAATCCATAAAGCATCTTTCTCTTGACTGTTAGTTAAAAGTGTGTGTGTGTGTGTGTGTGTGTGTGTGTGAGAGAGAGAGAGAGAGAGACAGAGACAGAGAGAGACAGAGAGAGACAGAGAGAGACAGAGAGAGAGAGAGAGAGACAGAGAGAGACAGAGAGAGACAGAGATGTGGGATGTGAGGGAACAAGATAGACCTTTCTATCTGTATGTATACCATATATCCTACACATGTACAGCTACTAGAAGAGGGTGTTAGATTCTCTGGAACTGGAGTTACAGGCTGTTGTAAACTGCCTGGAGTGGGTGCTGGGAATTCAACCCAGGTCTTCTGCAAGGGTTCCAAGTGTTCTTCACCTTTGAGGCATCTCTCCAACTTACTCTTTTAAATGAAGAATCATGAGTTAAAACACTAGGGATTGAGGGAAATTTTCCTTTTGGACAAGTCATCTAACACACATTTGTATTTTTCTTTTAGCTTCTTTACTGCCATTTCAAAACCATCGTGTATGTGCATACACACAATGTCTGGAATATACAATATGAAAGGGTGTACAGTGATTGAAATATGATTCTATGCTAGCATGTCATAGTCTACTTGAAATTTCCATAATATCACATTGTATGAGTCTAGGTATTTTATTTAAACTCATCTTTATCACAGCATTTGTTAAAAATTTTTACCATAGAAACCACTTTAAAATTATGAGTGAAGTTCAGTATGTTATTATGGAAGATACTCAATTTTGATCTTTTTTATAATACAAGTTACAGATTCATGCTATAATTTGAGATTGGTTTATGTGAGATCACAGAATAGTATGACAATCATTTATAATAAGTACTATTATTAAGCCTGCCACTAAAATATGCAAGTGCTTATATGTTCAGTGTAGTAAATCAGTACATAATACATTAATTTTGAGCTGAAAATATAGCAAATATAATAATACAAAGTACACCCCTCGGTGTGTGTTTATGTATATAAATGTATAGAATGGATAACAAATCTATTAAATACATTTAAATATTTTTTTCTTCTTGAATAAATGTTTATAGTGAATATTAAAGCAATAAAAATTAAAATGCTTTTGCTTATTACCAAAATGACCATTCAAACCTATGGTGATTTCAGATGGATGACACAATGTTATGTCTATATTTGTGTCAGAAATATAAATTTTATCACCTCATATAATTTGAAAGAGATATCCTGTCAGCAGATGTCTTCTGTGTGCTCTCGAAAAATCAGATTCCAGTTCATGTTAAAATACAGCTTCTGTCTTACTGGAGTATGGTACCAGGAGAAGAAGATGCAGTTATAGACAAAATGTGAATTAGGATCGATATTTTAGGGAAGGAAAAGTACTGTAAGCATCATAAAAGGTGGGAACCTAGGGAGTACATGATCTGCATACATAGGAAGATGCTGACCAGTTGAGGACAGCCTCTAGTTAACAATCTGGGGGGAACCCACTCTAAAAAAAAGTGGATTTTAAAGGTTTAAAAGAAAAAAAGAAGGAACCTTTTTGGCCCAAAAGACAGAATAAATTCACACTTCTGAAGACAATAGGTTCACAGAGCCAGGTTGAAAGGCAGGGAGGAGCCAAAGCTGGTTGAAAGCCCTGCAAGGAGGAGCTTGCACTGCGCAAGTGCACAGGGAAACAGGGAAACAGGAGTGCTCTGAGAATTCCTTGACTACAATGCTACTGTCCTCTACTGGGACCAAATAAATATCTTCATGATAATGGCACAGTCTCCCAATCAAGTTAGGATCTTCTTGACCATGCAGCTCAGATGAAATTTTCTTTGTAGTAGCCAGTGTAGATCAGAACACTAAGGCTTTCATTTATGTAGAAGCATGCATTTCCATGTGTGCCTTCATCTCTTTATTTCTGGCTAGTGGGTTTTTTTTTTTTTTAAAGTGGATTAAGTTTTATGTTGGAACTGTATATACTTTCCCTGCATCTTTTGCTGTAGATGACTAAGTAAGGGGCCTTTTTAAAGGAGGGATCTAATTGTATGGATGACCAACATGAAATTACAGGAAAGAAAAAAAAACTTTAATGGAACTTTTCTCTATATTCTTAAAGTTAGATAAAATTAATAGCAGTAGGATTTGTAAGTGATTTTTCAGTGATATTGCCTATAAAGTTAGATGCTTTTTAAAAATGAAGTCTTTTCTAGAATCCTCTTCTATTTGTTATATGAAGGAATCATTACTGATTATGTGCTTGGATTTAATCTATGTTCGTCTTTTTTATTTTGTTGTTATTGTTTTATTTGAAAGAAAGTCTTACTGTGTGGCTCTAGCTGTCCTGGAATTTTCCGTATAGCCAAGATGGATCCACAACCTGCAGTAATCCTCCTTTAGCGCCTCCCAAGTGCTGGGTATGGAGGCAATTTGCCATGATTAGGTTGGATTACGTTTCATGATCAGTGGGAATATAGACTAATACACAATTGTTAAACCAGAACATGAATATTTTCTCCAGAATAGCATGCAGCACCAGAAAGGAGGTTTCATTTACGTTCTAGTTTCTTGCCGCTGCTTACCTGGAGTCATTTTCTCAGTTCCTATGACCATTTGGGGATGCTCACAGCTCTTAAGCCTTCCCTGTGAGGTTTAGAGGGGATTCTGGTTGTGGATGCTGTGAGTGCTGTATACACTGACACTTAGTAAAGGTGTCTTTCTATTCCATCCTCTGCACATATGGATGACAGCTGGTATATGCAAGCAGTAGCATTCCTCCATTGTTACTTATTGAGATACTTTTAGAGCTGGACAATGCTTAAAAGAAATAGCAAGCATGCAATAACAGAAAGAACAACAAAAAAAAATCAAATGAAATGTAGCTTCATCTTTGTGAGTCTCTGTTGAAACCTCTGCACTCTGTAGAGCTCAGGTAAATGAGTGGAGCCTTGCATATCCTGGGCCTGAGACTGTTGACATTTTGGGTTAGACAAATTCTCTACTATGACTCTCTAAGTATTTTCATGTTAGCATCTTACTTTGAACTGTGACAGCCAAATTATTGTCACCCATTGCTAGTGTCCTCTGATAGGAAAGGCAACCCTGGTTGAAGACTACTAGAATATTTAGGGAAGGGGTTAGACAAAGTAGATGGCTGTTCATATATGTATGCCAGACAGGGTTTGAAAGAGAAATCTTTTATCAGAAATATGATTGAATATTCACTGGTTTGAGAAATCAGTTATTTCAATTTGGAGCAATAAATTGTAGCTCTTTTATTACCTGTGTAGTAAGGATAAGATTGTCTCAAGTCTTCATGCTCCAGTTTTGTTGCCTGGAATATTGGATCATATTGAACTCAGTGAGTTAACTAATTTATAGTCTTAGACACTTGATATATCGTAAGTACTAAAAAAGTGTAGCCATTGTTCACCCAGGAACTGTGTTACAGTATATTAATTTAATTTTATTACTATATGGTTTTGTTTTATTTCAAACTCATATTTATCCCAGCTAGAACCTTCCCATTGCATACTCATTCAAACATATTAAAATTTTGATGTCATTGGTTCCTGAACATTGTAAGAGTAGACTGTGGTTTTGTTTTGCTTTTTTTATGTTGTTTTTTAGACAGTCTCAAAATGTGGCCCAGGCTACTTTTGAACTCCCTGCCTGCCTTCCTGCATTTTCCTCCCAAGTGCTGGTATTAAATATGAACACCAGAACACCCAGCAGCCATATGGTGATAGAAATTTTGTGGCCAGATTCACAGAGAAGCAACCAAGGATCAGCCCAGATGGAGTGCTTAGAGCAAAGAGGCGGAGTACTGATGAAGCACCTGGCACTTAGCTCTCTGCACCTTTTCTCACAGAAGATGTAGAATAGCCAAGCAAGCAAAACACAAACAGCTAGAGCTCTTGACCTCCCTCCGGGAGTAGGTGATGGTACCCTGACATCAAGCCAAAAGTCACCCAGGACTGACCACTGCAGGCATGTAGGACCTCTCTGATGATAGTGTCAATGAGGAGGTAGAGTCATGCAAGACAGTCATATCGTGTCCAAGAATGATGCATGTGTCAGCTGCAGAGGAGCCCTGAGTAATTTGTAGGTTGACATATCTACTTTCACTTAAAATAAGCAAAAGCCAACTTACCTATTTGGAAAATTGTGTGTTTTATAATGAAATTACTTTACTTTTCCTTAGGTTTCCCTGTTGCTTTAGCTGTGCATTTGATTCTAAGTTGTCAGCAGTAAGATCTGCCTTAGAGATTCTATCATGTACAGCAATGCACTTCTGTCATCACATGTGTACAACCTATTTCCCAGTTCCTTTTTTAAAAGTGGAATCAAACTCCATATGGTTTGGAGGTGTTAAGCCCTAGAAGGTGCAGTAATTGAATGGAATGGAAGTGACACTGTGGTTCGGATTCCTCTAGCAACCAACAATTGACATGTGCCGACCTGTCACCTGGAGGGAGGAGAGTGACTCTTGACACATAGAAATGTTGAAACTGATAAGAATCACGAAGCTCAGAAGGTTAAAATGTTCCTATGTCCGATTTCTAGGGTTCTGTTAGCAGTGAGCAGTTGCTAGGGAGGGCACGGCCTTGGTTGAGATGCCTGTAGCAAGGGCAGAGGTCCCAGGGATGCAGCTTGTGAGTACTGATCCTTGCTTATTAGATTGATCTTTTCAAAGATGGAGCTTCCTGAGGCTCACCGAACTCTGGAAGGAATCCCAATAAATCCATTGGTTCAGCAAGCTCTACTTAGCTGAAATCCTTTCTTTAGCGTATTATCTGTTCCATACCTGGGTAAATAGATGTCTGCTCACATCTCTAGAGGAAAAGTTATATAAGACCTCACCATAAAATGGAATTCTTACCAGCTCAATAAGTAGCCTTAGCCCTACATTTCTTTGGGCCTTTCTGATCTCTTGATGTTATAGAAGTGGTATACTGTGTCACAGAAGTTCAAATGCAGTCTTTTCCTGTGCAAAGAAGCCCATAGACATACATTAAAGCTCAGTACAAAAATGTGTCACATGTCGTTTAGCCAGAGGTCCATCAGTGCTTCTAGAAAGGGCTATATTGTAAATATTTTAGGACTTGTGGGCATGGGGTCCCTGGAGCAACTCTTTAGCTCTGCTGTGGTAGGGAAAGGGTAGCTGCATTATCTATAAATAAGCACGTGTGTCTGTGTTTCTGTTTGGTCCTAGGCTCATAGTCTCATGACCTCTTCTTTTGGCTTAACTCATCTTCACCTTCTCATCAGGCTGGGACAAGCAGAGCACATCAAGAAAGGGCCTGATTAGCCTAGTGAGATGAGCTAAGGGGAAAGAGAAGGACTTGATTGGCCTATTTTGCACTCTGCTTGGTTAGTGATGTTTATTGGGAACAGATTAACTAGAAGGAAGTTCAAAGAGCATATCTCTTGGTAAACAGAAGATGTTTAGTCGCACTTAACCTTTGGAATTTATGCAGAAAAAGATTGGAATGTTATTATGCTTTATGTCTTTCGGGGGTGCTTCAGGTATTTGGCTGTTAGTGCTACTTCAATTGCAAGCTCCTGAAAAATGAATAATTTATCAGCTGTGGGATAGTTCTCATTGCACTGTGTGGCTGACATTTGGAGCTCTGAACATCTTAAATAAAAGGGGAAGACAGTGTCAGAAAGTGTTGTGTTTGCTGGGAATGTGTTGAGAGCCCTGCAAAGAGACAGTTCGATCATGGGTATCGAAGCCTGATATTGGTTTCCTACAGGTAGGCAAGAGCAGACATGTCATGGAGACTTGCTCTCCTGTGGGCACTCCTGCTGCAGAGGTCCCTGTTCTGTTTCAAGGCTTATTCCTCAAAAAGCCAAAGACAACACTGGCAGGAAGGCACCATTGATCCTGTAGCCAATGCAAAGAATACACATCCAGATGCCGTCTTGTCAGAGAATTGAAAGCATTTGTGAGGCATAGCTGGGAAGGGTGATGTGCAGTGTGCTTCAGTTGGAATCTCTGACACACACGGGTGGATGCAAAACTTCATTGTCTGTTGATCCTGGCTGCTGGCAGAAGGCACCCAATTCTACAGAGGTGTGAAGGTTATAAGCACATCCTCATAAGGATTGAGGTTTGTTCTAGGGTGTATGAAAAAGGAAGACTAATTAGACTAAATAAAAATCCTGGCTGAATATAAAGGCAAATGACTAATGGGTACATCTATTCAAGTGTGGAGTAAAGTCCCAAGGGGAAACACTGAGAACCTCGCAGTGAGAATCATTTGCAGGAAACAGAAGCAGAGAGCTGCTGCCTCTAAAATAATCAGGACAGCATCAGCAAAGGCTATAAAAAATGGTTTAATAATTGTAAAATACATAATTCTTCTTTTATTTTAATTGTTCTGATTTACAGAGATGCAAACTGGAGGGATATGGGGGCAATTATAATAAAACAGCTACTCACAGTCTGGGATCACTTTCCTCTAGAGTTTGCAGTTGGACAAATAAATCTGACACTAACATTGGGCATGGAATGGACTGGCTCGATTCCCTTTGGTCTGTGTCCTCAGCCCTAGGCTTTATGACCTCACAAATTTCAATCAGTAACAGCTTACGGTTTATTTATCTAGTGTGTGTGTGTGTGTGTGAGCCTATGTTGATGAAGCAAGTGGGATTCGTTGTTAAAGCAAGCCAATTCACCTTTGCACCATGTATACTAATTCTCTGAAGGAGATAGTGATCCTTTCAGGTCTTGCCTTCTGGGGAATCCATGCGCTGAATCTTTTGATTTTCCAAAGGAAGCTTGAAATCTAGATTTAGAGGTGAGTTAAACCTCATTTTAATGATTTTAATGGATTGAAAACCATTAAGTATGAATAATACTAAAATTAAAGGATGTACGTCTTTGGAATGGAAAAATTTAGACTCATCAGAACATAGAGGTTCTACAAATTTGTCCAATTCCAACAAATAAAATTTCTCCTCTCCAGCAGCTTCTAGTCTTTCGTATGGTTACTGATAGCAAAGCAGGTAATGAGGCACCAGTACAACTCAAAATATCAAGGCTGAGTATGTGAATCAGAAGTAGAATTCCATAGCCTTGCCTCCCACCCTGTGATATAGACATGGAGAAATTCAAAGTACCTTACTGCAGTTATATGGATAATTGGGATCAGTGTGGATATACAATGATAGATTATTCATTCATCCTTTCCTCCTCCCCCCTTGTATGTTTTAGTAATGGCAGGTGTACAGAACTGAAGTAGTATCTGGTCGACCAAGGCTAGGGAAAGGGCTCCTCTTCCTTGAAGGCACAGTAGTCTGTGGCTAATAAGATATATCTTTGAAATTGGCTTTGTGATTGTCCAAAGACTAATGAAGATTGGTCCTAAAACGTTTTCAGTATCCACTTGGATGTAATCATTCTAGTATGTACCTTCTATTTTTCAGAATTAAATAGGCCAAATGAAGCAAGATCTTTGGGATGACTCTCACTAGGAAAATTCATGTGTGTGTGTGTGTGTGTGTGTGTGTGTGTGTGTGTGGTGTATTTATGTATGTGCCATATATGAGTGCATGTGTGTTTGCAGATACATGTTTATGGGTGTATGTAGATTAGTAGAGACAGAGGACTACCTTGAATATGACTCTTATGCACTCTATTCTCATTCATGGATGTTGTTTGGGTCCTAAACAAATTGATTGATTGGAGTACTTGCCCTTTCCCCTTTTCAGGTTTTTTGTATTACACAGTTCCTAAGTGACTTATTCTTTTCACAGATCTTCACCATTCTAGACTCTTTAGGCATATCAGGGACCAAGACAGAGCAACAATATTACAAAACAAAAACAACAACAACAATAACAACAACAACAACAAAAAACCCCTACACATAAAGGTTACATTTTAATGAGTTTGATACATTGAAGTAAAGTAAGTAACACAGTATAAAACCCAAGTTACAAATATATCAATATGTGTTTGTTCAGAGGCAGGGGAACTCCCCCCTCCCTTGATTCAAATGAGATCTGCTTCTGCCTTTTGTATGCTGGGATGGGTGGCCTGAATCACCACACCTGGTTTATTTAGTGCTAGCAATTAAACCCAGGCCTTCATGCATTCCAGGCCAGCACACTACAAAGATCTGTTCTGAGCCTCAGATCTCTACTTTTGTTTTTTAAATATTTTGTTATTAGATACAATTTTGATATTGTACTTAGCTTTAAATTATTTGTTTCTTTTAAGGATCTAATTTGAAGGTGAGAGTTGGTCTATGCTAATTAATCCAAGGTCTTTAAAAAGGTGCATTTATTGAAGTTTAAATAGTCCTGAACGATACTTATTTAGAAAATGCCAATTATATTCCTCAATATCTTAATAATTATATATTTCATTAAAAGGGGCACTTTGTAGTTATACAGTGTAATTATATGTTTGAACAAACTGTCTCTAGGACTAAATGAGCTTCATTAATTACCAAGACAATTACTTTATACTGCTGTTGAAATATGTTATTATCATATATACTTTTGGTAGTGAGTTCATATAATGTTTTGTAATGATATTGAACCATTTAATCAATTATACTGAGTTGAAGTGTGAAACAAACATTAGTGTTTCCTGAATTTGGCACTTTAGGTATTTAATATTCACATAAAGTTAAGATATTTTCATATCAACCACTAAATACAAAATAGCAGTGGAGGTTTTAAAAGTTCCAGTTCCCAAAAGGACCATGATTTGGTATTCAAATTCCTTACCAATCTGCTGGTTAGTCTTTTGCCTACTTTACATAAGCTGGAGTAATATGGTAAAAGGGAAACCCCAATTGAGAAAATGTCCCCAGCTGTTTGGCAAGTAGGCAAGGTATTTTCCTGATTAATAGTTGATGTTGGAGGGCCCAATTCATGGTGGTTGGTTCTATACCTGGACAGGAGTTCCAGGGAAATATAAGAAAACTAGCTAAGTAAGCCATGGGGAGGAAGCCAGTAAATTGTATTTCTCTATAGTGTCTACTTCACTTCTTGCTTCTTGGTTTCTGACTTGAGTTCCTGTCCTGACTTCTCTCAAGGATGGTCTGTGAGCTGTGAAATGAAGTGAGCCCATTCTTCTTCAGGCTGTTATTGGTCATAGCGTCTTATCACAGCAGTAGAAAGGAAACCTGAAACCAAGCTAGAGTTCTGTTTTGACCCCAAACCTGAGCTTGCCTATCACCAGCTGATAGTGTCAGCTGCTGATTAACTGAATTATTGCCTGGGAACACTTGGGAAGGCCCAACCATTCAGACCTCTGCTTGTCTCTAGAGGGCCACACCTGCTTACCAGGAGTACTGAAGAGCAACTGGGAAGCCTTTCTGCTGTTAACTGTAAAGCAAACATCTGTCAAGGACATAGAAAGTGTGCCTCTGAGGCTGGATCGAGTTGATGCCATTTTGTCACTGTGATGCTGAGTTTTAGAAATCCATTATTATAGATTTATTACAAAGACATAATAATATAATCCTGAAGTGTGAGTTGTATGACCATATTCATCCTGTGGGTCATGACCCCTTTGGGGTCCACATAACAGGTATTCTGCATAATATCTGATATGTACATTATGATTCATAAAGATAGCAAGATTACAATGATGGCGTAGCAATGAAATAATTTTATGGTTGGGGTATCAGCACAACATGAGGAACTGTATTAAAGGGTTGTAGCATTAGGAAGGTTGAGAACTGCTATTCTAGAGCCCAGGGGAGCATAAGTTATAAACTCAGGAGTTAAATAAGGTGTCCTTAGGTATCTGCCCACATCCATTAAAACCTGTGCGTCCTACACAGTCAGAGTTCAGAGTCCATCACTTTACTCCTGCACCACAGGGTCGTAGCATTACCACCCTTTTTCTTGATTGTGTTTAAAATCACCTCTTCATTGCTCCCTGGCTTGCTGTTTCATAACTGAAGTAATTTTTAACTCCTCCTTCTTTTGACTCGTCTCTTTGCTTTTCTCTAGAGTATACCTAGATGAGATCTCTTTTAAATTATTGCTTTACTTTCTAAGACAAAATTATGTATTTTGAAGTATATGTATCTTGTAGAATAACTGAGCAGGCCCAGTGACACCAGGGTGTCTGACATCATTACCTTTTCTTTTCAAGAACTTGATTTCCATTCTAAGCATTGTAAAAAACACCAAATATTATTCATTATTCTCACCGTTTTACTGCAGACATCTTCATATACAGGCCGTGTATAAATGAAGCCATCTTTCTTTTGCATGATACTGATGCAATTTTACCTCCTTTCAGGTTTGTGTTTCAACTACTGTACTCTATAGCCATGTGAGTGCATGATTTTAGACTGTGTGACTGAGTTAAGGCCATATGATATTTGTTTCAGTGTGCTGGTTCTTGGCTTCAAGGTTATCATGTTAATGTGAAGAACAGATTTCATTCATTTTGATGGCTAAATACTATTTCTTGGTTCATATTATTCGATGTCTTTGCCCATTAATCTATTGATGGAGTCTTAGAAGAGTCACATTTTGTGACTTATACTAATGATGCTGACAAAAACAGTAGTGTGGTGATGTCTCTGTCTCATATTGAATTCCTTTCCTTTGGTCATATAGTCCTATTTTTTTCTGCTGTGCTTGATGAACCTATCCACTGTTTTTCATGATGGTTGTGCTAATATCTATCCCTACTAATATTGCACATGGGTCCCTAGAACTCCTTGTATACTTGTCAACACTTGTTATCTTCTATTGGCTTGCTAACAGCAGCCCTAACAGGTGGGAGGTGATGCTGCATGACTCATGTGCACATTGCCCGACCTAGAGCTGGCTGTCAGTTACTGACTGGCTGAATGGGGAACAGGTGTGGATTTCACATAGCTTAACACATGTATTTTCCTAGGCTGGGATTTTCTTTCCTTTCAGGGGCACCTCTTAAGATGTCCAGAGTATAATCAGTTGTTCTGCCTGGTTCAAGGTGGCTTCATATGTAAGGTGTAAAATCTTAGCACCTGCAATCCGTGGGCAATTTAGTTTGTTGACACTGCACAGAGATCTGTTCAAGGACTTTGAGAAAGTGCTAGTTTGTATTAAAGGCGTTCCTCAAATGCCTGTGGGGAAGTTTGGTTCCTAACTTATAGCTCTATTGAGAGGGGTTATCACCTTTAGCATGTGGGGCTTATTGGAATGAAGATGGACACTTGGGGATTATTAGGCTACCATGTCAGACCCAACCTCCCAGATGTTACAAGTTGAACAATTTTGCCCTTTCCTGACCTCCACTTCACCCAGTCCTAGAAAATGAGTGTTTTTAGCATCCACCACAGAATAAAGCCATGAGTCCAAAGAAACCTGTTCTTCTTTTAGATTGATTTTTACAGGTAACGTGTCAGATACAGAAATCTGACTAGCACAGAAAGCAAGTAATAGCTATTATAACTAACCAAAAGCAGAGAGAGAGATGAGGTGGGAGATATGAACACTGTAGTGTGTATCTCATGATAATGGTCGTGGTGATGATGAGGATTTATTAATTATTATATTATTAGTAGTTTGTATTACTGTTATTATTATTATGAATGGAGAAAAAGTTATCGTGAGATAACTTTCTGTGGGCAATAACTGATGACACTGTCATTGAGACTGTGATTAAACAACCTTGTTGCTATGAGGAAGACCCAACTTAATTAGACCACAGACTTTCCAAAGTTAAATTTAGCCATCGAATACTCCTTTCCAAGTCTGTTGCTTGCTTATGTGCCACATCCTACATGGCCTGGGTCTGGAAACTGAACTGTGGCTGCAAGAGAATGACAAAAGGACACACTGGTGAGAAAGCTCTGGTCAGGTTGGTTCTGCTGACTCTGTTGGGCAACATCAACTAAGAAGCAAGCTGGAACCTCAGCCTTGGTTACTTTTAGGACAGATTGGAGAAGTCAGCTAGTGCAGGTAGGAACACTCTGTAGGAGTGTTCTCTTAGACTGGTCTCCTCAAGGAAGAAGAGGAAGCTGGAAGAGGAAGCTGCAGTCGCTAGGAACTGCAAATACTGGTCAATCCTTCCAGGCTTCCTTGACTCCCCACACCTGTCTGTCCTGATTTCTTATGCAATCTGAATGTCTCAGTCTGTGTAATCAAAAAATACTGCTGTCTGGTGGAATTTAAAAGAGGCTTTACAGTCTCCCATGCTCACTTTGAAGTAACTTAAATCATAGAAACCAGGTGACTACAGAGACACGTTACTGTCTTTGTCCATTGATTGCTTTAGAGAGACATGATTTCGTTTAAAATCTGCAATTCTCTGTATCTCCAATCCTATCCTGAAATACAGCTCTTATTGCCAAAGAATCATTCAACTAACCATTGAGGCTTATTGAAAGCAGAGAGCGGCCGTATCACCCGTAATCTGTTCCCACCTATTTTTCTACAGCAGCTAAAGAAAATTAGAAAAATCCAAAGACATCTTTAAGGCCCTCCATTCAGAATAGAAAGTCTGGACAAAGCTAATGGATTTTAGGCTCACTGTTGTTCATTATCTTAATTAGTCTAGGCAATTAAAGCATTAATTGATTAGAGTTGATCTCTTGCTAACAAACAGTAAAACTGCTTTTCGGCTTGATTTCTCTAAGAAGTACTATTTTATGTATTCATGCCCTTCTTCAACTGAGGTATTTACACTGGGAAGAAGTATGCTTTTATTCTGTCCATCCCAGGGAACAGTGCCATAGGAATGTTTTGCTCTCTTGCCATAGAACTGTGGCTACTGAGGTCCTTAAACAATATCAATACACAATATCAATATCAATACAATATCAATACACTCCTAGCCTGGCTATAGTTGCTTAACACTGTCCACTAAAGGAAGCAGCTGCAGCATCTCTAGTGACAACCTGGACTTGACAGTGGGCTTCTGTAAGCTGCTGTGCCTTTCTTAGATACCTCTGTGAAATGGAGGGCCTGTTCCTGTGGGGCATGTGTTCATGTAAATCACACCATGGGATTGTATTTTCTTTCTGAGGTTCAAAGCCTTGTATCGTCACTGCTTCCTAACTAGATGAAGTTCTTTGGAAACTTCAGAGTTCCCTTGAGTCTGAGAAAAAGATGGGGGAGTTACAGGCTTGGAGGGCTCCAGGTAGATTGACTAACTTTATTAGGAGGGGCTATGGAAGAGCTAATTCAGGTGTGAAAATCTTTTTAAGAATGAATTACTAATCCAATAATTATAGTATTCTAGTCAGACTAATGATGTAGAGGAAAGGCAGCAAGGGGTTGTTTTAACAGAAAAAATAAGCAAAGCTCCCTGAAAATCATGAAGTATTTATTTCTATAGTAAGTTGGGTTGATAAATATCTCTTAGATATGAGGTTTCCCTTTTTAATTTGATGTTACCTTTTATTATGTTTGCCTAGAAGATAATCACGGAAATAATGAAATTCTTGATTGGAAATTGGCTTTGACATTTTTTTGGTCAGTTTGAGTCCTATGTTTTTCAAGTTGATAACAACAGTGTGGCAGTCAGAGCAGAGGAAGATTGAAATGGTCGTCTGTCTTGGAGGTGAAACACAGTGGTGACACTGTGCTGAATAGTCAGCCTCTTTGTTGTTACTAACATGGTTGTGTTGCTTCTGCCCAGGATAAAGTTCAGAAAACAAATTAAGTCCAAGATGTTATTATTTAATAATACTTTTGGAGAGTTGGAGTTACTGTATCTTAGAGAGATGGTTATGGCTGCTATTTCATCTAAAAACAATAATTATAATTATTGCATAATTATAAAGATACCATCTGTATAGATGCTCATATACCATCCTTAAAATTTTTCTCTGTGAGCAAGATGAATGATCCTTCTTTGCTCTCAGTGTAGCAACTGTTTAATTGCTCTCTAATCTGGGAGGAAGGTGGGTCTTTCCTATTTATAATTTGCTTGCTTGCTTTCTTTCTTTCTTTCTTCCTTCCTTTCTTTCTTTCTTTCTTTCTTTCTTTCTTTCTTTCTTTTTTCTTTTTGTACTAGATAGAAATGCTGATTCAGAAGTGGAAAATGATAATCCCTAACTAGTTTAAATTCACAGTTAGTGTTACTTGATAAAAATTTTAAGTCTGGGGAATTGGTCTTTTAAAAATATTTGTCTGTATTTTTTGAATGAATATATGAAGTAGTAAGGTTTAGAATTACATTCAGGTTGGTGATAAAACCTACCAAGAAAATTATTGTTCTGACCCTGTAGGAAGAACACAAATTTGATAATCTTGAGGTAGGGTGAGACCAAGGATAAGCCCCCCCCCCCAAAAAAAAAGACAATTGCAAGTGTAATAAAAGCCTAAGATAAGATATATACTCCATTTTCCATGGACATGTTGAACTTTATATATTTATGAAATGAAAGCTGGAACAGAAGAGAAGAGAACAGGTTTGAGAGCCCATGCTTTCCACTTATACTGAACAATACTGCCTTAAGCTCCTGAAGGGTTTTCCATGTCTCCTCTGGGGAATGCTTCCGAAAATACAGAATCATTCAACTCACTGCAGTGTTTATTCTTAATTATATATCCTCTAAGGGCAACCCCTTGTACATATTAGAACTCATGTGATTTTAGGTAATAAGGTAGAACATGGGAAAACTTGTACTTTCTTTTATTTGTTGTTTTGTTTTTAAGATTTATTGTTTATTATGTACAGTGTTCTCCCTGCATATATACCTGCATGCCAGAAGAGGGCGCCAAATCTCACTACAGATGGTTGTGAGCCACCGTGTGGTTACTGGGAATTGAACTCAGGACCTCTGGAAGAGCAGTCAGTGCTCTCAACCTCTGAGCCATCTCTCCAGCTCCCAAACTTGTACTTTCTGATTTCCAAAGAAGATACTATTTAATTTGCTAACCTGATTGCATCTCCCAACTGCCTCACTTTTCCTCTCATTCACACTTTTTTTTGTCATCCATTCCTCTGTTTCTTTAGTCACCCATTCAGAAATACCCATGGAGAGACATTTTCTGAAAGAAGCCAAGTTTGGCTGGAGTTGAGGCCATGACAGGGAGGATAAGCTGGGAGGAGGAGGAAGAAGAGGAGGAGGAGAAGGAAGAGAAGGAGGAGAAGGAAGAGGAGGAGGGCATCCTACCCTGCTGGGGATTGCAGCCCATCAAGAGAAAGCAGATAGTTGATTTATCTGAGATAATAAGGGATGTGGAGCAGAAAAGTAAATAAAGTTTTAGAAAAACAGAATAAACAGGCATAAGCAAGGCAATTCCTCGGATATGACAGATATGGATAGTAAGAATGGATGAAGGAGACACCCAAACCTGGCTGGATGGTCGTAATGCTTAGAGAGATAGAAGAAATCATTAAAGAAGAATGATTATTTTAGTTGAAGAGATTCTTGAATTTGGCTTGAGAATAGGTTCCCCAATAAATAATGAGAATTATCTAGAAGTATGGACTCAAGGTAACGAACGCTATGAGTTGTAGATATTCTTGGAGTCGTCACTGGTATGGAAGTGCTAACAGAAACAAGAGAATTGGCAAAGTTAGCTAAGGAATGCAGAGATAGGTAGCTGCCATACTCCTCCCTTGGGTAGGCACAAGTTTTTGAGCATGAGTATAGATGAAGTTGGGGAAACTGTAGACAAATTAAAGGCAATAGGAAAATTTCATTGAGTCTTGCCTTGCAGATCTCACAGGTAGGTGCTTTCTATGGATCTGAACATGATGCCTGATATAGACGGGGGAAAAAGACTGATGGGGTAGGGGAAGTGAAATAGTGAGGTAGGGGAGAATTCTGAAGTCTCATTTCATTTTTCTTCAGCACGTACAACTAAACCTCAGATTTTTTAAAATGTAATGTTGTAAGTACTTATTTAAAAAGAAAATGGCAAGCAACTGGGTGTCTAGACATTGTAATCTTTTTCCCCTCTTTGTGCTGATCTCTTCAAAGTCTAGTCTGTATATCCCCATCCTGCATGTCTGCTCTAGGTCGAGGAAGGAGGTCTAAACTGTGGTTTACATTGTGGTCAATATAACTCTTGAGCTCTTTCATGACTTGGTCTTTGATATACCTTTCTACAGATTGCATTGAACTCATTTACTCTTAATTACCATCTTCACATAACTGGTGATTATGTGCATAAATTATACCCATTCTTGGTTGTCAGGTATTTCATAGTGCTGATTCTATCTGGTGCACCCCCTAATTTGTTTCCTTTTCACTATAGATTCTCATGTGGATCATCAGGTCTCTCTGTACCCTCTGCATTTCGGATTGCTCTAACACTGTTGTCACCTGCCCTTGCTTTTTTGTTTTGTTTTGTTTTTTGATTTCCTAAAGATAAGGACTAGGGTGCTGATTATTATTCTAATGGCTCAGTGTAGTATGAATCTGTAAATGTTTGTTGAATTAATAAGTGGACTTCAACTATGTGGATCCAACTGAAAACAAGAAAAAAAATATTTCTGAAAAGCCACAGAATCACCAGCAGGTAACAGCAGCAACTGGTGTACTTCATTCACAGTATGGGCCTACAAGCTTCCTTTAGAGTCTGTTGTTTCACACTTTATATGCAACTATGGAGTGAATATCAATCTTATATCTATGTAACCAATGTAAATTTAGATAAAATTCTTATGCACTAATAGATGGAGAAATAAATATGGTACTTAATGATAAAAAACAAACAAAAAATCTTGTAAAATTTAGATTAGAGAGAAGGCCACAAAAAGGAAAGTTTGTATTTATTCATTTATAAATGCATAATATTATTGCATATATATGAAGATATACACACATATATTTCTACACACACACGGGGGGGGGGATGGTAACATAAATGTTTGTGAAGAAGAAAGGAAATGACCTACAGGTCAAATATTTAGTCCAAAATGTGAAAGAAAATCTTTCCCAACAGTACTTCAGTCAAGAGATTAATATCCAGAATTTACAAATAATAGCAAGTTAACCGTCCCCCATCAAAAGAACTTCTAGTCACAAATATGCTGGTGAACAGACAGTTCTTAACAGAAGAAACACAAGTGGCCAATTAGTATCTTTAAAAGTGTTCAACATCTTTAGCCATCAGGGGCATGCAAATTAAAATTATTTTAAGATTTCGTTTAATTCCAGTTAGAAAGGCTGTCATTTTTTAAATGACAAATGCTGACAAGGATGTGGAGAAAGAAGAACCTTTATCTGTTATTAGTAGAAGTGTAAATTGATCCAGCCCCTACAGAAGTGAGTCTGGAGGTTTCTCAAATAACTAAGACTAGAACTATCATATAACTAGCTCATTCTTTCTTATGGGCTTTGACCTGAAGATTTTGTATGAGATCACAAAGATGCTTTTATGGCCATGTTTGCAGCTGCTTTGTTTCTAAGAGCCAGGAGATGGAAGCTGCCTAGATGCACATTAACAGGTGAATAGATAACTAAACTATGGTGCACATGTACACAGTGGAATTTAATTCACTTGTAAAACAACAAAGTCATGAAAATTTGCAGGAAAATGGATATATCTGTAATGAGGAAAGACTCATTACAGACTTTAAAGTCATTAAAGACTCAGGCCAAAGTTATATGGTCTCCTACGTGGACCCTTCTTTATAATGTCTGACTGAAGGAATGGGGTGAGTGAAGATCTAGGCTTTGGAACTAGAACCAGAAGGGAGTAAAATGAATCAAGAAGTGGATTGTTGGACATGTGACTTGAAAGTAGCAAAAGCTATGAGGAATGGGTTCTGAGGGAGGAAGGAGAAGATCAGGAGGACATCAGCAAAGCCAAATTGTGTTTGAAATAATGAGACTTCTGTATGTTCATGCTAATTAAGAGCTTAATATAAGAAAAAGGAAGTCTTCTAAAAACAGAACAAACAGACATCCCTTCTGTATAACCCCTTTCCTCTTCAGGAAGACGGTTGCACACCCAGCACTGTGGAAAGCACCATAGAGCTTTCAGGTTACAGTAATTTGGGTCTGAGAAATACATAGTCGAAAAAAATCAGCATTGAAAATTGAGAACTGAAGACAAACAGTTGAGGAGACAGAAACAGTTCATTTTCTCTCATTAAATGGTAGTACTGAAGTTATGTTATCTTACCTTTAAAGATGGATACTCAGGTTTTCCCTGTGACAGTTAAGATGATTCTTCTCTCTTCATTAGCTTTTCAATGATGCTATGGACATAAAAAGTTCACATTCTTTAAGAGGTTTCTTTTAGACTGTGAGTATGGAAAAGCACTTAAAGAATCAATGTTTTGGAGAACCCTATACTGACTCATGGTCATCTGAATTGATGGCCATTACAGCTTTGGCTTTGCCATGGTTAAAAGGATTCTTTACTCATTCTTGTGGAAATAAAATTACTTCTTTCTTTTAATTTTAGATTCAGTTGCCTATTTGGTTTTATAAATGAGTGACACAATTGACTACAAATCTTTAATCCCATTATTATTTGTCTCATCCCGTAGCAATCAGAAAAGCATACCCTAATACATTTTTGCTCCTAGCAGATGGCCTCTGTGCCTCTGTGGAGTTATGTGATTGGATAGTACTTGCAGTAGAGGGAGATACTCACTAATGGAAATGAGTTTAATACATGATCAATATAACCAGTATAACAGAGATGTCTAGTATGGAAAAGTTGCCTTTGAGTCCTCTTGGTGAATGAGATTCTAAATAAAATTTGTGGATGTACCATTATGAATTAAATAACAATTGAGATGCATGGTCAGTGATGGCAATATGCTTCCGTAAAATTAAAATAAAATAAGTGTGATACCATATGTTTGCCCTTAAGATATGTACTAGGAGAGTGTCACATCTACTGTTAAAATATGAATGAAATTTTGAAGATACAAACTATTTGCAATGGCACATGCGATAAGAGACCAGAAAACCACAGTAATTCCTGGTGATTCTACCATTGCTCAGAAGTTGCTGATCTGTAGCCTTCTGTGTTCCACAGTTTGAGAGTGTTCCATCATGGATGCTAGAATTACATTCTTGCCATCTTTCATATTTAAACAGTGTTTTCCTAAAAACCACGAAAACTTCGTGTCCCCACTGACATTTTTAAAAGCTTAAATCATTCACCATTTTTTAAATTACTGTTTTCAGGTTCTGCCATCAGTGTCATAGAGGACTCATATTACCTTTTTGAAGACGTAATGTATAATATTCTCCAGTTGTACAGAATATTTCACTAGGTTTTTCCACCTTGCTCTGGCTTTTCCTTCCAGGAGGTACCATGGTGAAGATCTGTGATGGATTGCTTTTCAGAGACGATCTAATGTCTCCCAACTCAGTTATCTAGAACATTAAGCATTGCAATGTGTGGAGTTATATCTCTAACTTGGCCAAGGAGAATCACCAGTCAAGAAACTTGGCTTTAATTTCAATGACGTTTTATATATTTCAAAGTGTTCAGTGGGATTAATTTATGTTCCTTTGTTAAATGTGTGCGATCTAAATGATTGGCTGCATTGAGATTTAATTCTGGTTCCTAGAGGAGGTAGAGAAAATGTCCTCAGAATCTTCATCAGAAAAATGCTGGCTAATTGAGAGCACTATCTGTTTAGATTATTTCAGGAATTGGCTTTTTTTTTTTTTTACTTGCAATTATGTGCAGTGTATGGCTAGTGTTTCTTTGTCTGCCTCCCCTTTCTGTGGGGATATGTCGAAAGGCCCTGAATAAAACCAGAAACTTGATTTAATAACTTGCCAGAACAGCTGTTTAGCATCTGTCCTCAAGGCAAAGAGTTGAACTGATAGGTTTCATAAAGAAAACGAGGAATCATTATACAGTTCATCTGAATTTCATTACTTGTTAGAATTCACTCAAAGGTTCATAAATCCTGTATTTTTCATTATTCAAGAGTTATGAAAAGGGGGTGTGTATTTTATGATAACAAAAATCCTGATAGGGCACTAGAAATTCATCCTTTAATCAAGGAACAAAAAGATTTGCAGTTTCGGATGGATGCTGATCCCTAAGGCAGGATTGGCAAAGAGACTAGAGGTATGCCCCCTGTGTGGGTGCAGAGCTTCCAATGATGGGACTGTCAACACTGCAGGTGGTATTTTGAATTTGAGATTGCTTATACTAGGATTTAATGTGAATTATGAAAGCTTTTTAATTAGGCATAAATTCTACTGACATCAAAGCTTTATAAAATTTAACCTTTTCACCCTCTTAATTTCTTTTGCTGGCACTGACCTCTAAGTCACATAAGTTTGCCATCACAAGCCTTTCTTCCTGCATTGGTATAGGTTGGTCTTTGTCTTATTTTGGGACTTAAGTTGAAGGAGCAGCACTGTTTTGGCACATGTCAGTCTTAAGGTAACAAATTAAAATAATAAGCTGGCCAAAACCACTGACTAGAATTGGTAAGCATCCTGTGTGCCAGATTCTATCTATGGCCATGGATCATGGTCAAGAAGATAATGGGAATGTGTGATTTGCCTCTGTGGAGAACACATACTGCATACTGCCACGATTAGCCATGTATACCATTTATGGGTCAAAAATAAGCATTTAAGAATGCAGCCATCATAAATATGGGGATGGGAGTTGATTTCCAACACTTGTGATATTTGAAAAAGAAAATGTGTTCTGTCAAAACAGGAAGAACACTGAAGACATTACAGACAGTTAGATGGTTACTACATCTGACAGCAATCCTTTTATAGCTTGTGTTTAGTCATTGGTTGTGGTTTGTATGTTTGCATTCCAAGCATTCTGAGATGGCCAGAGCCTGCTTCCATTTTCTTTTGGAGTTTTGGAGTTTGCTACATTGGCAGGAAGGGGGGTGAGTGTTGGTCGAGGTTGTTAGGGATAATAAATAGTGAGAGGATATTTCTTGGCCGCATTAAGAGCAGTAAGAATCTGTGAAAACAATAGATAGAAATTGTTATGCACAGCGAAAAACTAGACTGGTACTAAACTTTGTAATTTCTTAGAAAAAGGAAGAATAGTTCTGCATGCTCTGTGCCTGGTCTAGTAGCTGTTGAAAGAGCTTCAGTCTGAGACCACAGAGTAAAATCGAGATCCATAGAAACTAGGATCTTGTAGTCGATCCCTTCTATGGTTTTGTAGGAAAGCAGAGAGAAACATATTTAACACAAAAGAACTGAGGGACATTGATGCTAGCCATATATGCCAATCATGTTGCAAGTCATTTGAGATGTACTTACATTTAGTTGGTGAGAGTGGAACCAAAGTATTCTCAAAAAGTATTTGCAACTGTAATTGTTTCTCCTTTGCTATGTCCTTCTTTCTTCTGTATGTCCCTGGCTATTGCCTGTATTTTCCAATACTGGTACTTGTAAGAAACTGCACAGTGACTCAATGATATGAATAAAGTCTGAGCCTGTCTGCTATAGTGGATATGTAGAACACAGATGTGTTTTGAAATCTGCAGTTACCATGACCTTTATATCACCTAAATGATTGGCTCTGACCCTCATTTATTTTATATGGGTAATAGTGAAAACACCATACTTATAAAAATAGCAAAGCATTGTGTATGCATCCTATTTTATTTAGAGAGTAATTTTTTAAAAGAAATTTATACTAAGTGCTTTTTGTAGTATAGATAATTTATTCACAGCAGAGACTATAGGGGAGGGCAGACAACAGTGTCCTTGACCTTAGAACATGTGGCTTGTTATTGTACAGTTTACAATAATGGATGGAATGTTAAGGGGTATATTATTTAAATGATGGTCCACATTTACCAGTGAGCTTGGTAGACAGTCTAGAATACCCGAATAGCAATGCTGATTAGTTGCTCTCCCCACAGCATAGTTGTTTTATGAAATGATGTCTGCTTCCTTCCTAAATATACATGCAAGAGCTGAGGCAGACCAAGATCTTTCCAAGAAAGAACCACTTAAACATATTATTATTAGTCTAAAAACCATGTTATTAGACTGCTAAACTTTGTCTAATTACCAAGCTAGTGACAAATTATGAAGAGATTGAAGAGTCTGTTTCTTCCTGTCTTATCCTAGGGATACATATTTAGTCCACAGAAGTTTGACTTATCCTTCTGTTTTCAGTCAACTATGTTATTAAATTTTGACTGTAATTCCATGATTAGGATTTTCCTACATGCTCACTTTAAGGCTAAATAAATATTTATCATGTTGCTGTGTTTATGGAGTGGGAACAATACATAATTCTGCCAAGTCAGACAATATTATATTTTATTAGTAGTAGTATTATTAGTATTATTATGAGAAATTGAGATGTGACGAAAAATTAGAAATCATATTATTATGAGAAATATCTTATGTTTTCAAGAGTATCTTTATAGAAAATCTGTTTTCAAAGAGAAGAGCTGAAGAGAAACAGTTATTGGGAAGTCTAAAGTTAGGACTGTCTATGTAGACCTGATTTTAGAAGCCATATAATGACAACCTGGGCTGAGTACTTACAAAATGGAGCCATTTTGAAAGTTCTCATACCCTACTATAGTATAAGCAAACTCAAACTGTGAATTGGAGTAAAGCAGTCTTTTCCTCACTGTCTCAGCTTCCCATTATCCCTTTAGCTGTCCTCTTGTATTCTCTTGTCACCTGGTGCTCTCCCTTTAATGGGACTCCTCATCATTTCATGTAATCTCCTTTGCTTACTACATTGTAATTATCTTAAGACATATATGCATGACCTTTCTGTCCATATTCTCTCCATGTGGATGAAGGCATTCTTTTCTGTCTGCTCTGACCTTCTTGAGGTCTGCCTTTTACGTGCTCACTAGGTTTCTCTATTCTACCATTTCAAACTCTCAACCCATGGAATAACATTTATTTTGATTACTTGATTATCTCTTCCTCTTAGCCCTCATGTTTGATCCTCCACTTCCCATTTCCCTACCTTGAGTTTCAGGTGGTGCTTGGACCAAGTAGATTCTTAGTAAATATATGCTAGTAAAATAAATAGTAAAATTAATGGGAATGTAGTGAATGGTACTATGGTATTTCACTCTTTATCTGTAAGATAAGGTCTTGATCTAGACAACCTGTGGCAAAGCCAAGTTGGCAGAGTCAGATCTATTGGTATTGCAACTGTAACCCCAATTTTTCTGCCATTCTGATACTCCCATAGAAAACAAAGAGAGGATGAATTTTGGCCCATGGTTGAACTAATATCTCCTGCTTCTGACAGGGTCTCTATTGATGTTTTCAGATGCCCTTGGCTCATGGCTTTTAGATTTTGTACTGTTTCTGTCGTTCAGGATATTCTAGAATTCATTACATAGTTTAAACTCAGAATAATTTCCCATTCTTCACATTCTAAATGCTAGGATCATAAATATGTACAATGTAGCCAGTGATTCAGTTTGTTTTAAAAAAAAAATCAACAGGTTAATATGTTGAGAGTTGGTGAATACATCATAGCCATACTACTACCCAAAGAAACACAGGTATCCAGAAACACAACACCTTTTGTTGAAAGATGTCTTCAGTAATGAGTACCAGAGCAAGGTTTAAACACAGCCTGACTCATCACAGGTGAATTTATCGATTTTGAGGGATCTTTGCTATATAGAGAACATTGTTAGTCAATTAAGACTTTGCCATAATCTTTTTCATTTATGGATGGAAAGTAGAGTTAAGCATATATCAGTTATCAGAAGTTACATACAATCTTTCATGCAGCTGAGCTACCTATGAAAATGATTCCTGGGATGGAGACAGGTAATTGATAGTATGTATGCATATAGATGGACATGTGGTAGATGTGATTCTGCCCAACTGGAACAGAATGAATATACCTAGTCTGCTTCTAACAACATCTAGATTTGATTTACCCTCATTCTAACTGCCTGTGTATTGGAAGGAGTGACCAAGTCTTTATTCATTTCTTTAAGGCAGACTCTCATTATATAGGACTTAGACAAAGGTTAGGTATTTGTTACCTGGGTGCTCATATTATAAGCATGTGCCACTGAACTTGGTGTACTAAGACCCACTAAGTTGGCAGGTGACTTACTTTGGAAAAATGAAAATTAATAGAAATACCTGCTGAAGTTTTTGTGATGTGACATCCACTCACAAGAAATGTTTGGTTCAGGGCATCTGAGAAGGGGTAACTGACTCATAGGAAAGCTTCCTACACAGTCAAGTACCCTTCGTTCCTCGGTGCTATCTCTGTGTTCCTGGGATTGCTGCAGGCAGCCAGGCCTTCAAGCACAGTGATGGGGTGGCATGAGCAGACAATTGAGAGCTACAGAGCACTGGTGCTGTCACTGAAGAAATCAGCTTGCCTGAAGGATTTTGTGAGAGGATGTTAGACTCACTCCTAAAATCCCTTACTGGGCAGTTTTGTTCCTAATAGCTGAAAGTCCTTTAACATATTAATGTTTATGTTGCCCTTTGAGAACACTGCTTACAGCACAGTTACCCGTTTGAAGATGCAAGTGACTGTGATTGCTGAACAGATATTTTCACTAGTACCCAGCCTGCCAGCACTGACAGATACTAGATACTTGTTAGTCACAGCTCACAAAGAAATAGCTCTCTGAAGTTGTGTACAGATGTCTAAGCAAATGCACGTACTTTGCCTGGCATACGAATGAGACAAGTGTGTTTAATCTTGTGGAGAATGCACTGTTCTTTTTAGCTTTTGATAGCGGGCAGCTTTCGATCCCACTTACAAATATATTTCTTGTAAATTCAACTTTTCTAAGAAAAAGTACCAGGTTTTTTGAACGTTTCCATTTCAGTGGAGCTGACTCCAAATGTGATTTCTATTCAACTTTTACCTTGGAAGTTGCTCGTAGTGTTGGTTCAGTTGCAGGAATTCATGTAGGGGACAGCCGATTCCAAGATTGAGTTTGATTTTTTTTTTTCTCTAAAGGATAAAAGTCTCAGCTTTTAGATTTCTCTCCTTTGGCTATTTACTATTTATTTTTCCTATTTATTTTTGACTCAGGTTCGTTAGTAACTTATGATCTTTTAAGAAAATTATTTTATTTAGACTTTAAAATGTGCTATGTGCCCATTATTAAGCCTAGTCTCTCATCATAAGTAAGTTCTTCTCTGTTTACCGTTAGGGCATCTTTTCACATTTAGATAGATCAAGAATTTTATCTGATTCTTTGCCATGAGATGAGCAAGTGCCGTCATTTAAACTCTGACAAGATTATGTATTCAGAGGAACACCCTGATGATTATGCCCCAGGATTATGATCTTGGATGCTGTTGTTGAGTCCTTATTTTTAAGTTGTGACAGTGAAAGATTTCTTGTTTTTCCTAACTGTGTGTCAAACATGAGACTTCTAACCTGATATTTAAGGAAATCTAGCTTCTGGTGTCCTGTAAAGAAAAATGTCAGTTCTCACAACTATACTGAAGAAACACAAGCTTTTTGCTTGCTTGGTGATGGGTGGCAGTGTTGCTTTCTTGGCTTGATGTTGCTTTCCCTATAGCCCCTCTGAGCAGTGACCCTGCGTGTTGACAAAGTAGTTCTGCAGTTCTGCTCTGGAAAGGTAGTTGGTTTCTTTTTAGCCATAGAACAAGTCCTGTCTGGTTGTACTGAGCATGGGTGTCTAAGAGATATGAGCTGCCATAGCCCATGAGCTGCTTAGGAGGCTGGACCCACTGCCTTCCTCAATTCTGATTACATTTTAGGAAGCATAAAAATTGAAGGTACTGAAATAGCATGGCAAATGGTCAGGAAAAGTATGTTCATGCTTGGATTTGGTCATGTTCAAAAAGAAGTCATATTCTTTAAAATATATTTTGTTTGTTTGGCAAATAATTATCAAGAGAAGAACCTTAAAATTGAAAGAAGCTGATTTCCTATGTCAAACCAAACAGGAATTTACTTTAAATGAAAATATGGTTGAACAGAAGGCCTAAAGCCACCAAGAATATCTTAATATTAATGAATTCTCAAAGGGAATGAATCTTGAGAGTTGGTTCTAGTGGTTCATGCCTGTAATCACACCCCTTGAGAGATGGAACTCTGAGGAAATAGAACATTGTGTATGTCTGGAGGCCATTGTCATATATTTATCCCTCGTGTCACAGTTTAAAAAGTCTTTTGTTAACATTTTATTGTTAAAAATTTATTATGATGCTTATTAACATATTCAGTAACATAGGTTAATTGGTTTTTGTGATATTTCCATATCTGAATACATTGTGCATTGATCTATGTCTGTCCCTTTTTCTCTCTTCCCTTTCCAAGTCCCTAGCTATCACTCTTGTATTTCAGACTTTTTTTGTGTGTGTATGGTGGGGTATTGAGAAAGACTGTCTCTCTGTTGGGATTATTTCAGTTAATATGGTAATTTTCAGTCTATTCATTCTGCTGATGGCAGGATTTTATTATACTTTATGATTGCATAATACATTACTTTGTGTGTGCGTGTGCGTTCATGTGGTGTGTGTGTGTGTGTGTGTGTGTGTGTGTGTGTGTGTGTTATACCATATATTGACCATTCATCTAAGGATGAGTAGCTATGTTGATTCTATAGCTTGGCTATTGTGAATACTGATTTAAAACACATGCATATGCAAGTATATCAATGTATGTGAGTTTATTATCTCTGCTCACTCACTGCCCCTTTGTTTGATCAGTTGTTGTATCTTTTGTATGTTCTCTCTGTCCCCATGCCTGGAAGAAACTTACCCCGACGCTCCTAAATGTTGTTATGGAGCCGAGCTTCCCTGTAGCCTGTGTTAGATGGTGACATGAATGAAGAATCAACATTAATGTGTCCAACCACTGAAACCGGAAGCTAATTGCTCATTTCAACCTTCTCCTGACTCCTGATTCTTCATATTGCCAACCTAAATGTTTTATTTATAAATTATTGTGAAACTATTTGAAAGTCTAGAGAAGCGTGGCAGACATGGAAGTAAAATTTGTCACTATCAATAAGGCAGGTGATGAGTTCTCCTAAAAAAGAACAATGAAATGATCTGGAAGTGTACCTAGTTCTGACTCCAGAGACATGCAATAAATGAAAGAAATAGGATACATTCAGGAAAACCCATGTGGTTAGCGGTACAGTGGCACTGAAGACTTTTGTAATTGAAATCTGAGCTGGTAAATTTTTGGCACGAGATCAGCCTAGCAGGACTGAACAAATGGGTGAAAAGTTGCTTGCTATGAGGTTAGTATTGGACTTCATAGCAACATGAAAATATGAAGGAAAGTTAGGAACACTTTGTTCTTGTAAACTGGAAAATAGTGAATAAAAATTATGTTGGCTTCTTGGGTTCTTGCTCATTGGGTACCACCTCAAAAGATATTTTACAACAGTGTCTCAAAAGTGTATTCCAGCAAAACAACTTCAAACCATTAGGACTTTTAGGCAACAAAGCTTTCAAGACTGGTGGGTATCTAAGTGGGTAGGTGTTTGTTCACTTCCTTGAACTAGGCATGCTGCTCTGCCCCTTCCCTTCTCCATGCCTTGTTCACGACGAGCACACGCCTGGTGGGTCTGATCACAGCGCTATCCCTTTTCTTCTAGGGAAGTGGCCTCAGAGTCCTGCCTATTTGCTGTTGCTTTGGACTCAGTCAGAAATTCACTCACAGAGAGGGAGCAGAAAGGAGTGGGAAGCAACACTGGCAGGGGATACTCATGTGTTTGGATAAACCCTGCTGTAACACAATTTCTTTCTTTTCTTTCTTTCCTTTGGTAATTGGATCCTTCTGAGGTTAACTAAGGGCACGTTATAGAGTAGGGGCTGTGAGGACTACTTGGGGCTGTGACCAAAGTCCAGTCTCTTTGCCTCAGGCCCTTGATTCTTTTCAGTTTCTGAGACGTTTTCTGCTCTGGACTCAAATACAAGGGCAATAGTAATTTTCTTCCCTTCTGAAAGATTGACCCTTTCAAGATTCGTTAGTGCCCTTTTAATAAGGAAAGGACAGGATGAGATATCTCACTGTTTTTTTCTTCTACAATGTTAAGTTTCCTAAATGTTTGAGAAAAACATGAAATATTGGCAAAAAAATGGAGGGCTTCCTACTTGAATACTCAATGTATTTGCCTGTAATTTGAATATAGAAATTAAATACTATATTGTGTATTTTAAACTACTATGAAGGAGTAGGTTTTAAATATTTTTCACTACAAAAATGTTAAGTATGCGAAATATCAGAGTTATTTAGCCTTATTTAACCATCCCTCAATGGAGCTGTGTATTAGGACATCACATATTAGCTTAAAATTATATTTGAAAAAATAAATAATGTGCTCCTTTCTTTTAAACTCGTGAGAAGACACTTTGTTGGAAACCACCCTTTAATTGTTTATACTTTTCTAGAATTTTCCTGTGGCTGACTATTTCTCAGTATATCAAATTGAATTAGCATTTCTCTTCCTGTTCTCACTGTCTGGCCAATTTCCTCTTCTCTTCATCACTTTCCTACTTTTATGATGTTAAATATCACTATTAGGTCATTTATTTGCTTTATGAGAAGTATGAAGTATTCTCTTGAATAAATTAGCCCCTGTTGATAAGTGATTGAATTTTTTTTTAGTTTTAAATATTCAGTTTTAAATGTTTTAGATAAAGAATTTATGTTAACTCATGCATGTGAGAAAATTGCTACCTAACATTATTTCATGGAAGAGGGATTTAGGATATTTAGGACAGGACTTTAAAGTATTCTATCCAGAAGCATCCCTTATTCCTTTCGTGTGTGTGTGTGTGTGTGTGTGTGTGTGTGTGTGTGTGTGTGTGTGTGTGTATGTAGCAATATTCTGGAGGAGGAGCAACCAATAAGGACCTAAGCCTCATAGCTGTAGACATTTGTCCACTACATTATCAGGTACTGAAAAATAAACTAATTAGTTATGATTCTTTACTATGGTGTGCATGCTATCATATTTTAATATTTCTGGCCACACAGATACATTTGCTTTTGTAGATATTTGTAGAGTGTGTGTGTGTGTGTGCATGTGAGTGGGGTGTGTGTGTATGTGTATGTGTATGTGTATGTAGTGTTGTGTTCTTTTAGAGAGAAGTACACTATTGGAAATAAAACCCAGGAGCTCATGCATGGGAGGAACATACTCTTCTATTGAGCTAGAGCCCAGCCCTTGTTTCGATCTCTGAAACAAATGTATGTACAGGTTGCCAGTCCATAACAAATGTGAACTCTAGTATCTCCATTATCACCTATACTTTTAGATATATATTATATTTGAAACTGAAAGTAACAACTGAAGAACAGGAAGCAAACTTTCCTATTGAACACAGGAATGCCTTGTTTTGTTTACTTCACAATTTGGTATATGCCATTTCCTCACTTCATAGATTTGTACTGGACAGCCTAATTTTGTCACAAATGTCAGTTGTCTTGGCTGACATTAGAAAAGACCAACTTTTCTAGACTCACACTTGCATCAACATGGCTGGTATTGGGCATGGGAAACATTGCGATTTGTTAATGTTGACCTCTTCTGAAGTGCACAACAATTAGAGGATGCCTCGCAGACCCTGCTATCCTTGTTATACACTTGAAACACACCATCCCTTCTGTCTGAAGGGGGTTCCTCTTATTTTGTTTTATTTTTAAGAAAATGTCATTTTTCTTTTGTTCTTTTAAAATACATTTTGGAGATTTTTGTTTCCATCCCTTAGAAGCTTCTGCCAGAGATTGGAGCAAGGCTGTGAGAAATTTTAAGATACAGAACAGAAAACTGGTGAAAGTGTATTTAAACCAAATAAGAATAAACTTTTACTCTGTCTTGTTGCCTGCTAGATATCTCCCAAACCTGTAAAATCCAAGGGTGGAATTTGATTTAACGGACAATATGTTTGAAATATTGTCTCATAGTGTCTACCTGGCTGCATTTAGAAATACTCAGTGCCCTTTGTTATTTGAAATGGTATTGCAGTTCTCCCAAGAGAAATTTAATGGACTTTTTTTTCAGTCAAGGTGGTGGAGAATAAATCCTACTCAGGCGCTTGTCTCCCATTTGCTTTGTAGAGAAGTTCGAGTTTTAAAACTTTTATCCAGTTAGTCCACTTGTCTTTCTTGACAGAATGCACATGCTGCTCAGAGCCGGCCTTCAGTATCAGCCTATGCTGGAGACAGGTATTGCTCACGCCTTTAAAATGTAGTTTGGCTTTCTTTTTATTGTAAAGTCGTAAGTACAATCCAGATAAGATTTTTATCAGTTTTTCTCCAGATGCTCAATAGTCAAAATTACCGCATCTTATCCTGAGTTTGCCAGGTCCATAGCTATCTCTTTTTTAAATTGGTTATTTTATTTATTTGCATTTCAAATGTTATCCCCCCCCCGTCCCAGTTTCCCCTTCATAAGCTCCCCATCTAATATCCCCCCTGCTTCTATGAAGGTGCTCCCCCACCCACTCACCCACTCTTGTCTCACTGCTCTAGCTTTCCCCTACTTTAAGGAATCAAATCTCCAAAAGACAAAGCTCCCCTCCTATTGATGCCCGATAAGGCCATCCTCTGCTACATAAGCAGCTGGAGCTATGGGTCCCCTCATCTGTACTCTTTGGTTAGTGGCTTTGTCCCTGAGAGCTCTGAGGGACTGGGGGCCGGGTCTGGTTGGTTGAAATTGTTGTTCTTCCTATGGGTTTGGGCTTCATTAATTATGATTTTATTTAGCATTACACTGAACTTGTTACCTAATTTCTGAGACTGCTGTCCAGCTTTTAGAAGGTAATGTATAGCAGACACTTACCATTTAGTAAGTGCTCACTAGCTCACTTGAATTCCTTCTTGTATAGTGTATTGTAGTTTTAGGGCAGGTGACTTTATGATTTGGATCTAAACCTGAGTTTCATGCAGTGACTACAAACACTAATTCTGAGTTTCATTTCCATTTCTTATGGAGACCCTTAAGATTCCAGGTAGGCTGTGTTCAGTCATAAGGGTCTCTTTGTACAGTTGTCTGATATCTCAAAATTGAATGGTTCCTGAATGGTTCTTTGTGGGAAAGCATACTACCTTAAAGGAATTAGTAAAACAGACAAGTTTGTGCTTCTGTTCTCTTTGTCATTCATTTATTAAGCATGAAATTGGGTCATATTGTTTATTGTACACTGTACTCAATGAAGTTCAAGGATTATGGATGTTTTGATAGTTTTGCTTGCTTTCAAAGGAGAGTGTTTCCCATAGGAGAGTCCCTTTGCATTCAAATGAGAATACTTGTGTTTGAACATTTCCCCAAGAGCTAGACTGGACAGATGTTTTCTAAAATGAGCTGCTGAAAACAACTAAAACTAGAATTTAGAAGAAAATAGTCTAATCTGGCAGAGTCTTTTTAAAATACACACACACATAGACACACACACATAGACACACACATACACACGTATATATGAACATGATGCTGTTGGCATTTTATTGAAAAAAAGAGACAACTACAAAGTATTTTCTGGTATTGGATATCGTATGGGCAGAGATTTTAGTCTAAAGATGAAGATGTGATAGTGTTGTGCTCACATGTGTTGACTAGTTCCTCTTGCATGGCCATGGCATGGCATGGCATGTCATTCTTTGACACCTCTGTGTGTGGGTGATGTTATTTACACTGTTCTCCAGTCAGTTTTAAAACAATCCATTTATGATAAATTTAGACCCTCTAGGAGATTGATATCATTTTAAACGAAAGAGTTGGCTGGTTTTCAGTTGTTTCTGCTGTGTCTGCTGCTTTAAGAGAGACACATCACACCCTATCTGTTTTACATGCAGAGTTTGCCCAGGGGTATTCTGGAACCTGAACAAAGTGGCAACATTATGACTGAATGGATTTTCAGTTTCTGGCTGTCATTTTATTTTCCAGAGAACCTTGAAATGTGTTTTTCCCTCAAATTTTACTAAATTCATAATGAAAAACTCTTGGGCCATTGGGCCTTCCTATGTCCCTAGTCTCTTTCCAAGTATAATGTACCTTTTTTCTGCTTTCCACATTTGTACACCTTTTTGTACAGGCCTTTTTGTTTTCTTTAAAACACAGTTCCTTTCATCTTTTGTCTTTGTTTTCATTCACTGCCAAAGAAAAGCTTTCTCTTGAAGGCTTGGAATATAAGAATGGCTTTTTACAAGCTCCGTCCACCAGACTAACAATGTGATGCTTTTGCCCTTGAAAGTGTGAGTACAGAGGGCATCCTGGCATTCAGCTCCTGATGCAAGAGTGGTCCTTCCCCAGAAGAGCACCATTCAAGGTACAGAGATTTACTCAAAACAACTTTAAAGTGAAGAAAGCAGCTTTGGTTTTTCTCTGTTTTTCCCATAGTGACGCTTATGAATACTGTCTGAGGACATGTATATTAATCATATACCCATAGAGAGTGATAAAATTCTTTGAACGAAAACAGTCATTGTAAAATAAATGAATGAAATTGTAATTCATGGGGTACTTTTCTCAAAATATAATTTGTAACCCTTAAAATTCAAACACAGCAATTTTAATTTTTAATGTTGTTCTGAAGACATATTTTCTTCCCAAATATGTTTTCTATTTATCAGCTCTCAAACTGCCCCATATCCTTGCATTGTTTTGCCTCAGCACACTTAAGAATAACTGTAACTTCCAGGCAGTCTGGATCATATGGTTCTGCCTTCAGCTTGTTACTTGGGAAGGTAAATGGGTGACAGTAATTTTACTAATCCAAATGTTTTTGCTGGGATCTTTATTATGACTTTTTCTGGTTTGCTATTTTGGTTCACTCCTTGTCTGTGTCCCATTGGATCATTAGTAATATTCTTAAGCTTCTCAGTCCTCATTTGTAAAGCAAGGCGACATAACCAGAAGGTTATTAAGAGAAACAATAATGTACAGGCACAGACTTGACTTAGGCAAATATTTTATTTTGTAAAAAAACTGGGTTTTTGACACTGAGCTTATCATGTAGGGAATCTTGCAAGTACTATAGATACGAGACACATTACACAAATACAGTGACCAGGTCAGGAATTCAGATGGGTCACAATGGAAAATGTATTCCCTACTCCACTGTGTCTTGGGTTACATCAAGAAGATGCTACTCAGGTTGTCTGGGATCACCTGAAGCTTTACTTCTTCACATGTGACATGCTTGATATTGTGCTATTTTGTCATCAAAATGGATTCATTTGATATCATTCTACATGGGTGATCTCCCCATAAACACTTTTTATCCCAGTCAGTTTATAATAATTAAAATTCCTTATTATTGGATCAGAATACCTCCAGCTCAGGTTTTGGTAGGTACATTGAACGGAAAGTAAAGGTGACTGTGGGGTTGGGGGAGGAAAGAGGGGATAGAAACTTTATCCTCTTATGACTTGGACTCTGAGATGACACTGGGTCATTTCCAGCATAGACGTTCAGTAATTCAGACATATATATCCACAGAGGCAATTTGAAAGAAAAGACTTATGGGATAGATATGTACACTATGGAAGGTATAGTTTATCTCAAGACAGTTGTCTGAATAGAGAAATTTCTTCCTCTTTGCCATTGATTCCCATCTCCTAGCCTTTTCTTTAATATGTAGAGATAATCTATATCTAAGTGGTATATTGCAGCTAGATATGGGGCCTCATTATTGTTAGGCTAAAGAAAGTGAACAATTGGGTAGACAATGGGAGTCTTCTGGAATTTTTTCTATATAACTGTATCTGCAGGTATATGCATATGTGTACACATACTTTCTGTATGCAATTGCATGTCTATTTGTACATACATATGCATATACTTTTTTAGGAGAAAGTCGTATCTTCATGGATGAGAAATTCATTCTAATTATACAGTACATTTTATCAAGGAGGCTTATCCTATAGGTTTCAAATTTTCCTAAAATTATCTTTCAGAACTAGCAATTCAATCCTAAATATGAAATTAAATTTGGGTATGAGTTACACAGAGACATTGTATGTAAAAACAAAGCTTTTTCTGTGGCACTCAAAATACGTACACCTTGAAGCAAGCTTTCCTTTCCATAAAAATTAAATGTGTCAACTGGTGTAACTTAATAATCTGAATTCCATCTATTGGTATCAGTATGAAGATTCTTCAGAATATGGAATTAAACATCTGTGAGTCAAAGTCTAGCCTCATAAAAATACATAAATGCTGAAAGCAATATTAAAAATTCCCTTACAAAAACCAATCTCAACTACATGCTGTAGGCCTAAGTCAAAGTCTCTCTGCTTCTTGGACCTGAACTGTGAAAAGAATATCTGTAATCAGTCTTAGAAACCTCTGACATTTACTACAAACTACACAGGCAACTCTCGACCATGGTAGACTCTCAAATGTGATGTACTGTCCAATATTTTAATAGGAAAGAGATTCCCCAGTTAGTTCCTACAAAGAGGGCCAAACTTGGCTCAGGTGTACACAAAGGCATCTCCACAGGTGTCAGTCAAGGGGAGATGGCATGTTAATTATTTAAGTCCAACTTCAGGCTTCCTCTTGAGAACTCCTGTTGTTAGTTTCTGTTTGTCTGGCTGAGAGGGAACATCCTGGCAGGAGTGGAGGAATCATGGAAAGTGCTTTAATAAGTAAGTTTGCAGTCTGACTGAGGCCTCACTTTTGTTAGAATATTTGTGTAGTTTGTCTAATGAACAATACATTTCAGTCGTGTTGGGGACGTTGCAGTAGCTAATAGCAATTGAGTGTGGCTTTCTGCTGTTCTACTGAACGTGCCAGACTTGTAAAATGAAACACATCTCTTTTATTTACAGAGATTTTTGTTATTTATAGATTTTTTTTTTGTTTCTTTACAGAAATGTTTGCCTTCCATGCTTTGTGTTAAATACTCCCTGGGCTTTTTTTTTTTTTTTTTTTTTTACCTTGTTTGTAGGGACCAGACAATTTACTCAGCACTTTTAATTTAATTTTAAAAATTTATATACATTTAATTAAAATAAAATCACATCACTTACCCCTCTTATTTTTCCTATATTAGCCCCTCCCAAGTCTCTTCCTTACAATTCTTCCCATACCACCCATAACTTGACAATCACTATGTATATGTGTGCACAAATATATGAATTTAATCTGCCAAGTCTATTATTGATGTTTATGGTGTATAGTTTCAGGGTTGACCATTTTCAACTGGACAAACAATATGTATCTCATTCCTGGGAGAGGTGAATTCTCTCTCTCTCTCTCTCTCTCTCTCTCTCTCTCTCTCTCATCATTATTTTTCTGTAGTTTATTGTTGAAGGGTGAAACTCCTGAAATATGACCTGCTCTGTGTTAGCATGTCTGTTAATATTGGCATTTTTCCTGTCTTATTTCTGCAGCAATTTCTAGGAGCTCCTGTTTCACAGAAGACTTCCTGGTATTCTCAGTCTTACAGTCTGTCTGTCCCCTCTTCTGCAATGTTCCCAAACCATAGATGCAGGAGTTGTGGTGTAAAAGTACCCATCAGTGCTGGGCTAACAATCTCTTAATATCTGTTTTATGTTCAGTTGAGGTATTCTGTGATGGTCTCATTTGCTGCAAAGAGGCATTTATGATCAGGGCTGGTAGCTATACTTATCTGTCAATATATAGATAACATTTAAAATACAGTAAGGAGCTACTCTATTCTAGAACGGTGGTGGTAGTAGATTCTTATTTAAAGCACAGGAATTCACTATCCCCAGGAACTTGGCTAGGTTTCTATACCAGGGATGATTTCCCTCCTGTTGACTGAGACTCAAGTCCAATTAGACAACTGTTGGTTGCTACTGATGTGTAGGTGCCACTTTCTGTACTTTTATTGGTACATGCTGGTTGTTGCCGTAGTTAACTGCTGGTGGGTAGGATTATTAACTGACCCCTCCCATGGCAACTTGCACAGTACTAGTACTATGTAAGACAGCCCATTGAAAAGAGGATTTCAGGTCAGATCCAACTCCAACATTCTATGTTTCATGTTCTAAGTGGTGATTTCAGCAATAAAGGTTTATCATCAACCTCTGATAGGCAACCAAGGCATGTATTCATAGTGCATATTATTTTATGAGTTAGTTGAATTACTTTGCAAAACTTTCTGAAAGGGGGCTACTTGTGTTCAATACTGGAATTTTTTTGTTAGTCTATAGTTCTTAGGGGGAGCATTGTTAGCCCAAGAGGGATAAGTTCTATTAAACTGTGTGGTGTGTGTGTGTGTGTGTGTGTGTGTGTATGTATGTATGTGTGTGTGCATTTGTGTGCACACTGATGCGTATTATAATTTTAGGTATATGTAACATAGATTCTTTCAGGTTTTGTCAAACAACATGTGTATTATCTCCATCTCTTTCTGTAAGGACCCCATCTCTGGTTTCTTGTTAGAGCCCTCATCGTTTTTTTATTTGTTTCTCACTTCAGATCATCTAATCATAACTATTCCCACATCAAGACCTCTCCCAATGCAAATAGTTGCTCTATAGTTTCCTGGATTCTGTGGTTAATCTATATTATATACTCACGTTTGATGATTTGGAGCTAGGAACTGCAAATGTGAGAGAACATGCAGTGTTTATTTTTGTCTGGGCTATCTCACTCAATATGATAAAGAATGGAACTGGATTATAAGAGTTTAAGGACCCAGAATATGTATTCCATAGTTTTAAATGAAGGATTTGGTCACTGAGCCTGTTATTTAACTTTTTTGCTGGAACTAATAGTGATAATGGAGAAATGAATTCATATGCAAGGATGGGGATTTTGTAGGTCACCTTTAAGTGAGTGTTACATGGGCAGTAGACATGGATCACTGGTTAAAAACACTTGATACTCTTGTAGAGAAACAGAGCTCAGTTCAAAGCACATGTTGGTGGCTCATATGCACTTCTAACTTCAGCTCTGGGATATCTGACTCCCTTTTATGCGTAACGAGCACCCACATCATATGCACACTGGACCATCTATACAGACAGTTAAATTAAAATATTAACATTCGCCCTGCCTTTAAAGATGACTGTTAGAGTATCTCTATTTAAAATAATGATGTATCTATGACCTTGAGAAAAGAAGTCTCAGATACTTTTTGTTTTTAATTTGTTCACTTGCTACCTTTCTTTAAGTTGCCTTTTTTTTTTTTTTTAATTTCATGCATGACATTTTTCTGCTTTTGTGTTTCGAGCCAGGCCTTTTAAAATTAGGCAGGAATAAACTCTAATCTACATATGAGGATCTTTCTGCCTACATTTCTGAAGTGTTGGGATTAAAGACATTTACTACCATGCTTGCAAGCAAACGTGCTCTTTACAAAAATGTATGTGTATGTGTTTATTGAGATTATATAGTTTTTAGCATACGTAGGTTTTAACAATAGAGAATTGCAGACCTCAGAGTTCATCTGTACTGAGTGAGTCTGGAGATGATAGTTCTGGGAAACCAAGGACATGTTTGCATAAAGAAGGAATAACAGTGACATAGCCTTAGTGGACTTTCTCCAGCTGGACATAGCAGAGGGAATATCACAGGAAAATGGTATGAGGGGTAAACAAAGGACAGAGACCTCAAAATAACCATCGCAACCCTTTGATCTGAGGAATCATAGGTAGCCTTGCTTCCTGTCCCCTTTTGTTGATGTACCTCTCCTTCTTTGCCATTGTCTTTCAAGACCTCAGAAATGAGTCATTCCTGCCTGTTAGGTCATGAATGTAGCCAGGTTTTGCCACCCATCCTTGATAAGCAATTACAGGAGTCAAATTCATAAAGAAACAAAACAACACAATACTTATTCAATGCACCGAAGATCCAGTAACTCATCAAGTCTGTCTTCAGGGTCCTGAAATGAGGGTAGGATTTAAACATTGGGCAATAATTAAGCAAACTAAGCAATCTGTCCAAGTCCCCTGTCTCAGCACTAAGTTGCTTCTGCAAAATATCTGGGAAATTGAAAATGAATTTTTCTTCTGGATGCCCCAGGAGGACTTCAGCCATTTTTCTTCTCATGAGACAATTCTTGGGGGATATTCTAAATTTCTTGAGGTCCTTTTGTTCATAGGTTGCTAAACAAAGGGAAGGACAGTTGACAGACTTGATACATCACCATGTTATGATTTTATATGACTCTGCTCAGCCAGCCTGGAAACATATATAAGAACCTCCTTTAAAATTTTTAGAATCAGTATGTTTGTAAACAGGTACATAACTGTATATCCTGGTTATTTCTTCCATAGCAGAGAGATCTAGAAATGCATGTGTGTGTATGTTTCTGTTTTGTATATTCATATTTTACTATTTCATAGACTATAGGACGGTGGTTCTCAACTGTCCTAATGCTAGGACCCTTCAATACGCTTTCTTATGTAGTGACTTCCAACCAAAATTATTTTGTTGCTACTTCACAACTGCAATTTTGATAGCGTTATTAATTGTAACATGAATATTGGATATGCAGGATATCTGATATGTGACCTCTATAGGGGTCATGATCCACAGGTTGAGCTCTAGAAGATTTAGTATGAATATATAATATCATTGTTTACAGTATGTGTGGATATATATATGAAGTCAACTTAAAGTTTGATATAAATATGAAATAACTATTGGATCCAATAGATTCTGGAACTATGTGGATTTAAATTTCATAATTGGAGCTCTGGAGAGGTAGGCAGTCACCTGTTAGGGCATAAAGAAAAGAATCACAGGGGAGGCAGACACCAGGAGCTGGGTAAGAGAGTCTGTCCTGGGAGATGTACTTCTTTCTTAATTTAGGAATGAAGGAAGGGAAGAGATGTAATTAAATCTAGATGATTGTGTTTCCTAAGGTGTATTTTAATTAGCTTTCGAGGAGAAACAGGTGGTATAATTGAAAACCATGGATTCTCCTCAGCTCTGGCTTCCACTGTTAGCTCTTTATACTGCTTACAGCATGCAGGACGGGTTTTTTTTTTTTTTTAATTTCTTTCTTTCTTTTGCCTTTAATTAAGTTGATTTTTATAATGTTTTATATAACAAATTATGTATTCTATTAAGTTTTACAGGTAGTGTTTCCATATTATATTTAATCTTCTTACTACATTATATTACATGAAGCATTTTAATGAAATTATTTTACTTGCTGGCCAATTGCATATCTTTTTGTAATAGATAAGCAATCTTATAAAATATAATATCAGCAGTTACTACTAACATGTTATGTATATATACAACCCACAGGTTATGCTGAATTCTCTCAGTAATATTGGATGAAGCCTTTCTAGGGAAGTAGCTAGAAAACATTGGTGTAGGATGATCTCAGCAAGAAACAAAGAGAAAGTACATAGCAAAATACTTGGGCCACTCCTGAGGTCATAGCCATTGGCCACAGGAGGAAAGCATCATGGAACCACATATTCTTTGAACTTTGTATTTTCATATTGGTCATAAATATTTATTTCTTAAACCATATGTTTTTCCAGCAACACAACTGATAACTCTTCAAAAAGGGAAGTTAGTGATTTTGGAGGAACACTAGCTCAGGCCTGAAGGCATGTGGTGTGGACATCTGGACAATTGCACTTTCATTTTTATCCCTAGAGTTTGTGGGAATTCTTGGCTGAAATAATCCTTTGAGAAAGTAAGGATGGCCAAACAAGTGTCCATATTGTCTCAGGTCTTTCTCTTGTAACTGTGAGGAAGCTGAGAAACTGAAATTGTTTTAGGAATAGGAACTTGTAAGACTATGTTAAATGTATATATTTTCAAAAGTAGAAATCAAGTAAAAATTATATCTGTTAAGTTTGGAGGTAATGCAAAAGATAGAATTCAATGATGATGGTTTCCACAGACATAGTGGGAAGCAATGGATGCTTTTACCTCAATAGACGGACTCCTTTTTAATGTCCTGTGACAGCTCAACTCATACTTTTTTCCAATATGTCATTAGTTTACCATACATAGTCCTCAAGTTGTTTATCCGAATTGTGATGTATCATGAGTTACTCCATTTTGTTACGGTCTATGTTTGTGTATGTGTGTGTGTGTGTGCGTGTGTGTGTGTTTTATTGGCTTTTTAGTAAAAACATGTTAAGTTGTATAAAATATCTTGTTACTTTAAGCTCATAAAGGAACAGATTTCAAATGTGAAATCAATAATAATTATGATGTGTTGTTTTATGGCCACACATGCGTGCACACACACACACACGGTGAGGGGGAGGGAGGGAGATTTATGCATAGCAGAATCTATTCATTGAAACCACTGTAAAACATGAAGTACATTTCTAAACTTGGTCCTCAACAAAGACTTGGGATCCATTTGACAATCATACTCTGCCTTGATTCTGTAGAAAGGAGACATGGATTAAAGACATTCAACACTATTGCATAAAGAGTTTGTAGGGACTTTGGCAGGGGGATCTTTTGCCCTCATTGTACTTCTTTTATAAGACTGTGGGAGAGGGGGGTATTAGGAGGTAGAGCTTGTCTGGCTTCCTATATTTTAATGAGGGAATTCTGCTTTTTAAACTTTCCTTAAAAGAGGAAGCCATATAGCAACAAAAAAAAGCACAAGACCCATAAGTATTGAGGGATGGGTGCTAATCTCTAATAAAGTATGGTTTTGAAAAGGTTTTAACAGTTGGTGGAAGTTGCAGAGTCCTTTGTGCCATCAGGATTGTGCTGCATGAGTTCAGAACGGTGGCAGAAATGATGAGCTTTTGTTTGCTCTTTCTTAATCTCTAAACCCCACGAAGGAAGTCATTTTCTAAATATTTAATGCGTTGAGGACTTTTAGAAATATAGCTGTAGTTTAAAATGTTTGCCTGTATTTTATTGTCACACTTCACTGCTGGGATCCCAAGCTGTCATACAGAGAAGCTGTCATTAGAAGCAGCAAGGAAGAGACACTTGGCCTGCATGAACAAAGGGCCCAGAGACCAGAGGAGATGAAGGCTCACAGGGCAACGATATCTAGCTGATGAAAATAACTGCCCATTTTTCTTCCCTTTGAAGCATCCATCTTAGAATTAAGCACATTTCTTATTCGCCTTGCAAATGCTATCTCCACTGCCTCTGGTGTCAGTGTCTTAATAACATAGGTAACATGCAACATGCCACAGGGAAGTTTGAATTTCTGAATAAAATCTGTAATTACGTTGCACATTATACTTGGTAGTTTCTGAGAATTGTGTGACAATTAGATTCTGAAAGTTTGCAATTCCGTTTTTTAATTTATTCCATTGAATCTGACAAATCACTGCCATGCTGTATATCGCTCATTTTGTATTAAATGGGATCCTTGTGCTAATATGAGGTACATTGGCTCTTGAAACATACCATTTGATTATTTTCATTACTGAACTCATCCCATATATATTCACTCTATGAAGCTGTTTCATTCATTTGTCCATCTATTCATCCATCCATCTACCCATCCATTCAATTTTTCTAATACGAATATATTTTGAATTCCTATTATGGATCAAGTACACAGTAATGATTATAAAGAAAAAACAGATTTAAAAACTGGCTAGTGTTTTTTGATAAATTTAATTAGAGGTGATAGATAAGGAAGCCAAGTGTGCTAGTAGCTTAAGGTTTGTTTATTCAAGTGGTCTCAGAAGGACATGAATGGGATGGTTTTGGTCTATAGTTTGTGAAACTGCTTCTGAGGGAAGCTTAAACAAAATTTGACTACATTCTAGACAAACACAGAATGAACTTGACATGCCATAGAGTCATCCTGGTAGTCCCAGAAACATTTCTAGAAAAAAAAATGGAAACATGATATATTCTTTGTATCAGTTCATAGGGAAACACTAAAGGATCTACCAGATGAAAAGACCTGGCTCAAGTCACTGAGAACTTTGTTCGGTAGCCTTTGTAGACTGGAGTTTCCCATGCAAGTAGGGAATTTGGATATACTCCTAGAGTCTAATAGCTACAGAACAACAACATATGCATTTTACATAACCTACCTTGGCTTCCCTATGAAGGATTAGGTAAAATGGAAATGATACATCAAATAGGTGGAAAGCTACCATTTTCTGACTCATAGAACAGAAGGGCTTCTTTGACTACTTGAGGGCAGCGAGGATAGAACTGAGGTTGCATATAGATCTTTTAGTTTGAAGATGACATGAGAATATGCATTATAAAAGCATAGCATCTGGTGATGTTGATGGAGCTATAGAACTTTTCTGCATGAATATTAGTGGTATTGATGATGATGTAGGGATCAACAATGGCTGATATTTTGGTTAAATATGAAGAAAATTTGGATGATATACAGAAATATAGTAAGATAGACTTGAAGGGGAATGACATGGACTGCACATTAGTGGCTTGTTACTTTGATACCCATCTACGGATGGTCTAAAAAAGAAGTAACATTTATTAAATGTTACTTTATATGTTCCATTAGGTGGAAAATGTATGCTAAAGCCTTTGCATTTACAATTAAAACAAACAAACAAACAAAAACCTGATGTTCGTGCGGAGATAATCACCATGCATGCCTGTGTAAAAAGATGGTCTCATATTCAGGGTCAAGCTGATATTGATTATTCGGGAGCTAGAATGTGATCTTAGCTTAATCAACAGCAGAGCCCAAACATGTTAGTACTATTTAATAAAGATTCCAATTTAAAAAAAATAGTGTATTCATTTATTTCTAGTTGTATTAGTACTTAAGAAAGCAAGGAAGGCCAATGTTGATTATTTATGTGTCTTCTGGCCACCACCCTGAAACTGTTTTTTTTTTCTTTTTAAAGTTGAAATTTGTACCATGGTTATTTTGGCTATAATGTATAAGGTTTTCAAATAAAGTACTGATACTTAAATGCTGCCTGACAGTGTAAAGATTTATAGTAAATCTCAGAAGTAGGGAGATCTTGACTAATTTAGAGAAGGAAGTAGGGAACTCTTGGAAAATAGTGAAGTTTGGCTTATTTTGAAATGTTCTGTGACCTTGGAAGAGAGTAACATTTTTTTTTCTCTGACTGTATCTTCATCATCATGTAGCCCAGGGGAGCCAAACATTTTATATGCTTTAACAAGCTAAATGATATTATAAATGTGCTGCTAGGAGGATTTATTTTAATTGGAAGTTAAGACATCTTGCTCTTAAATCAGTTAGTGCATTACTTAAGAGTTATGGTCTAGGTTAGCTTTCATAAGTGCAGTCGCTAATTTTTCTTTAGTCATCAGCATTAGCATCTTACTTGTTTTCTCTTGAATTAACACCAGGCTTCCCAAATGTTTAAACCATACAGTCAAAATATGCTTATATGTGATGTTTAACATGATTTCACACTACGTAGTTCACATTTTGACTGCCTTTCCTGCACTGCTGTGATGTGCTAGAAGGAAGGGCTTTGTTCTACTGCTGTGGACTTTTGGAAAGGGGGAACTTGATGGGTAGGAAGGATTCTTAGGAGGTATCTGGAAACACTTGGAGATATTTTGGTTTTAACAAGGCGAAGGATTGTTTGTTACTGGGATTTGTACTAGCATTAGGAGTGCTGAATAGAAGTCCCCAAATACTTGGCCCTCCACTCTGTGTGTGTGTGTGTGTGTGTGTGTGTGTGTGTGTGTGTATATACTGAAGTGTCAGAATTAAGAAATTTACCTTAGTGCCTCAGCGAATGAATGGTACTGCTTGACATCAAGGATGGAAACATCGATGTAAAAAGTAAAGCAAATAGAGGGACAGAAAGAAATAAATAGTGTATGTAAAGGAGAGTTTAAAGTGGGATAAAAGGAAAATGGAGACCATCTCTCTGTCTCTTTAGGTGTCTGCTGGAGGACTCAGAAGAGTGTAGTATGTGAGCTCTGGGTCTCTGTGTTCAGGACACAGTACATTCTTCTGCTATTGTTATTAATGTCTTGCAGAGCATGAAAACATATGCAGAACTGAGTAGAAGATACACTCCATCATCTCATAGTGGAGTCTAAGCTTATCTATCCTTAAGTAGCAGACTGAAGCTTAGGAGGTGAACTGTAGGTGATGTCAGGAAGATATCCCAAGTGCTCAGAACCTTATTTCAAGCACATTTCAGTTGCATTCGGGTATCCTTAATTGTTTATGTGCCTGTGAGTGTATATTTTTATGATGGTACCTACTGTGGACCAGAGAAAAAATAATTTGATACTACTGAAGAGAAAAATTCTTACCTTACAGGTTGCATTAGTTACTTTTTGTTGCTGTGTTAACAACACCACGGGCAAAAGTAACTTATGGAAAAATATATTATGTTGGCTTACAGTTTCAGAGGGAGAGTCCATAATGGCATGGAACCCACTGAAGCAAGAAGATAACAGATCACATTTTCAACTGCAGGCAGAAAGCAGAGAGAACAAATTGGAAGTGGGGTAGGCTATTAACTCTCAAAGTTTGCCCCCAGCAACACACTTCCTTTAGCAGAGCTGTATCTCCCAAAGCTTGCCTCACCTCCCCAAGCAGCTCCAACAACTTGGAACTAAAAGTTCAAATATACGCATCTGTGGGGGACATTTCTTATTCAAACCCCACAACAAGTAATAAGAATTATCTTGAAATATTTCTTCTAATATGTATAAGGAAATTTTAATAAGAAATACATAATGAAGTATTTTATAAAATCTATAAATTATGTATGTTTGAAAAATATTAGAGACTTCTGATCCTTATTTGCCTGAATCTTTTACATTTATTTGAAAACAAGAAAATTAAGAGTATATAGGACTGTGAAATGTATACAATTAACATATTGTAAAATAAAAACATGTTTATTTTTCTAACTGGTTACTAGCCTTTTATTGTGTTGGTTATTGGCCTTTTATTGTGTTCACCTGGAGCAGGTGTTATTTCAAGATCAGGATATAACTTTAGGTGCACATGAAAGAGTGCTTTCTTAAGAACATTTCATAATGGACATTTTGTTAAGGAGTATTCACTTTTTAAGTTTATATATTTAACATTTTAGGAAACAAAACTGCCAATTAACAAGGGATAATTTAATTTTGTCTTGTGTTTAAGACATCACACTCATTCCCTATGTAAAAATGAAGTCTACTTGAACCCTGATAAAAGTGGAAGATGACAGCTGGACAAAAATGAAGAATGAAATGAAAAAATTTAAACAGCAAATTTTACAAATACGTATAGCATAGGATTCCTGGGGAGAAAGGTAATATCCAACCCACAGGTGACTTCTTCCTTTCATGTGAAAATTGGTATCCTAAGATAAGTGCTTATTTGCATAAACTACTCAAATCCCATTCTTTTAATTAGAGAGATTCTGCACTAATAAGATCAAGTTCATGTCTCAGTGAAGAAACGGATGTAACTGAGAAGATCCAGCTGTAAGTTAAGTTGAAAAGATTACCTTAGAGTTTTCCTTAGTATTAGATTGACTTTAAACCACTACAGACTTGCATGTCAAATGTAAAAAGCACATAAATGGCTTATTTGCTATGAGGGGGACAGTAGTTTCGATGGTAACTTACTTCAAATGGAGATGTGTGATTTTGTGTGCCAAGGAGTGTTTGACTTGTGATGCATTCCCTTGCCTTGTGATAATTTGGGTAGTAATTTGTGAAGGGCATGCTTGCTAGTGCTTGGTTACTTTCTAGGTTTATGCTTCTTTAAATAAAGGCCTCTGTTTAGATGCCTATAATAGTTTCTTTTCCATGGTTGATACGGACATTTCTGTCTTCTTGCAAGACCTAATGTCTGCTGGGTACTGTTTTCGAGAGTAGGCTCTAGAAATGATTGCTCCAGTGATCTTGCTCCACTTTCTCAGTGTTTTCCGCTTTAATGTATTTTTCATCTTGGGCGAGGCACTGTTGTCTTAGGTCATGTTAACTGATTGGTATACATTGCTACCAGCAGTGCCCGTCGCCTCTGCTGAAACACCTTTCCAGGCTTTGCTCATTTATAGGTACTACCACATTAGCTACATGTTTAATTCACTTAGTGAACATGGCTTTGGGCTGTTACCAGGCACATAAACTTTAAAAATTAATCGAAGGACTACTATATCATATTTTTTTCCTGCAAAATAACACAGCTCAGTTTTGTTATCCATTTAAAATTATTTAATATCCATATTGTCTTTACTCAATTACTTTAATTTTTTTCACTAGGCGCTTATCATCATGTGTGGACAGGAAGAGTACGGGTATCAAAGAGCATCTTCACTGCCACAGTACTAAGCAAAGGAATCCTCTCTGCCACCCAACACGTGCACAGAGCCTGTTTGTCCTCATATTTTCAAGAGTTTTTTTTTCCTCATTTCTTTACCATCCATTTCTCTTCGGTCTTTCTTTCCTTAGAGAAACTCAGCTAAAGTTGTGCCCATAAATTGAACAGGGGCCTTTTCCAGGCCTCACTCCTTGTATCCCTTCTGTGTACACTTTGTCCGGCCAACCTCTACTTGCTAGGTCCTCGGCAGATGATCTCTATGGCCACATGGGTTCTCTGTCTTTTCTAAATTTTCTTATCTTGTCCAAATTGGGGTGGGGATATAAGGGAAAGTAAGGGAGTTGAAGAGTAAACTATCCTTTTGACAGAAACAGAATGACTTTGGATAAGTTAGCCATACCTGTTGTATGATAATTTGAAAAAAAAAGTAAAAACATAATTATCTGTCATTCTTTCTTTAGCATTTTTTAATACTTACTACAAAGGGCAAAGATGGCTGTCACCTCAAGCGCTTGCCAAGCTCTGGTCTGGCTGGTGACTATTTATCCCCACCCTGCTCTGAGTCCTCACCAGTGAGTGACAGTGACATTGTATGAAGACTTTGTTTTCTGTTCCATCTATGTTCCAGGTGATCCATATTCTGACTCCAGATTACTTTTCCTGATTTATTTCATGACTAAAATTTCTCCACTATCCACTGTTATCTAATTCATGAAATCCTTAGAGACAGTACCCTCTCTAATACTCTTATTTTCACAGGCTCTCAGACTTGGACTTTCCACACTTGTCCTTGAGGTAACTCAGATAGACCACTACTTTTCATGTTGGAGGATACAGCACATTGGATCATTCTCCCATATCCTTCAACAATGGGGTTGAGATTTGACTCCTAGGCACTACTCCCTACTGTCTTGAAATTTTTGCTGAGGACTAACTCTAGACCTCTTCCAGCCTCAGAAATTTCTACTGTAGAAAGGGTCAATAAAATCAATTTTCTAAAATGTAGCTGCTTAAGACGGTAGAGTTGCTGGGTGGTATGGGCAAGGGAAGAATGCATTACCCAATCAAGAGGCAATCTAGAGACTGCCTTGCTGGATATCTGCAAGGGATTCACATTGCTGGATGCTACTAAGGTTTAGAAATAATGGAATTTAGCATGTTGTAGAGTTTTGTCTCTCAATTTTCTAAATGAATTGCCTAGAAGATTACAGATCTGTTGGCTTAAGAGGCTATGTATTTCACCTCCATCTGTCTTAGGCCACACATATATAGCTTTTTTGAAGTATGTAGTTTTTGTGAAAGAAAAAACCTTTGGCCTCTGCTTTAGTGCTGGGGCTTTATGAGAACAGAAGAAGTAACTGTAAAGTGTGGTGTTAGGAAGCCATATTAAGATTGTTAGCATATGGCCTTCATCTCTTACATGCCTTTCCTTTTTTCTTAGTGCAGATTTCTGTGGTTTAACCCAGGAACACTCTAGAAATCAAAAGAGCAACAAGAAAAGCTCTTGTTCTTCTTTCTGGTCAAACCACCAGTTTCTTCATGTGTTAGGTGTGGACCTCACACTTAAAATACTCGGAGTGGGTCAGAATCAGCATCAGTGTTGTAGCTACTTGTTCTTCTGTGTTCATTGGTTTGCTCAGGTGTTGACACTTGATGTGTAAGACACTGAATTTTCAACTAAGACTTTGAGTATAAAAATAAAGGCACAAGAGTGTATAGTCTATCTTATTAAAACATAAAAATGCCCTTAGTCTTAAATATTAAATGGAATCCATTCAGAAAAAAAGACATGATAAGATGTCCAGGTGATTATATAATAATAATTAGTAAGAGATAATTGCTTAGTTCTTCAGTTAAAGCACTTTAATAAAACATTTGAATTAATAAACATACCCATGTGTTTTCCTGACCATAATAGCCACAGTGTATCTTATCAGATAATTAACTTTCACAAACATAATAAGCAGCCGACAGAGTAGTAGTGACACTGTTATAACAAAATATTCCTCTGAATCCTAAACTCTTAGCAGAAGAATGGCTGACGTTCATGCTACTCCTTCCTGCAGTAGGGATGCCCCTCTGTTACTATAGTAATGCCGACAGACATCTCTATGAAGAGAAATCAAAGTGGGCAAGGAAGGAGACAGAAACAGACAATAAGACAAGCCTGCAAACAGATTTAGAAGAAACTATGTACAGCTACCATGATTGGTGGAGGCCCAGCTCCTAGCTGGATACCATGTCTAGTAATGACTGTGTTGGTCTTTAATTAGGATAAGTGACTGAAGAATCCAGCCTTGTGTTCTAATTCAGGTAAACTTCTTTACACCCGATAGCACTTGGTAGGATAAGCAAATGGAAATGAATCAGCTTGCTTTTTATTTCTTTTCTGCATTTTGAACTAATTTCATTAAACAAAGATTTCAGATTGTGCAGTTGGTATGGTCTCATTTGCTCGCTGTGCATCCCCTGGTGAAGTGCAGCAATTCCATGGGGGGAGAAAATTTCAATCCTTCAGATCGAAGCAGTGCATCTGAGAGGGGACTCAAACAGCTAGTGGAAACTGTGTTTTTGTTTCTGCTAAAATGTCACACATTTCAAATGAATGTTTTTTTTTTTTTTCCTTCTGTTAAAAAAAAAAAAAAAAACCTGGAAAATAACAGACCTGTGGAAAAGAATACTCAAATGTACTTGGTTTTCAAGAATAGTCATATGTGACTATATACTCTTTGTCTTTACTGATTTTCTTCTTTCATTTGCATTTTGCAAAACTGAAGCAAACTCCCAGGTAGATTTTTAGTGTTCAGAAAGGAATCATGAAATACTTTCTTCTACCTAATCATTCAGCTGTGTGCAGTTGTGGGGACGCTCAGTGCTGCATTATTGTTAGGAGTTGTATGGCGGATACTCACCTCATTAAGCTGAAATGCATCTCAGTGATGCTGGGGCATTAGAGATTTATTTAAAATTAGGTGCGAAAGATATTCACTTGCTTGTAAATATGCCTGGGGTATTGTTGCAAAACAGCTCCCAGCTGTCTTAAGGTCAGTATTGTGTGGGAAACAGACAGCTGGAGCTCCAGATTCACCGACACCAGAGCTGGCCTGAAATATACAACCTGGTAATTTTGGCCAATGGGTCAGAAATGTGGTTTCACTCTACTCAGCCAATGCTGCCTGTTCTAGGATTAGATGCAACCTAAGAGTCTGTTTTCCCATCTTTTCTCTGAGAAGTTGGGAAGAGTGGTATCCACTTTGTATTTGTATTGATATCTGTAGTGTTCCATTCTGTGTTTTGCTTGCATGGATGGAAAGTTAACCTCGATAAGCTGTTTTCACAATGGGAATATGCCTGCTTTCTGTGGAATACATATCTTACTGGCATGAGGGTAGAATGTGCTTCAGAAGAGGTGGTTCACATTGTGGTAACTGAGAGTGAGAAGGGATACAACTATGTCTTTTTCAAATGAAAATTAACAGAAACTTCATAAATAAAATCCTGAAGTGATTTGTTTGTTGATGATTTCAAACACTGATCTTCCCATATCTTTTTAGTTCTGAAAAAGAAATGTATAGAAAGCATACCAATTTTGTACAGCATTCTAGAGTTCATTTTTCAGGAAGTTTATAATAAAAATATAATAAAAGGATCAAAATACCAGATATAATCGTCATTCCTCTCTCCTTAATGCTTGGATTACAGTTAGGTACTAGGGTACCCAGCTTGATATATCTCTTTTTCATCATCTGGAGACATTTGCAAGTACTTTGAAATATCCAGTTCACGTGCAAGATTGTTGCCCAAGAAGACAGAAGAAGACGCATCGACATAGAGAAATGCAGTCATTAAAATGAAGTTTATGCATTTATGTTTACATTTCTTTTTCCATGTGTGAAGTCTTTATTAGTAATAGGTATATAACTTCCTTTGTGACTGGGTTTAAGGAAATGTGCTGCAGTCAGGTTTCAGGTTAAAATCTTATCACAGCTTTACTTTCATACCTGTAAAGCCACAGCTGGAACCCATGGTGCCATTGTCCTAGTTTGTAAGAGAACAGAGTTCCCAGGCTTTCTAATTTTCTTAGCATTGGCATTCTAACTGTAACTAGCTTTTCACCTTTGAGTTATAACCAACAAAACACATGTAGTATTCTTGGCATTAATTTGTTTTGGGATGAAAACCAAGAGTTTCAGGTGTGCTGCTACGTGATGATATTTTAAAAAACACTTTTCTCATCACAAAAATCTATCAATCCAAAATTCTTTTTCATCAAATGAAAAAATGACTTTGAAGCATCATGTCATTTCAAAAGTTTGGTGCTACTTAATGATACTTGATAAAGTCTGTCACCTAGGTTTTATTTCCAGCAAACAGTGTAATTCTTCTGAGACTTCTAGTGTGTTCTACTACAGTGCAGGAAAGCACATCCTGTTGTTTTCTTAGATCCTAGACACCAGAATTTCCTTTCCCAATATGTCTTTACTCACTGTAAAAAATATACTTCGTCTGTGGGATGAATGTACTACCTGTAGAAAGCGGTTAACAAAAAAAAAAAAAAGTTAGAATTATAGAACCAACATTTAAACAATTATTTTCACAACGTAATAGAAATTCTCATTTCAATAGTTAAACCATATCTTTACACTTGAAGTTGACAAACGCAAATGCTTATAGGTTGCAGTCAAAAGAGTCTCATGTAACGGTGTACTTCTGAAATCCTACAACTTGGGAGGTCTAGTCAAGAGGATCATGAATTTGAAGCTAATAAAGCTACTTAATGAGTTGAAGGCCTTACACTATATGGCATCACATGGCTCAAATCTCCTTACTCCAAAAAGAATGGTAGTCACCTGAAGTCAAGACAGGAGAAAGAAAAGTGCCCTTCTGTACTCTATGTTTGTGAATTGGAGAGTGAGTGCCACTGGCATGTGACTCCCCCAATGATGGCAGGACCCAAGATAGCCAGAGAAAGACTATAATTGTTTATAATCACCTTATCATACTGTGCCCATGCATTAAGCATTACCAAACACAGACAATATGAGTCAGAAAAGCTGAAAGGCCAGAGAGTATGTGACTTTAGAACGAGTACTGCCATCTCTAGACACTGTGGTGTCTTAAGTAACACCACAACTCACAGTGTCACTTGGAGACTGCAGTGAGGCCCCTCATATATCACAGCCTTGAGTTCCTTTTAAGTTCAATTCCAACAGTTCTTTGTATGAATTTACTAATTAAAGCTAAAATTATTTTTTTCTGTTTTCTTTACTTTTTGCCCTGTTAATTGTTTCGTTGAAAATTAAAAATAAGATTAAGTACACAGAGTCCTAAGAATGAAGGAAACAAAAAGCCTCCAGCGAAAACAATTACATCGAGATTAACTGGAATGGACAATATAAGAAACAGGGGGTGGTGCTGGGCTTTCTTGAGTGAGCTGTCTAAATTTAGTCTAGTTCGTGATGTTCAGTTTTGGAGTTAGGATGCCTACATTATGGAAGAACCTAGGCATTCAAAACTTATGGGGATGTTTCCCATTTGTCTGTAGGGCACAGCTTACATTCAGACGTAAGCCATCTTTGCTTGTACTTTTTTCCTAAATACTAAAGGAAATGGCAAAAATACTCAAAGACCCAAAATGGCATCTTTTTAAGGGATTTTGGAGCTACCAATAAGAGAGTCTGGTCTATCTGCAGAAAATGCTGTGATTGTGTTTTGAAAATAGAATTCTGCCAGTACTGATACTAAGAAGGGCTCATCAAAGCTCTTGGACTTTTTTTTTTTCCTTAGAAAAATTGTCACATTGGAAAAGTTGAAAAACTTAGTGGGAATTCTTATGAAAGAGCTTGCAGTGGTTTTCATTGAGCCTATAGATTTATTGGATTAAATTTGATTTTCTATAGCTATGTACACTTTTCTGACAACAGGCATTTAAAAAACAAAATCAAAAAGACCTTCAGTCATTTTAGATATCTGTTGGATTTCCATGGTCTGTACCATCTTGGTGTTATATGTGATTTGTTAAACTGAAATTAGACAACATGCTAGGGTCTGGAATAAGATGAAAAACTCAGATTGTCATCTATATTCACTTCATGATATTCTGAATTCAGATGCTCACAGAGGAGACAAAGGAAAGCAGACCAGTTTTAAATGTAAAATAATGTTTTGTTGCTAACATTTTATCAGCTAAGGAGATAGGATTCTATTACAGGTAGAGAACGACTAAGAATGACTACAAGATGTCATTAAACACAAATGAAGCAATTAGAGATAATGCCTGCAATGGATTAATAGGAATGAATCAGTTAATTTTAACAACCTTTGGTGCAAGGTTACTGTGCACATCAAACATCCCACATGGTCGTTTCTTTTAGAATCTGAAGCTTGGTAGCAATTGTGTTCTACTGCAGTATTGTACTGGAGAGGCTCTAGGTTAATATTGTATACATGGTGTTATCTTGGCATACTTGGAAACTAGTTTCTTTAACATTTTGCTATAATCTAAGTCGTGGCAATTTGGTAATGTCATTTTTGATCTGGCAATAGAAAAATAGGTTTGTTTTCCTTGTAGTTGTGTGTGTGTGTGTGTGTGTGTACACATATACATATATATATGAATTAAAATTATTATTTAAATGAAAATAAATATTTGTATTTGTTTTTTACATATGTGAATGCTCTATCTGCATGTATCACTACATACCAGAAGAGGGCATCAGACCACATTATAGCCATATTATTAGCTACCTCTGGTTGCTGAGAATTGAACTCAGGACCTACGTAAGAGTAGACAATGCCCTTAACTGCTGAACCATCACTCTAACCCTTAAAGTATATATATTTTAAAAGTCGATAGTTCAGAAAATTCTATTTTCAGGTTTTATTGGCTGTATATAATTTATTTGATGGCAACTATGTGTTATCAGCACATACCAGTTCTCTTGTGTAATGACAGATCATAACACCCTTCAAATATATGACACACACCAAGTTAGCAGTCATTCACATCCTTACCTTAGGAAATGGGAATAGAATTCTGTCAGCTACTGATACTGATAGCAAAGTGACTGGAAACTACCTCTTCCTGTAAGGACAGCTTAGTGAAGTATGAGCATCCTTAATACAGTCTTTGAAAAACAAAGCCTGCCCTAATTCCACTGCCCTTGATGGATCCCACAAAATCGCACAATTGCTTTTTGCCCCTCTAATACTCAGTGTGTGAAGGGTGGAAGTAGCCCTGGAGAGGCAGGAGTATCCAGTGCCTTTAGATGCCGGACCATCTCTCCACTTCCTTCTTTGTTACAGTGATGATTGTCCCATAAAGCTTACTTTATGCCCCTCAAGACAAGTCCTACCTAGTCACCACTTGGGGTAAGTGGGTACTGTGAACTCAGCAGGAATCACGAAACTCTGTTATATACCCTCAGAATTTCAATAAATTGTTCTTGAAACAGGGAACTTCATTCTTTCTGTCAGTTCATATTGTATTCTTAGGTGTATATTACCCTAAAGCCTCACCTGGAGAGCATAGCTTCCATCTAGGGTTTTGGGTGCTGTAGACCTTTCCCCATTAAAACCTCTATGAGAAGCTCTCCTCATAGCCTTCTTGGACAACAATCTGTTGTGTACTAGGCTAGGTTGCCTCTCGGGGAGGAATGACTTTCCACTGTACCTACATTTTCTTGGTTGCTTCATATTTTCAATTTTACTTGCTGGTTAACTAATACCAGCCACATTTTAGGAATCTTGAATAGATTCATACCAGCTTATATTTTTAACAGGTGAAGTAATTTTTTAAAAAACATCAGAAGGAGCAGTAAAAATACTAACCTACTGAAAAATAGAAGTAACTAATGAAAACACATGGTAGGATCATGTTTCGAAAGTAGCAGAGTCCTTGCAATTAATGGTTGGATAGTTTCACCTTTCTTAAGGTATTACTCAAGGATGACCTGTGATATGGTACATGATAGCACATATGTTATTCCAACCATATACTAAGTTTATTTTATTTCTTTTTAGCCAAAGTATTACTGGTTGTCTCAGTAAGATATGTTCATCATTGTATCCCTTAGTGCTTATTTATGAATTAAAAAATACTTATATTTCTTACAGTGGTTAAGAGTTTGCTACAATTGTAGTCTTATATGTGTTGTTTATATTACCTTAAGTTTATTGATTATAACATATGTAACCTTCAATAAAAATGTAAGTAGGTACCTCATTCATAAATACTTCTTTGTTACATTACAGCAGTGTGTGTTTATAGCCGAAGAAAAGACAGATATGTAACACCTATGTGCCGGATCAGTCGTGCAGCAATGAGAACAGTGAAGGAAAAGACCAGAGTGGGGATGGGTTGCAGGAGTCTGAGCTAGACTGTCAACAACTCTAGAATCTGCCAAGATAGAGCCATTGCTTCTGTTGTGGCAAATTTAAATATTCTCTGGCGCTAATTCACAATGCTTGCTTGCCATAGGTGATGGTGAGGGTGTTACTGGGATAATATTGGAGACAGGCCAGGAGTTCTATATATCTCCTGCCATACACAGACTTGTTCTTCTGCTCCAAAATGTGAGTAGTGAAAGATACTCCCTGTTTTTACAGGAAGTGTCTGTTAGCCGGGGAGAAGGTAGAGTTGGTGATGTATGTAGAAATAGATAAAATTTTTGTAGCAATACCCCAGGGTATGAAAGGAGTGAATAAACAACATGGGGAACACCGTTTGTCTTCCCTGGGCAAACTAAAGAGGACAGTGATTTCTAGTTAGATGTGGAAGAATTTACACGTTGGATAACATTATTTTATCTGTGAATCAGGAGGCATGAGAATCCATTTCTTTGGTGTGAAAGGTTAGATCAGGGCAGGCTGCTGTAGACAGGTTCAGGTAATAGGTTGATTGGTAGATGGTGTAAGGGTCCATTTGAAGTTGTAAAATCATGAGTTTTTTGTCATACTAGCTCTGACTATGCTGTGATTTTTCTCAGGTAGGGTTATTTTTTCAAAACAGGAAGGGAGAAAGATATGAGTGATTTCAACTGGTTTGACCAATAGAATACAGTGAGTGTTTAGGCACAGTCATGGTAGTGGTTAGAACAGTTTCACCACTGGGAACCTAGGATGTGCAGTGAAGGATGACAGAATCTCTCTAAGGACCATTTTTTCACATGCCCCTGGGCAAGTCTCATGTCTTCAGCATGTGTTGTGCCTGCTTGCTGTCTTTATCACAGTTCATCTCACTAAGATGCTTAGGAAATCCTAGATACCATTAATCTGGGGAGATGGAATCACAGGTATTTCAGAATCAGTGCCTGCACATCCCTTCAGATTGCCTTCTGTCGTTTTGTCTTGCAAGCAGTCCCTTGGAAAAAGAGATCTTTTGTAGCATTTTTAGATCCACCTCAAAAAGCAGCCTTTACTCTCTTCAGTTCCTATAACATCAGAGACTAAAATCTGTCAAAGACTCTGCAGCAGGCTTTAAAGCATAGTTTCCTCTCACGGAATTAGGAACTATGACGTGGTTATCAAATGAGTCCAGGAAATAAGTGGTGTTCATCTCTTTTGGGATCCAGAGGGCTTCACTTCCACTTGGCAGAAGGAAGTTTTTTTGCAGGATAACCTCAGGCTTCTTTACTAATTCTCCTTATGTTCCTCTAGGCTATGACCTATACATCCTGCTGTATATTCATTAATGGTCTGATTTCTCAAATACAAGAAAATATTTTCTCTCTTTCATAATATTCTGTGGACACTAACAGGGTCTCCTAATTTTCTGGGGTCTTATCTCAAAGTCCAAGTCCTTGGGGTTCCACATTGATGTTGCAGAGTGACGTTCAAAGGCCAGTGTTTTGCAAAATTGGAGTCCTTAATAATGCAGACCGTATTTTTAGCACCTGAAAGTAAGGCCAACACAGTAGGGGACCCTGAACATGGTCAGTGCAGCCCTGTTGGCTGAGCTGGGTGACTACAGCATGCCTGAATCTGGCAAGAGGCCTTGGGGCTCTGCAAATGTTTTCTAAGTTAGCAGGGGGCTGGCACATCAGCTGTCAGCCCCAGCTTCTGTTTATGCTGAAAACAATGGACTTGTGCTAGGGCAGTAATTATTGGTTGATTTTTTTTCTATAATAAGTATCTTAATAATTTGTCACAAAACCAACTTAAATTGCTATGATGTGGCCTTCAGCAGTTAAATTGGGGAAAGGGGAAAAAACCAACAGCAAGAAATGTTTCTGGTTATTTCTGCACACACTCTCTATTGGTAAATAGTGTAATTAAAATCTTGTTTGCAGGTTCTTCACAGAGGTTATTTCTGTGTGGGAAAACCCTTTGTTTTCTGTCTTAGTACCCTGAGCTGTAAATTAGAGTGTGGTGTGGCAGGGTCAGGGGGTGGGGTGGGGTGTCATTGTTGGTAAATAAGGTCCTTATTGTCTCTGCTTCTTTGGAAAGCATCCCATATTCCTGGGGCTCAGATACTGTGTTTCTCTAGAATAGCATACATAATTTGAACGGAAATGAACTGGTTCCAGGGTCCACATTGGCCAAAGGAGACAATTAGGGACTTGATATTTGAAGATCAAGCCATCTGATAAGTGATTCTACAACATCTGAGCAGTTTCTCTGTTTCTGTTGCTCTCTCACCACCAGAGATGAAATGATATTTAAGTACATACATATTTTCTAGAAAAAAAAAAACCTAAAGACAGAGGAAAGGATCCATCTTCTTTTTGGCTTCCTTAGTGTCTGTTTTGAGTGTATTGCAGGCAGCAGAAGACACAAATACAGTGTTTGCGTGGTAATGCTCATAGGCTTATTTTATTCATATATAACTATAAACACACAATAGTAATGTTATTACGTTATCCTCTGCTCCACCTAGAGCTCATTTTATTAAGATCTTTAGAGGGTTTATTTTTATCTACAAGCCAAGGAGTTGAATCCTTGGCTGTTTCAGTGCCAGGCTCCAATTACTGTCAGCTCAGGTTTGCTCTGTGGACAGAGCCAGGCCACGGCTGGGTGCTCATCTATTATTATCATTGCCTGCTTGGACATGACTTCACAGCCCTCGCATAGAACCAGTTGTCAGGCTTTCCATCTTTTGTGCTTTCAAATAGCTCGCTGAGGAGTGTTCGCTAGTGGGTGGGGCAGCGGCCTGAGTATGTAGAGATCAGACATGGTCAAGGTTGAATTTAGACAAGGCCAGCATAAGTCCCTCATCGCCACTTAGTAGGCATGCACATAGACGCTTTCCTGGCCTCTAAAGAAATACAAATTATATTTCTTTAAATCAATTTAACATGTAAAAAATTAATCACTTTGATTTCTTAATACATACATTCAGCTGGAGAGGTTCCAGTAGCCAAGAAGTTTAATATCCCTTAACATGTTGCTGGCTCTGATAGTTACCTAACATTGAATGAGAAGATTCGGAAGACTGTAGATCGTTGCCATAACCGTCTGGCCTAGGGCTGTGGCAATATGGAGAAATACATTTAAATGGAATAAACAGGGAATCTCAATTTAGTGGGAAATATCTAGAAGGGAGAGAGATGCCTACCTAAAATTTCTTATTACTTAAATAATTGTATTTGCGTTAAAGTGTCTTGAATGCCTATAATGTGTGGATATTATACAAAATAAGCCCATGACATAAATCTTACAAATTTAGAATACTAATGTTTTTACCAGGGTACTCATCTAATTAAGAATAACGCTGGGCAGTTTCCAAACATAGCTTTTAAATCACCACTTCTTTCAAAAACAACACTTGCTTAGAGGGAAGTAATTTCTTTTTAGTCTACATTTTAATTTTTCCAGTGACCATTATATACTTGAATAAAAATTAACAAATGGTGAGAGCCTTTAAAACATTGAATACCAAAGGAATGTTTTACATGATTCAGATTTTAAGTGCTTAATCATTTAAAAGTCATAATATTTATTTAGAAGATAATATTAATTGCAGTTTTTTGCTGAATTCTCAATAAAGACTGTTGAATGTGGTCCACAGCATTAATCCTAGTATGCAGGAAGCAGAGGCAGGTGGGTCTCTGTGAATTCAAGTCCAGCCTTGTCTACATAGAGATTTCTAGGTGAACCAGAGCTACAAGTGAGACTTTCTCAAAAAAAAAAAAAAAAAAAAAAAAAAAAAAAAAAAAAAAAAAAAAAAAAAAAAAAAAAAAAAAAAAAAACTGAGACAGTTCATTTTGCATGTCTTATTCTACAAAAATATAGCTATAGAATAATGCACCAAAATAGTATATGTCCAAAAAAGCCATATCTATTCTGATAAAGGTTTGTAATAATGCTTTTCAGTTTCTGAAGCAAATACATTTGAAGGCCACTTCTAATCAGTTTTATGAAAGTATATACCTGTGCATAAACAACTCTTCTACATTATTTCTTGTGGGAAATTTCTTAGCCTAGCCACTTTCCCAGCTTAACCAAACTGAAATTGGTGTCATTGAAAATTGGTTGTTTGACTCCTAGAAGAAATCACCTCCAGTACTGTCCCTACCCTTCCATCCCAGCAGACACCTTAGGATTTCTCTACCAGTTCCTTTCAATCCTGGATATCATCTCCAGTTACGTCACATTCCAAAACAACAAAAAAAATTGCAAGTTCTATTGTTCAAAACACTGGGCATATTGTAATAGGCATATTCACATGTGTGGATACAAGAAGGGAGGCCTAGGGCTCAGAGCAGCTAGAAGCAATGATGTGTTCACTATATTGTAGCTATTTATCTTACTTCAACATACACTACTACTCAAGTCATAAGCATTTATTTTATAGCTGAGAAAGGTGTATGGTCTCACCATCATGTTTTGTTTAACACAAAATATAGCATATTATGACCAAAATAAACCGTCCTCTATGGTTGCATGCCAGAGCAATAAAACGTGTCTTAACTACTGACATTCCTAGTAAGACTGGCCATTTGTTTTTTTGTAAGACACTCAGAGTAAACACTAGTTTATGACATAATCTTAAATCACAGCTATAGTCTGTGTAGCCATCCCATCATGCCTTGGACCACAGTCCCAGATTTTAATGAAAACATCCTATCAGCATCACTATTTAGATATTTACTTAGCAGTTCCACTTTAAGGCTTCCTTTAGCCAATATCTTTAAAATATACAGACTCTGTATATCTCGCCATTTCCCAGAATTATGTACTAGAAATAAGTAAAAAGCTACACATAACATACAGTATTTACTGGCTTTTTCTGTTTCTTTTTCTTCTTTTTTAAATCTTAATACTAATATTGATCCCTGGCTACTTTACAGAGATGCTGCACCAAAAGAATCTCCCCTATTTTTGGAATGCCTGAGCTATAAAACTTCTCTGACCTATTAGCATTCTCAGTAAGACTGGTCATTTATTTTGCTGTAAGACACTGATACTAAGCACTAGGTTGCCATGTTTACTAGTTTATCATGTGTTTACCAATCCACTTCATTTTTGTGGGCACCAATTTTACTCTGCTTATGTTGACAAGATAGTCTGGGAATGAAAATAGCTAAGAAACTTCCTACTCTTTAGGGTCTTTGGTTTAGAATTAGTTTCCAAAGCAGATTCATTACATCACTCACTGGTAATTTACTTATCATTTAATCATAATTTATCAAATCAGATGTACTGATCATCATTAAAAGGAATCATTTATTCTTCATCCTAACCTGCTATCTGCAAATTGGATCACACAGGGACAGGTAATTAGCTTATTTGAAGTAGAGTGACACACCAAATCTAAGTGAAGATGCTCGGGCAGAACATAGAGAAAAGCAACACCACTCTCTCCAGTTTTATGTTTCTAGACTGTGCCATCATCCTGTCACATTTCTTCTAAGAATATTCCACTGTTCTTTCTTTCATTATTTATGAGTATTGAATTTTCATTTCGCCCTCGTCTTTCTTTCCTTTCTTTCTTTCTTTCTTTCTTTCTTGCTTGCTTGCTTGCTTGCTTGCTTGCTTGCTTGCTTGCTTGCTTGCTTTCTTGCTTTCTTGCTTTCTTGCTTGCTTGCTTGCTTGCTTGCTTGCTTGCTTGCTTGCTTTCTTTCTCTTCTTGTTCTTCTTGTTCTTGTTCTTGTTCTTCTTGTTCTTCTTCTTCTTGTTCTTCTTCTTCTTGTTCTTCTTCTTCTTGTTCTTCTTGTTCTTGTTCTCGTTCTTCTTCTTCTTGTTCTTCTTGTTCTTGTTCTTCTTGTTCTTCTTGTTCTTCTTCTTGTTCTTCTTCTTCTTCTTCCTCTTCCTCTTTTTCTTCCTCCTCTTCTTCCTCCTCTTCTTCTTCTTCTTCATCTTTCTCTGCCTCTACCTATCCTCCTGCTTATCCTGTTCCTCCTCCTCCTCTTCTTCCTCTTCCTCTTCTTCCTCTTCCTTTTCTTCCTTTTCCTCTTCTTCCTCTTCTCTCCTTCTTCGACACACTATTGCCATACAAATGTGGCTAGTCTAGAATTCTTGTGGACCAAGCTAGAACTCAAAGACATCCACTTGCTTCTGCCTCCCAAGTGATGGAATTAAAGACAATCACCACTGCTCACCTAGTTTCATTATTCTTATAAGCATCCTGAGTGATATGCAGTTCTGGTTGCATTTTGAATACCATCAGCAAATGAACTGCATGAGAGAAGAACCACGAGTGTTACTTTACAACTTGAAAAGCTTTGAAGCCATATGAGCTGTTGTTATTCTTTATCCCAGCCATAGTGAAGCTTTATCAGAGTGACAGAAACTTGGATAATATATAAGCTGTAATATATTGGAAAACACTATTGCTATTTGCTTCTCGGAGCTACGGGCCTGCACTCTTGGATCCACAAATGTGAACAGGCCTGCTGCTATATGCAGAGTGTTTTAAACAGCAGAACTGGCCATTATTTTGTTGTTCTGGAATGTGAAGTAACTGGAGATGATATCCAGGATTGAAAGGAAATGGTAGAGAAATCCCAAGGTGTCTGCTGTGGTGGAAGGGTAGGGACAGTGTTGGAGATAATTTCCTCCAGGCACCTATCAACCATGTTTTTGCTGTCACTGATTTTAGTCTGGTTAAGCTGGATTGGTAGTCCTGGAATGTAAGTAGCTAAGACATTTTCCAAAGGCTGTAACATGAAAGAGGTGTATGTGCGTGTGGACATTTTCAGTGAATCATAAAACCAACTATAAATGATGTGCTGCTTTGAGAGGTTGGTCAGTGTGCTAATGATCTATACGTTACTGAGATTATTGCAGACATTGTGGTGACTAGTTGATACTCATGAACCTATTTAGTGTCCATAGCAAACTTATGAGATGGTACTGTAATTTACTTGATTTTAACACATAGAAAATGATGGTTAGAGAAATATTTATTGCATACACTCTTATGTCTGTAAACAAGACAAAAAATATGTGTATTGAACACATTCTAGATCATTTGAGATTGGTGTTTTATACAATTTTATATATTATATCACTATTTGAAACCATTCTTATTTATAATACTATCACACTGATGACTTTGTTCTTTTTTTATTGGATATTTTATTTACATTTCAGATGTAATCACCTTTCCCCATTTCCTCCCCACCCATGATTTCCCCCACACTGAGGCATCCAGCCTTCACTGGACAAAGGACTTCCTCATCTACCTATGCCTGACACTGTCATCCTCCCCTACATATACAGCTGGAGCCATGGGTTCCTCCCTATGTGCTCATAGACTGGTGTTTTAGACCCTGGGAGCTCTGGTTGGTTGGTATTGTTGCTCTCCTCATGGGGCCACAAACCCTTTCAGCTTCAGTCTTCTCTCTCACTCCTCCATTGGGAGTGAGAGAACCCCATGATCAGTTCGATAGTTAGCTGTGAGCATTTACCTCTGTATATTTCAGGCTCTGGCAGACCTCTAAGGAGACAGGTATATCAGGCTCCTGTCATCATGCACTTCCTGGCATCCACATCAGCATCTACCTTTGGTTATTGCACAAGGGATGGATACCCAGGTAGAGCAGTCTCCAGATGGCCCCTCCTTCAGTTTCTGTCCCACTCTTTGTCTCCATATTTGCTCACATAAGTATTTTGTTACTCCTTCTAATATGGGCCAAAGCACCCACACTTTGGTCTTCCTTGTTCATGAACTTCATGTGGTCTGTGAATTGTATCTTAGATATTGCAAGCTTTTGGGCTAATATCCAATTATCAGTGAGTACATACCATGTGTGTTCTTTTGTGATTGGGTTACCTCACTCAGGATGATACTTTCTAGTTCTATCCAGTTGCCTAAGAATTTCTCAAATTCATTGTTTTTAATAGCTGAGTAATATTCCATTGTGTAAATGTACCACAGTTTCTGTATCCATTCCTCTGTAGGACATCTGGGTTCTTTCCAGCTTCTGGCTATTATAAATAAGGCTGCTATGAACATAGTGGAGGATGTGTTCTTATTATATGTGGGAGCATCTTCCAGGAGTGGTATAGATGGGTCTTCAGGTAATACTATGTCCAACTTTCTGAGGAACTGCCAGACTGATTTCCAGAGAGGTTGTACCAGCTTGTAATTCCACCAACAGTGGAGGACTGTTCCTCTTTCTCCACATCCTCACCAGCATCACCTGAATTTGATCTTGACCAGTCTCACTGGTATGAGGTGGCATCTCAGAGTTGTTTTGATTTGCATTTCCCTGATGACGAAGGATATTGACTTTGTTCTTAAATCTTTTTGAAGGAATTTTTATCACATATTTTATAAGTAATGTCTCTTGAAGAGAAGACATGAGTGTCACTCAACTGAACTTCCAGGACTACTGGGAAATATTAGATGAATTGAATTAATTCCCTTAATGGTGCTTAATTAAAAGCAAAGAGAGTCACAGAATTACCCACTAATAATTAAACTAAGCTTACAAATTATAACATTTAGCATGTTGGAAGCTTCTACAACTCATATTACTTTAAAGTATTTGGATTATTTTATATGTACATATAAGTGAGTTAGTAGTTTGTTGATAGAACAAATGAAATACAGAGCACCATGGAAGTCATTAAAATGGACAGAGAATCCTAAGAGTAAAATCAGAAAGGTATTAACTGTTATAATATAACTTCTATGAAATGTTTCCTCCCTAAAAATCTTAGAATCAAATTTGAAAAGCTAACATATTCCTGAATAATTTGACATATTTAATCTGAAAATTATTTTTGTATTATACAGTGATATATTCAGAAGTTGGCCTAAAAAATTCTCTTCTTTCTTCTTGTTGATATTTGTGACTTTATCACCAGGAATGATATTTTTATATCTCAACGAAAATGTTCAAACATTTGTTCAAACAAAAATGTTCAAATATTAAAGAAATTTCTTCTTTGGGTGGTGGGTCAACCAATGCCTTTTTTCAAGCTATCTCAATTCTGATCCTCACCTTCTATCTCTCACTTTAAAATAGATGAAACTTTGGCAATGATAAAGTCATAATATTTAGTATTAATTATGGCGTATATAAGTAGGCCACTAATAAAATGTAACTTTGAATATGTACATTATTTTTCAAACCCAGTTGAATATAACTTGTAAGAATCACATTTTTAATTTTTTCAGCCCATATGTAATAATTTATTATATATGTTGGAATTTTATATTAAGAATAAAGAACTTCAAAGTTATACACAAACATGAGACACTAGTTACAACAGTGCTTATTGGAATCGTTTTTATACTGAAAGAGAAATGACTGAATTAAGGCAAAGTCTATTTATATTCTTTAATGATATAAAATTATTGTTTTCAAATATTAATTGAGCTAGATGTATTTTAAGTATCATTCTGTTATAATTGCTTTTTAATATGTTTACATGAGATAAAAATGCTTAAAATTATTCATTGATGTAAAGTATAGTATATTTTCAGTACCTCTTATCTGTATTAGCCACCAAAGACAATATGTAAAATGAGCATGCTAGGATCTATGAGGTGAGCAGGTTGCATGTTTTTCTCAAGGTATATCTCATATGGTACAGGAGGATGCATAGAGTCTATAGTGATTATAGTGAATCATATGCTATCAAGACTCATTTTTGGTATAGAACATGTGGTAAAGGAGCTAAAGGGCTAAAGGTTCATGGTTTCATTCAAGTAGATATTCACAGAGAATTTAGGAGGATTTTATTCTGTGTGAAAAATCTCAAAATGGGGAAAACAACAAACCTCTGTTCTGTTCCAGAAAAGGACATATAGTAGTGCCTGAAAACTAAGTATGTGGTGGTCAGTAGTAGATACATACTTGGAAAATGCACCTAGCAGCCATTCAGAAAGATCTAGAAAGTCAAACAATTTCTGAATTTATTTGGCAAATGTAAACTCTTGGGCTTCTTTATTGTGTGAGTGGGAAACACTTAGATATTATATTCTTGCTGAATCACTAGAACATAAGCTGTAAAGAATTAAAAAGAACAAAAAGCCTCTGCAGCAATATGTAGTATGGATTGAAGATATAAAAACCTGACTTAAGGCTGGGGGGGGGGGGTGGTATCCATCAGCAACACTCATCACTAAGCAAACCAGGCAATTATTTACAGATTATTTACCTCCCCCAAACATAACTTTTCTTTTTATGCACCTAGGGACAGTTTTTCTGTGGCTCCCAGGTAATTCTAATATCCATTTTAGAAAGAGAGCAAAGCCATTCTTATTGGGTCTGAAAGCAGAGATCTAGAGACTCTTAGAGGCATATTATCTGTCCTGAATTGGTCTTGGGACAAATACATAAGAAGATGAGTCCCAAAGGTTGAGCCTCTGGGACATGAAGTGCCTCAAACAGAAGTTGCCTTGTGGTAGATATGAGGAGCACTAGGGAAGTAGGTGATATTGTGTGCTGTCAGGTGTCACTTTTACAATGTTAGGAAACACTATTACAAGTATTATAAATGAAAAGCATACATCGAGAGTATCCTTCAAGTGGAACATGTTTTATAAAATCAGATTTAGTTTCCGGACTTATTTCTTTCCCTTATCTTTCTCTTCCTAATGTTTTTCCTGTCCACCAGTGCATGTACTAACCTGTATCAGCTTATTTAGTGGTAGGTGTCCAGAGGCTTCTGTCTTTAAAATGTGAGCACACTCCAGTAGTCATTCACAAAGAATTTGTAGTTGAAGCCTTAGTAAAATTAATAGCTTATGCAGACATAGCAGTGGATATGAATCAGTAGCAAGAACCTTGACATGGTATTTGTTTGTTTTCATGAGCAAATATTGGTCGCATATATAGATCAATGCAATGTAGTCAACTCTGCTAAACTTGGAATCCAGGTAACTTTATTAAATGACTTTGGTATAGCAGCACTGAAATTTCTCTGTTGGTCACGTCTCATGAATGGTTACCTCACTCCTGTAATTCTGTTGTACCATAAAAGAACTTTCCTAGAGAGCATCTTCCTGGTGGATTTTCTTAATGAGATAAAACTGATCTAATTAACACAGATCACTTGATCCTGTGGAATACCATCACCATGCCCTTTTAGAGTTAAAATAGTTAAATACATTTTTAAATTGCAATAAGTTGAGTATTGTACATTGCCAGTACATTATCTGTAACTTTCTACCTTCTGGTTTGACATAGTGAAACAAAGCCTCACAATTAGACTAGATATTCAGAAGTCTCTTCAGGTCAGTAAGTCTTCCTTGCATTCTTTTGGTCCTTCTTCCTCTTCTTATTTCTGCTCTAAATATCTGTATTACTCTAAAATAATGCTTCCAAACCTTCCTAATACTGTGACTGTTTAATACAGTTCCTCATGTTATAATGACCCCAACCATAAAATTATTTTATTAATACTTCATAACTGTAATTTTGTTACTTTTATGAATTGTAATGTGAATATTTGATATACAGGATATGTGATATATGACCCTTGTGAATAGGTGTTTTGATTCCCCCCACACACAACTGGTCACGAACCACAGGTTGGGAACCACTAAAGCTTTCTATCAGTTTATGTAATATGAGTCAGAATTACATTTTGTAGGAAGTGTACACTGTGAGTATAAGATTGCGAAAACATTTTGTCTAGTGAATACAAGTTATTAAGAATAATTGTTATTTAATTGATTCCAAAATGTTCTGTCCTGTAAATCAAAATTTAAAGGTAAGTGATTGTTTAGGTAACTATATTAACATGGAAATGGGATAAAGGGTTCACAAACAGACTGACTTTGAAGAGACAAGATTTAGTAGGAAGATCCTGTTCAGATCTAATATAACCAAGTAACAGGTGAGGTGCTGCTACAGTAGCCACAGTTTATGGGACACATATTGGGAAAACCATGCAGATGACAGCTGTTTTATGGGCTCTATCCTCTTCAGATACACTTGAGACCTCTGTCTTTCATCATGTGCCCAAAAGGTTTTGTCACTGTCTTTTTCCTGTACATCTCCCCAGTGGAAATCAAGCTTATCATAATAGTATACACACAAGCTCTAGCCACCCTTCCTCTTCCCTTCCGTGGATCTAGGCTATCCTCTGGCTATAAGAGAAGGTAAAACTGTCTTGGCCTCTGAACATTCTTGAACTCCCTCTTCTGCTTTTCTATTTCCGACCAAGTTGTTGCAGGTATCCTGTTTCTGATCTATTTTTCAGAGTCCTTGCCTGGACATTTCAGGGACATGTCTAAGGTAGCTCAACTTGAAGGTGTGCCATAAGGGAGAAAGCAGGTTCCTAAACATAGGTTGCTTTTGTCTTCTTACTGAATGTTCTCTTTCTCTTTTTGTATTCCGTAGCATTATTAGCCTTCTCGTTTCAAGATCTTGAGTACAATGTTATGACTAATATCCCTTTAAAATCAAAACTCTCTATTTAAGGAAATGATAATCAGTGGAAAGAAATGAAGCCAATTAGTTACATGCTGCTTAGTGTTTTTCCCTGTGAGACATGTTTCCTTGATGTCCACAGAAACGTCATATTAATTAGAGTTAAATTAGACAAATGATACCTCATGTCTCTGTTTGCTTTATATTGTGTTCTCTCTGTAATCCTAATTTAAAGGAGTTTTAGTTGACCAACCAAATTATATCAAACCTGAGTTATCTGAAATTGTAAGAATTTCCACAATACTGGTTTTCTATAGATACAGCCCATCAACAGTTTTGTCTTGCTAATGTCTGGCTCTACCTAACAAATTGTCCTAAAGAGAAAACTTGTCCTCAGTAGTGCATGTGATTAAGGATGGCCAAGACAGTTTGTTAGTCTTAATTACTGCACTTCTATAAACTTATCACCATAAGAGCACTTTGGACACAGTACCTTGGCTTTAGAAAGCCAGCAACTTAAAACACAATATAATATCAAACATTGAAATCATTGCATTCAGTTGTATCAGGTAAAAATTAGGAGCCTCTGGCTCTTCTTCTTCTACCATAGTAAATGACAGTCTACTGTATTCTTAGAGCTTCTATGTGTACTGTGAATGTATTATGAGATTGTACAGTGAATATAGCTAGATACAATAGTAGACATATTTCATTTTACCTACTATGCTCATCTTCTTATTCCTGTGTGTTTGTAGCTTCCTTGTCTTGCATTTGGAAAATAGGCTTTCTGTGTTAAACAGTAGTTTCCTATCATTAAATTTTATTTGTATATATTTAATTATATATATTAATATTTACATTATTTAATACATATCAATATATATTTTAATATTCTTTTGTTTCTTATCTTCAGGAGAATTATAAACGAATGGTTGCATTTAATCGAATAAATGTTCATTACCCATCCCTCTTGATGCACTTGTGTGTTTTGCCCTCATCTGTGATGTCATTCTTTGTGATATCCTTGTTTGTGGGGTTTTAGTCAAGCTTTGTATTACACTTTTAGTTATATACTTCTCTTTCCTTCTTTAGAGCATGGCTAATGTTTGGGAAGCATGCACACCAAAATATGCTAGACTATTCATCTAGTTCTTTTCATCTTTTGCCAATGTAGATAGGAAATGCCTGTTTCATGTTCTTATGCCTTGTGAAGATAAAATATTCACCTTCCCCGAGCATTGCAGGAATCATGGAATTTAGCCCTCTATTACATATCTCCCAGTGGCTATCTGCCAAGAATTGGCAGCATCAGTCTTAGAATTGGTCCAGCCACAAAAATTAGTTACACAGCATGCATGTCTACTGAAAGAATTATCAAAATATGTATTAATTTCCTTCATAGAACAAAGACATTCCTTTTATGGTTTGGAAAGTCTGGGCAAATGCAGCCTTTAACCACATGGCAAATATTCATTTCAGATTTTAAGAATCTTTAACTTTCCCTCATTCTTTGGGAAGAGAAACAGAACAGTATCCCTTACAAAGGCTCCCTTAATAAAGGAGAACTGGCAACTGTTTTAGGGTTATTAAATATATAATGGGTATGTGCATAGTCATCTCATCCATTGGCCCTTCATTTCTTTCCTATACTCCTGCAAAAAAGAATTTAAAACAATTTAAATGACAATTTAAACAGATTCAGACTGATCAATTTTGAAATATAGGAGGGAGATCAAAAGGCTCAAAATTGACAGTATTGTGACAGTTTGGGGGCTTTGGTAATTAGGGACAGTTACTAGAATTTTTTTCCTTATTAATTATGTTTTATAGATGAGATTGGTTTTATTTTTATGATTTTATTTTTATTTGGTACTGACAAGGGCATATTTTTCATCAATTTACTTCCCTTGAAATGGTAGAAAGAGAAATAAGAAAGCTCATAATGCCAGGTTTGTTTTCCGAAAAGTGTTATCATTAGTTTTTTTAAATCCTTCTCACTGTTAGTCCATTTCAAATATTTTTAAGTATTTCTTACTTCTCATTGTAATTATCTCATTTACATTTCTATCCATGGATACTACAGTTGTGATATTGAACAGAGCTGGTAGAACCCATTTGTATTCCTAATTTTTCCTACATATACATGCCCCAGTCTCTTGTGTTTCTATCAAAAAGCTGAATTCGCTAATGAGGAGTCACTTCCTATGACGAGATTGTAAAGATGCTTCTCTTTCATTTCTCCTGAACCATTGTGTAATCATATAATTAGATAGAAACATGCAAAAGTGGAATAATATTTGCAAAATAATTTGTCTCTATCTCATGTATTGACAGTGAATAAAGAGTAAATCTAAATGATTTTTCCCCTCTGTCTCTGAGCCTTTGTCTATCTGTATGTGTGTCTGTCTATGTATCTATGTATCTATCTATCTATCTATCTATCTATCTATCTATCTATCTATCTATCTTTCTACCAGTCTATATCATCTACCTACTACCTACCTACCTGCCTGCCTTCCTGCCTACCTGTCTGTCATCATCACTTGTCAAATAACAGTAGCATTGAGATTAGCTGGTTTTTCAATCTGCAAAGCAATCAAACTGGGTTAGAACATGTTACAGGTATTGCAAGACATTAGGTGGAAGCATGATGGAGAGCAAAGTTTCATGACAGCAATGAACAAAAAAGATACACTGTTGCTATTTTTTTGACCTAGAGTTTGAAGATTATATTGAAATTAAATATTAACTAGAACTAGTTATAGCTGTTGTCAGTGATACCACTAAAGAACAGTAGGTGATAAAATTTGTACATTCATTAAAAGAAAAGAAAGAAAAATGGAAACATAAAGTGTTCTTGATATTAAAACATTTTTCAGACATAACAATTACAAATCTTAAATATAGCTAAAGGCAATATTCTCACCAATCAAATATGCTCATCAATCAAAAACTCTTGCTGCATGACCAGTTTATGTCTTGTAGCCCACAACCTGTAACCAGCTCCAGGGGATCTGATGCCCTGTTCTGGCCTCTTCAGATCACTGTACATATGTATACAGACATTATATATCCACAGATGAAAATAGAACTATTTAAAAAGCAATTAAAATACTAGTTTACAAGCCACTATCATTAATGTTTTCACATACTGTGCATAATTTAAGTGTTTTCTTATCAGATGTCCCTCGGAATTCTACATTATGCTTTTGTACTTTTTCATTGACTCATAAGTGTTTTTCATATCATGGGATAAAATAGTTCCTTCTTATATGTACTATTTCCTATTTATATTTTATTTTAACATAAATGCCTCTATTATTAATATTAGTGCTACTTGTATGTATTCTGCCTATATTCTTCTGCTAATCAGATTACACAATGAATATTTTTGTATATGAATGATCATCATATTCATCTACATCTTATGTCATCACCCTGTGACTGATTTTTAGATTTGAAAATATAAGATAGGAAAGAAGTGTTTTCAGAGAGGAGAGAAATATGACTGCTCAAAATAGTCAACTGAGATGGAGACTCTGGAAAACTTCATTTTCCACTCTTTCTTCTTTAGTAACCATAAGTTGGTGCCTCCTTATAAACCTCTTTCCCTGTGACTTGGGAAGCTTCTCAAAGTTCCTTTTCACAAAATGAAAATCTACATTACAAGACAATGTGTGAATGCCCCTGTGGCATTTCCCCCTTCTTGTTTCCTGCTGTGCCTCCTAATTCCAGGCTATATTTCTTGTCTCTTTAAGATTTCCTAGAACATCCCTTAAATGTCACTAATTTTAATAGCCTAGCCATGGCAGTGCTGCTTTCTGGCAACATCCTGATAGTGACATCAAAGCAAAGTGCTAGAATTTTACTTACTTTGATTGATGAGCTTTTCGTTACCGTGGACAAATTGGATTTTTAAATACTGGTAATAAAAATTAATGTGTGATGTTGCTTTTTGGATGTTATTGGATCTCTGCCTTAATTCAGGTTTCAGCAATGAAAGCACTAAGAGATAACAGACCTTGACCACAAAGTTACCCTCAAAAGCAGAAGGTGGTTGCCTTGGGTTTTTTCACCTTCCTACATTGATACTGTGGATGAGGCTGTGTACTGTGAGGGAGCAGTGGAGTCGGGTCATAATCTATTTCAATATTGCTGCTAACTGGGGTGTTTATTTCTTCTTATTTCAGCACCTCCCAGATTTACACGAACTCCGGTTGATCAGACAGGGGTCTCTGGAGGAGTTGCATCATTCATTTGTCAAGCTACAGGAGACCCAAGACCTAAAATTGTCTGGAACAAAAAAGGAAAGAAAGTCAGCAACCAGAGATTTGAGGTATTAGGTCCATTGTTCTGTTTCTCTGGGGAAGAATGCATCTATTCTCTCTGCTCTGCTATGAGGTGTCACAAGTACTGAGTTGTGACAGTGATGTCACCTGCAATAAGCCTTGTAACTAAATGTATTTATTGAATATAGAATGTGGTCATTGAAGTTGCTGAGTTTTGTATCCACTTGTGTAAGGATTTAACTAGAATCTGAGGATTTTTTTTTGAGTGCGTATCTGAGATTCTGGTTTCTGTTGCCAGTAAGGTGCATAAAAGGTCACAGATTTGTCTGCTAGACACATCTTCAGACTGCTTCTTCTTAAGATTGCTAGGTAGAAACTCATATCCTCATTTTCCCAAGTCTAAAGGACACATGAAAATGTATGTCTTTCTAGAACTTTCTATCTTCCTCAGTGGTACTGAGTGGCATGATTATATCTGAACACAATATGTGGATGGGTAAACAGTGTCAACATGTTTACGCCAAACAGATCTTAAATTTTGTTGTTGAAATGGGATCAATTGTATTCAGTCCTATAGCTTAACTTCAGGATTATTTTCTTGGAAGGGGATTTCAGTCTCTGTTACCAAGTCAAGAGAGGAGAGCGGATTAAAAATAATAAGTATCAACTTAACCCTGTGGACTATAATAAGAAATTCCCTTCTGTGTTTTGGTGTAAGTACCACGTACAAGAAACAAGCCAGACAGAGTAATTATTCAGGGAATCTAATGGAGACTTTTTGTCTTTCTTCAGGAAAAAGTACACAATGATGCTAAGTCATTTCAGTATCAGGAGGAAGTGTGAGATATATAAATCTGTTCATTCTGAAGCACATCACACTCATAAATGAAGATGCCCAGAGTGTACTATGATTTTTAGGGGACACCAAGAATCCCGAGCTATCCCAAATTATAAAAACTCTCTTCCATTTTGTGTGATTTTTCTAATAGATTTCAGGGCCTAGTTCACAGTTTGGAAAATTGATTACAATCTCTGGTGAACAGTAAAATCAGAACCAAAACCTCAGAATACTGTATCATCATTGTTCAGGGTGTTCAGAGCAGATTCATGTTTATAAAAATTCTGATTAGAAATAACGGTGAAACTTAAAATTTGAACTTCAAGTCATAACCTATAATTTTACAAATTTAGAAATAAATTTTATTTTTTACATGTTTGAATTTAAGATAAGGTGGTTTAAACTTTTCTTCAAGGAAATTTCTACACAATACACAAACTGACATGTTGTTTGTGCGAATTTTAGATATATGACCTTTTTTTCCTTTTAAGTTAAAAGTTTTTTTTCCCCCAAGAGGAATGCTCTTTGATATGCTTTCTGTTGACATTGACCTACTAAATAAATCTCATACAAATAAATGATTGGATCATATAGTTAAAGCAGGAGATCTTCTTTGTACATACTTACTAATGAGAATCATATAAACATGGAGGCAGATGTTCACGTGTCTCCACCAGTCAAAGACAGTTTATATATCTACGTTGGGTATTGGGTTACACTTCTGATTGAGCATTACCAAACGTATAAAGCCTTTGACTAACACTTAAAAAAAATTGTATAAAAGGAAAAGGGGACATGGGTTAGGGGTTTTCTAGGGAGGGGAAATGGGGAGAGGGGATGGCATCTGAAATGTAAATAAAATATAAAATAAAAAAATGGAAAAAAGAGAATCATATAAACAAATTCAGGGAAGATTGTTTTATATAAAACAACTGTGCGAAGTGATACCAAGTCTTGGGCTGAAAATACTTAACCAAATTTGTAGTACACACACATACACACATGTACATGGGTGCACACACACACACACACACACACATACATACATACATACACACACACACACACACACAGAGCACGAGTACACCCTGTACTCCTGTTGAGTAATAGATGAGACTGGTTGTGCTGCATTCTGTCAATGCCACATATAGTACTTGGCACATAGAAGCATGCATTGACTGCTTTCAACATGGGATTTAGAACACTGGCTTTTAATGCATGACAACATAAAAAAGGTTTCATTATACAATAATGTTTATGAATATACAATGATATTTAATGTAAGATTAATTTAAATTTGTATTAATGATCTGCAAACATTTTTCTGTATTAAACTGTGGTATACTCCAAGTATTTATATATATATATATATAAATATATATATATATATAAATATATATATGTGTGTATATATACATATACATATATATATATATATATATATATATATATATAATTGTGGAGTATTGAAGAAGGAGTCTAGTAACTGGAACTTGTGTCTCTTAGATACATAATAGATTCCTTTTAAATGTGTTCTTAATCAAGGTGAAAATATATAGTGGGGTTTTGAGAAATCAAGCATTCTGAGTATTTCTGAATTCACAATTAAAGTGGAATCCATAAAGAAGCTAAAGTGAATACAATTAAAATATGCAATATCCTTTCTCTGCATGGTAATACATGCACACAGAAACAGGGATTAAGCTCCTCATAGATTTGATAAAAAGTTTCAGTTTATTTGCAGTCAAGGGCACATGGAAACACTCCAGAAGCACAGTGTCTCAGTAAGCAGCTGCTGGAAGACATCATGGAATGGAATGGTACTGTTCCTGACTGCTGTACATACATACCACCACCATCGTGGTTTGCAGACTTTGTGCTGGTTCATTTAGCTGCTCTTAGTACCAGTGTTGCTCTTCCTTCACAGTGGAGCTCACAGTGACAGTGAATTCAGGGTTTGTGCTTAGCACACTGATGTTTGGTCTGGTGAGGCAAGCCTCCATTTCATGGGAAGAAGGCCATAAAAAGGCAGAACATGTTAAGCTGGAACAAATACTGGAATGATTTATGACAAAATTAATGCAGGCTGCCAAGCTTTGGGTTGGCTCACTTGTTGGCTGCCTAAGTACTAGATTTATGCAGTTTCTCCTTGTGGTTTGACCATATATATTGTTAAGAACAAGACCCTTTAAACGGACAGAAATATTTGTGGTGACAAGCATTATGTTTTAAACGGGTCCACGTCGGCACATGTGTTGCCAAAGTGAGTCACTGAAGTTTATCCATCATAGCTATGGTGTGCCTGTGTAATTACTAAGCTTGAGATATGTTAATGAGGGAATCATGGTGGGTTTTGGTAGGGACTAGGAATCTATATTTTTGAATTGGTTGTTTTATGACTTTCGCTTGGTACAAGCTATATACATGTGATCCATTGTCCTGCTGTCCCACATTATTAGAATTCAGTGCTTTATCAGAATGATGCCTAGTCTAGTCAGAACCTAATGGCTGGCTCTCTACTGCGCTGAGAAGTTTAGCTGAGAGGTAGATGATTGTAACAACACCTGTGACAGCTATTGTTTCCTCTAATAGGTAATAGAATTTGACGATGGATCTGGATCAGTTCTCAGAATACAGCCCTTAAGGACTCCACGGGATGAGGCCATTTATGAATGTGTGGCCTCAAATAATGTGGGAGAAATAAGTGTGTCCACAAGACTCACAGTTTTACGTGGTAAGTGCTCAAGTTCATGGTTGATGTATCATGGCAGCAGTTCTGTCTGTCAAGTTCTCTTTCAGAGAACAGTGATGTGCTGTGATCACAGGAGGGAAGAGCTCCAGTGGAATGTTGGGATGTGCCAAATGTTCGTCAGACAGTGGGTATCTTCTTGGTTCTTGAAGGAATGTTAATCAAGAAAAGAAAGTAAGAGTGAAAAAAAGTTTTTGTTTTAAATGACAGAGGCCATTTTAATTTTGACGAGGATATCTAAACAGGAAAATGTATGGATCACTCCATTGATAGCATCACTTGTGTCTAGTCTCCGTTGGGATTCCTACTGCTGCTGTTTTCTGGTACATACTAAACAAGTTGACACTGATGGTTACAAAATTAAAGAAGCCATCCTATGCAAATGTGAGCTAACTTCCCTAAAATGATTGATTGAAAAAAAGAAAGAAAAGAAAGGTGAACTTCCTTCCTTAAAAGGATTGATTTTAAAAAAGGAAATACACATTTTATTGATTTATTTAAAAAATAATTATTGCAGTTGTTTTTTGCACTGATACCCATTGATGAATAAAATGTTATGGTAGATACTTTTCTCTGTGTGTGTGTGTTGCTTATGCAGCCTGTTAAAGCATGGCATGGTCTGCTTATTTTGTAGAGTACCTTTACCATGACAGTGCTATTGTATAAAATTTGGATCCTTGCTATATTTCTAGTCCTGATTCTTTAGTAGAGATATAAGCATATCCTAACTGGGAAGCTAGTAGAAACATCATTATGGTAATGTTTTGCACATCTTTATCTTCTTCTCTATTATATTGTTTTCTTGTTTCATGCTTCAAAACTGTTTGCAAAACTTACAATAGACAATTTTTCTAAATACAATTTTACAAAATTTAAGAAGAAATTAACTGAGTAAGAGAAGTTTCCAAGTGTTGTAAAGACGAAGACACCCAGAGAATAGACCATTAGAAAGATAGATGCTGGGAGGAAAATTGCAAGGATTTCGGAGTTCAGTGCTAGAAGTTTCAAGGCTCTAGCAGGATGCATGCGTGTGAAAAGTCAGATCTGATAAGAAGGCATATCAGCTCCTTGTAAAAGTGAGGCTTCTGCCACATTCCTTTGCTGCTGTTCTCAGAGCCCAGGAGTATAGCCCAAAAACTGAATTGAAAATAGAGTCCCATACTAAGGAATAAGGGATCACAATAAAGCCCCTATACTTCAGAAAATATGCTCATTGCAGGTTAACCCAGAAATGCATTCTTTCATAACCGTATGTATTCAAAACCTCAAATTCTAAATAATTGCAGACAATTTCAATCCATCATGAAGCTCAGACAATGAGGGTATAAATCTTAAGACTTGGGGCCCATAATGTATGACATAAAATATATTTTAAACTTTAAAAAGTATTTAAAACATTTGCAGAGATAAAAGGAGGAATAAAATCTACCAGGCAGCTATAATATCTTGTAAAATAAAGTGTAGACAGTTATTAGAATTCAGATGTAAAATTTTAATGGAGTGTTCATCCATGTTTATAGATGGTGTACTCATACTATGGCACTGGGTATATGTGAATCTATGTGTGTGTTTGTAATATAACCAGGCTGGGAGCTAGATTCAGTCTTCACACATCTATATCAGAGCAAGTCTCAGACTCATCTGTGATATTCCTTTAAACTTCGAACAACCAATTGATTCTTTTAGCAGGTAGAAAGTGTATTACAAAGGTAAAATAAAATAATTAGAAACTTTTTAAAAATCATGTAAGCTCTTTGAGTTTCTGCAAAGGAAATAATAATATATGTCATTTGCTTGTCTTAGTTATTTCTTATTTCCAGAATATATTAACAAAATGTTTACAGGAAGTATAATTTTCCTTAGAAATTCATAGAGATTTATGTTTTTCTGTTTTCTGGCTGGCTGGACTCTTGTTGCGTCTGCTTTAAACAGTTCATCACTGTGTAAACAAATGCATTTGAAAACTTCAGTGTGATCTTGACTTTCTACATGACTATTAATCATATGCTTTTCATTTGAATGAAAATCCACGCTTCTAGCAAGATGTTTAATCTTCCATTCTTAGATATTCTTTAGCTGTTCTGCAAATGTTTCAATGGAAAACTCAAAGTTGACGTTGAAATGTGAAAAAGTAGAATGTCCCCAATGGCATTCTTTCCATTGCCTTTTCATGAAATCATGGAGGAATCATGGAATCATCTTTGCTTCTCAGAGTCACCTCTTTATCTTTTCTACATGCTGACAATTCTTTCTACTACGAATAGTCTTAGTAATAGGCCAGCAATAAACGGGTGTTTATGGGCTTAGAACGTTGTGAAGAGTTAGGGAGGGGACTGTGTCTGTGTTCGAGCTAATGAGCCTTCTTATCGGCTTGAGTTTACTTTCTCTTGCGAATCCTGTTGGCAGATATTCAAGCGTTCTCATGCTGTAGGATATGGTGACCACTTTACCCTTGCTGTCCAGTGGCCCTCATCACAGGCCTGTTTCAGCTACATGGGTCATTTATTTCCTTCCCACTTTGCTGACAAATGCCAAAAATGTGCCAACTGTCAGGATGGCTTTTGTCTAAGTAGGATGGATGGAGAGCACTCATTTATTTCAAACGGGCTCCAAAAGAACCTAAGTAATTGGATATTCAAATGTCTGACCTGTGTGGCTAAATGCAGAAGACATTACTATAATACCCTGACCACCCATGTGCACTGAAGAGGCATTTCAGGGACACTTTCCCTAAAGAGCAATTTTTCCAATTGCCCTCACTTTTAAAACCATTTTCACAGGACAGACACCTTAAGTCCCATGGCTGACCATGTCCTGGGATGAGATATTGAACAGTTAAGCATATATCCTGTAGTAAGAGGGGCTCAGAATGGGCACTGCAGGGTGCAGGATGAATGTGGTCATTCAGGTTTTTTAATATTATTATTATTATTATTATTGCCTTCCATTTCTGTTGTTGTGTAAGCACAAGCACATATTGGCACTAGTTTCCTGGCATGTTAGGAGGCTTTGCATGATTGCTAGATGCATATAGTTCTTCCAAAGCAGGCTGCAAGTGAAGGCTTCAGGGGCCACTAAGAGCTTAGTGAAGTTTGAGGCTTATCCACTGTGGGATACCACTAAGGACAATGGATTAAATATAAGACTTGTAGGTTGGTTTGTGCAAGGGACCAGAAAGTACATCTTATGTGTAGGAATTGCCACCCAAATGAAATTGGTTCTCTGGATCCTGACTTGATTGCCTGTGAGGTTTTCCTGATATCTGCAGGGAAACATAGAAATATATATAATGAAACTGGGAGTGAGCACATTCTACTGATGTATGTTATCAGCCGCTGGGCAGATAAGACTGCCCTGGGAAAGTCTCTTCTCACTATTGAAAAATCCAAGAATGTCTGCTGCTTTAGGGCTGGAGGAAAGGGCTCAAGAATCCTTTCTTCCTTTCTCTTAAAGGAAGTTCTAGAATAATTGAATCTTTCTTTTCCTGAAAGCATGACTAAATATCGTAAATGTTTCTTGAGCTTATTATTTTTTGGAGGGGGGGGTGGTCTGAAAATACACACTTCTTCAAACTAGTAACACAGAGTAGGCATTATCTAAATTTTGTGGCTTATGTCCAGATATTTGCCCATATACAAATAGTGCCATCCCCAAACCCCTGCCAGCACAATATCCGCATCACAACAACTAAACAGAAATATCGCGTGGCTTTCTTCATCTGCTCATTGAAAACTAGCTTTTTCATAGAATGCATGCCGAGTACAGCTTCTGTCTAATATGTTAGCATGCCAAATCTGAGGCATTCCATTTACACATTTTTACAAATACAGTTCAGTAAGTGATACTTTTTTATATATCACTGGATACGGACACCATTAGGTATTAGACAATGCAGAGTACTTATGCCCAGGTTGTGGTCATTTGAGCTCCCATGCTGGCTCTGTGACACAAATATATGATGTTCTTATTCAATCTGCCCATGTCCCTGTTCTTTTAGTTATTCCTCTTCTCTCTCTCTCTCTCTCTCTCTCTCTCTCTCTCTCTCTCTCTCTCTCTCTCTCTCCCTTAACTCATTTGTACCAAGAACCCTTAACTTGGGGATCCGATCAGTCAGATCCCTTCTCAGCTACTGTTCTGTGATTCAGCGACATGCCTAATTCGGGAAGTCAGTTCTTGCAAGATGGAAAAAGCATGTTCCCCTGAAGGTGACTGTTACTGAGATAGTAAAACAGAGTGAGCAGTTTGGATGAGATGAGGCAGCATTGCATTGTAAAACACAGAGCGATGTTTGCATAATATGTCTGTTCAAAAAAAAATATAAGCCATTATAGCTGTTGTTAAGAAAAAAGGAACGTGAACAACCTTCCCCATCATTCAGGGAGGTGGCAGTGAAGCCTGTGCCTTTGTGCACTATCCTGCGATCAGAATTAGCATGTTCATTACAGGCTCATTTTATTAATGCCTCTTTTTGAAGATGAACACAGTTGTCCCTGCTGTGAAAATGGTACTTTGCCGTTTATGTTATAAAGTGATCTCGGCTGGGGATCCAGGCTAGGAACATTAAAGAACAAAGCACAGCTGCTTGACTGTCACACAAAAGGATTTTTATGAAAGACTGAAACAAAAGGAAGGGTGGCCAGCACAGAACAAACTTGCTGACAATTACGGTACTGAGGGAAGACTATTTGAAAAAAAGCTTATGAAATAGTGAAGTGTTTGGAATAAATTGATAATAAAATGATAACATGTTCCTTTATAATGCTGCCTTCCTGCTAGAAAAAGGTGGCAGAGGGCAGAGTCAGGTTATAGAGAGAGGAACTGCTGACTTTTCAGCAGTTTGATCTTTAGGACTTAAAAACAAAACTCTATTTCGTGTCCCGAAGGCAGCTCCTTTAAACTGTGTTGTGAGATTCCGGTAAGAGGAAAGGTTAAATGTTCTCCTTTGGTGATGTGTATGCCACTTGAGGGCTGTCCCTGTTTGCTTGTCATTTCTTCTCATCAGTACTGTTATGTGGACTGTCCATGCTCCTTCCCCACAACCATCATCACATTCTTCTCCTCACCAACATCATGTCTTAAAAGAGAATAAATGCCATTATAAACAATTATGTTCACAAAAGAATAGCTTTCTTCTCTTTACCTCATAATAAAATATTTAATGATTTTGAGATGCATCTAAAAGCCATATGAATGATAACTAATAATTGACTTAAAGAGATTGAGGCAGTGTTGAGCCAAAAAGGAACTTGGTATCCTAGTTTCTGTCACTTTGTTCATTGTTTGAGAAAATGACATCTAGAGAGCCTGAGATTGGGTCCTACAGCTAAGATCTTTGGGGGTTTATCTGATGCTTTTATCGTGGAAGAATGACATTTTTCTGATAGTTAAGTCTACAGTTGATCATGAGTGTGATGATAATTCAGAGTATGGTAAAATACTATTTCTATGATGCATCATGGGAGAGAGGAGATGTGATCATGAAAGCTTAGAGTATAGCCAGACAGAGCAAGTGTAATAGATTGTAAACCACAGAGACCTTACATGTCTAAGAAATGATTCTCTACTTGTCAAGAACATGAGGTGGAGTATCAGTCAGGGTATTCCAGAGAAAGAAAACCAGCAGCATTGCCAACAGAAATCCCAATTGTAAGGTGTTGGCTCACATGATTAATGAGACTGACAAGTCCAACAATCTGCTAGGTGGATTGGCAAGCTGGGCACCCAAGAGTCTGGGTGGTATGTTTCTATTCCCATAGCCAGCAGGCTTGAGGCCCAGGAAAAGCAGATGCTTCAGGTCATGTGTGAATAGGAAAGGCTGGTGTTCTGGTTTGCAAGCTAGAGGCAAAAAGAGTTCTTCCTCGTTTGTGGAGTGCTTACACATTTTTATTTAGTGCTACCCTAACATAAGGGAGAGAAATCTATTTTTACTTGGTGTCCTGAATTACAACTTAACCTTGTTCAAAGCAACCTCACCAAGAATATTTGAAGAAATATCTATGCAATCTGTGACCTATACAAGTTACCCAAACTAAGCCATCACAGACAGACGCACTAATTCAAACTGGAATAAAATGTCTCATAAGACAACTGGCTTAGGTGATTTATCTATGTCAATGAGGAACAATGTGTGTGTGTGTGTGTGTGTGTGTGTGTGTGTGTGTGTGTGTGTGTGAATATGATAAAGGCAACAGAGACCATCTCTGTGAGTTGGAATTTGCAAAGGAATTTACTACAGAACTCAACAATTCATGTCAGTTTTACATAATGTTTATACTTTAATGCTGGATATTTAGCTAGCTTTCACTAATAAAATTGGGAAGATTTTTTTTTAAAACTTCAATATCATGGCTTTCAAAATTAGTTTTATTTTAAGATGCTAATTAAGATGCAGCTTTAAAAGTTGTGCATGCATAATTTATTGGGATTTTGGGCACAGATATACCAAATACCTTATCTCAAGCTTAATTATCAGAGTCCTAATTACATATTTTCTTAGAAGAGCAAGCAACTTATTTTATCCTATTAAAAAACAATGAGAGGCTGGAGACATGGCTCAGTGGGTAAGGGCACTTCCATATAAACAGGAGCACTTGAGTGCAGATACCAGCTCTTAGGTAAAAAGCCTGGTATGGTGAGGAATAGAGACAAGAGGTTTATTGGAGGTTCCTGGCCAGCAACCTGGTTCATTGAGATACCTTATATTGAGGGAATAAGGTAGAGAGTGATACAACAGGCCTCCATTCAAGTGGGCATAGTCATGTACCGTTTCCTACACATGCTTATAACTCACTACTATAACACACACACACACACAGACTTATGAATTAACAGCCACACTGACACACTAAATTAAGTGATATAATACAGCCAAGTATTCTTAACCTATTTTTTTTTTTACTTAAGAAAACTTTTTGATAGAGGACATTTTAATCTTTTTTTTCTCTTCTCCAATTCCTCCCAGTTGCTCCCCTCCTCCCTACTCAGCACTTTGTTGTTTTTCTCTTTCTTCTTAAAGAAAGTGAAAAGCAAACAAACAATACACTATAGAAATCCAAGAAACACACACACACAAAAAAAAACCCACAAGGCAGAAATGCAAACAAGCAAAATACCAATAAAACAAACATATGCCAAAACGACAACAGGCATGGGCCTCTGTGTTTAAAATATTTTACTTAAGATGGTAAGAAAAGTAAGATTAAAAAATTTTAAAGACTTTTAAAAAAGAAAAAGTAAAATACTCTTAACTATGACCTTTAAAAATTAGTTTATATTTTTATTTATATCTTAAACGTTTCATGTCATTTCAATATCTTTAACTGTAACCCTTGATGGCTAAACTTTATTTTTTACATTAAATAGCATTTTTTTGCCAACATTTAGCTTGTAGGATGGTTTTAACAACTAAAATATTTTGGTCATATGGACTGGTGTCTATGACCAGGTTATATTGACCCTGCTTTGTATTTTCACAGAAGTAGTTTCTTTATCAAGCTATAATGGTGACACATACCTGTGAATACAGCATTGGATTGACTGAGGGATGAGCACTGTACTGGAGAGGCTGAGGGAGAAGGATCACTGTAGGGAGACTGAGGGAGGACTCAATATCTACTCTTAGGAAAACGTATAAAATAGAAGAATGAAGTGTGATGCAAATAAGAGTAGAAATTTAATATCATTGGTTTGAAGATGTGTGTTCAGCCCTTGTACACTGCTTGGCTTTGACTGCTTGTGCATCTGTGCATGCTTATGGCTAGCCAGAGTTGGGGTATGAACAGGGAAACTGGACACTGGAATTTCATTAGAGGAGCATAGGAGTTATAAAAATTATGGGTTTTAATAAATCTATTTGTCATTTTTCATGTTAATACATTATACAAGTAAATAAAACATTCTGTGAATGAAATATTTATATACTTATACATATACACAGGTATAAATGTTTAATTTATGAGGCATATGTTCGTGTGTGTGTGTGTGTGTATGCACATATATTTGGGTGACATGCTTAACTTCAAAATGTTTTCTACTTTTGAAATTTTCTGTTATTATGCCTTAATTTTATATAGTTTTTTCATGTGTATAACCACTATTACTTTTTTCCTGGCCTACACATATTTCCAGAATTTATTATTCACCCAGAATGTTCACATAGAGTGAATATACACATGGGCAGAGAAGTAGAACATCATACATACATCAGAGATAGCCTGGGCATGAGTTAGTGTATTTTACCTGATATGACAAAAGGGTTATTATTTTCTTAGCTACTATGGGTTGGAGAATAAGAAAAGGAATCACAAAATCAAGTTAAGGAAAGTAAGAGAGTGAAATTGAGATGCCCAAGAGCACTCTTGTTCTTTGTAGCTATATCAGGTAAGAGTTCATGTGGGCATTTCCCTGCTTCCTAACTCCGTAGGTTCAGACACACTCAACATGCCTAAATATGAAATTTTTATGTTTTTTTGTAGGGTTAATGATAGAATCTAATGACTTGTCTGTGAAGCATTTGGCATACTGACTTGAATATAAAAAATCTTGGAAAATGTTAATTCCCTCATGCCTTAGTTAGGGTTTCCATTAGTGCTGTGAAAAGACACCATTACCAAGGCTAGTCTTATAAGGGACAACTTTTAATTTGGCTAGATTGCAGCTCTAGAGGTTCAGTCCATTATCATTATAACAGGAAGCATGGCAATGTCCAGGTACAGATGGTACTAGCGAAGGAGCTGAGAGTTCTACATCTTGATGCAAAGGTAGACAGGAAAAGACTGGCTTTTAGGAAGCTAGGAGGAGAGTCTCAAAACCCATCCCCAAAGTGACACACTTCCTCCACCAAGGTCACACATACTCCAGCAAGGCCACACATCTAATAGTGTCACTCTGTGGGCCAAGCATATTCAAGCCACCACATTCCACTTCCTCCCGTCCACATAGGCTTGTTTAAATACATCAGTCTAAAGGAGCCATACCTAGCCATAGCATAATGAAAATTCATATAGTTAAACTTCAAAAAGTCCCCAAAGTCTATAGCAGTTTCAACAATGTTAAAAGTCTAAAGTCTCTTTTGAGATTCATCTAGTAACTTAAATGTAATCCTCTATGAAATCAAAATAAGAAAGCAGGTCACATATCACATACCTCCGATATCACAGGATATACATTACCATTCGAAAATGGCATAGTGAGGAAATACCAAAAACAAGTTAAGAGAACTCAAAACTCTGCATTTCTCCATGCTTCACAGGTTCTTGTTCCAATGATTTGGAGCCACACATGATTTCTGGGTTCTTTCAAAGGGCTTGAGTCACAGTTCCAGCTCTGTCCTCTGTAGTACTCCAGGGTCTGGTGGACTCCACTCCAATGCTGCTGCTGTTCTTAATGGTCATCACATGGTATTGGCATCTCCAATACACAGAGGTCTTTGGCTTCACTTTTAATTATGCTTCACTTATAGCCTCTCATAGGCCCTATTCATAAGGTGCCAAACCACAACTTCTTTGTATGACCCCGTCAGTCCTGGATCATCAAATGCAACTGACACTGCACTTTCACTAATGGCCTTTCCTGGCCTCTCATAGTCCAAGCCTCAGCTGCTCTCCATGATCCCTTCATACCATCAAAACTAATACCACCTGTATGATCCTTACACATTACCTAGTCCAGCTGGAGCAGAAGGTACAAACTTATCTATCTCTGGAATATAACTTCTTTGTGCTCCCAGAAACCTCTTTTTAGAAGATCTCACCTCAGTGATGCTGGTCTCTTCTTAATCACCACTAATTTCTTAGCTACAACTTACTAGCATTAATTGTCCCAGTAACTCCTTTTATGCTTGACTCTAAAGCCAGAGCTACATGGCCCAAGCTTCCAAGTTCTGATGATTGCTGAGGCTGGAACACATCCTCCCTAGTTCTATTGCATTATCACCAGCTTTCTGTTCTCCAACTTCTTCACTGCCTATGCTTGGCTGTCCTGGAACTTGCTGTGTAGAATGACTTTGAACTATGAGATCTGTATGGCTCTGTTTTTTGAATGCTGGGATTACAACTATGTACCACTATGTCTAGGCCTAAGATTTCCATGGGCATTATGCATCAAGATCCACTTCAATAGCCTGTGTCTTCCAGCTTCAAGATCTGAATAAGAGGTGTGCCTCTATTTCTAGATTGTAGTTTATTTCAGATTAAAAGTCCAAATAAAACAATAACCAAGTAATAATAACAGTTAACATGATATAAGTATCTCTTATTAAACTACAAATACATAAGGAACACAATTAGCTGGTGGGATTCTGCCCTGAGGTCGCCACTCCCTTAATTGGTTTATCTCCTTCAACACAGGATTCAGCTCCATTCCACTTCCTGGTGCCCCTTCAGTAGTTGAACTATATATTTGTATTTTTTTTCAGGCTTACTATTGTTGATCAAAACACTCCTCATAAGAGTAAACCACAGAATACAGTCTAAACTTGGTTGATTTGAGCTTCCTTTGTCAATGCAATTAATCTGAGTCTCTTAACCTTGCCCTCCAGCAGACACTTCAGACAAGGTCTCAAAGCAGTCATATTCTTCACCAAAATATTACAAGAATAGTATCTAGGCCACATACTTATCCTCTGAAACCTGTTGGACCTGACTACCACAGTTCAAATCACCCTCAGCACCACTGTCTTTTATATTCCTACCTGAATGGCCCACTAAGTCTCACTTAAAGCGTTACATTGCTTTCAAAATCCAAAATCCCCAAATCCACATTCTTCCAAATAAAAACATGATCAGGCCTATCACAGTAAATACCCAATTTTCAGTATCAACTTTTCTCTTAGTTAGGGTTCCCATCATTGTGAGGAGACATTATGACCAAGGCAATTCTTTTAAGGGATAAAGTAACTGGGGCTGGAAAACAGCTTCAGAGGTTCAGTTCATTATCATCATGGCAGGAAGCATGGCAGGGTCCAGGCAGACATGGTGTTGGAGGAGGAGCTGAGAGTTCTACATCTTGAAAAAAAAAAAAAAAAAAAAAAAGGCAGGAAAAGACTGTTTCTAGTCAGTTAGAAGGAGGGTCTTGAAGACCAGCCCCAAAATAACACACTTCCTACAAAGCCACACCTACTTCAACAAGGCAAAACTTCTTAAAAGTGTCAGTCCCTGGACCAACCATATTCAGAGAGATAGGGCATGTTCAGCCATAGATGACCAACCTTATTCAAACCACCACACCTTACTTCTCCCTTAGGCATACCTTCAAATGTTCTGATCTAGCAATGTCACTGTTCCTTGCATACAGGACTATGTGGGGCTCATAATCCAATAAATGTCCACCCTGTCATGAAGTAGCATAGGTCAAGGATTCTGGAAAGAAGTTTTTCTATCTCTTAACACCTGATTGTGTGTGTGTGTGTGTGTGTGCCCTCAGTGGATTAAAAAATCAACTTTTCACATGGAAATAAGGTAAATGGACACTCATACATTTATGTATTTTTTTTTACTGCAACTTTGGAAGTCTGATGATCAGTTATTGGTCAATAATATATAATGCCAAAAATTTTAGCTGTCCCACGTAAAATTTGGGGTGAAAACCATTTACAGAACATCTCTGTTTTCTGCAGAATCCTTACACGTTAGGATTATGCAGATAGCTGCCTGGGTCACATACATCAAATTTGGCTCACACTTAAAATATATTTGTATCACTTTCTATGTTAGACACAGATAATAAAAACCTCATTTAAATTGACTTATTTTACTTTATAAAAGAATTATCATATTTACATTTAACCATTTACTCCTCTTAACTCTTCCCAGGACTATCGCTTAGCAACACCAACACGATCCTGTCTCTATAAGCCACCTAGTCCAATGTGTTATAACCATATACTCATGAGTATATATCCAACCACTGCTGCATAGTTGATCTACCTTGAGCCACATCCTTAAAGAAAAGGTACTTTCTCTCCCCCAGTGGCCATTAACTGCTCATAGCTTCTCCATTGTGGGAGCTTCTGAGTCACTGGCCCTTCCATGTTGGGGATGTTGATTGGCTTGATCTTGTGCAGATCCTGTGCAGTTATGAATCCATGTGTGCAGTGGTCTTGTCATGTCAGGAGAACACTGTTTTAGTCTGTTTTTTCCTGACCTCTGTCTTATACCAGCTTCCCACTCCTTATTTATAATAATCCCTGAACCTTTCCAGGAGAGAATGTGATATAGATGTCCAAGTTTTAGATGATCTCTAAAAAAGATATTTTTTATACTTTGACTAGTTTTGACTTTTGTATTAACCATTTTCTACTGTACAAAGAACCTTCTCTAATGAGGTTGGACTGTTGCACATGAAAGGATGTTTCATATTTAAATTTATTTCTCTTAGCAATTTTGGTGCAGGAAGTTATTGAAGGTCAATCTTATTATTTTAGGTTCTGTAAATACACAAACTTAGATCACAAATTTTCCTTTATTCTTGACTCATTGGCTGAGTGTACTGTCCTGAACCTTTTGGGCTTCATCTATTTTGTCTATCAAATGAAGAGAGTGAGAGGATCTGCTACATATACCCAGCCAGTGCAGGAGGTGACTTCTATAGTCTCTAGTAAATTTGCTCACTCAGAAGTGTTGTCTCTTTGCATGAATTTGAATGAATGCTTGAAATATTCAAGAAAATACAAAGTCTGTCTGATTTCAATATGAATTTATTTCTTTACATGTAGCTTGTGATTTTGGTTAATGTAGGGAGGCTGTTGCAAGCTATGGTGTCCACAATCCAGCTCATACTTTTATATGGGGAACTTGCCTTCTGACCTTCTGAATGGCTCCAAAGCATTCTATCAGTGTCACAGGAAGGTTAGAAGACATGTTTGAGGTATGAAGTCTCAAGTGTCAAAGAAGTTAAGCTCAAGCAGTTCCTGATGAGTAAAAATGTTCTAGGGGGAAAAAAATGTACCATTTTTTGGAATCTACGTTGTTAGGATCGTGAGAAAATATGATGTAGTATAAATTAAGTAATTATCTTTAATGAAATCTTTCGGCCCAGCATGGTAGACAGAGCACACTTTGGTGGTAGAGGCAGACAGATCTCTATGAGTTTGAAACAAACCTAGTCTACATAGTGAGTTCCAGGGCATGCAGGGCTACATAGCAAGTCCTTATCTCAAAAAGAAATATATCTATTGTTTCTCTTCTAACTTATAGTAAAAGCTTTTATTACTGCACTTAGCGTTTTCTGTTTTCTTCTCTTGCTCTAGTTAGAGATAACAAAGTACAGGATAAAATATGAAATGGTCTTAATATGTACTAGTAGAATATCTTAAAGTGTCCTCACTCCCAGAAGACTTCATTAAGCAAAATTGATTTTTGTAATAAAATGTTTATTAAAAGTGACATAGTTGTTTTTACCCTTAAGAAGAATCCATTAACATATACTCTAAAGCAATAAGCACTTGTACAAATTACGTTTAAAGCCTACTAACTTGAATTAGAACCCTAAGTCTTATGGCTTCTAAGCATGTCCTCATGTGTTAGCATGATAGATCTGCATGGGCAGCTACCATCAAGTCCATTGTAAATGGCCATAATGCAATAGCCAACTTACTGTGGACCACATCTTTCTTTGTTGCAAACATATAGTTATAAAGGTAACTTTCACTAGTTCCATGGTATTTGAAATTCTCTCAGCTTACAAAGAGAATTCTTCCAACATAATCTGGGTAGAAGAATTCACTGACTCAAATGATTATTCTTAATGATTTGCTTTAAAGTTCCACAAAGGGCTTGGAGAGACATTAAGTATTGTCTCATTGGACTAACAGTTTGCCTCATTAGGACTAGGGTTTTGGATAATGTTGTCTTAATTCCCTATTAACATGATTAAAATCTGGTTATGATAGCCTAAAATTAAGGGTTTTTTAAAAAAGTACACATACACAGCTTTATGATGGAAATGGATGTGGTATGTTTTGATCAAGCCTCGCTGTCTGCATACAAATTATTTATGTTCAGCAGCAGCTCTCCCATCTTTCATTCTCTCAGCTACTGTCATAGTCCCAACAACCTGTATGGGAGCCAGAGAGGAGAAGTGATCTGACTAGAGTCAAAGAAGAATGAGTACCAAGCATGTTTTGGATCAAGGTGCCTTCCAAAGACCCTGTACTCCCCAGACTTGATTGCTGTTGTTTGTAAAATTTGCAACAGTAAGAATACTCCAATTGTTTAGATAAAGGGGTCTTTTAACATTTTCTCAGGTTTAGACTTTATGAAATCTGCTTCTGCCACTATAATTGGACCAAATGTTAGAAGATCCAAACTGTGTAGTCTGTAGCTAATGGTGGAGCTTTTGGATAAAAGTCTCATATCTTTCCTTTTCCACCTTCATAAGGCAGCATAGACTCAGGACTTTGTGTATGTTGATGATTCTGGATCCCTACATTTCCAGCAAACACATTAGCCTTGTATTCCCCTTCGGTTTATCAGTTAATTCTGCACAATCAGTAAACATTGAGATCTCTCTTACAGCACAATACCTGTTTCTCTGTTAACTAGTCTTCATCTGCTAATTTCAAATTTCTTCATTATAAAACATTTTTTTCTTTTTATTCTGTCACCCTATTACTATCTCTGATGCAAAAAAAAACTTTTTTTTAAAATGCTCTGGTTTAATATAATATCTTCATGTACTTTACTCATAAAATTTGATGGCACTTTTATAATTCACCATATTAATTGAGCTATTTTATGAATTACTATTATCTAATTATCAAAGTGGAAGAGACAAGTGAGGAAAAGGCAGGAGTAGTTGGAACTAGTTCTTTATATGATTCATAAAATAAGATGAATATTTACAATTTCTTCAGATACTGATGAAAATACTTTTGTACCTATTTGCTTATTCAGGGTTTTCATGTTATTGCAAGCAAAACAGCAACAATAACAATGACAACAAAATGAAATAATCCCAGTGGTTAACACTCACTCAGGAGGAATGAAATAGGAGTTTGGAGGGATGGATTTTAGCTTGTGTGCCTTCTTTATGTGAAATTCAGTGATGTTGACATCCTGGAAAAAGGATTACTTTTTCCAAGAGAGGAGAATCTATATGTATTTCTGGAAGAGCTAAGAAAAACACTGGCATTCAGAGACTATAGACCAGACTCACACTTTAGGGCATCTTAGTTTCTTGACTGTAGTTCTGTCCTTTTTTTCCTACTGCTTCTTGCTGATCTCTGATCCTGTAGGTGCATTAATGTTAATGATACTGACAAAAGGTACAGGGAAAGATCTCCATAGATTGTTCACTTTTCTCTCTCTATTTTGTCATTCCCATGTAAAGAATAGAGGCATATGAACAGTGTTTTAATGATATCCTTGAATTTCTTAAGGGATATTTTACCTCATCTTCATTCTTTTCTTCCGTAAGAAAAGAAAACCTTGAAATAGGATTATGGTGTTGTCCTATGAAAGAGATGGGTGGTTATGAATTCCTAAGTTACCATTTAAAGGATATCAAATATGGACCTTAATGCAGATTAAAGGCATGTTTGAAAGATATATTTGATTGTTAGGTAGAGGTGTCTCAGTGGTTAAGAACAGTTAGTAGTTTTATTCTTTGCATCCAAATGTCATCCCACCACTGTCTGCAACTCTAGTTTCAGAGGATCTGATGTCCTTTACTTGCTTGGCTTTCATGAACTCCTGCACTCAGGTGGTGGGTATAAGCTTACACAAAGACACACACACACATACACAAAATGTAACTTTACAAAACATGTTTGATTTCTATTCTATTTTAGTAACTTCTTTATTATTATAGCAAGTTAACTAAACAAAGAATAGAAAGATCTACCTCATAGGTCTCTCAAGTAGAATGGTAGTTACTAGTGTCAGGGATGGGAGAGAGTTAGGAAGCTGTTGGCCAAAGTATACAAAATTTTAATTAGAAAAATTATTTGAAGAGATCTATTATAATAGAATTTCATTTCTTTTTTTTTTTTGTTCTTCATACCATTTCTTTCTACAAAAAAAAAATGCTAGCTCTTCATGGTAATGTATGTATTAGTCAGATTCCATCATTTGCCCAATTTATATAAACCACAAAACATCATTTTTACTGCCTACATACATATATTTAAATGTTAAATTTTAAATAAACTTTTAAAAGGAGAATACTTAGATGTCTCAGACGGCCACAGCAAGTGATAGGATCAGTTTGCACATTTCAAAGTTGGAGACTTTGCCTTGATAGTATTTTATGATCCTCTCACTTTCCCATTCAAACCTCCGGATGATGGAGACGACTCACATCTCTCACAGAATGTTTGACAAAGCTACGAAACTGGCTATATCATGTTTCAAAAATGTTCTGACAATTTCTGTGGCTTTATTAGAGAAGATTTTCATGTCAATGCGCCCTACAGAATGAGTTACATGTATTCTTTTTAATGCTGTCAATTTTTAGACTTGGTGAGCTTATTGAAAGTTGTTATTTAATGTTTATTACAGACCAGGGGTCATGATATTATGTTCTTCAATCACCAAATATTTTACTGTTCTAGTAAATGGTTTCATTTATTTATTTATTTTGTATTTGACAGCTTGGGGATTTAGCTTTCTTTCTCTGTCTAGCATGAACAGCAGTGGAGCAAGCCTTGAAGGTCTTACTGTTGAGAAAGCAACGTTAAATTCTTATTTTAGGCAGGAGCATCTGGAAATTAAGACTGCGGAAAGCAGCAATGAGAAGATCCTCACAGTTAGACTCAGTTGGACAATTCTTCATTATACTGACAATTTAATTGGGTGTGAAGAGAAATGGCAATTTAAAATCAAGGCCTTTAAGTGTGACAACTTCTTCATTTGAAAGTTAGTTCAGAAGAGAAAAAAAAAAAAACAGAAGGTATATCTTTGGCTCTCCATTTAGTTATTTTCCATTTAACTTGTTCTCAGATATATGTGACTTTTAGTGGTAGCTTTTTTCAAGAGCCTGAAAATAAAGAGAAGAAATAGAATTTAAAATTTTATTTATACACAGGCAGACATGCCTTTTTGTTTGTTTTTGTTGTTTGTTTGTTTGTTTGTTTTTTAAGACGGGGTTTCTCTGTTCTAGCCTTGGCTATCCTGGAACTCAGTCATTAGATCAGGCTGGCCTCAAACTGAGAGATCTGCCTGCCTCTGCCTCCTCAGTTCTGGGATTTAAGTCTTTACCACCATGACCAGACTTATTATGAATAGACTAGCCATTCAACATTTAATTATTTCAATGTTCCAAAGAACTATTTTTTGAATTCAAGCAATTTGTGAAAGTAGAATTAAAGGAATAAGAATTTTTAACCAGTACTTAAAAGTACTTTTTTGCTTGTTCTTAAAAGTGAAGTCAATATTGCTTATTTAGGAAGAAAGAGGTGGTATCTGGATAATCTAAGCCAATTTCCTAGTTATCTAGTCAGGCATGGTTATAGTGCAGGCATTTAAATGTTGGTTAAACCACCCATTTCTATAAATGTTACAATTTGGAATGATATAGGTGATATATTTTTGTAGCCTGATAGTAGGAACTAGAATGTTAGGTCCAGTTCTCTGCACACAGTTGATAAATAGCCACCAGGTATTTCTTGAAGACAATACAAAACATCTTTCTTCTGAACAGTATAAAACTCTCTGCTAATTCTGCATCATTAAGTGATCATAAGATGGGTGCTCCCTAGAAGTGCTCTTATTAGAAGCACCTGGTAGGTACCCTTATTCCCTTCATCCTCTTTTTTTTTCTTAAAATTTTTTCATCAAATAACTTCTATAATTGTCATTCTTAGCTATCAACTTCTTGTACATTTCATGCCACACTTTATGAACTGTTAGCTTATTCAGTTTTATACCAGATGGAAGCCAGTACCTGCCATTTATAGAGAGGGACAAGGTGAAAATAAACACCAGGTAGACAAATAATTTGAGGAAAACTTATAAAAAAATTAAAGAAGGATGAGTCCTGAATTATTTATAGTAATTATCTCCAATTAGACCAGTACAAACAGAACTTGATCTTGAGCGAATCTTGAGTGAGCTTCATATGCCTTCAGGAAGCTTGTCCCAGCCACATACAGTGCAGTTGTTCTCAAAAGACTTTGTCACAGATGAACTGTTAGAATTTTTAGCCAGAGTAACTCAAAGACATTTGTTAGATCTTAATAATAACATAGGTTGTCTAATTCTCATTTGAAGGAGACTTAGTATCGGACATTTCCTTTAAAAATAGGGGTTTTACCTTTATAACTTTGTAAACAGGGCTTTAGATTTTATAAGAAAAAAAACTTTCTTGATAAGAAAATTTTTAAAAGTATTTCTCATATTTACAGATTTGTTAACGATATCTGACAGTACATTGTCCCAATTCTTGTTATTCTGTATTCACTATGGTAGGGAATGAGAGGTCGATAATCATTGTGCTCAGTTTTGAGACACTGTTCTTAGCAGCTTTAAACTCCAGTAAGGGTATCAGACATCACTCCTGTAAGGTTATAGCAGTGCATATTAGTGCGAAATGAAGGCATGAAATTTGCATGATAGGTGACATTTTCAAAGTAGAATTTTCTCTTAGTTTATCTCCTATGTTACAGTGTGATATCTCCACATGCCACTGTTGAAGGAGAAATCTCCTGTGGCTGAGGGGATATGTAGTCTTCTCTCAGGGAGGTACCTCTAAATTGATTATTTAAAACCAAGTCCTCAGCCTTGAAATCATACACATTTCAGGCAACATATACATACAGAGAACACACACACATAATGCACCACATACACCACCTGACAACATACACAGACACAACACACTATACACATACCATACACACATAGACTGATCATTCTGTATTCATTGTATTAAAGATTGAAATGTGCATTAATCCTTATGCTCAGTTTTGCCTTATGCTCAGTTTTGAGACTGTTCTCAAAATCTCTCTCTCTCTCTCTCTCTCTCTCTCTCTCTCTCTCTCTCTCTCTGTGTGTGTGTGTGTGTGTAAAACAAAGACTGTGAGACCATGGATTTGATGGGGCATGGGCCAAGTAGGAGGACAGAAAGAGGAGTGGAACAAAATGATATATTTATGTTTTAATTTAAAAATTTGAAAAAAGAAGCAAAAAGAATGTGAAGTTTCTTGACATCTGTACTGATGTAGTCACAGTGGTTTCTATGGTCTGGATAAAGAGAAACTTCAATTCTGACATAATTAGCAAGTCAGGACTTGATGTTGGATAGAAAATTTAATGTTATTACATACAGAGAAAATGTATTTGTCAACTTTAAAAGTTGCTTGATTGACTCATTCTGATTAAATATAGATGTTATCTTTGCTAACTTTGTAAAAGTTTGGGAGAAGTGTTTAAATAAATAGATATGAATTATTTTTAGTGATAATAACTCCAGAACGTTTTGATAAATACTGCGTTTGGGCACAGATTAGCAAACTTTAATGCTCTGTCATGTAATGGATTGAACAATCTGTAGGGGTATCCTTAGAAATGAAAGTATGGTATTACTATTTCCCACTAAGAACAAATCTTTACTAAAGCAAACATTTTTTCCTCTTAATTCAATTTTTAAACACCAAGTCAGAATTTATTTTTCATTTTTAAAATTTTAGGTTAGAAAATAAAGGCAAAAGAAGGGAATAAAATCCCTCAGATGGTGTGTAGATGTGTTGGTGGAGATTTTTATACAGAACATCCGGGTAGAATAGCCTTGATCTTTATAGATATTTTCTCCTCTGAGGCTACTCTTTAAAGCAGTGAAGACAAATACTTATAAAAATATGTAACTCGGCTTTCATAAAAAGAGGAATGGCTTTTTCAAGACACTGTGAATGGACACTGTCTATATCTAAGGAAATTATAATGGGCCTAATTTAGACTTTTCTTATTTCATGTTTAAGCGGATGAGATACCTTAGTTTTTTTATGACATGAGCATCCTTGCTTTTCTATGAGTATTTTGTGGGTCTTCTTTGCTTTTCTTGAAATATTTGGGCCAATGAGGTTTAATTGCACGCTCATCGAGCAAACAGACTTGGAGGTATTCTCTAAGCAGTGGACTCCCACAGCTGCCATTAAGGCTAATAGGAGCCACACATGTGTACTGATGAGAGCATAATACAGGCTTTGAAGCTGGAGTTCCTAATTGAGGGCTTTCTTCAGCTGTGCTCAGCTTCAGTGCCTAAGCTGAGTTAGAGTGGTCTGAAGTGTCATTCTTAGTAAAGCCCCAGAACATTATCAAAGCAAGCTGCCAGTGATCTATAAACTCAGACAAAAGAAGAGACAGGGAAGGCTCAAGAATGGATTCCCTTCCTCTAGAGTGGCTTGAGCTGGTTTACCTCAGAAGTTGGAAAAATAAAAGCCCTTTTGTTGGGGGGTGTCCTATGTGGGTGACTTTTTGGTGATGAATATATTACTTTGACTTAGGCTAACAGTTGCAGGAGATCATTATCTTTGTGAAGCGGTGCATAGAACCACATCCAAAATGACATAACATCTAATTTAATTTCTAATGCCATGTGTGTCTTCCTTTCTCTTCTTTCTAGAAATATCTTGTAAGAAACTAAGGATCTTGTAGAAATGTCCCTTTGTAGGTTTTATACAGGAGAAATCAAGTTGACTAACTCCTGAAATATAATTGTCTTCTCGATTAAAGTCAACTTGCATTCTTTATGGATTACAGGTTTGTAAAACCATTCTCTTGCTATGATTTGTTTTTAACCCTTGAGTTAGTGCTTATGGTAGTTTCAGTCATTTCACTTAGTGTTAAAATTAGAGTTGCCTGGAGCATGTGTTTCCAGCTGAGGTCAAGCATCATAAGCCTTTCGTGCATTTTTTTCTGGTAATACCAATCATTTTAAGGTTTTATCTTCTCATTGCCAGGTACAATTTTGTTCCCATTAAGATTCCCTGGCTCACATTTACTCTGGTGAGAAAACACAGGGATTAAGAACAGATTCTCTATGGAAGGTGGGACAGCCTTTATGTGAAAGAAAGGAGACCCTTATTGTTGCTTCTGGAAATCCAACTTGAATCTTTTTTTTTCAATAATACAGTATTGTATTATACCATATTTCTATGTGCAAGATAGAATGTTGGAGATAATACAGTTTCACATAGCAAAGAACGTCAAGAGATAACATTATACTTGCTGCCTAGTTCTGTTCAACAATGAAAGCTCTCACTTAAAGGGGAAAATGAAGAAATAACTGACTGGAAGCTGCTTCCAGGAGATGGACCCTTTCCTTATTTCAGAACACTCTTGCTCAAATTGCTGAGAACATGGACTGCAATTCTTCTAGTTCCCTTAGGGTGGAAAAAGCAACAAAAGTAGTTATGAAGTTGCTTGTGTTCCTGGGGACTGTCATAGAGGAAAGGGTTAGACTCAGCTGTTCATTCAGAGAGTGAGAATGTGAAGTAGAGGGTGGTAAATCTCTGCATGGGTCCCTTATGAAGCCTGCTGGTCTAAACCTTATACTAATTCCTAAGCTACAATTAGGAAATCGAAGTAAATTGTTGTGTTCAGGGTATTCTAAAGAGTCAAGGAATTAAATCTAGATGAAAACAACAACTAACAACAACCAAAACAACAAAATACCACCTGGCAATGGTGACTGAAATTTGACACTGCTATGAGCATTTAATCTACTCTTTGATTTTAACTTGTACATTTTACTAAAACCGAAAGTATAAAAACTCTCACCTAGTTCCTGATGTGTTTGCAGTGCTTTTCCAGGGGAGCAAAACATATAATACACTGTAGTATTTGAAACTTCAGTGTTTGTATTGAGGGTGTTCTTTGGGTATGTCTTGGTCTGTCCTGCATTCTTTCTTCAGAAATGTAAGAGTCCACAAGCCTCAACTTATTTTATAAAACAACTGGTGTGACTTTATTATTATAAATATATAAGCTTTGTATTTTTTATTTAGCCCATCCCTCAAATCTGTATTTTTGCTATGTAGTAGGCTGGATATGATACAATACTAACACTTTGCCATAAAATATAAGTAAACACAGCAAAACTGAAGTCCTTTATTAATTGATCCACTTTTAGGAATTTATTATTACCCAGTAGAGAGTAAAATATAGAAACAGACATATTAATTTGTTGCTGTGATGGTAACAGTTCTTTTCCTTTCATAATTTTTATTGTATAATAAATGAGTGTCAGTGGTTGTTCACAGAAATGCAACATTCCCATCACAGGACACATCAACATTTAAAAACACACTTATTATAAATTTAAGTAATAATACTTGACAACTGCTAAGCAGTGCTAAAAGTCTTTCATAAAGATAATTTAGAGGGTTGTGTGGCTTAAAATATAGTTGTTCTTAACTTTAAATACACATAAATACACAGAAGTACAATCTCTCTGAATATTCTTCAAACTTAAAACTATGCATAGGCGATTTCCTCATTCCACAAGGAAGACCCATGTGACATTGTGCTATTTGTCTAAAGATTGCTTTTAATAGGATCAATCTCTATAGACAATGATATATAGATTTGAAGTTTAAACATAGGCTTTCTTTAATTGATGAAGCACATGGAACCATATTTTGTGTTGCCATGTTAGAACACACAGATCGACCAACCCAGAGGTACATGGAGATGTGTTATTAAGGACCTACACACAAGGCTAATAAAGAGGCTGTGTGAGTGTCTGTAAAATCCTTAGATATTATGTGAAGGAGTTTAATTCCAGAAACATGACTGCTCTGGCAAGGGATTACATCCAGACATGTGTGATCCAACTGGAATGAAGACATGCCACATACCTTTAATCCCTCTGGCCTGAATATAGACATCCTCTTAAGATGCTTTTAAGGTAAAATTAATTTGTAGTAGAAAGCAGCCATGTTTGAATGTGATGTGTAATTGAGGAGCAGACAAATGGAAAGTCATAGCAAGATTTGATACAGTGAGTCAGAGATAGGATATGCCCAACTCTCATGAGAACATCACTGGAAATAGAGGTTACTTAAGAGAGCTGTGCAGAGGAAGAGAGAGAGAGAGAGAGAGAGAGAGAGAGAGAGAGAGAGAGAGAGAGAGAGGAGAGAGAAGAGAGAGAAGAGAGAGGGAGGGAGGGAGGGAGGGAGGGAGGGAGAGAGAGAGAGAGGAGAGAGGAGAGAGAGAGGGAGGGAGGGAAGGAGGGAGGGAAGGAGAGAGAGAGAGAGAGAGAGAGGAGAGAGGAGAGAGAAGAGAGAGGGAGGGAGGGAGGGAGAGAGAGAGAGAGGAGAGAGGAGAGAGAGAGGGAGGGAGGGAAGGAGGGAGGGAAGGAGAGAGAGAGAGAGAGAGAGAGAGAGAGAGAGAGAGAGAGAGAGAGAGAAAAGAGAGTTTTACCAGGACAATTACAGAGACAGGTGGTGGCAGGTGAAGGCAGAATGAGCCAGAGTATGAGAAGGAGCCCGAAGATCAGATTGCAAGAGTTACTTAGAGACCAAGCAGAAGTTGAGAGAAGCAAATTTGAATCAGTCAGTTTGGAGAGGAGTTTTGAGCCAGAACAGCTGAGTTGAACCAGACAACCATAGTTCATAAAGAACCAGAAAGGGTAAGTTTATTCAGTAGCAAACCTCCAAGACCTGTTACATCTCTCTGGTGAATAATGGTTACTTTTGCAATAATAGACTTTGCTAATGCTCTTTTAATGCAGATATGAACACTGATGTAGGATAATCACCTAGAGAGAAATCTTTTCATCTTGTACTAGTATGAGATTACAGTAACTTACTTACACATATAGGTCTATCACTTGAAGACTGCCACTAAAAGTTAAGGTTACAGTAATCTGAAGGGTTTGAAAACACTATCAGTGATATTGAATATCAGTAAATTGTTAACTTGTAAAACTTTGAATGAAAAATTTTCACTTACTGAAGACTCGATCGTATGTAATATTTTAGTCAAAAGGTCCTATAACTTGGTGTTTGAGCTTTTAAAATTAATTTTTGGAAGACGTGTTTTTATGCCAACACTAATCTGGGGTCCTATAGGACAGCTCCAGAGTGAGGAAGAGAGACACATAAAATTGACTTCTATGATGAATTCCAGTGCAACAGAGACATGTTGAGTTAGGTTTAGAGGCTCATTAAATCATTTTTTAAATCCCTGCTATCCACTTCAGAGAGCTGCTTCTTTAACCTTTCTATTAACCACAGGATCAGAATGAGTTATATAGGTGCTTAAGAAACTAGGATCTAAGAATCAGGCATTGACGATTAGTTGTTAGTTAGTAATTAATTTTACTGGTTAATTTCAAAATGACAGATCTGAAGTGTCAGGGTTTCTGCTCTTGAAGCAGGTATACCCTGACTGCTTCTGCCTGCTGTCACCCTCAGTTATACGTCAGAAGTTAAACACAGAAAATGGCACTCAGAAAAGACTACCAGATTGACTCTCAGATAAATACATCAGACTTTACCTCTTTAACAGAAACATTTTTTTCTTTTGTATACTAATGTGGGAAGTAACCACTTTCTATGGCAACAACATGTGCTCAGTAAAGGATGGCTCAGTATTTCCTAGTAATTTCAGTATGATCTCTAGTCAGTGTCAGTTGTAAAATCTACAACATACTCACATGGTTTTGATGTCCTTTGGCAAACTGGACCTCCAATACCTCTGCTGCTTTAGTTCTCTCCATTTCTTGCTGGGGGCAGGGAGGAGGGGTTCATTGGTTAACTATTGCATGGCTAGTGTTCATTATAGGATTTTATTGCAGATGTAGAATGTGCCCTGTTCTCTTCACTCAGGAGCAGAACACCGATTTAGTCTACTGGGCTGAAATTATGGAGTTCTACTGTCTTCTCTTGTGATCTCCAGGATGTAAGGAAGTGTCATCTGTACTCAGATGGTTCCTTCAGACCTAATGTGTACCAATGCATCTCTATTCTCTCCCTGTCTCAAGGGGCCCCATTAGGCACTGCATTCTTATCTCTGCTGACAGTGCTACCATGCTGCTATAACTGGTCTACCAGAAATCCCCTGGGTTTCTATTAACTCATTTTTCCTTTCTTTATCTTTTCTGACTGGTGTGCTCCTGTGCCATGGTTGACACAGTGTCTTTGTTTGTCTTTTCACTTTATCCCCAACTCTTTAGCTTAATAATTTCCTTTCTTCATTGAATAGCCTCATAAATTATCTACCCACTGTTTCATTCACTCTCCTTTACTTAGCTCAGATACTGTTGCTTGGCACATCTTTAGCTTTTTGGAGTCAATTTTATACATCAACTATTGGATTCTAAAAATAAACATATATTCTCAATGTTTTTCAAAATGTTCTGAAATGAAATGTAGGGATGTAATATTGTAAACTGTGAGTACACTTGCTGGATGAAGTGTTAAGATATTCTATTTTATAGAACATGCAGTGCAAAGGACTAATACTTGGTAAATTAAAACACCATCCTTTGAAAGCACTATGATACACTCTACTTGATCTCTTCATCTCTTTGCTGCCTTCTGTTTTGGAGTCCCTGTCCTCTTCATCCTTTAGTGATGATGTTGTCATAAGGATGTCATGCATAAGTTTCTAGGCTCACTGTTATTTTTTATAATTACAGGCAACATTCTTAATTACAGGAACAGAATCACAATTACTTACTTTGAGTCTTTTTCTTTTTTAATTAAGCATTCAGCTTTTTGTTATCTATGGGGTTGTGCTGTTGGAGAGGAAAAAGTTTTCATTCATAAAGGATTAAAAAATTACATCTTGTTTAATATGAAGAAATTTCATATTTCAAGTATATTACTAAATAATAACACATTTGACTCTCCTAATATTTTAAAAAGAATAAGTCATGAGCTTAGATTAAAGGGTTCAAAAGAGTTCACTTTTAAAATATTAAGCCATTCTGTTTGTTGCTGGAAAAAATTAATGACATTACCTTATCTCTAGAAAAATATTTTCAGAATGTTAGCAGCTTACTAATAAAAGTGATTTCTCTGAGGTTTTTATATTTTTCCTTTTCATAAAATGCAACAGTTCATGTTGTATAAAATTTACAGAAGATATATAGAAGATTTAAAAAAATCAGGAAATAAAATGTCTTCTCCAAACTAAATATAAAAACATAGAATAAATATATTGAATTAAGGAATTTAAAATTATAAATTATAAATTAAGCCACAGTATGAAGTCAGTAAGTAACTTGGCAAGTGACCTGTAAATGGAATATTTGAGTCAATAGTTTAAGAGATGTGTATTAGTCTATGCACATAAATGGTGGTCTTATTAAACAATTTTGTGGTCACTTTTCACTTGAGAAATGTGCCAAATTTCCTCTCTCCAGTGGAAGATATCGTTGGGGTTAAAAGAGCAATAATATCAAATGATTAGAAGAACAATTTCAAACATTCAATATTCCCTTCCATATCTTTGAGTTATTATCAAACCAATTATTTTTAGTACCTACGACCCTAAGCATCTATTGGTAAATAAAAGTTAAATAGTGAAATCAAAATTAGATTTGGTATTCATGTTTATTTTTGCACTAAGACCCTTCTTTGAGCAGGGGTGCTGTGCAGTAGGTTTTTGCATATAGACAATGGGACAGTTTCACAGCTCACGATGTTTTTAGGTCCTAGCATCCAGTATATTTTGAGCATTCTGCCATAGACTTATCATCTTTGAATGCAGATTATCTGAATGGTAATCCTACCAGATTGCCAGTGGTTTCCAGAATCTATAGATACAAAAATTAAGCTAAGATAATAACCAAAACTACAAAGTATGGAATAAACCCTGACATTGGAGAAAACCTTTCTGTGGTGGCTACTGAGTGAGAGAGTCCAGAGTCATCATGAAAACATGCTTGGCACAGTACACCTAACCAAACTACATGAAGAAGCAAAACTAATACTGGTCATTTTCCAGAAACATCAACTTTAATTAGAGATTTAAAGAAGAGGGGTGTGTTTAATATTTAATATTTAAATAATATTCATAAAGTGAATGCAAATTTTGCTTCAACTTAAAAAATATTTTATTTTTTAAAATATTATGTGTATGTGTGTGTGTGTGTGTGTGGATATATACACATGAGCACAGGTACTTGTAGAATCTGCAAGAGGGTGTTGGATTTCCTGGAACTGAATTTATAAAATGTTTTGTGCTGCACTATGAGGACACTAGGAATTGAGCTCAAGTCCTCTGTAATATCAGTATGGGCTCTTAATGTTGAGTCATCTTTCCAGTCCCATCTCATGGGCTTTCATGATGCAGTGTAATGTCGGACATGTTTTGATGTTGTGGATGGTTACCTTTAACTTTTATTTGCACAACGGTGACCTGTTCCACAGACTTTGTGGCTGATATGGATATCATAGAGAACCTGTTTTTCATTTGGTTCACTCATGAGTTACAGCAGTCTATCACCAGAGTAGGGACTTCATTCTCTTTCTTTCTCCCTTTCTCCCTTCCCCCATTTTTCTTCTTTCTCCCTTTATTTAATTTTTTTCTCAGTGGTTAAGAATGTATGCAATCCAACTCATTCAGACTAGAGAAACATACCCATAGAAGCCTCCAGAAGTTTAAAATTCAAAGCTGTATTTCTTTCCTCATTAGATAGGCACAATTCCAAATTCTACATATATCATTAATTTCTCATCACTAGTCTAATGAGATTATTAATCATAACTAAGCATGATGCATGTTCTACCGTACTGTGAATATACTGTGAGTACCATACATAGTCCCAGAAGCCATGGAGCAAAATAAGAGCCAAGCCATAGGATTTGGGAGAAACTCTGGAGTCTAAATATTTCTCAGTGACTCTCTGGGGACATCCCACCTGTTTTAGATGTATACTCTGTGTCTAGTGACCTTCAAGCCAACCTGAAGACTATGCCTTGCTGGTTGGAATTCTAGTGCTTAGAAATAAGTTTTTCATCTTTTTGCCTGTTTTCTAATTGGGGATGCTTTATGGCATTTTTATTCTACTACAAGCAAACTCCTTTGCTAATGTTTTACATTTTATTCTTGAATGATACAGCCGAGTGGGTCATTTAAATTACTTATTTTCATTTTAGGATATACTTTAGTTCAACTGTTTTGATTATCCAAATTAGTAGAGGAGTCCTCAGGTCTGCCCTTTGCTTTGAAGTGTACAGATGTATCTGAATTTTTTTTTTTAAGAAATCTGTCTTCTTCTAAGCCATATGGAAAAATTGCATTCTTTGAGAAAGAGAGGCATGGTAGATTTCATGGTAAAGATGAATATCTTGGGGCTGGAGAGATGGCTCAGGGATTTAAGAGCACTGATTCCTCTTCCAGAGGTCCTGAGTTCAATTTTCAGCCACCACATGCTGGCTGACAAACATCTGTAATGGGATCTGATGCCCTCTTATGGTGTGTCTGAAGACAGCTGCAGTGTACTCATAAAATAAATAAATAAATGAAATATATATCACTGATATATATATACATATATATGTATATGTGTATGTATGTGTGTATATGTGTATATACATACATACATATATATGTGTGTGTGTGTATATATATATATATATATATATATATATATCCCCAGAGTGTCAGGGATTCTCATATTAACTTAGCTGGATTATACTTGTCACATCAAAATATTTGTTCTTCATGACATTCACCATAACATGAGCTCATTCCTTAAAGTTGTTAGTGTAACCCTAAAATTATAAATACTAAATTTGTAACTTTCTGTATTGAGATGAACATTTGCTTATATTGTCTGTATAGCCAATCTCTTCGTGTCCATGGATCCTAACAACGTGTATATACGGCAGTCAGTCTTGATTTCCCTCTACTATAAGCATTAGATACGTTTCTTCTCATTATGTTATAGTTGCCTTATAAGTCACTTCACTGAAATGCTGATTGACTCAAATATGGATTCTTTTTTTTCTGAGGGTCTTGCCCTCCTCTATAGTAAGGGATGCTCACATCACATCAAAGAAAAATCATGATTAATCAGTGAATGTAATTAGACATAAAAAAGAAGATTTAGTGAACTCAAATCTGTCATAATCTAAACAATATTATTTGTATTTTGAGTGATATTCCTGAAATTTGTCAGAAGAGGTGAGAGATAATTACTGTATTTTCATAAATATTTATAGTTTATATTTTAATATGAAATATATTTATTTTGGAATTTTGGAGTGTGATTACTCACTTAAATTCATGCCACTGTTTTGGCAGCCAGTAAACTCTTGCAACAAACTCTTGCAATCTGGGATTGCAATGCAAGTTTTCTGACATCATGCTAGTGATATTCCCATATTCCTTGAAATCATGGTTTCAGATTAATCTTATACATATGAATATATATGTATATATATGCATATATACATATATATGTATATGTATGTATATATACATACATATATGAGTTGGCTTTTATTTTTTCCTGTATAGCTTGGCCAAATGAGCTTAAAAATGAATACCTATATCTGTGTAGATGTAGCTATATATCATGGTTAAATTTGTATCCCATTAAGTCTATTCTAATAGTTAAGTAAAAATCTGCTCAGCACTTTCAGTAAATACTAAATTGTTGACTTTAATGATATTCAAAATCTACCCTTTCTATATTGCTTCAATGTTGTTGTTTTAAGGAATGCAGAAACAATTTATGGAGGTGTAATATGTCTTACTGAAGAGGCTGATTGAATAATTTGTTTGGGGTATTTCTTGTATTACATGTTCTTCATATACAGACTTCAGCTGAAATATATACAAATACATTTAAAAATGTATCTATGATACATATATATTAACTTTCTATTGCAGTGCTGAGGGAAATGGCAAGAACCTTGCCTATGCCAGGGCTCTTCTGCAGCTCCTTATCTCCAGCCTTAATGTAACATATCTAGCCCTCTTATCACAATACAGTTATCCATTGGTTACAGATATCATTCTTGTCTTCATATTCCTCTCCTGTAACCTGCAGTTCCTTTGCTACTTTTTCTTGCTTTGTTTGCTAAAACATTTCTTGGGAAATAAGTTTTTCTCTGATAAATCATATAGTTCATATATGACTTTTCTGGCTACTTCTGAGCCCTGATGAGTTTGGCTGCTTTGTGTGCACTTTGGCACTTCCTAAGCTAAACTTTTGACAACTTGTGTTTCACTCTATGTTTCTTCTGTCATTGCCTAGCAGAGGTAAAGCACGTACTTTATGTCAGTTTCCTTTATAAGTAATAGCTACTCCGGATTTATATTCTAAGTGGATTAATCATCTAATTGTATGCTGAACTTTGGTGACTGTAATTGAGAGCTTCTCCTTCTGAAATAATTGAAGTATTTAATTTAGGAAATGGGACTTGGATGTTAAGAGTCTTTCTTTTAGTCACAGCATGGAGAAATGTTCTCAATAAGTGAGTAAACAAAGGCCATGCAGCTTTGGAGTTATTCATTAATGATGAGAAGGCTGTCTGTGAGGACATAGATCAGCGTTTCTTCCTACACCAATTTTAAACTGTGGTCGGAATATATTTAAGAAATGGTATATTAAAAAACTCTTTTCTGTTTCAATTACCGTAAAAGCAACCTTTAAATCAAGTTTAATCCAATAATTGTGTCTGTAGTTCCCCTGCTGATGTTAGTAAGGAGTAATGAATGATGTTTCTAAGATTGAATTAAGCAACTTATAAAGGGTGAAACCTATGAAGTCAGTGCAGTTTCATTAAAATCATTATTAGTTTCTGGTAGGGATCATAATATATTTTCTGTGAATACAGATCGGCTTTCAGGTTGTAGAATAGTATTTATGATTAAAACTCCCTTTGGGAGAGTTCTCACTGATCAAGGCAGTTTTAGTTACTGACATTGGTTGCAGTATTTCTTCATCTTCCAATAGCATCAGTCTGAGGAAGGTTAAGGACGTCATTGGTGGATTTAAATTAGGGAGGTTGATGATAATGGACTATGTGATGCTTACAGACAAGAGAAAATTAGAGGTATAATGAAAACTTATACAAAAACATATATACATTTTGTGAATATCAAGTTTACATGATCATGTGTTTATGATTATTTGTGTAATTACATAGTTTTCTTAGTTTAGATACAATGCTCACTTTGAAATGATATTCACACAAGTGAGTTTGTTTGTTTGTAGAGACAGGCAGTCTCTTCTATCTAAAGTTTTCTGTGGTATTTGAGCACATGCTACTATTACCTGGAGAGCTTGAAGGAGGCCTTTTTAGGTTTATGTCTGATATAATATACTGAGCCATCCCATGTTTTAATAATATACATTTAGATGTTGGTATATTAAAGCATTGTTCAAGTTCATAGAGTTCACTCCTATTTTTTCAGTAGGCTCAACTACAAGCTTATATTTTATGTTACCATATTTATTCACTTAACCACTTGAACTGTTCAAATGCTCTTCTGAAATATTTCAGTGTTAACCATGTCTATGCTGTCCTTGACACATCCTGTCTCCTCTGCTGTTTCAATCTTAGAGGTTGCTGGAGAGCAGCAGATTTCTCAGGCTTATTCAGTCAAGGTACTGTGAGGTCTCAGACATCCTGGGAGGCAAGGAAGCAGTGTCTTAGTGAAGTGTCTTTACATATAAATGTAACTTGAAACACCTTACTTGACAAAACATGTCACTAATTCACATGCAGAAGTGTTTTCTTTCTAGCAAGTGTAGATGGCCAATATTCCTGGTGTTCTTTCTCTATATTTTTGCTTTGTACTGTATTTTAATATTGCGCCTCTGCACATACTTATAGATGCATTTTTTCCTGTTCACTACTTGGCTTTTTTGCATACTGCTAAGAGCTAGTGCTTGCATGAAGTGTCCCAGAACTGCCAAATTATTTTCTGCCCTTGGATGCACTGTATTGTGTCATGAATTTGAATACCTAAAAATTGTTTTCCTTTGTAGACTTAGAACCAGTTGAAGCCTAGTTGTGCAGAATTTTCTCCAAGGATTCTCAGATATAGCACAGTGTTTAGCATCGGTGTTTGACGCTTGTCTCAGAGGCAAAGTACTAAGTGCATGATTTCCTAAGTTGTGATTTTCCCCTAGTTACAGGCATGTTTCCTTTGGAAAATTTTGGGCTAATGCATAAAGATTTTACTGTGCTCAACCAAAAGGACTAATACCACATCCATCAATAAAGAAAAATGTATCCCATTCAAAATGATTCCATGAGGTGGGTGATAAGTTCTGATCATACTGAAATTTGTGTCAAGTTAGTGAAAACCTTTTAGTTGAGCACACCATAGATACCTGGGAGGAAGAAATGTCAGTCATGGAGTTACCTCCTTCAAATAAGCCTATGAGGAGCAGGTTTGTCTTGGGGGAGCTAATTGACATAGGTATCCCCAGTAAACTGTGGGTAGTATCATACTTACCTAGGTGGGCTTTGGATATACAAGACAGCTGAGCAAGCCAACTTCAAGAATGTTGGAAAGTCCAGAAAGGAAAATTAAACACGCTCTCCTGAGTGTGAAATTAACACCATAGATGCTTCAGGGATTTTTCAGTGTATGTTTATATGTTTTATCTCTTCTCTAGTAGTGGACTATGAAGGTGTTGCTCTTGTTAGTTCTAAAAAGAAGCTGAAAACGTGTAAAATATATCATTTAACGCATTTCAATTTTGTTTACAAACATGAGTTCTTTGTGTCTCTAAACAAGGCAGCTTGAGAAGAGAGGGTACATTTTTCTTTTAAGAAATAAAAATCATTTGGGAGAATGGGGATGGAGATGGTTGGGTGGGTTAGGACACTCTCTTCTTGAAGACCACCCAGCATTTACCTCCCAAAACTCACATAGTGGCTCACAACCATCTGCTACGCCAGGTTCTGTGGTGCTTATGCCCTTTTGCCTTCCATGGACACTAGACAAACAGGCAGCTCTCATGCATGCATCCAAACAACTCATACCTACTACATAACAATAAATCTTTGAAGAAAACTAATTTTTAATGGAACTAGAAAATATCATCCTGAGTGAGGTAACCCAATCACAAAAGAACATACATGGTATGGACTCGCTGATAATGGGATATTAGCCCAAAAGCTTGCAATATCCAAAATACAACTGACAGACCACATGAAGCTCATGAACAAGGAAGACCAAAGTGTGGGAGCTTTGGCCCTTCTTAGAGGGGTAACAAAATACTCATGGGAGCAAATATGGAGACAAATTGTGGGACAGAAACTGAAAGAGGGGCCCGTCTGCAGACTGCTCTACCTGGGTATCCATCCCTTGTGCATTCGCCAAAGGTAGACACTGATGTGGATGCCAGAAAGTGCATGCTGACAGGAGCCTGATATACCTGTCTCCTTAGAGGTCTGCCAGAGCCTGAAATATTCAGAGGTAGATGCTCACAGCTAACCTCTGATCTGATCAAGGGGTTCCAAATGGTAGGGTTAGAAAGAAGACAGAAAGAGCTGAAAGGGTTTGTGGGCCCATGAGGAGAGCAACAATACCAATCAACCAGAGCTCCCAGGGCCTAAACCACCAGTCTGGGAGCACACAGGGAGGGGCCCATGGCTCCAGCTGTATATGTAGGGAAGGATGACAGTGTCAGGCATAGGTGGGTCAGGAAGTCCTTGGTCCAGTGAAGGCTGGACGCCCCAGTATGGGGGAAATTGTGGGTGGGGAGGTGAGAGTGAAAGTGTGGGTGGGGGCATATCCTCATAGAAGCAGGAGGAGGAGGGATGGGATAGGGGGTTCCTGGGTGGGGGTCAGGGGAAGGAGACATCTGAAATGTAAATAAAATATCCAATAAAAAATTAAAAAAAAAAAAACACCTGGGATATTAGATTATATTGGTTACTGAAAAGGAAAAAGAATTGCCTGAGTGTTGTTGCCAACTCGGATAGATTTTGTGGTTATGCCATGCCACACAGCTTTTGGGGAATCTAGTTCACACAGTCCAAGTCTGTAGCGAATAAAGAAACACAGTTGCTTGGGAACATCAGTGAGCATGAAATTCATATTGATTTAATGCCCAACAGAAAAGTGTTCTTTTCAGAGATCGAGTGTAGTTCTGAATGTAAACTTAAATACAGTTTTTATTTACTTTTTTCTCTTTTATTATCTCTTTGTCTGTTATTCTTCCCTAATATTTGTTTTTATTCATTTTTTGCTTGTACTATTTATATGAATACAAAAATGCTAAATTATTTCTGGAATAAGATGAATATAAAAAACAAAGAGAAAGACAGACAGACAGACAGACAGACAAAGATTGAATTCCATGGAAAAAGGAAATAGGAAGTCTAATTGAACTGAAAAGTTAAAGGTGGAAACTTAAAATATTGTTCAGACTAAAAATTACATATTGGAGTCTTATTGGTGCTCTGTCTTTGTCTTCATTCTCTTACGTTTCTAAGCTGTTTGTGTGCTTTTACAAGCAAATGTGTGTAGTGTACATGCTTGTTGTATTTTTAGATGTGTTGCCATATTGTGGTGAGTGCATATGTGTTATGCATGTGGTACTAGAGACTAACATTGGGTGCATTCTTTGTGTATTCTACCTTTTACACTGAAGTTAATTGCCTCCCTTGAACACATAGTCTCTAATTTGGTAAAAAGAGCTAGCCAGCTTGCTCTAGGTTTCCTTTGTCATTACTTCACTAGCTCTAAATTCTGGGAGGTTCCTGATGCATGTGTAGCATCTAAGTGGATACTAAGAGTCCAAAGCTCATTACCCTCTCAGCCATCTACCCAACTCTATTCATTTTAATTTTTGAGGCTAAATTAGGATCTTTAATAAGCATATAAAGTGTTAACTCAAAGACTATTTTGCCAGTGTTAAGTCTAGGAAAACAAGAAGGCTCTCCTTTAATTCCTGACTTTGGGATTAAATAAAAAAGAAATAATTAATGACAGTCATTTGTAATGTATGATTGTAATTAAACAATACAGTTGCTTCTCTGTATTACAATTGATTTCTTTGAGCAAATCTACCATATTTTTAGTGTAATTAATAGAAGCCATAAATCTTTGCAAGCTGTTTCTATTACAGCACAGTAATATAGGAACATGAGGTTTTAGGGTGACATCCGCTTAGATATTTAGCTGAAATGTGTTTGCACCATTTAATAAATGTGTCAAATGGAGTCTATCCACAGCACTTTAAAAACTAAAGCTGTCACAGATTTGCTTATTGTTCTAATTTTCTTTCTGTTGCTATGATAAACACCATGGTCAAAAGCAACTTGAGAAAGAAAGCGTTTCTTTGCTTACAAATCTTGGTCTCAGTCCATCATGGAGAAAAGCCAAGGCTGGAACTCTAAGCAGGATCTTGAAGCAGAAATCACAGAAGAATGTTGCTTATTGGTCTACTTCCCCTGGCTTCTTCAGTTGCGTTTCTTATGTATACCAATTGCACCTACCCAGTGATTATTTGGCTCACAGAAGACTGGGACCTTATGCATCAAGTTGCAGTTAAGAAAATGGACCAAAGAGTGCCTTGCAGTGTGGATTGCACATGTTTTAATTCTAACACTCAGAGATGCAGAGGCAGGTGATGCACAGGATCTCTGTTAGTTTCGGTCTAGCTTTGTCTATATAGTTTGCTTCAATATAGTTAAAGCTTTGTAGAAAAAAACCTGAGACCCTGCCAAAAAAGGAAGGAAGCAAGGAAGGCAGGGAGGAGAGAAAAGAAAAGAAAAAATGAAAATGTTCCACAGACTTGCCAAGAGTCTAGTGGATACTGTGCCTCATGGCATTGCTTCTCGGGTATGGAACCAGGGATTTGATTCTTCAAATCCCTCATATAGAGAAGGTAGTTTTCTGTAATAGTTACAGATTTATTTAAATTGGATAGTTTAAATGGAGTGAAACTACTAAAATTATTTAGATGTTTTTATCTAAATTTCATTAAATGCAACTCCTCTATAGACATTTAATTGATTATCAAATTTTGTCTAAATTTTTTCTTTAAGATGGTCAACTGATATATTTTACCAAATCTTGTTCTTCAAAGTAACACAATGTTTCAGTCTCTCACTTCAAACATTATTTCCATTCCCCTACAGGATCCTGTTGTATATTTGTTACTCTTTATGTGAGTGGCACTAGTTCTCAGTAAGTCAGACCATGAGCTGTACTATATAGTAAGTACTTGGTTGAACAATGTAATGTGTTATGAGTCTTTCTTCCCCCAGTCTTTCCTAGAGTGAATTAAGAGTAATTGTAACATTTTTGTCACCTTTTCGATGAACCATTATATGAAAAACTAATGTATACATGTTTTGTATTAGGATAAAGGTAACTTAAGAGATACAAAATAATTTTGATTTCTTTCAAAGTGATTAAGTTCTCTCATTATCCTAAATTACTTCAAACGAGTCGTATCACATTTATGATGCGAGTTAAATATGCTTCGTTTTTCTGATAAACGTCCTTTTCCAGCATATTTACATTTTAAGAACATTCTCCATTACCCCTCCTAGCTCCTTTCCAGAGCCATCTTGCAGTCATAGCTAGTGACAGCCTGCCGCAGGCACAGCCTGGAATTCCATCCGCTGGGGTTGGCGGTTACAGTGGCTATCCTGCAGACACTCAGTTGTCTAACAAAGTGCGTTCACAGCACACTCAAAGTCAAGGTGCTGTGCTGGTGTGGTTCATGTATGAAGAGCCTTCACGGTGGTTGTGGTGCCGGAGAAGATAGGTAGCTCCTGTCTTCAAGGAGGGACTCCTGGTGCTAGCACTTCTTCAGGTCAGCTTCCCTGAGTTAGGTTACCTCTTTTTTTCAGGCATGAGTTAGGCTACGTGCTTGTTTAGAACCAGATTGATCTGCACGATTTCCAGTTCATTGAACATAGGAATCATTTTTCAAAAGGTGCTGTGGACTCAGATTAAATTTAAAATAAATTTTATATAATAGATGATAAATAAAAGTAAACATTCTTTATATGAAGTATTTGCATTAATGTTGCTGTGAATTGTTGGCAATAGCTTTCCCAGACATTGACCTATAGCATTTCATATACATGGAGCAATATGAGAGTATATACCCATGAAGTATATATGTCTATAAACATACATATGAAAGATCACTTTCTATCCAAGTTTTCTATGTCCTTGTTGACATCTACATGGAAATTGTTGTTTAAGTATTTTAAAATAACTTATTTTTTAGATATACACATTTGTATGTGTCTGTGTTATGAATACATGCATGTGAATGCTTGTAACTATGGAGGACTGAGGCACTGGACCCTCTGGACCTAGAGTTATAAACCACTGGTGGTAGGTGCTGGAGATGAAACTTGGGCCCTCTGGAAGAGCAGTAATTTACTTCATGTTTTTACTCTAACCACTTACTCCTCTCTCCAGCCCATCATACAAGCTCTTAAAGACCATGATGGTTCTACCGCTCTCTAATTTGTGAATGCCCTGGGTGGCTCCCAAATATCTAGCTGTCTTTCTGGTGTGTGGTCTCTTACCAGTACTGATTAGCTGTGTCATTCTCAGTTCAGCATTTTCTAGACTCTTCTATTACCTGTTGTGTTCAGTTCAGAAGAGTAAGCACATTACACCATCTCTTATGTGCGAAAACTCTGCAGCTAGCACTCTTTCTACACATTTTAATTGAAGTTTGTTCTATATAATTTGTAATACAAAAATCAGCATGTTTTAAATGCTTACCTAAAAATTTCAATCAACTGTCAAGTTGCTCAGGAACTGTTTCTCTGACATATTGAGCCAAACACTTTTAATACTTTGGGAATGAATGATGAGCCATAGTATGCTTGGTTAAGTAAGCCTTACTTGCCATTAGGGGAGGACTTTTTGAAATTTCTGTGTAAGTTTCTTTGTAAGACTTTTCTCCCTTTCATCTGACATGATTTCAAATGTTCCAGTCAAACTTGTATAAATGACTGCGTGTCATGTTTCACATTGATACAGTCTGGCAGAGGTAGTAAAAATTTTAGATGCTTGTTCATTTTTTAGGCGAAACTCATTAAGGATTTGCTCATTTGGGAGAGTAAAACCTCATGCATCAGCCATTGGTTTTTGACTTTGATCACAACGAAGAGTAGGCAATGTTTGGGGCATCTGTTCCACAGGAAAAAAAAAACAGCTGTGCACATTCCCCGGGCTGTAAACCCTCCATTAGGGTTAATCGCTCTGTTTTTAGTAGAACATACTGATTTTGTGTCAGCATTTGAGGAGTTAAATGTCAAGAGCCTAGAAGGAGGACATCACATTTTGCTAGGTGCCTGGAATATCAATAGTGTTCTGTCTGGCTCAAAACCCACATAGTTTGTTCCAGAGTTTTTTCAAAAATAGAATTTCCATGTTAACATTACTGTACTTTAATACTTTTTGACCCCATGTGTTTCATTTTAAAGTTATTTTGATTACTATGTGCATTTACAAGGCTGGACTCAAAATAATTCTATAAAAATCAACCTGCTAACCAAAATGTATTTCTGTGCTGCCCTGCTATTTGTGTTTAAGAATTCTCTTCTTGAAAGGAGAGAATTAGACTTATTTTATTAATGGACAGCTGGCACTTTAGATTACACTTTAGGGCCAGGAAGCTTAATCAGTAAAGACAGCTCAGATTTAAGGCTTGATTTCAACTTGTACCCTGTGCTTGAATGGAAGCTCTGTGATTGATAGATCAGGCCATGATTACTAATCTCGTTTGCTCTCCCTGCTCACAGAATAACAACTTGTTGCCTTCAGACTTGATATTTTAGTCTACTAGACAACCTTATGCATTTGATCTTTGGAAATTCTTAAAATAATCTTTAATTAAAGCACTTGGAAAAAATTTACCCTCTCCTACATTCTTTCTCCTTTTGCTTCCATTTTCCATAAATTATTCTGTTTCATTTTGATTGCAATCAAGCAGCTATCTTTTGAACATTAAATCAAACCTGCCAATAGAGAGCTACCTTGGATCGGTCTGTAGAAGGACCAAAGTCAAAATGAAGCTCAGGGAACACTTAACTGAAGTGAGTGAGCAGGTTTTTTTTTTTTTTTTTTTTTTTTTTTTTAGAAGGTTTGAGCCATGAATCAGAACAAAATAAGACTTTTAATTACACAGGGTCCTAATCTTTTTTAACTGTAATTTACAAAATCCCAGTTGTAAATGGAATCAGATTGCTAATCAACTAACTGTAAAGTTATGGGTTTTTCTGGGTTCTCAGGTGGGTACCATATAAGCAAAAGGCTCTTTTTAAAGGGAGGCAGAGAATTGCTATCAATGACACAAAGGAGAAAAGGTGAACTGCCCTATGCTGACTTAAAAGGTGAAAGGGAGGATAAGCCAACAAAAAAAAAAAAAAAAAAAAGTGAGCACTGGATCCTTTCCAGAGTAACTTCAACCCTGTTCCTGTTCATATATCTGCTTCATACTGTATAAAACTTTTACCTCTAGATTTGTGAGATTACATCTTTACATGTATTGTTAAAGTACTGAGTTTCTGACTGCTAATTATAACAATAAGAAATGAATTAACTACCTGTAAAGGACCTCAATCAGCTAGGTAAATTCCTGTGCAGATCTCTAAGAGTATTTCCTTGTTTGTAGTCCTCACATCTTTTCATTTCTTGCTGTTATTACTTTCCTGATTCTGTTGAGTGCCGTTGAACCCACTATCTTTATTATGCTTGACTCAAAATAAGGAGGGACCCCTCACTGTATGCCAAATATAATAATTTGTAAATATAAAAGCTTCTGTAAGAGAATGGGAGGAATCTGTGTAACAATGTCATCCCCAAACCTGGAGTACATACATCTGGGAAACACTTGCATTTTGAAGTCTAATCACAGAAATACAGAGAGGATCTCAGATAAAAATATTTTGGGGGATTCAACAGTATCATTCATAATAAAAAGACATTCGCTGTCACATTAATTTCTTTGTTTTCTCTTTCTTGTTTTGTTTTATTTGACACAAAGCCTCACTATGGAGCCGTTTCTGGCCTGGAACTCATAATATATAACTGGCTACCCTAAAATTTATTTAAGTATGCCTGTCTCTGCTTCCCAAGTGCTGGGATTAAAATGTGTGCCATCACATCTGACACAACATTTCTGAATTTTATATGTGGATGAAAATGTCTTAAATAGGCTAGTGAGATTGCTTAGTGTGTTGGTTCCTCAAAAACCACATGGTAGAATGAGTGAACTATATGTATAGATGTCCTCTAACATTCATGTGCAGACTGTATGTGGTACATGCATACCTGTATACACAAAATGAAAACATTAAAAAAGTAAATTTTATGAAGAAATTACATAATACTTATACATATTTGATACTTAATGCATAATAACATATTTAAATGTAAAATAACAAAAATGTAGTTTATTTTTTAAAGTATTTTTCATCCTGGCTATGTGTTCTTAATAGACCAGCTGGTTTAATCAGTCTTTATAAAAACCAATTCAACCTTACTGTGCTTATGTAAGATACAAATAGTCCATGTTATGGCTATATGCAGTTTGGAAAAAGCAGTGGTCATGATTTCAGTAAAGTTTCATGAAGACCTACCAGTGAACAATTGAAAGGAAGTGATTTCTTTTAATGTCAATATGATTCCTGTCCAGGAAACTCCTCAATTGACATTTTCCAAATTTGCAAATATGCATTGGAAAAGTGCAGCTAGCTACTACAGGACTTCAGTAATGTTCACTCCATTCTACAAAATGTTATAACAGGTTGTGTGGGCTTAACTCGGGAATCAAAGGAATGTGTCAAATTTTCATTCAAACGGAAGTATGACTGTTGATTTCTGCAGTGGTAGACATGCCAAGGCTTCCAAGTACCAGGATGCTATCCAAGGCAGGTTTCTGGAGAGGAACAGTCCCTGCTGGGAACTCACTGTCATCTACAGAAATTGGATTGCATTCTGAACTCCATGTTCTAGTTTTGAAGTCACAAATAGCTTATGCTGACAATAAACCCAGACACCAATGAAATTAAGAATACTTTCAGCATTGTTAATTCACATTAATAGAATTGGGAGAAGTAGGTTCAAGGGTTTAAGTTTTTTGTATTTAATTTATTGTTGAAATTTTCCTACATTGTGCAACAAAACATGATCCTATTAGTGCCCCCATTTCAGTCTCCAACTAGTGCAAACATTTACCCTTTTCTTCTTCATCTCTATTTTTTTTGGATAGTCCATGAAATCCAGTTTGTACAGGGGCTGTCCACTAGAGCATTGGATGAGTACATTGGATGAGCATTGTATGCCAGTGATTACACCCTCAAGAAACAATGGTGTCTTTTCTTTCAGCAAGTAGTAGCTTCTAGTAGCTCCTCAGTAAGGCATAGGGCCTGGAGAGTATCTCCCTCAACTATTTTTGGCTGAAATTATCTTGTGTAGTTGATTACAGATGCTATGAGTTCATGAATGTAATTGCCATGTCATATTCAAAATATAGACTGTCATAACACTTCTCCATGTCTTCAAGTTTTTATATTGAGCTTCCTTCTCTTTTGAGATGTTCTCTGAGCTTTGTTGATGGGGATGGGGTGAGAAAGATATCTTATTTAGGGCAGATAAACCAATCTCCTATTCTCAGCACTTTGACAGGTTCATTGGTCTCAACATAACTATTGCTCCATCAGATAAAACCTTCAGAGACTAAGGCCAAGATCAGCCTAAGTATATAAACATGGATACCTAGAAGGAAATCTATCAAACAAAATAATAAGTAGATTTTACCCTAATGTCTATAGTCTCTCAGCCATGGCCTTTTGACCAGGATTACAGTATGAACTCTAAATGGATCAAGGAACTGAACATAGCTCCTGGTACCCTGAAAGTGATAGAGGGAAATAAGGGAGGATCTTTCAACGTTGCAGGCACAGTTAAGGACTTTCTGAGTAAGTCTCCTCCAGTAGAACAGCAAATACAACTCACCATTGACAAATGAGACCCCATGAAAATGAGAAGCTTCTGTGCAGAAAAGAATATAATCAGCCGCATGAAAAGTCAGCCCACAGAAAGAACTAGCATCCTTGCCAGCTACTCTTCTGCCTGCTGATTACTGTCTAGAATATACAAAGAGTTGAAAAAAAAAAAAAAAAAAAACTAAACAACCCAGTTGAAAACTGGGCTATGGAACTAAACAGAAAATTTTCAAAGGAAGAAAATATAAATAGTTAGGAGAGAAAACCACTCTCAGCATCTTAGCAATCATTGAAATAGTGCTTAAAGTGCTTTAAGGTTCCATCTCATCCCAGTCCAAATGGCATCATAAAAAATACAAATGACAGTGCATGTTGGTGTGGATACATCAAAGGGAACTCTCCATACTGTTGGTGGGAGTATAAACTACTGCAGCCATTTGACAGTTGCTCCAGATTTTTCTTCAAAAACTAGAAATAGATTGGGAGTGAAGGTTGGGTTCATATTTATTCTTGTGTGTGTGTGTGTGAGTGTACGTGTGTTTTAACACTACATTTACCATTGGGAGGCAAATCAGAAAGTAATGGCTCTTAGGCTCACCTTTGTTCTATGTTTCAAGACTATCTAGTGTCTGGATACAATGAACTATAATATAAAGATTAAATCCATTGATGTTTGATGTGTTACTATTCCCTAATATTTGAACATGATATAAAAATCTGAGAAATATGTAAGTATAAGAAATCAACATCATTCTGATGTGGGAAATATTTTACTGTTATTTAAGTAACCTTGCACATAACTGTGGTAAATGAAATTCTTAGCCATCAGCACAACTGCTTCTTTTGAGAAGCCTACCCTCTACTGTACTTACCAAGGGATATTTACAATCTATACCTAATTATACTATAAACTAAAGCTCATGTAACATCTTTCAATTACACTTCCTTGTACAAAAACATAAACTTTTAGGTTCCTCAATGAAAATACTTATGTAGAATATCTGAATTATGGCACATGAATCTTTTTTGTACTGGTTTATAAATTGAGCATTTGAATCGATCAATAAATAAATAAATATCAATACTTGCCTAAGGTGACAGGATAAGCAGAATATGGCATTTTTTTTTCCATTAGCTGTTATTTATAGTACCTGTTGTGTGTGTGTGTGTGTGTGTGTGTGTGCGCGCACACACACACACACACACATGCACTGACGATATTCTTCCTCCTAGATATACAAGTGTACTTTATCCTTTCAGATGTAATTTGTGTGCAATCTATCTTGTCATAGCATTCACTTTAGATTGACATATACATGTACTTGTGCTAAAAGATTATCATTTCTTTGATTAAAGCAAAAAATTGCAACGACATGCAGCCTACAGAAACAAACCATCTTTTTCTCTACCATTGTGTCTTTTATGTCTTGTTGCTTTGGAGGCCGGGCTTCAAAAATACACTCATTATTGCAGTTGTCATGAACTTAATGTGACCGTGGCACAAAGAATTATCAGGGGTAAGATATTTTTCAAAATGTAAAGACTACAGCTGGATTCTTATTTCAGTCCATTCTAAAGATACTGTGGCTAGCCTAATTTGTATGGGCCCACTAGATCATGCTTAATTGAGTTAATGAAGCTCTTCTGTAGCAAGAACCCTCCAAAGGAAAATAAAAACACAGAATCGAATTTCAGAATGCAAATTAGCCCAGCTTTGCCTGCTTCTACTTTCATGAGCAGAAGTCACAGAGTAAAAGAAAATCCTTCAATTAAAGCCAATTACTACCCATAGTCAAAGTTCAGGTTTCCCTAAGACTGTCAGTAGGGAACAGCATGTGTTCTTTGGAGGCCAATTCTTGACCCTGCCTGGGATGCAAAGACCAAGTATTTACTGCTTCATTGCAGTGACTTAATTTTTTCAAGTATCTGTTGAGATCATTGGGAATTTATGACTTTCATCTACCCAGTGAAAACATATTGAATAAACATATTGTGTGGGATAGTGGCGATTTATATTTATGAATCATTATTTAAGCTTAGTCCCTCTCACCAAGTGGCTTGTTCTTTTCATGTATCTCATGTCTCACATTTCTTTCTCACTTGGCTGTAAACACCCTGTGCAGGTTTCTGGGCTTTAAATCTAAGCCTGTGTTTGTTTCTCTTGTGCTGTAAGAGAAAACTTTTCATCTATTAATATAGGGAAGCTTAAAGGAGCATAGAATGAGTGCATATTTCTACTTCTGCTCATGCTCTTTTTAATTACATCTTTTCGAAATGTACAATTATTTTTAACAACCATGGTGGCAAAATTCAGCATACATGTATTTTCTTTTGAAGTATTGGAAGTTATTGAGTCTAGAGAAACTTCAATATTATTATAAAGCTAGCAGGGATTCTATAGCAGTTAGCCATAAACAAAATTCCCAAAAACTTAAATAACCAAAACTAAAGTCTTAAGAATAATAATGATGACATGATTTATATGTAGCACCTTTACAGTTTTTTTTATTTGTATCTAGTCAAATACTCTGAAATTTAAGTTTAACCTACAGCCTTTGGTCTCTGTACACTTCTGTTTAATAATAAGTTTGGCCAAGATGTCCTTTTGACTTTAATATATTCATGGCATGTAGTAACAGTATCATTAATTGCTTAATACCTAAAGTATATGTATGTGTGTATTATAATATATGCTAATAAGTATATTAAGAATATAAATACTTGAATTTGTATATTTTAAAACTCATCATAATTTGGCAATCATTCGTATCATTCTTCACTATAGTTTCTTTGATCAATAGGTATTTTTAAAAATTGTATTTTCAAGCTCATAATTTGGTAAGCATTTATATCATTCTTCAATATGGTTTCTTTGATCAATAAATATTTTTTAAAAGTTGATATTATTTGTGGGCTAAAGAGATGGCTCTAAGATTAAGAACGTGTCCTGCTCTTATAGAGGAGTTGGGTTTGGTTCCCAACCCCATCTAACAGCCCACAACTTTATGTAACTCTGGTTCAGAAGATTTAATGCTCTAGTCTTGAACCAACAGAACCCTTATGCATGCGGTACCTTTACTGACAAACAGGGACATCCTCATAAATAAAACCATATATATATTTAATCTTATTAATGTTTAAACATGGCATCTGTACTTTTAATACTTTTCATTTTCTCTTATTTGTTTCATGAATAATGTTTAATTTATATGCTTTTAAATTCCTGACCTTCAGGGTGATTTTTAATTGTGATTAAGTGTAATTCAGAGATGTTCATCCTATATTTTTACTTTTATAGCGAATGTTCTAGGAATTTGCCTAAATTTATATTATCAAGCTGAGTAGGAAAATTAAAACATTGAACAGAATCCTTATTAACTTCACCGTTTTCTTCTAATAATCATTTCACTTTGTGCCTCTACCAGCAATAGCAAGATTTTTATTTCCTACATATGCTTGCTGGATTTGGGTGAGTGCAGCCTTAAATCTGCTGTTCTGAGCAGTGTGAAACAGTATATCTTATTGACTGTTTCTTCCCTGGTTCCTAGTAAGGCACACTTTATGCTTTTCTGTTACGCATGTTTTATTTTCAATATAGTGTCAGTCAATATCCTCTACTTCCTTTTTTGTTAGTTTCTGCCTAACTCTTGATGTGTAAATTCTGTATTGATTGAATGCAATGGAAACAGCCATGCCTTTATTTTTTATTAAGGAGTAACATAGAGCAGCACATAGAGTCAAATATATCACTTTCTTTATAATTATTTCTTTTATGTCACTTGAGAACCTTATGAATGACCTAACCGTCTAGATTTACTCAGTAGTTCTATTTTCCCACAATGATTGGTCTTTTAACCCTTTAAAGTAGGTCTTCCCCCTTAGCATGCGTGGTGGTATACTTCTGTCCCTGTTTACTGACTTTTGGTTTCCCTTGTACTGTGTTGGTTGCTGCATGCTTTCTCTCTCCATTGGAAATGCAGCTGCATGGTCATTCCCATCTTTAACTGTGAACCTTTTCTCCATTTCATTATTCTGACCATTTAAAAATTCTTTGTCATTCTCAGTAATATGATTTTTCTAAAAACCTCACTCCTTATTTTTGACGTTCTGTAAAGATATTTTTCCTTGACTATTTCCCAATATCTAAAAGCATCCTGTAATTTGTCTATAATTTCGTCAATTTTTAAATTACTCATAATGTGTATTTCTGCCTATTTCTTTCGTCTTAATCAGACTCAGCAGAATTTTAAACTTTTAATTACTGTGTTCAGACACAGAATGCTGTCTTGTCAATCCTTTCTCTTTCTGCTTTGTTTTGGACTCCATTAATTTGTACTTTATCATTCACTGCTTTCTGCTTTGTGTAGATACATGCATTCTTGTTTTCACTTTCCTGAAATTTGAGTATTTGAAAATAACCAACCATAATCTGCTTCTCAATGTTCACCAGAGTTACTGCAGGAGGCATGGCTTTGAATTCACCTCCTATGTGGGACGACAGGAACTAATTAGCTGAATTAACTTTCTCTTTCCTGTCTCTTAGAAAGTAACTGGGAGACAATTTCAAATCCTGAATGTGAGAAGGAGAATTACAGAATTTACCTTGTTTTGACATTACTGTATAATTAATTGTGTCATTGCTAAATCAAACCTGTTAGTAGTATTATGAATATTATTAGTAATAGAAATATTCATTTGTTGCATATCTACACACATATATCTACATGCCTATATGTATGTATAAGGAGAAGAGACAGAGAGAGGGTAAGAGCCATGTATAGTCAGCTGAATAATAGCCCTTGTATTATATTTTCTAGTAGTTTCATAACCGGCTAGCTATATAGTATAATTACACAATTTTCCAAATCATAGCTTGCTGCTTAAAATAGAGACAAAAAAAGTCATAATGGGCGTCTGAATGCAAGGCGATTTATTATTAACTTGTCAAAGGAATCCTGAATGTATGGTCCAGCCCACCATGCACTGTGTTATTGTTACAGCCACATGCTGTTTCACTTGAACAAATAAGAAGTGCCTTGTGTAGGATGAACGTCAGAACCTATAGTATGTGTTTAAAATTGAAGCAGGAGAGCTTTTGAGGTCAGTATTGCACAAGGTAATTTAATTGCTATAATCACTTCACTTTTTAGGTCTGATGCTTCAAGTGATTGTGTTGTCAAGCTGAAGGCCAATTTCTTATTGCTGCTTCAATGTTTATAGAGCCATATATCATTTTGAATCATCTTGGTTTGTCTTTCATCTCAACTAAAATGTTTATTCCTTTCTTTGCATGGTTCCCGTTTCTTTACATTTATGAAGGCACACTAGTATCTTTTGTCATCCTCCACTGGACTAATCTCACCTTTATTATACAGATCAAGTTTAATATTTTATTTTAATATTTGAATGAGACATATGTTAGGAATGGCAACATATTTCCTTTTTACAATAATTTTATGTACATTTGTGAAGTGACTAAAAACAATTAAATAAACAAAGTAAATAAAAAGCAATTTTGTAATCCTACAGACAATGTATGACGTTAATGGCTCTTTCCCAGGAGTGAGACCTGATTTAAGTCATTTGCATGTCTTTCTCCTGTTACTCACTGCTGATGGTGCAGCTTTGACACTGGGGAAAACTAGTCTTTCTTTCCACTATGACTATAGATGGTTCAGTTTCACCAAGCAGCTTGTGTTTCCTGCAATGTGTGTGTTCTCATGTTCGTTCTGCAAAATTTCCTGGTGTTCTCTTTTAGTAACTGGTAACTCCTCATATTCTCCAATTTAACTCTTTGAAACCTTTCCTGGTTTCTTAAGCATATATGGAGAATAACCTACTTTGATCTGTAATGCTGTATAAATATCCCTTACATTCCATTTAAGTGCTCTGTGACTGCCATGTCTTTTGTTCCCCTAGAGTGTTCATTCTTTTATAAAAGCCTCTGCCTCTTGTCATTTCATTGCCTAGGGCTTATTAAGATGCTTGGTGCGAACAGGTGATCAATAAATGTCAGTATGAATAAGTAGACGTGGAAAGGATGAACAACCCTAAGTTTTATTGCTCAAAGGTGTTTATAGCTATTTAATACAAAATATATAAGAATGCCGAGCTTTGCACACAGCTGTTTACCGTGTTCTTCGTTTAATTTTTTCAGTTTATTTTATGCCAAACATAGGATAGGAAAAGTAGATCCAAAATGGTTTAGAGTACTAGAAGGAATAGGAGGCAGAATAGCTGAGGTAAGCAATTTCTTAAAAATATTTAAGCAAATCTCTCACATTTAGTAAAGAAATATTCTACCATCTCAGGCATGGGATTTCATAGAGTACTGTGTAGTTGCTATAAGCTTGGTTTTCTTATTTCTTTGACATAGTTTGTTAGTCAATGAGTTCCTATATTTTCAAGTAAGTTCTCTTTGGGATTTGAAGTAAGAAACCCTAGGATGTACATGTACAAACTAACACATTTTAAACAAGACCTTGAGTCAGTCTTCAAATATTATCTATTATGCCAACAGAAAATACATTATTATAGGGTAGATTCTGGTTCATGGTTCTTTGCTGAACTTTTAAAAATTACACTGTATCAGTATCACATATTCGACTCACTACATCTTTGATAACCAAAAGATAAGGAAGTTGAAACTCATTAGCTTTTGTTACAATTTGACCCAGTATATGTAGTCTTATATTTTCTCCTCTTGTCAATAATATAATTACAAGCTTTCTTCTTATGATTCATTGAAGTATAGGAAAACAAAACTTCGTAGTTACATTTAAAGCTGAAAATAGCACCATTTTGAAAGCCCTTTTTAAGAAGGTATAAACTGGTCATTTTTAGACTGAATTAACCCTTGAAAGCCATTTTGAATATTAGTATGTTGAATAAAAGTGTCTGTGAACTGAATCTTATTAGAGAACATTTAAGATTAAAAGGGACAAAACCCATCATGAACTAAAAGTATAGCTTCCCTAATTTAATCTATTTCCAAAACTAACATCCATCATTTATATAATTACTGAGAACTGGAGTGAGTTATGTGGCAGGTTCCAGCTCACTAGAAGTTCTTATGGACTTCCTTCCTTCTTTCCTACAAGTTATTCCACAGTTTCTTAGCACACTCTTTAGTCAGGACATAAACTGGTTTGAAAAATCTTTGCCCCTAAATGCTTGTGAAATATTTATAAATTGAGTCTAATATCTTGATAAATTAAGGTTAATGAATTGTGAGATACTTGTAATCTGAAAAGTTACCACCTACATTTTTATTCAGGATGTTTAACAAAGTTGGGATAAAATTCTTCTGCAAGTTAGTTTTTTATTTTTATTTCTTGAATGAATTTGAATGTGGTAGGACACTCATACATGCAATGGTTTAGAGGTCTGAAGTTGACTCTGGTTGGTGTCCTCCTCAGTCACTAACTGATGACTTATTGAGGCTATTGAGGCTGGGTGTCTCACTGAATGTAGAGCTGGCTAGTTTGTCCAGCCAGAATACCCTGGAGTTGCGCTGTCTGGACCTTCTGCATGCTGGGATTAGATGTAGCTCTTATGCTTGCTTAGCTTTTCCCATGATTGCTGAGGATCCAAAATCCTGTCCTTAATCTTGCATGGCAAGCAGTTTATCCAGTGAGCCTCTCCACGGTTTTTTTTTTTTAATGGTTAATACATACAAATACACTATAAGTATCACTCGAGGGTGGTGAGGGAAACATTGACACCTAATAGCTGGCGTTATCATCTGGAGCATTTCACCATCTAGACATTCATGTCTACGTATTACTCACTGTCACAGGTTCTGACTGATTAGCACAGTCGTGGCAGAGAGGTGTTGCCCTTCCATGGAGCTGTTGTAACCTGAGAGCCCATCTCCAAGGCTTCTGCAGTTTCTTAACAATTAGGTTGATCGTTCATCATGTTGATTGTCTACAAAACTTTACCAGATTTTTGTTCAGAATGTTTGCAACCATTCAGTAATTAGTAGTAATCATTAGAGATTTTCATGTCACACATAAACAATAGAGCTTTGAGAAGCATACTCTGTGGAATGGTGTTTGCTGAGGACACTGTATGTAGTTAGTGGAGGGAGGCCTCTGTTCACAACATCTCTCTTTGGCTGTTTAAGGAATAACTCCTTACCAAGCCCTGGCTCATGGCATCATTGGCTGACTTTTTGTGTAATCTTGTATTGGAACATCTTGGTTCCCTGCTTATTTGTGGTGAACAGTTACTAAGGTAAAACCACTGCACTGTGTCACTTGTAATGCTGACATGGTAACTCTCAGCTTATCGAGATACAGCCCTTTGATGTGTTAAAAAAATCTATATAAACATAAATGTGAACTTCCACATTTAATTAAGTTTTTCTCATGTATTCAACAAATGTATTTTGCAGATTCAGACAGAAGGAAGAAGAAACCATCAAGGTGATTTTGCTTCTGTGTAACATGTCACATGAAAACATTTAATTTGTAAAAGTCAGAGACTTACAGACTTGAATATTTGACAGACTTTCTTGGAAGTTTTATGAACCTTAGATTGCTGAGTTCTTTGTGGCTCCTTTTGATCCTCTGATGCTTTGTCACAGGTCTGGTTGTAACCAGAAAGTTTGTGGTTTTATTAATTTTCTAGGTGATGTTAATTCTGTCTTTCTACTAAAACTTAAAAATTGTTGCAGTTGAGCATAAGAACAATTTAAAATAAATGTTGTATTGAAGGTGTTTCTGGAATGGGTCCAAATTACAGGCAAGGGAGACACAAGGGAAAAGGTTTCTTAAGCATGAAGAATGGAATGTACATGCACAGGTGATGGAGTATCCATACAGACTGCCTCTGTAACCCAGAGCAGTCGAGTTTATGTTGGAAAAGAAGCTAGAGAATTTGGATAACCTTTGAATCAAAAAGATTTGATCCAGAAAAAAATTTACTGATGAGAGTGCAGTTTAGAAAACATTTGGGAAGACGCTGAATTGGAGGAATTCAGTTCTGTGGCTAAATAGACACTAAATGATAAACCCGACTATTCTGACAGAGAAGATCACAAGAAGACTTAGGTTGACACCAAAGGGTCCATCAAAACAAGTGAATGTTCCTACTGAGAAACAAGGTTCCTGCCTCCTGGGGTGACCACTGGGCCCACTAAAAATAGAATACAACTGTAGTTTGATGGAAAGAAACATTTGTTCTGGCTTTGTTGAGTCTTGCTATATGAAGTGTTAAACAACACATTCACAAGAAGAAATGGGCATGAGAGTGCAGCATGTCTTGGTGCTGTGTTTTTTAGCCTGAGCATAATTGTCCCACATTGTCTTACATGTGTGTAGATATATGTGTTTCGGGATGGAACAACACAGAAGCCCAATCTAATTATTTTACTCACCTCCCAGGGGAATTGTGTTTACTTTGAAATTAAAATACAACCACTAATCTCCCCCCCCCCCCAAAAAAAAAAGCACATTGGAAATGACATAAACTAAAATCTATAAAAATGTAAATCATCACCAAAGAGCAACTATCATATTTTTCCTCAAATAGCAGTGAGTTTTTTATTCTGACTTGGAAGCCAGCCCTAAATGCAGAGGTATCAGTGAGTTGGAAATTGTACTATAGCAAAACTCAATATTGTGTGTTTATAGTTATTTTAGATATTGACTTTTTTATAACCATGATGCAACCAGGAATTGCTGCAGGTATTGTGTGCTGACAATTGGTTGAGAAGTATGTACATTAATATTAAAGAGGAATTTTTAAAAAGCCTTCAGTAATCTCTCAGCACTTGTGGACTTGGTATTGTAAGGACAGATAAACAGTTTCTACACAATTCTCTTCTGAGCTGCATGCATACTAAATACCATCCATTACAACATGCTGGGATTTAAAGACTGTAAGAGATACCTCATTTGGAAATGTAAACTCATCCAAATAATTTCCTTGCAGAAATTGAGGCAGTCCATTTCTCATTTAACAGAGCTAGGCTAAGGAGCTTAGCTTTTGTGAGAAAGTCTTTCCTCAATTGGTCTTTGGTTCCTTGGTCCACAGCACATTGTTTATTACATGAAAGATAGTTAATAAAATTTAGTGGATACAATTATCACTAAATGATTTTATTTTGGTGCAACTTGCTTGCCAGCATCTATATTTATGTGTATAGATATAGATATTCCGTAGACATGGAATTGGTCAGTATGCATGAATATACATGCTATGAGTTCCGCATAGATATTTATGAAATTTTCTTTGTGAGATTACATCATTTTTTTTTTACTGGAAATTTTGGAAAACTGGTGTAGCAGTGAGGAGATACAAGAGTGTTTAAAACCTGTGTTTTGATGCTGAGACCTGAACTCAGACCAGTTCTAATTGACCTATACAGTTGCATCTGTGACCATAACACCCTGAAGGCACCTGTCCTCTAAAATATACAGATGCTGTCCTCCTCTTATCCTGTGGCCTTCAGATCTGTGTATCCAGGGAAGCACACCTTGAAAAGATTTGGAGGAAAAGTTTCATGCTGAACTGAACAGGAACTGACTTATGTTGTTCCTAAGCTATACAATGTAACAACCATTTGCTTAGCATGAGTAGTGTGTCAAGTCTTATGGGTGATCTGGGGGTGGTTTCTAGTGTGTGAGGGATGGGAATACACAGCAGCAGGCAAATACTCTGCTTCAGTTTTTTTTTAAAAAACAGCAGAAATTTCTGGAATGAATTTTCCATAAGGATTGTGAATGACTTTATATAATTTTTCATGCCTTCTCCAGAATACTTGAAGTCTTATTTACCTTCCGGGAACAATCTGACATACGCTTGGTAAATGAGACATACAAGCCTGTTTTCCAAACTTTATATCCTCCCAGCTTGAAATCAGCTGTTTTCAAACTGAGAAGAAAATGTATAATGCATACTCATTTTTGATGCCTTTATATTTAATTCATTCTTCTTTTTTTGCTCTGCGTGTGTGTGTGTGTGTGTGTGTGTGTGTTATGTATATATGGATGAGTGCATGGATGTTTGTGTGGGCCAGCACACTGACACTTGTGTAATGGGTACACGGTATCTTCCTACATTGCTTTTCACTGTATACCAGTGGCATACGGTCTTCTCTCAGGGAATGTGTGGAACTTCCATTTTTGACTAGTCATGTAAGCACCAAGCACCCGCTATCCTCACTTTCTTCCCATTCCCTAAAGTGCTGGCCTTACAGGAATATGCTCACATGCTCAGGGCTAGGAATCACAGCTCAGGTCTTCTTTCTTGCACCACAAGCATTTTTACCCGCTGAGCCTTCTCCCCAGCTCCTCATCATTCTTATTTAACAATATCTAGACAATGTTTTAGGATTTTTCTGGGTATTGTCTCCATGAAGTAAAATGTTCCCATAATCCCGTTGGCAGTCAGCCTTGTAGCAGCCATGTTAGTTGATGATTCTTTAATTAAGTAAGTTGATACTTATCGGGATGTGATAGTTATTTTGTTGAAAATTTTCATGGAATAGTCAATGTATTTTCATTGTTGATGTTTCATTGTTGGAGTACTCTGATTCTTCTGAACGTTAAGAACAACTTCAATTTAAAAAAAAAGTGAAAGATAAATCTTCTGCAACACCCATGGATATTAGACTTTCACAGACTTTGAGGTAGGTTAAGAAACATTAAAAGAATGTAACTTCATATAAACTCACAGAGACTGGCAGTATATACAGGGCCTTCTTTGGTTCAAGTCAGCTTTTAGTAATTAGAAAATTAGTTTTATGTAATGGAGTCTCACTGCATATGTAACCACATTTAATGGTAGGCCCTATGCCTGCAGTAGATGACCAATAAAAATATACTGAAAGATAATTTTATAGATCTTTTGTCTAATATTGTTTTGTTTGAACATTTTTTGTCTTACTGATCTTTTTCTTGTATACTGTGGTTTCTAATTTTGTGTTTTCATGCTGTGTGTGTGTGTGTGTGTGTGTGTGTGTGTTGTCCTTAAAAAAAATTCCTGGGTTGTTTGGTGTTTGTTTTCTAAATAGTGAAAGAAAGGGTATGGATGGGTGGAGTGGATGTGGGAATAGTTGGGAGAGGGGAAACATGATCAGAATATACTGCATGAAAATATTATTTTCAATTACATAAATATATGCATATACATAAATGTGTGTGTGTACGTACACACACACATATAAAGAATATAAATTGATGGATTTACTTTGAGGAAAGGTGATGGCATCTAGAACTGCTACTTCTGACAGGTACCTGAGAAGAATACTTGGCCTAAGCAAAGGTTAAAATATTAATTAGAGAAATATGTTTTCTTCTTTGTTTATACCCACATGACTTCTGAAATTGTTCTGCTAGGACTGGAATATAACAAAAATATAAGTATTATTTTTATTCATACTTTTATTCATACATTATTAATTTGAGCAGAGAGTAACAAAGCCGTCTGCTGCAGTAGACAGTGCAGCATTGATAGAAGCATTGCACACATAGTCTGCTACTGTCTTTCTAAGATGTGGGGAAGAAACCATCTTAGGGGGGAGAGAGAATTGTGAGCATTTCCACACTGCGGACAGAGGGAGGGAAGAAGACACATCCAAGACGATGAACAATATGGTTCAGAGTTGAGAAGGATGGTTCTATTTTTAATTCTCGAAAAAAAAAAAACCCACAAATTATGTATCTGTTTGTTAAAGTTGATTTTAATACAGCCAATATTGATGTAGCTGCTTGCCTTGTACTCAGAGTGATCCAAGTGCTGGCGAGCACTGACTGAGTTATCAAAGTTGTATCCGGGTCCTGATGCTTCTGAATCATAGCTCCCCTGCATGTATTTGAAGTAGTAGACTGCTGCTAAATTATTTCTTGACTGCTTCCTTATCACTTCAGTTCTTGAATAAGTGAAATAAATATACAGTAACATAAGTACATGTTCTTAGAAATAGAATGTTGGGATCTTTAGAATGTTTTAGGAATTCTTATGTGTGAAAATAGAAACCTGAAGACCAATATTGGCTAATGGTCTTCAGTAGTCATCCTGCTAAGTTTTAATTCATTTCTAGTAATGATAATGATGCAATGATTCAAGAATTTCTGAATACTTGTATGGTCTCATTCTATGTGTAGCACATTCGGTAGTGTCTGATAGAACTTCCTTTCTTCTTAGATCATTACTTTTGTTGTTTCTGCATTCTATTAATATCTATTACTATTAATAGAATATTATTCTATTCATGTTCTATTTGAACATATTTTTGCGTTCCTTATGAATTTTTCCCTGCATTACTCCATTTCCTAAGTGAATAGTTTCTCTGAAATCCTTTAATATACACAGGTGCCCCGTGATTTCAGTGTATGACATCTTGTCTCTGACGTGCTATCCAAATGCAAAGACCTCTGTCCTTAAATTAAAAAGTGTGGACATTTTATATGAACAGTGTCATAGAACATTTTGGGGAGGTTTTGTTTTTAAATTTTTGTTAGGTGAAAGATCCCTTTCACATTTCTTCTGCACCATAATTTTACAAACAAAGAACCTGAAGCACAAAGATTAAGGTTTTTGTTTTGAGCCACAACGAATTTCTTCAATCCACTTTCACAGACACTCAAAAGTTCCTGTGGCCGTGAATGACGAAGCACGTCAAATCCCACCTACAGCCTTGGTCAGCCACAGGAGAAAAGTGCTTTAGACTGTGGCATTAAGCTCAGAGTTGACTCCTTCTGTTTCTCATTTCTGTGTCAGCACTGTATGCCTTAGTTTTAGTTCCATCTACTCAATTATTTCATAGTTCTATTTTTTTTTTCTTTTGCCGTGTAATCAGCCTGAAAAATACCATGACCAAAACTGTTCCCAGAAACTTCCTTCTCTTGATCCTCTGGATGAATTTGGCTCCCTGTTGATTGACTGCTATTGGAGCATGCCCTCAGAGATAGAAAGACAATTTCCACAGCTTCCAGAAACATTTTATGTCTTTTCACAGAGTTCACAAACCTGTATCATATGGGCAGACAGTACATTTAAAACGGAGAATGCAAGAAGTTACAGACTATGTCAAATACTGTTTTTTTTTTTTTTTTTAAACATAAACCCAAAGTTTTCAGGATAAGTTAGCAGTGTTTGCCAAGATATGATTACCAGCAAAGTGTGGAAGAAATTCATTGATGTGGACTTGGTTGTCTCTACAGAATGCTCATCATCACATGTTCTTGATGGCTGTTACATCCTTGTCTACAGGGGATGTGTCATGGATATCATGACTGCCAGCTTTGAGAATTCTCACTGATAGCTATTGGGCTTTTATTTTTTATTCCTTTATGAAACAAGCAAACAAACAATCTTTTGCTTTGTTGCTGATGAGATTTTGGAGGTTGGAGGAATGAAATAGAAAGTAAACTGTTTGCTGTCAAGCTTGATGCCTTTTGACTAGTCAGTAAATTTTTTACATGTTCACCAAAAGGGGTTGGAGCAAACAGTAGATTAGTGAGAAAGCAGAAAGTGAAGTTTACTAATGACAAGAGAGCATAACTTGTTCAACTCTAGTGATAAACACCAAACGGGTTATTGCTCAAGGTAAAGGTTGATAGATGGAGCATGCCACGGAAACTCGTGCAGGAACACTTTGTCTGCACCCTTGGGCATTCTGCAGCAGCCGCATGCAGCTCGGTGCTTTTATGCGTTAGCCTGTGGAAGCGATTTCACTTTTGGAACGCTTCCAGAGTGTTTAAGTGTAATGGACTTCATACTGTCCGCCTGGGCTGTACCCTGTAGAGCGCACTCGGCTCATTCAGCTTCAACTCCATTTTATCAGGCTCTTTATCCATTAATTTTCTCCTGACCTTGGGCATAAAATATATGCGCTTTTTATACTGCGGTGTTCTGTGCAGACGGAGGAATAGCATTACCAATCCATCACCATTATGAATGACACAGCTTAAAACAAACACAGGTCACAGACAGATATTTTAAGAGCAGATTTGTATTGATTCCATCAAAACATTGAGCTAAAAGGAAAAGGACTCTGAGACTATAAATGATGAAGCAAGTTTTGACAAATAGTCACACTACGAAAGTCGACCTAAGAATATGCCTCACGGGCAGTCATTGGTCAGAAAGCACCATTTTTTATTATTATAAAAAGCCACCTTCCTTAAGTATATTTATTACCATACATTTAGTAGGACATTTTAGCAAGACTATGTTTCTCTCTGTCATTAGCTATTGAAAGGTTTTTTGTTTGTATGTTTGTTTGTTAATAGGAATGTGAGTGCTTATTATACTTGTTAATCTTTATTAAGTTGCTACTTTTGAAATGTTTAAACTACTTTATAAACGATGGCAGCTTGTTTACTTTACAACCTAATTTTGGGCATAACTGATTTTGAAATTATTTGTATTGTGGCGAATTTGTTATTGACACATAATAATGATTAGTGTATTTATTATCATCATTATTGTTAACAATCCCCATCCACATACAGTGTCTCATTTAGTTAATGTACTAGAACCACAGCCCTGTCCAGTTCGGTTTTCTGACATGCTGCTCAGTTGCTGCAGTTCTAAGGGGACAGACAGATCTCTGTGATAGGAAGTAGTCCAGTGCTCACAGAATGCTACACAAAATTGAAGAAATGTTCATCCAAGCAGCTAGAACAGCACTTCCACTTAAACTTCACTGAGCACAAGGATGATTTTTGTTTTTCTTTGTGAACAATTGACTGGATCGCACAGGGAAATGTTCTGGATGATATGAGCAGATTCTTTAAGCGCCAACACTGAAAGAAAATGGGTCATGCATCATGTTAGTTATGTTTGTGAAACGAGAAGAGATACAGGTTTTTATATCCCATAGGGGATATTTTATAACTAAGCCAAATAAAATGTCATTGCTTTAAAACTAACAGTATCTGTTGGCACCCACCTATAATTTCAGCATGTATGAGGCTGAGACAGGAGGATTACCATGCATCAAGATCACCCTGGGACAGGAATAAGATCTTACTCCAAATGCAAAGAAAAAAGATAGTATTAATTAATAATGTTTAAATTTTCACTTGATCTACCCTCCCCTTATCGGCATTATGGTAGCAAGAGTGTACACCCCAGACTTTGCTTCCTTTGTATGCAGAATGTACTCTAATATGTGTCTCCCTTTGTTCCCATATGCTTTTTCAATGCACTATTGAAAGTAGCTCATCACCGATAACCTCCATGTGGGCTGAGTGATTTTGCATTCACAGTCTCATACTTCTGTGTTCAATGTGAATTGTCCATCAGGTTTCTAGTTAGTAACTTGCCCTTTACTTTCTCAAGTTTGTCTTCACATATTTACAAAGTCTTCACTGAAAATTAGAAGCACCTGCCTGTAAGGCAGACTGTTTTTCTCTGCTGTGCCTGTCAGCAACACACTTAAACACCTGCCATAGTCTCTCCTTTTTATTTCCTTATGAGTACAACTTTGTGTTACTTTAAATTACTTCCTCCTCCTTTTCCCTCCCCCAGTCTGCTTTACCTCACTCTTTTACATATAAAATACCTAACACCAGAGTTTATTCCAGCAGTTACACTGTAATGTGGGGATAAATCTAGTCCAGTATTTGAACATAGTGATTTCTGAGGATTAGACAGCTCCATGTCCTCTGCTCGGCCACCTATGCACACATGCAGCACCCACATCTCTCGGTGAGAATGCAAACAGGAGCCTCCCTTTAGTTGCTTATAGAGCCTGCCTCTGACTTGCTCATATTCTAATAGATATCAAACACCTTCATTAGAAAGAATAGATATTCAAAATGTCCCCATAATAAAAAACTTCTAAAAAATTTCACATTGACTTTTTATGGGACAGTTCAGTCAATACACAGATGTACAACATTCTGATTATTTAGGGTGCCAGGTGGAGAAGATACTACTAACTCTTATACTTTGATATATAAGTTTTGTTTAGTACACACAGTTATTAAAATATTTTGCAAAATACTTTGAGGTTTGCTATGGTATACATGAAATCAAAATGTGTTTAGTATTTACACCTGAGTCATATTTTGAAAATATTTTGCATATTGTACAAACAGATATTCTAAAATCTAAGCTCTCTCTCTCTCTCTCTCTCTCTCTCTCTCTCTCTCTCTCTCTCTGTGTGTGTGTGTGTGTGTGTGTGTGTGTGTGTGTATTTTTCTGGCAAGAAAAGCAGTTGTGAACGTTTAGAAAAAAAGATCACAAAAGAAGAGTTCCATGTGTTATGTACAGATGAACTCTGCAATTTTGTTGTAGTAATAAACCAGGGCTAAAATTCTTTCAATGCTTTGCTTTACAGTACCAAATTAACTTTTCTTCATAGACTTAAATTTAGTTCTTAAGTGTTAATATTGATGCAACCTGGTATGTGTCTATGTGTGTATGAGTGTGAATGAGAGTGTGAATATGGAGATTTCTGACAACTGACAGGGCTCAATTTTCTCTCTACTATGTAGGCTCTGAAATCAAAACCAGGTCATTATGCTTCTTGGCAAGCACCTTTACCCACTGAGCCATCTCTCTGAATTTCTACCTTCATTTGTGAACAGTATTGACCTGTCTTTGTCATTATATCACAATTTTAATTTCACTATTCTAGCTCATTTTTTAAGTCATAAAAGGAAAATAAACAGTTGCTTGTAGAGTGTTGCAAAGAGCATTGGCCACCAGGCAATGCTACCTTTTGTGCCTCTTGTGGCACTTAAATGAATCATATGAATGGTGCAAAAAAATGTGTCTGTTATGTGTGACTTGATTTTTATTAAATCAGAAAACTGACTATACTACAAATGGCACAAGCCGGTTTAATGTTTGGAGGCAAAATAAATGAGGCTAGAGGCCTTCCACTGAGGAGAGCACCTTATAGTGACTGATCTCACAGTGCCTGCAAGATTCTCCATGTTTCATCAGAGCAATTTGCTGCAAACCATTGCTTAGCAGTCCATAATGTAGCATCAGGTCTGTGTTGAATGATCTTCGAGATACCCCTCAGTACATCCACCCTGCCATCCTTATCACTAGTCATATTTGGGTTGTGCTTTCTGTCAACTTTATCCTCTTTTACAGTTGATTTTAGAGTTGTGTGGCATTTTTTTTGTGTGTGTTTATGTGAAGTACTAGAGATATACCTAAGATGTCCTGAATATTCGTCAAATACAGTCTGAATCGTTTTTGTTGTTATTGGTGTTGTTGTTGTTTTATTTTGGTTTACAGGCATTTTGCTTGTTTGTTTTCAGCAGTACATTTTTTTAATGGATGGTTTTTAATGAAAAGATTTCTTTTTACACAATCTCATAAAAATGTGTTGTTCTGATAAAATTAAGGCAAAGGGCATGGCTTGTGGATAAAAGGCATGGGGTGTTTAACATACTAAAAACAATAATGTATGACATGAAGGTAGAAGGTGAGCCATTGGACAATGGGAAGCAGACTATTGGAGGGAGAACGACAGAAGAGGGCAGGGGTCCACATCACAGAAGTACATCCATCAGAGTACACATTATGCTTTAGCAAAAGTGCTGTTTAAAATGCTTTCCTCTGCACAGCGAGTTTGTACTAACAAAAAATGAACTCTGATTTTGTGTTGATACAGGAAAAAAGCAAAGCTCTCTCCTTTTTATCCCTGGAATTTTCATGCAGGGAGGGACAGTGTGCACTGAACATGAGCCATATGCCTAGGGTAGCCCGCCCATTCTCTCCTTAAATAGATCCGTCCCAGATGGCAGGGAATTTGTAAGTGGAAGGTTTCCATAATAAGAGAAAACCAAAGGTGGGCATGGTGGATATACATCTTTAATCCCAGCCTTGCAGAGGTGGAGGCAGGTGGATCTCTGATTTTTGTTGCCTGCCTGGTCTACAAAATACTTTCCAAGACAACAAGGGTACACAGAGGAAACCCTGTCTCAAATAAAGAAAGAAGCGGAAGAGGAACAAGAGGAAGCGAAGAGGAAGAGGAAGAAAAAAAGGGTGAGGGCGAGGGCAAGGGCGAGGCGACAACTAAGAAGTGAATTGCTTGATGCGTCATTTCAAGCAAACACTGTATAGGCAGTTTTCCTCATGTTAAAATAGGTACAAAGTTCTATCCCTTGATGTTTCCCAAGTCTTTAACTTTTTTACATATTAGAAAATAACCTAAACATTCTATTTTGCTAGTTTTCACAAATTGAGGATCATAAGTTCAATTTTATAAATCAAGTAGTAAGTTTTTGGAACTTTTCATTAGTAAGCTATTTTTATAAATTAAGATCCCCCTTAAACAATTTTCTTTAATTATCGGCATGTGTGAGATTTCTATTCAAGAAATCTTTTTAAGTATTGAGAGTTTTAAAGTTTCCCTCCCCTCTCAGGGCATTTTCTGGCTGTCGCTTTAAATAAATGGAAGAAAAAAAATGGGACTAGCCAAATTGTAAGGTGTGATGCTTTTTAATTTTCATCTTTTGAAAATAAATCATTACCAAACTAAGAAGGCAGACTGAGGGCTGAGGGGAAGGGAGGTTTGTGATAATTAGATGGATTAGTTTTCTCCTCCATGGAGAAAAAAAAGCTGCTCTAAAGCAGACTGATAACCTCGGCCCTCTGTCTTTCTGCTACAGAAAGCTGCAGGCATTTGTGTTTTACTCCTAGACGTTATAACTTTTAAGTAAGTGGGAGTGTCTACCTGCCTAATATAATTTGAGGTGCACAGGGGACCCCTTCTGCAAATATTGCTATTACTTCACACTCATAGCCTGTTTTCTGGAACAGTGAAGACTTGAGCAAGTAGGAGATCCCAAATCTTCTTAAAATGAAATCTACAGAGATTTGCCATGTGAGTTAAAGTGAACTCGATGAACTTGGATGCTACGGATAGGAGATGTTTTGGGATAGAGGAATAAGACTTTCTGATATGGACGACAAAACAGTGCTAACATGCATCCTAATGCTGTTCAGGATAGTACATGTTTGAAGCCAAGCTTGGGAACACATTGAGTGTAGTGATACAATGATGCTAGTGTCGTAATGACGTGGACATTAAATGGTATTCAATGGATAATAACTGCATATTAACACATTTGAACAGCTCTTAGAATATGCATTTACAGAGTTTGCTAAGGTCCTAGCAGTTTTTAATTCTATAGAAATTTCAGCCCCTTTGCTTTTAAAAGAAACATGTGGGAGAAGTCAGCTTTATACTGGAAGTTTGCCTTTTGTGCAAAAGTCATTAGAATTAGTGATGTGGTTGTGAACGAGCTGAAGTTAATCTAGGTTAATAGCAGTACAAAGAGGTCACGTCTCATGGAGACAGACTGCTCTGACCTTATTCTTTCTTTACCCAGCTGGAGAAATTATCTGATGTATTCTCTCATTGGTGTTTACCAATGGTAAAGAATCTGCCTTTTAAAACCATGTAGTTCAAACCCTGCTTAGTGGCAAGTGCCTCTAGTAGTATACCCACCACTTCCTTTTAAGGTGATTTAGGAGTGGCAGGAACTCAGGGTTGTAGGGAGATGGGGATCTTTGCTGCTAATAGAGGCTCAGCTTGTTGCTGCCATTAGGCCTTACTGTTTAGAGGAAGGAAGGAAGAAGGAAGGAAGGAAGGAAGGAAGGAAGGAAGGAAGGAAGGAAGGAAGGAAGGAAGGCAGGCTTGCTTTACAGTATTCATGATATCCCTGAGGGTGTCCTACCTTAGTATTTTCCAAATTCAATACGCAAGTGCTCGCCAAGTTGCTGATAATGCCATTCACCATAATACAGCACTTCCATGATGCACAATAACTTGAACTTGATAGATTTTGCTGAATAAATAACCTATTGAATTAAAAAAAATCATTGGTTAAATTATAATGTTTTAAGCAAAACATGCTTCTTATTCAATTTTAATGTATTGCCTATCAGCCCCTCAGGCCTTCATGCATTCTGGGAAAATCCACTATAATGTTTTGTCAGATTTTCATGGAGAAGGAGTACGACTTCTAAATGTGAGGTGACAACTGCTTAATGTCTTAATCTTCAGAAAGGATTAATTCATGAAATTACACATTAAAACACACACACACACACACACACACACACACACACTGTCCTAGAATGAACTCTCAAATCTGCACACTCATGAATAAGCGAACCTAATTAGCTTGGTCATCAGACCTCATTTGTGAAAGAGGGAAGTTTCATGGAAAATACTGATTACTGCAGCCTAAATGTTGGGTGAATCATCCATTCACTGGTAAGGCATTTTAAGTACTCACTGAGTACTAAACATATTAGAAGTTTCTTGACTTTTAAGAACTCATATTCCCACTGGTGATGACACATGAATACAGATATATTCACTCAAAAGCTGCCTCCCAAGTACCAGGATCCCATTGCCTAAGGGAATGCTGGACTCTGCTGTCAACCTTTTCCTCAGTGTGCTCCCAGCAGTGGGCGGCAATGCTTCCTTAGACTAGAAAACTGCAGTTTCCTTAAAGAAGAATGAAATGTCCTATAGTATTAAGGCACGTGGGCTGAAGCCTCACTCATCTGAAACTGGGAATGAGCAGGATGTCTAGGAAGATGATGGCAATGATGATGATGATGACGATGACGATGACTGAAGTAGTTGATTCCCTAGCTGTGTGCTAAATAACTTTCACATGGGGCAGTAGACTATAGCAGTGCCATCATCTTCATTACAGAAATAATAGAACAAGGGAAAGTAAGAAGAGCTTCAAAGTCTATACAAAGGCAGTCACCTCAATCATTTCTTTGGCAGTTTTTTCATCACATTCTTTTCCTGCTAATGTTCTTGCTCCAAAGTGAAACATCCTTTCTAGGTCACTGATGCACTACTGTCATTTAGGTAAGGGAGACATTACTTACGACTAGGCAAACATGAACCTGGAAAGACTAATTGAAGAAGATAGCATTTAGGTAGAGTCATATAGACTTTACAGATGGACCGCTCTGATATGAGAAGGTCCAAACATTTTTATTTTCCACAGTCATCAAAATTGAATGGTCAGAACCATCTATGTCAGAAAGTCTGGGTCTAAAGACTTCGTTGGCAACTGAATTAACATTTAGCATTGTTAGATCATGAAATGATCACCAGAAAGAGGATAAAAATATTTGACAATTCCATTCCCTCATATTTTATCATTTCTTAGCAGCTTGCAATGAGTGTGAGTAGTGTGTTGCCCATTTGTTCATTTTTTTCTGTGCTTCTGTGTACTTAGCATGTTTGAGGCTCTGTACAAGGCATTGACAATTCGGCATGAATGTTGGAATCCTATGTTCCAGAAGCCCCTGTTGAAGTTACTCCTGGTTTGCTCAGTTCTCTACTTTCAAATTTTATGTTATGTACAAATGGAGACACAGCTATTGCAAGCTATCTGGGCTAGCTTGTTTCACTAAATTCATTTGCAATGGGGCCATTATCAAAACAGTATCATTTGATTAGCAGCTTTTTTTTACTGTTAATCTCAGAACTACGTCTCCAAAGGAGATGCTCTGCTCTGTAGACACAGGAAGGGATGGCAGATGTAGACATTTTATTGCTACAGGTTGTTAAAAAGTGATGTTTGGCTGTCTTCTTTCTTGAAGTAGAAATCCACCAAAACCAGAGTAAGGAGTCTTCCCAGCCCAGCACCCATTTCAGATATCTGCAGTAGTAGCTAAAAACAAAAACAAACAAACAGCAATAACAATGCCCCTGCCAGAGAGTCTATTCAAGCCTGTGAATGAAACCTGTTATACACATTTTACATCCCATGTGTTTTTTTTTTTCAGGGGAAGCATTTTCAATTTCCCTTGCATTGTTGATTTTATTCTATGCCAGCTTACCTGTGAGCCCCAGTTAATAACCTCCACGTGTTTGATCTATTGTCCTTCACAACTTTGTCCTAAGGCACATGAAGTTTCATAAAGGTTGCCTTGTTTTGTTTTGGTTTTGGATTTTTACTTTTTTCCCCTCTTTCCTTGTAAACGGCAGCTGACTTGTAGTCTTCTATTTCTGTAATATATATTGGTTTCCCTTAGTATTATTTGTAATAAAACATTGATGAGTATGAATCTCCCCTGTCATTTATGCCATTCATATCATCTACTCTACAAAATAAACAAACAAACAAAAAACAGCAACAACAACAAAGACACCTCTCGGTATCTGAAGTATTTTTAAATGTATTTACAAGTTTAAGCTTTTAATTACTGAAAATAAAATGTTACGCTACATCTTTTTCTTTGCTTATCGTCCTCTTTGTGACTGGATCCTTTATAGGATTTTTAATGTCAAGCTAGATTGTTACAGTTTATAAAACATCAACAAACAAACTTGTATCCATTTATATTTAATATATGCAGTGCTGGGAGAGAGATTTTAGGGATAAGTGTTCCTGGGAAGACTGTTCATGCTGAGAATTTTCACATTCATGTTGAACAATATGTGCAGCTTTGAAAGTTGCTTTTAGCAGTTAGCCAGTTCATAGTCTGGTAAGTGACTGCATGTGATTCTCACAGGACAATGATAAGCATCCCCATTTCAGCAAAAAGTCACTTTCATTCAGCCAATGATGAACATGGAAATGCTTGAGTGTGAATATCCATTGTGCCGAGAGTTCCTAACTTGAGTTTCTCTGCGTAACACTTCTGCCTTTCTCCATGTTCACCTCACTACAATTTTTTTGTGCTCAGGCCCCGTGTGGCTACCTTATAATTCTACTAAATGGGAACATATTTCATTGTCATACTCTGATTGTTCCATGTTATCGTGTTTTTATTTCAACATTTTAAGTAACTTTATACTTAACTTTCATTAAAATATATTTGTGCAGTGAAGACACTGATACAAACTTTTCTAGCCTCATGACATTCTTCAACTTTATTATTTAACAGTGCTAGAGTATAAATGTGTTTAATTGGTTAAGTGGTATTTATATTAATATATTTTAAACAAAACATTTTCAGCCCCTTACTTTAATAAGCAATTATATACTAACTAATACATCTACATTCTCACTTGGATAAACATAATTTTCTAGAGATTCCAGCTTCTTTGAGAACAATGGGACCTAACTTGAATGTTAACATTTTGTTCATGTTTTGAAGATCAGTGAATTGAATATGATGCATGCTGGTTCAGCTTTCTATCAAATAGCTAAATCCCAGGACAGGTCTTAGCTTTTTTACTTTGACCTGGATTCTAACAAGTTTACCCAGATTGATGCTGAATATACCATGTAGCCCAAGCAGAGTTGGTACTTAGTGTTCTCTTATCACAGCCTCCAGAAAGTAGCTGGAGCTTCAGCCACCAGGCATAGCTGAATGTTAACTTTTAATTAAAGAAGATCTATTGAAATAATTACCATATGTAGTGTTTGATAGATATGTGTTATACAATGCATCTGAAAGTCATTAGAATAAGAATCCCCACTCGGGTTCATATATTTAAATGCTTGGTCATCAGGGTGTGGTGCTGCTTGGGAAGGATTAGGAAGTAAAGCACATTGGCATATGTGTGGGGTTATTGGAGGAAGTGTGTCACTGGGGGCTTCCAAACCCAAGCCAGGACCAGTAGTTCTCTCTTCCAGAGCCTACAGATCTGGCACTCTAAAGCTACTTCTCTAGCACCATGTCTGCCTATATGTTGCCATGCTCCAGACCATCATGACAATGGACTTAACCTCTGAAACCATAAACAAACCCCAGTTAAATACTTTATAAATGTTGGTGTGGTCATGTGACTCTTTATGGCAAATAGAACACAAACTGAGATGTGTATGTATGTGTGTGTGTGGTGTACTTTTTTGAGTTTTAAATAATATGTAATGAGCTAGGTATATTTGAGACTTGAGGTTTAATACATTTGGCATAACTATGAATTTGATAAGTCCTCATTCTTGTGATCCTTCTTTGCTGACTCTGTCATAGCTTGGAACCCAACACACGTTTTAAACAACCATTGGTCTGCTTTCTGTTAGTATAGATTGATTTTTTATTTTTTTTTCCTTAGAATTTTATATAAAGGAGCTCATGTGACATATACTTGGCTTATGTATTATGCCTATTATTGTGCATATATGTGTTGTTATATAATCAATACTTTGTTCCTCTTTGTTGCTGAATGTTTTGGTGGCATATGTCACAGGGTTTCTACTAATTCATTTACTAGATTTTCAAACATTAGTGCTAAGAGAAAATGAGTACACAATGCAGAAAATTGATTTCTAGCTCATACCAAGTGAGAAATAAGTTCACTGACCTAAATGCAAACCACAGCACTATACATTTACTAGAAAATATTATTAAAGTAGGATTTTATTTGAATTTGTCTCAATTTCATTTTTATTATTAATTTTATGTATATGGCTGTATTGCCTGCATATATATATCTGCAAATCATATTTATGCCCAGTGGCCACAGAAGCCAGAAGAAGGTGCTAGATCCCTTGGAATTGAGGTCACATGACATTGTGAACCAACATTTAGCTCCAGCAAATTGAAACCAAGTCATCTGGGAAAGTAGACAGTGCTCTGAACCACTGAGGCATCTCTCCAGCAAAATTTTCCAGGATAAATTTCTTAGATACAACCACAAAATCTAGGTTCATTAATGAAGATATCAAAAAATTAGATATCAATAAATTTAAAGAGTTTTCTTCAAAATACATAATTAACATAAAGGAAAATCAAGCTTTGGACTGAGGAAAGCCTTTTAAAAATATTTCATTTTAAAACCCTAAAGAAAATATTATTCAGAAAAAAATAGAACAGTAAAATTATGAGTGTTTTGAAGATACAGACTTACATTAATGCTTTGTAAGAGTAAGGAATGAGAATTGGTAGCCTGGATATTTAGACTACAACATCCTTTATAAACAAAACTCGTTTACTAACTTTGTAATTGACTAATGCTTAAGGGAAATGCTAGTACTATGTTATCACATTTAGAAAATCAGGATCTCCTTGCCCCAACTTCTTATTGGAGAATATGTTTCCATATTGAATCTTCTTCTATGGAATTTGATGTTTTTTTTCAATGCTGCAATATATTGGCATACTCATGGTTTTGAGACTGACAAGTAGTTTAGGAAACTGTTAAAGTCTACGTGGTTTAACTTTAACAATGGTATTCTGGTGCTTTTATTTCCGTTTTTCAAATTGTTTGCCTATTTAAAACACTGAGTTTTAAAAACATAAATATTTGTTTTTAATTATGCTATAGTTGTAACTTGGCTGAGCTTCCAGTTGAGAGACAAGAAATTTCTTGGCCTGTCCAACTTGTGACTTGAAAGCTATGAATATGGTTGAGTACAACACTCCAGATAACTTAAATCAATATAAGGTAGATAAATAGAAAGATAAACAAAATAGATAGATAGATAGATAGATAGATAGATAGATAGATAGATAGATAAGTAGATGATAGATGATAGATAGGTACATAGATTCATAGATAGATAGATAGACAGACAGATAAATGCTTGAGATTCTATTTGATAATTTGATTGCCTGGTATTTGAGCATGCAAAGACATAGAAAAATATCAAAAAGTTGGTCACACCTGGTTGATTATTAAAATCACAAGTTTAGACATCATATCCAATCTTCCTGTAATTTACACACTACACAGACTGTCGCTGGGTGGAGAAGAGAACAAGCATTCCTTCATGAACATTTCAGAAAAGAAATATATTCTTGACATTTGAATCCATGTATCACAATGACTGCAGGTTGTAAAGAGAAGGAATACCTTTGCACTTTTATTTGTACTTGAGATAAAGTACCATGAAGAATTTATCCACCTTCTGAATCCTTCCTATTAACAATAAAATGAAAGGAAAGATCCATTTATAGGTCAAGATTTTATCTTGAGCATTTCAGAACAATTTTGAAGAATAGCATAAGGCATTACTCTGAGAACTAGTGCTCCTCTTACTGCCTCTGAAGGATTGTTTGAAGCTTGGGACAGATTACTAAAACAGTTTGTTCTTTCTTTGCAACCTGTGTCTATGTCTGTAGTAGATGAGTGAGCTTTTTTCAGGTCTATTAAAATGATATATGGGTACTCACTGATACATATATATTTTATATCATGTAATTGCATGTTGATTACTCTTAATAGTAAAGAATCTCAGACATTATGAAAATGAATATCTATCAATTTATCCATCTATCATCTATCATATATCTTTCCTCCATCATCTAATTTATCATCTATGTGCCAGACATTTTTCATTTATTTATCATATATAGTCTGTCTTTATCAAACAGATCTACATATCTACAAGGTATCATCTAATTTGATTAATCTATCATTTTTCATTCACATATCATGTATCAGTGATTATCATCTATCTTGTATACCTCATTATCATATGTTATCTATCATCTATCTGTTATCAACTGTGCACGTCATCATCTGTCTTCTATTGATCATCTATCTATATTGTATTATTGTCTTTCTTCGTCATCTATTTATCCATATTAACCATCCCCCATTTGACATGCTCATCTATTTATCTAGATTATTTTCTCCCATTATCCATTTTGAACCTTTTAAATTTTACTGTGTTCTTAATAAGTTTTAATATTTGTCATGAACAAACATTTAATTTTATCCCTCAAGGGACTTTTAAAATTCATCACTTGTTATAATCTGGCATATCTGCATAGCATGGTTGAGAGATGCTAAAGCTTCTCTTGTTAAAGCAAATCTACAAAAGGAGAGTGGCTTGTAGTCTCTAGGTTATATAAATTGAAGCCTTTGTGAACACCAGCCCTTCCCGAACTGAAGGGAGAAGAGAAATGGATTTGTGGTTTCATTTCCCTTGCCTCTCTGCTGTTTTGCTTTACTGTGGCCTGTGGACTTTCCCTTGGAAATACCTGTTAGGGAGACAGCTCAAGAAGAGGAATGAAGTCAGTGCACTATTTCTTTGTTGCAAATATAGAATTAATTTCAATAGCAAATAGAAAATTTTAATAGCAAATTAATATTAATTGATCTAGGCAGACAGAAACACTTTATGGAGGTAACCACTTAAATTAGTGTATATTTCCAGGTTGGGGACTGACTTCTCTTGGGCTTGTCTATGAAACTTGTGAGTTAAACTGGTCAGCACGTAGCACAGCTGTAAGTTATGTAACCTTATGTTAGTATTCTGTCTAAACTCCACCTCCACAGTTACCTGGCAACAGACAGGTGTGCTCCTCCCCACAGTTACCTGGCAACTGCCAGGTAGGCCTGATCCACTATAAAAGGGGCTGCTTGCCCCCTCCTCTCTCTCTTACTCTCTTACTCTTAATCTCTTACTCTCTTACTGTCTCTCTTACCCTCTTGTCTCTCTGTCCCCTCCCCCCTTTCCTCTCTCTCCAAGTGGTCATGGCCAGCCTCTACTTCTCTTCTCTCTTAACCTTCCACCTTCTTCTCCCCACCTTTGTCCTATCTCCTGATTAAACCTCTTCCCCCTTGGAACCGTGTGGTCTGGAATGGTCTGTTCTAAACTGTTGCGGCCCGTACTCTTCCTCAACGCTTTTGGGGCTAAGTGCTCTGGTCAAGAGAGAGAGTGGGGCTGCAGGGGCAAGAGACGCGAAGAATGGAGACAAGACAGGGTGTGATCAAGTCTCTTACCAAGTCTCTCTTATTGAAAGGAATTCTGAGGTATTTATATGCTTTTGCCACGTGCCTTGCAGGTGTTGATATGACGTAAGCCTTACAGGCATCTATAGCGTGGATAGCACATGCACCATGCGCCTTGCAGGCTTGGATACCACGTGCGCCTTACAGGCAGGCATATATGGCCTGGATAGCACGTGGACAGCACGTGAACCGCATGCCTTGCAGGCGTGGCTACCACGTGTGACTTACAGGCATATATGGCCTGGATAGCACGAGGACAGCACATGAACTGCATGCCTTGCAGGCATGGCTACCACGTGCGCCTTGCAGCTGGGGGCAGTAAACAGCAACACAAAATATGTGGGATATCAGAGTGTGCTTCAGCTGTTGTAGGCTATTGAAAACCAAATCTCTTATTAGGGTATATGGTTCCAGATTGCTGCAAAGATAATCTAGCCGCTTTCTGCTAAAAGTTGGCTCCCAACACTGAACTGTGGTCGGACTTTTTCTAACAACTAACACCTTATCCTTACCATGAAAACATCTGGAAAAGATGCACTGTTTTCTCTATTTAAATTCAAAATCATCAACCTACCCTCTAAGCAAGCTTTTAAAAATGACCCATTATATAGAATAAAATTTGATTTTGCATCATATTGTCTGAACATTTGAATTACTCTATGTTTTCGCCATGTCATTTTTATTTTCTTCTTTAGAGAAATCAGGTAAGAATTGTATTAGTTCACTGAAAAATAAAAATTACCTGGTTTAAAAACTAATAAAACAAAGAAAAACTCAAGTTTATTATATTATATGTAACTACATTCAACTGTGCTGGGCCTGCAATTCTGATTTATAAAGCTTTGAAATCCTTATAATTGTTGTTATTATATGTTAGAATAACATGTCTGGAATATTTTCATATTTAATCATTTTATGGCTAATAATTTTGTGTGAATATATATTCTCAAAAACTCTTTTTGAAAGCCTCATCACTGTTGTATAAATTTGACATTTAGTTTTAATTCACTATTTTTTGTAACATAATACCTATGACAAGAAGTTGTTCAGGTGAAGCTCAATGAATTTGAGTAATAAAATTATTTTCAGCTTTTACATGTTCTAATAAAAGCAGACAGTAAAGACAGTAAGACTATAATGACACCACTTTCTGGTCAGACAAGAGGTATAGGTGACAGCAGGGCACCTACTAGTTCAAGGCTTCCTTCGCCTCCCACGAATATGCTTTCAATTCACCCTTCAGCAATGCCAATCTGATAACAATTCAATATGCTATTTCTGGGCTGTCCATTAGAGTAGCTGTGAAAAGATGTTCATGCCAGCCAGGCCCTCTGGGAGATGCTAGGTGAGCAACTGTGGTTAGGATATGTCCTGACTCTGAGAAGCTGAACTACCACACATCCTAAAGGGAGGGAAGAAGACACTACTGCTTCTGCTGCTGCTCAGAATTGAATCAGGATTAGTATAAGACCTCAGGTGACTGGCTCATGTTTATTCTCACTACAGGAATAAAGGAAAACCGAATAGAAAGATGGGAAATAAAATAAATCACATTTGTGTAAGGAAACAGCTCACTCTTAGAGGCTGAGCACATAGAATTTAAAGTTGAAAACAAACTTTACTAGAAAGGAGCAGGCTGCTCCTTCTCCGTGTCTGATATTTCTATCAGTCTTAAGTATATGACTACTGTTCCTAAATCATTAAGAGACAAGTGTTCAGTTACTGCAGCAGATGGACTAAAAGAATAATTAGTTACTAGAACATCTCTAGAGTTTACATTTAATAAACTATAAAGTGTCTTGTAAGTTTATAAGGGCAACATACTATAAACAAAACTTTGCATTAAATTCATATTTGTAAATGCAAGTAGATTTGTAAATATAATTATGCCTTTCAAAATGATCAAGTTTAATTTTATAAACACAAATTAATTTGGCTTTCAAAATACGGTTAAAAAGCAAATAAAATGTACTAGGTCCTGTTTTGTGTCTCAAAAACTGTGATGTCTATTGAGTAGATGTATCTTAAGTGCTAGTCTTGGGCCCGATGTTGTCTGAAGTTCTGTCCCTTTGGTGGTGGTCCTTCCTTTCCCAGCCACTAAGGAAGCTTCAACATAACAATAGTATTGGAATGCCCGTCATCCCAAAACTCACCTTAACAACTTCCTCCAACACTTTCATTCCCCTCTGGCCACCCACCCATGGACCCCTTACACTGCCCCTCTCTGCACTATCAACCTTTTCTTGGTCATATTTTTGCTGTAGACTTCGTTGTGAAACAAAAAGTGCTAAATTATTTTATTAATGGTGCATGGATGATGAATATATAGACAATGAAGGAAAACAAAGGACTTATCAGCAGCCTGCCTGTTTGAGACGTTAGGCTGTTCATCCTTTCCTTCACCCAGTCACAGTGAAGATGATCTCTAGTAAATTCCAGCCATCTATGTACCTGGCAGAAAGGTAAACTCATTGCCTCTTCCTTTTCCAATCTATCACTATCTAATGTCTCACTTGTCATTAAGTCCTTGTCAAGAATTCATTGCAAACATAGTATTTAGCAAATGAGTTGAACTTGTTACTTTATAAAGAACTTCATAACTATATTTCCTCCACCTAGCACAAGATAAGTTAAAGCAAAGCAAATTGTTGCTTACCTTTTTACATTGCCATGTAAAATAAAGGCCCCTTCTTGAGCTTTTCTATAAACCACAACAATTCTACATATCTTGCTTTCTATCTCTTTAGAAGGCTTTTTGTTCTGTTTTGTTTGTTTGGGTTTTTTGTTGTTGTTCTGTATTTTCCTGTCTTGCACTAATATTTCTGTAAAGGAACACTTAACAAAACAGTGCTGTGATCTTTTAACAGTTGATTCAGCATCTGCATCACTATCTGTGAGTGATATGATACACCATAGTACTAAAGTCTAAACCCTTTGCTCAACATGACATTTGTTCTCATGATCTTTTAAATTTACTATTCTGCAACTGGGAAATTGTCATACTCTGGAACAGGTTTGATGGTCTATCATGGCTCCCTGCCCATCTGTGCTCATGCATTAAGGCAGATGGTAGTTAGGTGATGGGAAATGTTTTCATTTACATGCCTGGGGTTCAAAAACATATTTGCTCTAGCAATAAAAGCAATTTGGCCAGAACATGTCTTTGAGGCCTATTTTATATGGTATCTTACATATGGTCATAAGAACAGCCCGGGTACCCAGTGACTTCCTGTAAGTTATTCCCTTGCACTTCTCAATTGTCCTACAGTGGAGAGGTACTAATGATAATAACTTTTCTCTAAATTCCTCACATTTTATTGATTCTTTGTTTTATAGCTCTTGGGAAAAAAAAAAAGTAGACTCCAAAATCCAGAAATACATGTCATGCTCTCAAAACCTCCCTCAACTTTGTCAATTCTGACATAGAAAGAAATAAACATTCTCTTTTTTATATGTTTTGAAAGACACACCAAAATTGTGCTTCAGCTTTTATGGGGAAATAGGCTATGTGTTTCCAAGGTATTTTTTCTTTCCCACTTTATCTATAGAAATGGCTTGATGTTGGGAATTGCAGTTGCTGCGACTGTTGCATATCGCCAGCCAGGCACAATACAAGATGCCTTTGCCGTTAGTTAGCATTCCAGACCATTAATGTCTTCTTAAGTGAGGAGTATAAGAAGAACACTGCTCTTAGTTAGGCCTTATTTATGATTTGAGCAAAATTATCTGTATTTATTTGATTAGTACCACACATGATCATGGCTTTGATCCTTACATATCATCTCCCTCCCATTTTTTAGTTTGAACTTGTCCAGTACTTGATTCTGAAGTGTTATATATCAGTAAATGCCAATGTCAAGTAGAAAATTCACTAAAGTGCCACTCGGAGTCAATTTTTTTTGTAGATCTTCATTATGTTCGAAATCTTAAAATATTGTGCCTATAAATTTTAAGAAATTGTAGCTAGCAAGTTGCTGTAAAAATTTTCCTTTTTGGTGAGTGATAGGTCTCATGGCCTTTCCTTAGGATTTGTGAGACTTGAATCTAATTATAGTGAGGTAGGTTTTGATCCTTCTTAGTAGATGTTTCAAAGTTAAAAATGTTTGTAAAAAGAAGAAAAAGAAAAAAGAGCGAAATGAAAATTAGGCTTATTTTATACTCTATTATACAGTAGTAAAGGTGTTTAATGAAAACAAAATTAGTTACAAAAATAGGGCTGAAGAACACAGTGGGTTTAGGTTATGAACACTTTTCTTTTGAATACCATTTGATATTGAGCACTCCTATAATACAAAAAAATTTTTGCACGGCTCCTGGAATTAAAAGAAAAAAAATTAATCACAAAATATATCTGTTTTAAACCCCAGGTTCACAGAAGTTAAGATCACTTAATGCAGGGATTATGACATATTGGAAAGGTGCCATTTGATATAATTTGCTTTACTGTGAATAAGAACATACTAAAAGGAGGCAGACATCTGTTTTGTATGTTTTTCCAGTCATCTTTCATCACAGTCGCATCAGATTCCAGGAAAATCATTCAATTGTAGTTTCAAGACAGGCTTGGTGATGGCTCTTAGTGGTTTTGAATAATTGCTGTCAGCTACAGAATATTCTCACTGTAAGACACACCCATGGGGTTACACTTCTGATTGAGCATTAGCAAACTTATAAAGCCTTTGATTAACATTTTAAAAAATGTATAAAAGCAAAAAGGAAAAGGGGGCATGGGATAGGGGTTTTCCAGGGAGGGAAAGTGGGGAAAGGGGATGGCATCTGAAATGTAAATGAAAGAAAAGAAAAGAAAGAAGAGATTAAAAGAGCAATTGTCTGTCTTCTGGGCATGGGGGAGCCAATGCAGTGATGACTTCAAGACATCCATGACCTGCCAGCTATGGACCCACACAAGACTATTCCCATCAACAGTCAATTATATATTGTGCAGGAGCTTATAGGATTCACCCCCTCCCTGATGAACTATTCTAGGAAAGGGCAGTTCCTGCTTTCAGTTGAGTATTCATGGAGGAGCCCACCAGGTTCCAGTGAATAGTTCCAAAGCCGTGTTCACACATCCTGGTTGAACTCATTGGGTCTCAAAAGCAATAACATCTTACGTACGTGGAAATAGACTTTGTGGGGAAGTGGGTAGTAATAGAGTGGGGAGGACCATTAGACAGGATGTGTTATAATAATTAGAATATACATTATACATCCCTGAAACTGTCAAAGAACAAATTCAATCAATGTTGGGTTTTGTTTGTTTATCAGGGCAAATGTGATGAGCTTTTTCCATATTAAGAAGATCTAAGACATTTCAATTCGATAGTCTTGGGAAAAAAATTAAAATTCAGTTCATATACTCAAAAAAAAAAAAAAAAAAAAAAAAAAAAAAAAAAAAGAGAGAGACACCCATGGGAAGACTATTCTTTTCTTATAGTTCCTTTAGTGTTTCATTATTTTCTTAGTCTAAACAGCTTGACACCAATCTAAATCAACAACAGTTACACTGTATACCTCCCATTGGTCATTAAAGAAAAGTCCTTGAATAGGCTTCATGGACCATGAGAACCAGGAGACACTTCAGGGAACAGGACCAAAGTATGATTTTTTTCTTTCATGTAAATTTAGGTATTGTCAAATGATTTTATTTTCTTAGGTGTAGTGCTAGATTTATAGAAAAATGTCCATAATGCATATTCACTATGCACTTCATCACTGAGGGTAATTCAGTGCAGGAACACAAAGAAGAAACCTGGAATCACAGAATGAAGCAGAGGTCATACAGGAGCATTACTTACTGGCTTGCTCCTAATGGCTGGTTTAGCTTGCTTTCATATACTTCCAGAATCTTTTGCCCAGGAGTGGCATTGCCTAAAATGGAATAATGCCTTCCATATCAACCACTAATTAAAAAAATGTCATCCCACCCAGCTTGTCTACAACCTGATCATATGGTGGGACTTTCTCAGTTGTGGCTCATTCTTCTCAGATAACCAAAAAAAGAAAACCACAAAGACGTTTCATAAAGATAATTCATTACAAGCAATTCATTGAATTTGAACATACTTTCCCTGCCCAATCCTGCCATTTTCATTTCCTCTCCTCAGGTACTCCTACTTTGATATCATGCATATGTATTCATATATAAGAACGAGTTTATGTCTATGTATATAATCCAGACTCTACAAATGACAGCAACTTAATACATGATATTTATCTTTCTGAGTCTGACTACCCTTGCTTAATCTAGTAATATCTTTTTTTCTACAATAATTTTCCTACGAGGAACAAAGATTTGTTCTTTATTCATGAATAAAACTCCATCGTATGTGTATACTTATATTCACACATACTATACACACCACACATTCATCCATAAAAAGTTCATAAACAGAAAACATAACTTTGATATTATTATGCGAAGTGCTGCAATAACCTTAAATATATAAACATCTCTGAGGCATATTGACCTAGAGCACTTGGTATAGACCAGAAGTGCTGTGGCTGTTTCATGTACTAGTTCGGTTTTTGAGGTTTTTTTAATATAATCTTATTATTTTATATAGTCACCCATGTAAATTCAGTGTTCAGAGAGGCCAGAATAAGGTTTTGGATCCCAGATCTGGAGTTACAGATGGTTATTTAGTAGCCTTGTGTTTAGAATTGAATCTAGATCCTTTGGAAGAGAGACAGTGATCATAACCACAGAGACCCACACTTTTCATTGATTAGGAACTCCATGCTATTTTCTGTAATAGATCAAGTAATTTACATTCAAAATATAGTGATATTCTTGACAGAAATTTTGTTGAAGTATTGGCATTTCTAATCAGGTGTCTCAGTGTGCAGAGGATACCTTGTTTCTTAATATGTTGTTTAGTCAACTCATGTATTTGTTGGACTTAGAGTATTTAAGAATTAAGATGTGCATATGTGATTGGAAATATATGTGTGAGCCTCATAAATATGATATATTTACATATAACAGGGTTTTACTCTGTAATGCAGACTGACCTCAAACTCTTGATTTTCCTGCCTCAGGCTCCAGACAGCAGGGGTTTAAAGAAATGCACAGTAATGTCTGGATCAGAATGTATTTCTAATGGTATTCCTCATATAATTCAATAGATTTATAATACTAGCAGTAACAATAATTTAAATATCAAGTATTTGTGTCATTTTCATGAATTCACTTTTGAATACCACATGTGCAATGTTAGAAATCTAATATCCATGTAAAATATCTATATTAATCTAAGTCTTGGCAATTCATATTGCAATATAGACATTTAATTTTCAGTGCTTAAGTCATGTGCAAGCCTACAGAACAAGAATGCTATGAACATTTGCTTGTAAACACCAGATAGATGATAGATAGATAGATAGATAGATAGATAGATAGACAGACAGACAGACAGGCAGATAATATTGGCAGACATAGAGGATTGGGCCTCCACTATCAGATTCTTGGAGATAAAATGAAAATGGGCAGGCCTTTTGTTTATCCCTTTTATCTTCTGAGGAGCTCCTGTTGGGCTTTGCTTTTAGCATGGTTCATCTCAAGCTGGCAGCGCTCTTTGGGTTAGTTTTCTGTGCTCCTCCTGACTTTAATCTCCTCTTTGATGGCTCACCTCAGGTTAGTGAGAATGAAGACCTGAGTGTAAATCCCCTAGATGAAAGTTTTGGGGAAGGTTTCTTCTCTGTGTTAGTGCACAGCTTGAAGCAAAAGTTAACAATAGCATCTCTTTTTTTGAAAGATGAGAAAATGGCTCAGTATCCTAATATTAGAAGTTTTAGTCTAGGTGTCTTAACAGCCTTATTTTTTAATGCTATCTATTTAATCTTTCACATGGGACTTGTTTTTCTCACTTTCTATTTAACTCTATCTCCCTGTGGAGCATGCACTGTTTTTCTCAGATGTACTGCTTACAAGAAGTAAATATCCACACAAGTTTTTTTCTCTACTTTAAAAATACATAACTTAAAGAATAAAATTCATCTTATCATGGTTTTCATTATTTAACAAGGATAGTCCGTGATATTATTCTATAGCTCATGCTAACTTTGATTTTTACTTTTATTTTTTTTCTTTTTTTTTTTTAACGCCTTCTGCTTTATATGAAGCAAACATATAAATATATTGTCCTGGTAAAAATTAAATTATATTAATCAAAATATATAAATATATCATAAGCACATTTTAAGTTATTTATCTCTTCCTCTCTCTCATTTTTCTTTTTCTTTTCTTTTTTTTTCTCTTTTTGTGACATCATCTTGCGATATGTTCAGGATGGTCACTTCTGGCAATGCCTTCTGAATTCTGAAATAAGTGTGCCTCACAGTGCTTGTTTTTAACAGTTCTGTTTTGTTGCATTTATTATTTATTCTTCGGCATTTAGTTTTTTTATCAATTATGTTTGTTTGAAAATTTTGTATGTATATATTCTGATTACTCTTATCTTCTCTTGTGTCCTTCCTATTTTTCAGCCCCCTCTCCCGACTATAATCCCTTTTCCTACCATGCTTGTGCTTTTGTTTTGTTGGTGACCCTGTGAGTTAAAACAGTGATCTGGGCTCACAGAGGGTGAACAACTGAAGACAATGACACTGTCTCCTAGCACATATTAGTAGCCTATTGGTTCATCATAGTGCAGAACCTTGTGATCCTACTCCACCCATGTCTTTTGACCCTACTGTGTAAGCTCAGTTTAGGCAAAAACTTCTGCTGTGAGTTCGCATTCAGTGGATGTGTCATGCCCAGAAGATAGTGCTTTCAAGCTCTTCTCCATCTCTGTCTCTTGCATTCTTTCTGTTCCCTAGTTAAGGTGCTTCAGGCGTCTTAGGGCAAAATGTCCTTTAGTGCTGGGCAATCATTACTGGCTTATGTACAGCAGCTTGAACAGCCCTCATTCCTGACCTTCTTTAAATTAGCATAGTGAAAACCAGATTTCCTTAGAGAATTTTCACAAATACTTAGTTTCAGGTGGCTGCCCCTCCCCATATGCTTCTTCTCCATCTCTATGGCCTCCCACCCACCTGGACCCCTTCTCTGTGGTGTTTTTCCTCTCTATTTTCATATCACATATGTTGAATTACCCTCCATGACCTCTTGTTTAATGGCTCTCCTCCTTTCACAAAAGTCTCCTTTCTAGTTTCCTGATCTCTACCCACACTCACTTCCACAAAAATGTTTATAGATAAGAATTAGAAACTAGGTCCACATGTAAAGAATGTGCTGTATTTTAATCCAACCATGCCTTACTTCACTTAATATAATATTTAAAAGTTCCATCGAGTTTTCTGCAAGTTTTATAATCTCAGGTTTTTTTTTCTTCGGGGCTAAATAACATTCCATGGCGTGTGTGTACCATGTTTTCATTATTTCATCTATTGATGGATATCATGGCTATTTCATTCTTTACTATCGTTAATAGAACCCAGTAGACATGCATGTGCAAGTAAGTATCTTTGTGGCAGGAGTGATACTGCTCTGTCATATGGTGCTTCTATTTTTTAGCTTAGTGAGACCACTGTGGAATCATTTCCACAGTGGCTGCACTAGCTTCTTCCACTTGCAGCAAAACTGAAGAAGTTTTCTGATCTCTCCATATCCTTAACAGTACATGTTAACTTTATATATTTTTTTTAATAATAACCATTCTAAATGAGGTGAGGTAGACTCTAAAAGTAGTTTTAATTTACATTTTCCACATGGTGAGGATTGATAAAAACTCTTTTTAAGTAAGAATTGCTCATCTGTATTTCTTTTGAGAACTTCAGGTTAACCTGTAATTTTTTTTTTTTTTTGGTAGAGGTAGATAATTTTTCAGTTCTTTACATATTTTTTGGTATTAACTTCTTGTCTGAAGTATATCTGACAAAAACTTCCTTTTGTTCTGTAGGCTGTCTGTTCTCTATGATTATAGTTTCTCTTCTGTGCAAAACCTTTAATTTTCATCTACTCCTTTGTGTTAATCTTTTGTGTGGCTTCCTGTGCCATGGGTTGTTTTCAAAATATCTATGTCTATGCCTATATCCTGAAGCTGTCTCTCTCTATTTTCTTCTAGCAGGTTCAACATTTGAGATTTTAAGTTAATGTTTTTGTTCCACTTAAAATTGATTTTTTTCATGTAAGATGAGTGACAGAGATCAAGTTTCTTTATTCTTCAGGTTGATACACTATTTTGACTAACCATTTATTGAGTAGGCTTTTGCCTACCTTGTGTTTATCACACCTTTGTCAAAAATTAGCTTGTTAGTTTGGTTCTTGGTTCTCTACTGAAAAAGATAACAGTCTCCTGCAAGTTGTTCTCTGACTTCTAGATAGGCACGCCTGCATATGTGTATGACATATGTATATGTGTCTGCATATGTGAGGGCATGAGCACACACACACACACATATACACAGACAAATTTTAAAAAGAAGAGAGTACAAGAAATTAAGGAACTGCCAATTTGTAAGAAAAAATAATTTAAACATGTAAAATAATTAATGAAATACAAGAAGGCATCCATTTCAATCAACTTGAAAGACTCGTGAGAATTAGCACATAAGTTCATATCTGTAATCAGTCAGTTACAATGAAGGTCTCTTAGGAACAGAGATAATGCATATGTAGGACAATGAAGAAAAGAGTTAATCATTTCTAAATAGTTCCCTGACAGATGACCTTGGATTTCATGCAGCTGATAGGCACAGCACTTTCCTTGTGGAAACCAGTATAATAAAGTTTATGATGGTTATCTCCTTACTAAATACCATCTTGTATTTTAACAATGTCATTGTTCTGTTTGGAGTGGTCCTATGTTCAATAGTTCATAAATGTTTCTGGGAAGAAAATTTACAGTTAATATTTACCTTTTACTGAATTATCCAGATAGAAGCAGGTTCTCTCATGCATTCAAGAGGGACAGGGCAGTCTGGGTTCCCCTGGACACCTTTAACACAATTGAGAATCAAATGATCCAAGCGATTTACTATATAACTCTTTAAGAGAAATGACCATGCCTATTAAGATAAATACCATCTATTCTTCCAGGCAATAGATTTTTTTTAAAGGAAGGAATTATTTCTGGGGCATAAAAGAAGTTAGATTAAATACTGCAGTTTTGCTTGTTTTAATCTATGATTCACTGCGTTTTACCTGAGAACAGAAATAAATGTTTAAAAGTTGTGATTCTATGTGCTGTGATATTCTTTTCTCTCTTTCCTAGTAAGATGTACTATGGTAACTTTATCTTCATGAGCTTTATCTAGACTACCACTGGCCATGTCCTGAAAAAGCTGATTTGGCTTTGAAGGAGAGCTTATACATCAGTATATATGCGTTAGTATAATCGTACATATATTACTATATACGTATTAGTATATGCATGCATACATATACATTCATTTATATCACACACACACACACACACACACACACACACACACACACACACACATTAACATTCTCTGATTTAAGTGAAAACTGAAATAAAAATCAAGGTGACATAGCCAAAGTAACAGTTCTATCAGGAAACAAACAGGAAGCCCTTGACTGTGTCCCATGTGTTTTGCTTGGACATTTAGGAAATTTGAAGCCTCATTTTCTAGTTCTGATGGCATACACTTGGCATCAGGGAAAACAAATGGAATATGGCTTCCTCTCACTCTGTAAACATGTTTTGCTATCCTTCTGAGTTAATTCTTGAAAACTTCTACAATTTGCCCATTTGATTATAATTTCCCCATGCAGCCCATCATAAATTATCTACAAAGCTATAGAGCATATGACTTTATGTTCATTTCTTAACGACATACACTTCAGTATCCCTGTGACTTTATGGCTTTGGCTGGAATACATGCCCTTCCTTTAGTGAAAGCTCAGACGTCATTTACTCAGCAGCCTCATAGCGATCATCACTAAGCAACTGAAGGAGCATCAATCTTGCAGTAAACACAAGAACAATACTCTCATGCTGTGGGGAGAGCAGCAGGACATGTTAGCTTTCTTCGTTAGTAAATTCAAGACAGGAATAACTTTCTTCTCTTGTCAAGTTCCTGTCACTTTGTTAAGAATTAGAGATTGTATATTTCCCAAATTTATAACAATATGTCAGTCTATTATAGCTAAATGAATATGAACAACTCAGGATTGTTTTTAATATGTAAAACAAAAAAGAGGTTCCTTGTGTTGCTTTATCATCTTATCATTGGAAACTTGTATCTCTTTAATTGGCATGTCATATATTAAAATGTGACAGTCATGAATTATTCATGAGGAAATTTTTAATGCTGTGTCTTTATAGGAGTACAACTCAAACCATTCTCCTTTTTATACAAGAGGCCATTGACTGTCATGCTCTAATACTTCATGAATTTTTTTTCTCGGCTGCAAAGAAACTTTCCTGGCACATTCAACTGTCTTCATATTACAGAGATTGAACTACTAGATTGAAAAAAGCTATATGCAAATGCATGGTTATCTCTAAGACATTTTGGACACATAACCAGGATTTCCTCACAACTCCATAGTGGGCATTCTGTACTCACATGTCTGAAGAGAAAATCTTCTTTGTTTTCATCAAAGCAGAGTATTTAAGGACATGCATGTCTTAATACACCAGCCCCTTCTGCCGATTTCTAGGGTGAAGATAGATCCATATGCACTTGGTTAATAGTTGTTTTAGTTAGAAGAAAGATCATCAAGATTTTGTTTTTATATTATAATTTAGCAGATACCTGGATAGAAAAATCAATATTGGGGTTTAATGGTGGTATTTCTCTAATATATGATTAACTGTCAACAGAATTATTTTATAATAAGTATTTTTCTAGTATATGCTGAGTCTGTCTTTTGAATTCTTGCTCTTCTCAACTTCAGTTTGAAAGTTAAAATATTTGTAAGTCTTACTTTTTATAGGAATTTATTTATTTCCAGACCCAGTGTGTTTTGTTTATCATTGTCATCATTGCAAAATTGTTAGGTGTTAAACTGTCAACTCAGACCATACAAGAAATATTTGCTCCAGATAATTTTCATTTATAACAGTGTTTAATGATTGCATCTTGTTACCCATAAGATTCAGGGGGAAAACACATAATTTTGAAATTGTAGTAATCTCTGGTCTTTTTTTTTTCAAACTGAATTTATCATATAATTGGGCAAATGTCCAGGGATTCCACCTCTAGAAAAAGAACTACAGACAACTAATGAGTGCTGGGAAAAAGAGAATTAGCTTTTCACAGGGATGAGACCCTTAACAGGTTCTCTAATCCAGAGTGGTCAGCCTTCCAAACATATACATATGAACACAAAAATGGACTAAGGTTGTATTTTTATATGTTTGTATATATACATACATACATACTTATGTACAGAGACATGTACACATGTGTATATACCTATACGATACAAACATACATGTACATATAGATATACACACATGTATATACATATATTTGTACATATATATATCATGTATATGTATATGGAACAATAATAATCAAAGTAAAAGAGACTGTCAATTTGAGAGTGAGAAGGTACAAAGAGGATTCACAGGAGGAAAGCTGGGAGAGGCTGGAGGGAGCAAAGGTCAGGAGTAAGAAATGTAGTTGTATTTTATTTAAATATATTTTTAAATTTTTCAAAAAGGATAAGTAAAAAAAAAGATATAGTACTGCTTCACTTAATTTACCTGAATGTGGTTTAGAAAACTGAAACAATCCTAGTTGCCACAACTCAAGCAGCTTTAACTGTTTCTAAGTCTTGAGTTCAGAATTGTCAGTTTAAACTTTTCATTGATATTTCTGATCTGGATAGTTTTGTAAATATGAATTTTTTCATTTAGTGTTTTTCTGATATTTATTCCAGATCATATTTGAGGATAGTTCTGCAGAGTTTTATTGGACTTTATCGACAATCAGATTGACCCATATTTAACCCCTTCATGCTGTTATCTATGTAGTTTTGCCATATCTTGATCATTTATTGTGTATTTTCTTGTTCAAGACGATGGCTCTATCTTTAAATCTTTTTCCTTCCTTGTTCCAATGATGACTGAGATTGAATCTGCCATCCCCAAGATTCTCAGTTTTCCTCCACTAGAGGATAGCAGATATAACTATTACTATTCTCTATTGCTCTTCCTTACTTCTTGCTTCACAAACTGGAAAATATGTTTGATTTGTAAATTGCTTAATGTGTGTAGCCACACTCATATACAGTTGCATTAATTCTGTATCTATTTGTATGTACACAAAACTGTACCCCAATACTTCAGTTCCTACTTAAAACCTTATACTTCATTATGACTTTCTTTTTAAAAACCATTTGAGCACTTAAAGAAGTGTTTGTTGTTGTCTATAGTAAAATGTTGTTACCAGTCAGGACAAATGGCTTCCTCAGCTTTGTTTTAAGCTTGTTTAGAATAAACTAGTGCATAATGAAGAACAGAGTCAAAAGTGCCATGCCTTTTGGTGACTATCTGTGTCCTTTAGGCTCTCTTTCTGACACAAAGTAGAAACAAACAAAAATATGAATTATATCTCTACTTCTTTAAAAATGATGAAATTAATGATTCAAAATAAATCTCTCTAACACGAGCTTCATCTTGGCATTCAAAATGAAACTTGAGCATGGTGGGGTGCATTGGTAGTTGTGGAACATGCTTCTTAATACATATAAATTGATTAAATAAAGCACATTTTATAATTTAGTTATCTTCATGAGAATCTCATACCCTAGAAAGAGAGGCAAGCATCACTGCCATTTCTGTTTATTTAAATGACTAATAAAGTATTGATAATAATTTTAGGTAGGAAGGTTGGAAAATTTTTATTCTTTAAAATTTCTTATTTCTTCCAAATTTGTCTCACTTTAAATCACAAAAGAATGATTGTTCGCTAAAGCCAAGGAGTAATATTGGTACAAGTTACTGACTTATTGCAATGTAAAATTGCATTCACCACATTCACATAATAACCCAGTCTAACTGGGATTGGTGTTCTGCTATGCAGTCATTACTTTGCAATTTGTGGAATAATTGCATGCATAGCTTCTCAACAAGTTTGCTTTATTTTGTGCTGAAATTGCTGTGTAAAATCTTACATACATGAAAAGTATTTTATAAAATTGAATTTTGCTCTGGAATGCCATCAACTCAGCTATCTTTATACTAAATTTTATAGCAACAACTGTTGAAGCCTGTAGCAACTTACCAATATCTACTTTTCTATTATTATTGTTTATATTTAGTGTGTGTGTGTATGTGTGTGTGTAGTTGTATAAATACAGTTGCACACATACCATGGTACATGTGAAGAGCAGAGAACAATGCTCAGACATCTTCCTCTCATTTTACTTATGTAGTTCTCAGCGTTTGAACTTAGGTCATATGTCTTGGTGACAACCAACTTAACCTGCTGAGCCATCTCTTCAGCTCAGATTCTTTATTCACATGTGGCATAGTCATGTGGGAAAAAAAAAGCATTACTGACTGTTCAACACAGTAAGAGTCCTTAAAAGCAAAGAGGACTTTTAATACATCTCAGTCATAATGACTCTTAAGGCCAGATATTTAATATGATATGTTTGTTGAAAAAATCAATTTGAAATATTAATGAGTGGGAAGCTTTCCTCTGGTTCTTATGCTTTTCCTGGGGGAGACTAGCCTTACAGTTAGGAGATACTTTATTTGTAAATTTTTCTTAACTTTATTCATTAAGCGTCATTTTGATAATGGCTCAGCACTTCAGATTTATTAGGAAACCAATTGCGCTTTTATTTGGTGCTTTATTACGTGAAGAATTTTGAACACCATGGTGATGATGTCACTTCACACAGATACCTTGCTGCCTTGTGAAAGACTTAAAAGCAAAGCCTGGTTCACATAGGTTTGCTTAAGAAAAGCACAGTGAATGATTTATCTCTCCTCTTCCGTGACTGTATCCTAGAAATAAAACACATCCTGTTTGTAGCCTGAGACTGTGGTTTATCTTGGAATAATTGCTTAAAGTACATTGATGCTTACTGAAGTTGCAAACATCTCTCTCCTTTCAAATCCATGATACTGTGACAGTTTCTTCAGGCAGGTACAACTCGTCATGTGTAGAGATCCCTGTAACCTTAAGTAACACTATGAATGTGTTTTGCCTTGTCACATGTGCTGGATATGTAAACTGTTTATAAAGAAACTGCCGTTTTGCTGTCTAGTTACAACAACCATCAAACCATTTACTGTCCTCCACAAAACTCAAAGATACAGTGAATTTGGACTCCACAGGCAATGTATTTGAAGTTTCTTGTGTTTCATAGTCTTCCATATCTTATATATTTTTTACTTCACCTTTTACTTACCTAAAAATCAATGGTAACTTAATAAGGACCCAATTGGTACATGTCTAAATAAGGACTTTGAAGTATAGAAATTTGAAAATTCTCTGTCACATGCTATGTGATGGCAATGTCTAATATTTTCTTTTGAAAACATAAAAGATGCTCAAGTATGTGTTTTCCAGTGTGCTTATATTAAGCAAGCATCATTGCTCATATTAAGCAAGCACTGGGTAAGAGGCCATCACTATTCATGATGCATGCTTTGCGTAGGGCAAGCACTTAGTATACAAGAAGCACAATAAAGTTGAAATTGAATAAAAACACAGCCACTCTAGAACCTAAACACTTGTATAATTGCTGTTTGTTTGACATGGAACAAGTAAGTTCATTTTGAAGACTGATTTACATCCATAGAAAATGCACATATAGACATGACTACTGTCACAATTTTGCTGCCTACAGAGGCTCAAGCACTTGTTTTAGATTTTCAGGGCATCACAGTGCTTAGGAGGGGACAAAAATGTCTCATTAGCTCAGTATACCATTCTTGCTAATTCCTGTGGGGCATGAAGTGAGTTTCTAGAACTGAACAGAATGGGAGGATTGGATAGTGCAGGTATATCTTTTAATTTCTTTGATTTTGTAGAATCAGGTGTTTTCGGAATTGGAGGGTTATTTGGGAACAAAACCAGTAATGTCTGTGATTATAAGAAATTCCATCATTGGGTCACAGCGATGTAGCTGACTTTCTGAATTCCACATACTTGATGGAAGAAACAATACCTACACACATGCCTCTAACTATCATGCATTTACACCACAGCACACACTCTTTATAAACAGGGAAATATAGAAACTACCATTTTGTCTTTGAAAGTCACTGTTGGATATATGTAGCTCAATGGTACACTACTGTGTAGCATGTGTCAGGCCCTGAGTTGACTTCCTAGTACCACAATGATTAAATAACAAAGAATTGAAGAATTAACAAATGAACAAACAAAAATATAGAGCTCTTCATATGACCTATTCCTAAGGAACATTTCATTTCACTTCTTTGAATAATAAAAACAGAAGCCTCATGCTATAAAGAAAAAAAGAATTTTGACCAGTCAGTGGTAGCATACACCTTGAATTCCAGCAATTGGGAAGCAGAGGCAGGTGGATTTCTGAGTTTGTGTCTCTCTCATCTACAAAGCAGGTTTCAGGATAACCATGGCTACACAGATAAAACCTGCCTTGAAAAAAACAAACAAACAAACAAACAACAAAACCAAAAAAAAATTAAAACAACGGGAAATAATTTGGTTTTGGTACTTTTAGTTCTTTGTAGCATTTAAGTCTATGTTTGAAATCTCTCTGTTCAGAGCTGGGAGAAGAGCCTGGGCTCTGGAGAGATTTGAAGAGAGTTCTGCTCTCAAAACACACCTGACCCTGGGTTATTCCTGAGTCTCTGATTTGTGTGCATTGTTTCCTGTCTTTCAGTTTATGGAGGCCACTTGTGTCATACCAAATGCTTTTATTCTATACTGTGCTGTTACTGTTCATGTTATTTGATGCAAGGCACTGATGTCAGGCAGTGGGGGCACCCCTTTTTTTATTATCTCATTCTGTCCTTCCTGTGGACTCGAGACTTATTATTCCCCCAGTTTATTATTGTTTAGGACAATAATTTAATCACACAATAGAGAGATTATCTGTATTACTATATGCCCAGTGCCTGGATCAGTTTGGCACAAGCAAGGTTATAAATAAGTTTTTCTAAAATGAATGGTACACTTTCCAGAGCATCTAAGAGGCATAATAATTAAAATGTTCATGTGACTTCCATAAATATATTATTTAATCACTTTATTTGACCTTAACATCATTATTTACTTAACATCTCCAAGAGAATCTATAGTTCTTCTCATGTGTAAAAGTTTGGTAACTTACATGCTGGATAATTTGTTTAAGAGAGCAGTATATTATCAACATTACCAATATAACTTTTCTTCATTTTCCCCTTTTTCTCTTCCTCTCCTTTCTCCCTCATTTCCTTTGATCAGTCCCTCTTTCCTCATTTTCTTCTTGACCAATGAAATCACAGGTGTGGTCACAACACCTGGCTCCTTGTATTGTTTATAACAAAAACTTCACCAGCTGGGTCTTTCCACCTTTTTAAGTCATAAGATTTACTTCAGTTCTCTATAAGGAACTCATATATTCCTAAAGACATATGATACCCAGGAACACACAATCTCTACTCCTGCCAGTTAACCTGGATTCACTGTTTGCCTCACATACATATGTTTTAAGCACTTATTTTTAATTTGTAATGAGTTTGAACACCAGAAATGGTATTATTCTCTAGATGGGATAGCAATAAATCTGGATGCACATCCTACTCGCTGCTTTTAGGTAGCACAGTGTTCATATGTTTTGTCACGTGACTCTAGTTTTGATTTTTAGATACCCACAACAAATTCATGTAGGGAAGTCTTCTATGAAAAGACATTGGAACTTAATTGTTGTTTCTCCTGCAGCCACTGTAATGAGTTAAAGAATCACATGCACAGTGGACATCTCTACACATCAGAATTGTCTGCAGACTTCAGTAAATCAGTTAGGAAATTGGCAGGAAGAGCCATTCTGTGAGACTGCAAGTCCATCCCTGCTCAGTATACGAACAGAGAATGTAAAAGAGCATGCTTCACAGATAGAAGACAAAACCAGTCACAAATGTACTCAAGCATGGATAACAATTTAAAGGATGGATGGGTAGCAAGCCTTTTTAGGAAAATAGAAATGCCTTCTGAATATATGCGGAAGTGGTTGATATACTATCTTAAACTTATCAGATTGTATATGTTAACAGGAGAGTTATAAGAGAAAGAGCACAAAGACGCACCTCTATGTCATGGCTTCCTGCGTTCATTTATTTAATAATTGCTGTAAGGTGTTTTCTCTTCTGCCCTTAGAAAACTGAATTCTGCAGACAAATTTTCCAAGAAAAGAAGCCGTTCATCTCCCTCTAAAGATGATGCTTTTGCTTTATTGTAACATCATTCGTCTTAGTAACTCTTCTATTGCTCTGATAAAACACCATGACCAAAGCACATTAAAAAGAAAACATGCATTGGACCCATGGTTCTGGAGAGTTAGAGTACAGCTAAAGCATGGCAGCAGCAACAGATGAGAATTTACATCTAGAACCCCAAGTACAAGGCTGAGACCTCACAGCAGCCCCCTTGTGACACACCTCCTCAAACAAGGCAATGTCACCTAATGATTCCCAAACAGCTCCATCAACTGGGACCTAAGCATTCAAACACTTGTGCTTATAGGGGACCATTCTGATTCTCATTCAAACCGCCACACTACTCTTTTTAACAGGTTTTGTTTTTTTTGTTTGTTTTGTTTTGTTTGTTTGTTTGTCGTTGAACTATGACTGTTTGGCAAACTTAACAAATATTTTGATAGCACTTGTGAGGAAACATACCATTCATCGAAATGAACATCTTCGTGACATACCTGGTAAATTGTTTTGTTGTTGTTTTTGTTGTTTTTTAAGGACCATGACAAAGAGTCCTTCAATAACAACTTTCTTAAATCAGTAAAAGGCCTAGAATCCACTTTGCAAAACCTCTAACAATATTAGGCAATAAGAATTCCTCAAGGCCACCTTTGGCCATAGCATATGATTTAGAATTCTGTGGTTTCCTTTCAAATGGGAAAGGTTCAATGCTTGTGGAATTGAAGTGAAAGTACAAACCTTCCTCAAGCCATTTACAGATGAACCATGAAAGAAAGTTAACCCAGAGAATTATACAATAGCCCTTACTTTATCACTCATAGATATCCAAAGCTTGACTCCCTATAAAACAGTGATATTCTTTTAGTCATTGGTACCTTTCAAGTCCTGCTTCTGATAAGTTCAAGAGCAATAGTAAATTAATTCTGCAAAATGCTGACATTCACATTTCTATTTCTTTAGTGTAACTGAAACTTTCCTATCAGCATATTTCATTAAGACATGAATAGAATGTGTGCTGCATTTCCATGCCTACTGCAACTGGCATCCCAAACTCTCTTTCCGCACGTGTGTATGTGTGTGTGTGTGTGTGTGTGTGTGTGTGTGTGTGTGTTTGCATGCACGCAATTCATTGAGCACAAGTGTGTAGTCATCTGCCCTTTAATGGCCTCTCAAAGTGGCAGACCAAATGGTTTCCTGAAGGTCAAGTCTGATTTAAATTGTTGATGAATTAGAAGATAATTCTGCATGATTGAATATTAATACAGAACAGTGATATGTAAGGCAGTTTAAACCTTAATGAGCACATTAATGAATAGGACAAAATGTTTTTCTTTTTACCTCGTGTAAAAGTTTAAAAGTGCTAACGCTGATGGTTTGTTAATTTTTGATAGCTGCCTTTCCCTAAGAGTGTTTACTTGGTTAAGGTGTTAATGGTACTTATTTGATGCTCAAGTTACTACTGACTTGATAAACTGTCAAAACTTGTTATCAAATGGCCAAGGCAGTTTTATATAAATTACTAATAAATATAGAGGATAAAAAAGCAATTAACATCTTCTAAACTATACCCACCGAGATAAGCATTCAATGAGAAATTTCATTATTTCTACCGTCTATTTTATGTTGAATACTGAATTTTATTGCCAAATACCTGACAGTGAAGTTGGAAGCAAGCCCCAACTGTCAACTTGTAACAGCTTTGGCTGTTTGAATCTGTTACATTGTGATGTTTCTCATGAAAATTTAATGAAGATAGTAGATTCAAAGGGGTTCTGTGCAAAGAAGGAAGCTGGATAGAATTTAATTACCCTTATTAAGACTAAGAAAGAAATTCTCTTTACATACCTTTGTAGATTAATATGCAAGAAATGTACTCATTGGTATGTACTTGTGTGCATGGAAACGAGGCTCTAAAGTGTCCTTCTTGAGCCAAAAGAGAAAGAAAGTAGATGCAAATGTACTTGTCTGCTTTGGAGGCAAAAGTCCATGCTTCACGTTACTTCCAAGATGAGGGCTTCATTTCCCATAGATGGCTATTAAATCATATTTCCTAGGGAAGTGCCTTTAGTAAAGTACTTGTGATGCAGTACATGGATGTGCCTGACTTTTGGCCTGGCTCTTTAGAGAGATACATATGTGAAAGGGAATTATTGATCAGCAAAGCAACATTGACACATTTCAAGTCAACTGGTAGATATACCCAGTGGGAAGATAGAGTGCCCTATGGAATGTAGCCCACTCAGCAATCCCAAGATAGGTGTTTACAATTACTAACCTAATTTGGTTGCCAGAAAATAAAATATAAACCACCTTAAGTTTAAGATTTGTTCTCAGAGATCTTATTTCTAAATGATGAAGGCAATCTATTGCACTTTTGAACAAAAAAGGTCAGTTACTTTTAAAATTTGAAGCAGAATTTTTGGTCAATAGCTGCAAAGTAAGATGTTTAATAATATATGCAGTTCAGAATTATTGATTTCTCTGCTTTATTTTCTTTATTTGTTGGCTTCCTCAAATAACATTAGAACTATGCCATACATATAAATGTATGGGCAAAACCTATGAAGACATAAAGTATACTTCAATAAAATTCAATTAAAATAGATTTTAAATTAGCACAACCATATTCTCAAGGTACTTACTCCCTATCTCAGCTTTAATTTTTAATTTTCCTTTTGATATTTGACAAATCATTTTGAAAGTTCTAACCACTGTATCTGACACTTGTCTACTATAGACCTCTCCTTGCCTGAGGATGACTAGGAAGGTGAATGTTTGAAGAAACACAGTATGATACTACTTTATCATTCAACTTAATTATATTTAATTAAAATTAGCTGTTATTATTTGTTTGTTTGTTTGTTTTACTTATGTATCCCTTCTAGTCTCCACATACCTAGTCTGACAAGAAATATACTACCCGAAATGCAGGTGTCAAACTCAAATGGACACAGCTTGGATACCCAGAGTGTGTGTTTTGAATTATTACTCCATTAGCACTGGTGTGGCATTTACCTGCCCCTCTGTGCTTCTGGTGTACTTCTGTATCCCCTCACCATAGTCCATACCACACAATGAGCTGAGTGCACTGCCTTCACACATGGATTGTGTACAGCACTGGTTGAGAACAACCAGGCTACTGTGTGCTAACCCAATAGCAGAACACTGTATGGTTTATGTTTAGTTCTCCACAAAGGTTGAATAAGTAAAGGAACAGATTTACGAAAGATAATGAGTTTGCAACATCATCCTCGTTGAAATAATTGTGTTTTCTTTTGTCTTGCAGAGGATCAGATTCCTAGGGGTTTCCCTACCATTGATATGGGCCCACAGTTGAAGGTGGTAGAACGTACCCGCACCGCCACCATGCTCTGTGCAGCCAGCGGTAATCCGGATCCAGAAATCACTTGGTTTAAAGATTTCTTACCTGTTGACACAAGCAACAACAATGGTCGTATTAAGCAGTTACGATCAGGTAGGGTCTTGTCACTGTTTCTACTAAGTCCTGGACAATTTTTAAAAATACCCTTCTCTTTCTTTATTCTTTAATTTTAATTTAATTTAATTTTTATTTTTATTTTTTATTTTTTAGGTATTGATTTTTCTCCCTCTTCTCTTTCTCTGTTATTTAATATGTTGTCCATGTTTGTGAGGTCATGGCCTCATCCAGAATCTGTCTTTCCTTGGTGTGTTTTGCGGCTTCTGTTTAATCCACAATGCTCACTGCTGTGACTGTATTCTCAATAATTTTTAATTTACTGCTTTTTCTGCGGTATTTGATGGATCCATTTTCTCTTCTTTCTTCTTTCTTCGTTTTCTTTTGGAACAAATTTATTCCTACATTGGATTTCATTCCAAACTTGCAAAGCGCTCCAGTGGCTATTTCCATATAAAAAAATGTTCATATTAAACCCGAAAATAATTCAGTTGTACTCAAGTGTATTTTCTGCTTTCTTTTCTACATTTAAACTCATCCAGGTAGCAAACGTTAGTGGGTTTGGGCACATCTGCTTTCTTTTCACTAATACACAATACACAGAAACGTGGATTCCTGAGTGGCCAGATGTATTTTTTAATGTCCTTTTCTAAGTATTGATGAAAGTGAGGGATGTGATTAACCCCATTTCTGTGTCATTGTGAGTGAGCTTAGCCCAAACAGCAGCTGTGGCAGTATGTGCCCAGGCTCGAGGGCTTTGACCCCTCCAGTGACTGGATCTACAGAAGTCTGCTTTGGTGTAGACTCCAGCCTTGGCAGTTTCTTTCTCTTTACCCCAACTCCGTGTCCTGTTCTCATCCCAGGTTATTCCTTTGCTCTTTATAGATTCAAATAGAAAACGTTCTAAATTTCTTAGAGCCTGTCCCTAGGCAATCTCACAGAAATGTATACTAATAATCTCTGTGCTGTGACATTGGTAATAATATTGATATAAAGGTCTAAGTTGTTAACTGCCTGTCTTCCCAGAATTCTCAGCATTTGACCTGTCCTGTGATGTTAAAGCGTCTTGTTAACTGACTCTTTTGCTTGTTGTCAGCAGAATTGTGTAGATTAGCATTCTGTTATTGTAAATAAATAATTATTCACATGTAACATAGATGATTTAGTATAATAAAGCTTTAACTCTGAAAAATTTGTACCAAATTATGAGGAATATAATAATATTTTTATGCTGTCTTTCTTCTCTCCGTATTTAAATCTCCAGAATCTATTGGTAAGTGCTTAGTTCTGAAGCGCACTTCACCCCCACTAATTTCCATATTCAGAATATGATTATTATTAATAATAATAAAATGCATGGCATGCATTTTACTAACTGTCAGTGTAGGCACCAGATCTCTGTAGTGGCACACACATGCATACCTCCACAGAACTGTTTATCTTAAGAACACTGTATAAATAAATAAAATAGTACACAAGTTAATCACACAATTGCAGCTTAATTAATGAGTAGCATAAGATTCCAATCCTGAGTGTTTGTTTCTAGCTAGTTTGTAGTATTTCCTCAAATAGTATGTATATATATACATATTTTTATATATATACTTAAATAGCTTAGCTAGTATTTTCCTAAACTATGTCATTAAAATGCTGTATAGTTCTTTTTTAAAAGGATGCAAAAATTATAAGATATACTTCTAACCCTATGTGATCCCAGACCTAAGAACTCAGTTGCTTCTCTGAAACAAGGCAATTCTGCCTACTATGACCTTTGCCCTCTGTGGTTTAATGCACTACCTTGCTTTTATGATCTAATGATATGATCTAATATATTCCTGTTTACCAGTATAGTAATTCAAGTTTCTTTTAAGACCTTATTTAACCTGTAAATCTAATCGAATTCTTCTCCCCAGCCCTAGCCCCCTTCTTCTCGTACTAATGCTTCTTCTTTCTAATCTTATTTGCATTCATATTATCCACCCAGGTGGTACACCAATAAGAGGTAAGAATGCTGACCTAACGTTCACAGAATGATCTTGCTCATTCTCCCTGTCCTCTCATCTCTCCCATCTCTGTCCTGTTTTCAGATCCATTCCCATAATGTCCATCCACCTGATTTCTTTCCCTCCGTTTGGTTATGATTCGTGACTCTCACATTGTGGACTTTCCTTTTCCTTTTTCTCTTTGTTTTGTTCATTTCTTTATTTATGAAAACGATTATTTAAGTTGTGATATGCTTCAAAGAAAGCATATCCAGGTCGTTAGACCACAGAGCAGTTACCATCTGTCCCTCTTAATTTTTTTTTCCTTTTCTTCTTCCTTTTTCTTTTTTCTCTTATTTTTTTTCCTTTTTTTCTTCTTCTTTTACCTTTTTTTTGTCCAACTGGAGAAAAAAAAAGATCATTTTTTTTCTTCCTTAGCTGTTCTTGTTCTGGACCAAAGCCAGGGCGGTCTGGAGAACAGTGGCAGACATGCAGAAGACAGCCTGGACCGTCTGCTTTTTGTCTTTATCTTTCAAAAGGATTTTGCTTTTGTTCTTCAATTCTTTTTTCTCTTACTGTCTTAAAAGTCAAAGAATGACTCCCCCTTCCACCTGACCCTCCTTCAGTCTGACAGCAGCGCTTTTTTCTCTACTTCTTTTTTTCTTGGATGCTCGTCTCTGGATTTTTGGATCTTCTGTCCTTCAGCCGTGGAAACAGGTTCTCAGTACTCTTGGTGGTATGTGGTATTGCCGGTTTTTCATACTTTGACTCCGTGTGCGTTTCTTTTGTAATTCTTCTTTTGTATTTTTCTTGGGGTTTTGTGACACCACACTGCTAATCCCACAGTGGATTTTGATGGGTGTCTTAGGGGATCTTTCCAGAGGTCCTCGAGCAGTGATTGGTTGGCTCTTCCTGGCTGGCCTGGGCCTGGCTTTTGAACTTTTTAAAAACTCCTCTAATGCGAACGCTCTTTGCTTTTCAGCAAATGTCAGAAATGATTGTAAGTTGTGGCAAACCGTCTTTCTTTTCTTAAAAAAGTCTGCATGTCTTAAGGGAGTTTTATTTCTTTAAGTGATATTTTCATAACTGATAATGACTAATTTTAATTTTTTTTCGCTTCGTGCAGCCTTTTTGTGCTCGCTGCCTATTTTTGGCTTTCTTCCGCAGAAGACTTTCTTGAAAACTCAGCCTGGTTTTTTTGAGCGTAACTATCTTTTGCGCCACTTTTGTTGCCAAAATGAAACAAAACAAAACCAAATATTAATCCTTTGTTTTATTTAAAAGCCATACTTCCTTGAAGCAGTCTCACCCATCTTCATTTTATTAGTCTAGGAGCTAAGAGTGCTAATTATGACTAGAAATCTTGCTTGGGATAAAAAAAGAGATATTGTTTCCTTATGCTAGCACTGATGATGTAAAAAAATAATCTCTATATGTTTTTCTCATCGCATCATTTTCTGTCTGTGCAACTTAGCAAGAGATTGAATCGACGTTGAGTGGACCTTCGCTTTGCAGGGTTTTTCATATTGTTAAGAGGTTTAGCTCACTGAACCCCAAAAGCCTTCTCTGACCGTTTCTTTGGTGGTATATTTTATATCCATACAGGAGCCCTGCAGATCGAACAGAGCGAAGAATCCGACCAAGGAAAATATGAGTGTGTTGCCACCAACAGCGCGGGCACTCGCTACTCTGCCCCTGCCAATTTATATGTCAGAGGTAGGAATGACATAATCCTGCCATGGCTCTCCATTCAGGCTCAGGGGGAGTTGAGATGCCCACAGGGTCTGTGTGATTATGAAAGTATTTAACAAGAGGATTTGGTAATGATGACTGCTGCTGAATCAGTTTACCTCTGTAGAAAATTAAAATTTGAAATCTGTTGTTTTTTCAAATCTTCATGAGGCTTGAGGTTTGTAGATATTTATTGGCATTTTTACTGCTGATTCTCTTTTGACTGTACTGACCGACTGAGCTTGGCATTTGTTTGAAGTTTTCTTCGTTTCTTTTACTCTTTTTGTTGTTTCTTATCTGTTTCCTTACAAACCTTGAAATAAGTGCTCGGTGTGCGACTAATCAGCCCTAAGCATGAAGGTGGTTACTTCTCCATGACGTCTGCTGTGGAGCTAGGGGCCTCAAGGCTCCAACTTAAGAAAAACAGTTGCTACGTAAAAATAGCACACTTGCATTCCTTTCTCTTAGCTTCCTAATTAAAACACAGTTTTATATATGTATATGCATTTGTATGTCATAAGGTAATGACTGTATTTTAGGGACTAGTATTAGCTGTTCTTGAAGTAGGAATGAACTATAAAAAAAAATCCATTTGTATTTTTTCATGAGTATTTAAATAATCGCATCTTGAGCTTAGGAATGGCTGTACCTTTCATTTCAGCTGGAAGGTATCCCCCTTCTTCCCCAGAGTTGTCAGAGCTAGCCCCTGATGGGTTTTGTTTTGCTCTGTTTTCTGGTACAAACATTCCTATTCTGGGTCTACAAAGCTGAATAATTACAAGAGAAATGGGTGGGGGAGGGATGGTTGCAGCCTGTGAGAGATTTCAGGTACTATAGAGTGGGGTTCCTTAAGAAAATACCTAGCTTGATTTTGAAATTTTGTCAGAGATAATTTTGTGCCCCTGGGGATGCTTTTTCCTTTCTCTCTGTGGAGTCTTTAGCGGGGGTGAGGGTGGGAGTGGAGGTGCATTGAGAACCTTTTCTTCCCTAAATTCTTTGAGGGCCCCAATCCTTTTTCTCACAATGGTGACCTCCTTTGCTGCATGAGGCATGTATTCCTTCCTCTATGGAAAATTTCAAAATGATGCTAGCTATTGTTCCTAATACTGCATTAGTCCATGAGGTATTGCTAACTTTTCCAGCTGGGGTAGGAAGATAAACTAGAGCAATTAACGATGTTCAAGTAGTGGTTGAAAGCCTTGATATGGCCTTTTTACTCTCTCTGTGTTTCCCTTGTTTTTCTCCTTTTCCTCATTTCATTGTGTTCTGCATCAAACCCCCCTACATCCCTCAGAGCTGCGAGAAGGTTGGTGTGTTTTTTACTTTTTACCCACCTTACAAAACTACTACTTAAATCGATAACAAAGAATACAAATGAAATGAATGTAGCTGCACTGTGGTCTTCTTTTGGTCAATGGTATAATATTGCAGAGAATGTTTTGGCCTTGGCTTCTGTTGCCTGCTAATGGTGTCCAAATGCAGTGCATGATGGGAGAGAGTGTACCTGGGTGCATGTGAATGGTAACACTTAACTCTCTATGGTCCAGTGCATTGGTCAGTGTTCCTGCTTTTGTCTCCTCCCCAACTCTTCCCATTTTTCACGCATCTTTTATTTCTGTCTCCTTAGGGTGCCTGCTGCCCCCAGATGATGTTTTATAGTTGTTCCCTGACCCTTCCATTTTTCTTGATATGTTCTTTGATGTCCCAGAGTCTGTGCTGGCCCCTGCTTGCTTCAGTAACCTCTGAGTTGACTGCAGGAGGCATGCTTAGTACTTTCTTTCCTATGACTGTCTCAGACCCCCCACCCCCAACACCATTGCAGTGAGCCCTCTCCAGTCAGAGGATTTCTGAGCCTAAGTTTAGCCGGAGTTCCCAGACAGAATTTCTTACCTTGTTCTTGGGGTTAAGAAGTTGATTTTCAGTCCTTTCCTATAATTTCAGAAAAGCATTGTTTGCTATCTGTATTTGCAGTATATTCCTGAAGGTTGCCCTTTTTATTTAAAGTTATCACAGTGTAAAGTTTTGCCCCTAAAGTCTAAGATAGAACTAATTCTCTCTCACCTTAGCTTTGTACCATGTCAAAGTACATGTGTTTAAATGTACCTGAACATGCAGATTATCTGAAGCAGGAACACTGAACCGTGTTTGCTTGGTGGTGGCTTTTTTTTTTTTCTGTGTCATGTTGTTTTAATATGGTCACTCCTCTTAATGTCACATCCTGCTGTGTATTTAAGATTGAATGTCCATCATTTTGAATGTAGACATTAAATTTCTTTTACTGGATTCTGTGGTCATTGATGCTATTTAACCTTATATACAAACTGAATGGAATCCTGAATGTGAACGCCCTCCCCTGAGTCTACAGTCCTTACTTGTAACAACCTCCCTATAACCTGTAATCTTCTAACTTTCAAGTCCCCATCTCAATAACTACATTCTACCTTCTGTCTTTGTTTTTGTTCTTACTTTCCCACTATTTCTTCATTGTCCTTATCTAGGATTCCAGCCATTCTTTCATTGTTCTACTGTGGGCCTTAAGAGTCCATTTTGCGCATGACTCGCATGACCCAATCCAGTATAATATCTATTTATATTATGTGTTTCTTCTTCTGTTATTGTCAGTTTCTACACACACACACATACACACACACACACACAGAGAGAACAGGCATACACACACAAGACAGACACACACAGACACTGGCATAAACAGACACATATATATATACCACATACAGACACACACAGTATGTACATGCACACACACAAAACATACACACACACACATACAAGACAGACACACACAGAGACACTGGCATAAACACACAGACACAGACACATATCACACACACACAGACACACACACACAGAGGATACACACATACCACAGAGAAGACACACCCACAAAAGATATACACAGATTCAGACACATATATATATTTCTATGTTTGTTCCATCGTTAGTTGAAGTTTTGAGGCTGTATCCCTCTGAATCTGAAAGCAAATAAATTGCTGTGTCAGTGTCCTCAAGGTTATGTTTTCCAGGGTGAGATGTGACTGCCCCATACACACATTCATATCAGCTGCGAGTACACAGAACTGAAGTCAGTCTTGCTACTCACACATGCTGATGACCTTCTGCCACCTAATGAATATACATGCCTGCATAGAATTATTGTTATATGCATGTATGTATATAGTCTGGTGTTTCTCTTATGCATGGTGTTTGTGTACTGTTAATTTGTAAATAGATTTTCATTTTTTTGTGTGGGGGGCCTATGTAGGTCTGAATCAACTGTTGTATGACTGTGTCTAAGATATCAGTGATTAAACTAAATAAATGATTCTGTGTATACACACACCATACTTGTATGGTCTGTATTATCCACAGTTTATCAGTTTATCTTTTTGTTGTGATTTTGGATAATTTACAATATGTTTCAATTGTGTATTCATGTCTGTCTGGTGCATGTCATATGTTTAACAAGCTGCTTCATTCTTGACTCGCATATGTTATCATGTGGCCTTGTGTTTTATTCCAGTTCGCCGTGTCCCACCAAGATTCTCTATTCCACCCACTAATCATGAAATCATGCCAGGTGGAAGTGTAAATATCACCTGTGTGGCAGTGGGGTCACCAATGCCTTATGTGAAGTGGATGCTGGGGGCAGAAGATCTGACACCAGAAGATGATATGCCAATAGGAAGAAATGTCCTAGAACTGAATGATGTAAGACAGTCAGCAAATTACACCTGTGTTGCTATGTCGACACTGGGGGTCATTGAAGCAATAGCACAGATCACTGTCAAAGGTATGTTCAGCTCGTGCTCTGAAAATCATACTTATGCTCATCTTAGACCTAGAATTTTAAAATGAATCAACTTGTCTCTCAGTGCTTAAGTTGTCTAGGGCCTAATCTTGTCTGTGGTATTATATAAAATATTCATGTCTTAGGTAGAGTTCTCTCATCTTTCCCTCCCCTCTTATCCCTCTCTCCCTCCCTTCCTTTCTTCTATCCTTTTTGAGATATTAGATATTGAATCTAGATGCTGAGTGTTTTACTGCTAAGCTACATCCTCAGCCCTTCCTTAATTTTCAGTTTGTGACAGTGTCTCATTAAACAGCAGGACAGGTTGAATTTACACTGTATCCCATAGAAGCCATCAATCACTGATCTCTTGCTTTAGCCTACTGAGTAAGTAGGACTACATATTTATTACTAGAAGCCACGTGCAGATTATTTCCTAAGATATTAGCAGTCTAAATTGGGATAACTATTACAATATTTAGGAGAAAGTCTGATTTAGTCACCGAGAAGACAGAATCCGGAATGCTACACCAGGTCTGCTGTTCTTTGTACTGGTCCAAATTTTTGAAAGGGGTCTTAAGAAGAATGCTAATAACTGCCATTAAATGCATGAAATATCTGAAAAAGCAGAAATAAGAGAAAGTGCTGAAATCAGTATGACCTAATAATAGATGCTCTGTTTGATGGCCATACCATTAAGAAGCAAAATGCAAATGGATCTGTTCTATCTTCGTTCTGTCCTTCACCGTGCATATATGAATACTCATGAAATATTCTCTTCTTCAATAAATGTACTAAATATAACCAAAGTAGTACATTCTGTGAAAAAAAATTCAGCAAAAACGGAATTGAATATATGTGAATACCACCTTCTTTTACGCAATACTTACGTAATTATAGAAAACTTACAAATTGGGTCACAGTGAGGGTGATTTGAGTTTCCTGCCAGTGTCTAGAATTAGTGCAAAATGAACTCTATTCATCATGCCATTTTGGAAACATGAATTTAAAAAATTCAGCACACTTGTTATAATTGATATCATATCTGTGAATATATATATATGTGTGTGTATGTATATATATGTATATATATTCAGTATATCATATGACAACAAAAACATACATTATTCACATAGCATTCATGTAATATATCTTAGGTATCCTTAAAGTATTAAGCATGTTTGTCTTTCTTCACACATTATAGATATACATTGCCATAAAACATATGATAATGCCATCATTCGTGCCACCTCAATAAACACAACCTTATTTAAGCATATTTTACTTACCTGAAAAGTTCACGGTGGTCTACTTTACAAAATGAAAGTCCAGAAGAGTTAAATGGTTTTTTGTTACTAATTTTAGTAAATACTCTTTGCTAAGTGTTGTAATTCTGACGATATTAGTAGTATGTAAATATCAAACTACCTCTTTTCATTATAACTGTTTGTGCTTGAGATATTTGAAGTTTGCCAAAGACATTAAAAAATTTTAAAGTGAGAGTAACACCAAGCTAATTAACATACTCACTTGTGTAGCTTTATTTTTCTGAATCTTCCTACTGCCCTATCCTTTCTTACCTCAAAGAATGTTATATTTTATTACCTTACAACTTAAAGAAAAAGAAACAAAACAAAATAGAAAAGAAGCCAAAGTTTGAGTTTCTACGCTGTCATCTCAGGGGGTCCTGGGATGCTAGCCTTACACTAACAGGGAACTAGTCTGATTATGAGCACTGTCTTCTGGGTTGTTTTTCTTCTTTTCTTGGACTTATTATTTAGAGTAAAACTTTCAGGTTAGGCAAACAGTAAAGATAGCTTATACTCATAAGCTTTTTTTTTTCTTTTTGAATTGTGTTCTGTTAAAAGGGAAAAAAAGCAGATATCTAAAAAGACATTTTTAAAGGAGGAGTAGATAGGAGGTGGAGAGGTGGAGAAGGGGAGAGGTAGAGAAGGGGAGAGGTGGAGAAGGGACTGGAAGAAGAGGAAGTAAGGAAAACTGTGGTCATAATAATGTAATATATGAGAGAATAAATTAATAAAAAATAAATACAGGTGTTTGTTGACTAGCTATAGTCTTGGATATGTCTAATGTAGAGTGAGTACAAGAATGTTATTATTGATAAAACGATTTGTGAATATGTCATTAATTTTCGAAGCAATTTAAATGCTTATGAAGAAACATGATTTAAAACTATTATTTTATTTCACTTAAAACTTGTGCATATGTGTGCATGCATGCACATTTGCATTTGTGTGTGTGTGAGCTGATGACAAAAAGCACAGACAAAAGATACTGTCATAATGCTTTCTTCATTTTTTTACATAATTATTTTAGATAGGTTATTTATAAATATCTTAGTGAAGTTTTCTATTGCTTTATGAAACACCATGACTAAAAAGAAGTTGGTAAAGCAAGGGTTTATTTCAGCTCATACTGACACATCACAGTTCATCACTGAATGAAGTCAGGCCAAGAAAATCTGGAGAAAGAATTGAAATAGAGTCTGTGGAGGATCACTGTTTGCTGGCTTGCTCATCTTGCTTTTTTATATGTCCCAGGACCACTTGACCATGGGTGGCACTACTCACAATGGCTGGGTCCTCCCATAGCAATTATTTATTAAGAAATAATAATCCTGTAGGCTTACCCACCAGCCATGGAAGCTTCCAGCTTATGGAAGCACTTTTAAAATAATGGTTACCTCTTCTCAGATAACTCTCAAACTTGTGTCAAGTCTACGAAGATTGATCCAGAGCTAAGATCCACTAACAAATTCATAATGTCTTACAAGTGGAAAAGTACTAGTCCATTAATAGAAATTTAATTTCATATACTCCACATATAATGTTTATTGGTGTTTATTCAGTCAGGGAATAAGTGGCTAAGCATTTGAAATAAAAATGACAACAGTTGCAGTTACTGTTTTTGAGAGGCTCAGACATGCTGTATGCATATTACTGGATTACCTCATTAATCATCGCATAAAATACAGCTGATCAACTGTAGAGTACAACTCCAGTACTACAGCTTCTCCAGTGTTCACAGAAAGAAACGAAAGCCAAAAAAAAAATTAAGTGATTTATCTAGGATGACATAGTAAATAAGTGGTACATTTGAATACAACCTCCAAAATGTCATCAAGATCTGCTAGTAAGATGGGATCTGGACAACCACTTTGTATTCTAATGTTCTCTTGACTTATTAGAACAGCAGATTTCAACCTGTGGGTCATGATTTCTTTGGGGTTCACGTATAAAATATTTATATTATGATTAACAACAATAACAAAATTACAATTATGCAACAAAATAATTTTATGATTGGTGGAACCACAGCATGAAGAAGTATTAAAGGGTTGTATCATTAAGAATGTTGAGAACAGCTTAGGACATGTTACTTTGTTTGCTTCATCTGGTTAAATCTTCAAAAGGTATATAATCTGGTCACACTAACTATACTGTATAGCGAATGATGTAATACTTAGAAAAGATGGTCATTGTCCTTTTTTTCTGTCCCAAAGCCTTACCCAAACCTCCAGGAACTCCTGTAGTAACCGAGAGCACAGCTACAAGCATCACACTAACATGGGACTCTGGGAATCCTGAGCCAGTCTCTTACTACATCATTCAGCATAAGCCTAAAAATTCTGAAGAACCATATAAAGAAATTGATGGGATAGCAACCACACGCTACAGTGTTGCTGGATTAAGTCCCTACTCAGATTATGAATTTAGGGTTGTTGCTGTCAATAACATTGGGCGAGGCCCAGCAAGTGAGCCTGTGTTAACTCAGACCTCAGAACAAGCACCATCCAGTGCCCCACGGGATGTTCAGGCTCGTATGTTGAGCTCTACCACCATTCTGGTACAGTGGAAGGAACCTGAGGAGCCAAATGGACAGATCCAAGGATATCGAGTTTATTATACAATGGACCCCACTCAACATGTCAACAACTGGATGAAACACAATGTAGCTGATAGCCAAATCACTACAATTGGCAATTTAGTACCCCAAAAAACATACTCTGTCAAAGTCCTGGCTTTTACCTCAATTGGAGATGGTCCTCTTTCTAGTGATATACAAGTCATCACTCAAACAGGAGGTAAGTCTGATTCATGATGGGGAATAGGGTAAGTGTCTTAGAAGGAAACAGGAAAGATAATATAAGTCTAAGTCATTGAGATGTACACTTATACATTTTACTTTTAATCTTGCCTTAATCTATGAAAATTTAGGCAGCATACCACTTTTTTGCTAAGAATCTATATAAGGGCTACATTATTATATACAGTATCTATATGTATAAGTATGATACATTGTAAGTACGTACATTGCTAATCCTGATTATGCATTATTACATTTTGTCTGGTTTCACTGATACAGTGCACTCCTCATTTATTTTCATGGCTGGTGTGGCCTTTGAAAGTCCTGTGACCTGGTCTGTTTATTTCCTGTCTTTGTGACCCTAAATCTCAAGCATATTTACAGCAGAGTTTGCTTTAATTTACTTTACTGCTGTTACTTGGTTCTTTTAAGCTGGTTCACAAATTGCTTTCCTTGTTATAGAATATGAAAGATAACTGTTAAGTGTATGTTTCACCACAGTTATAGCAAATCTATATTGCTTCATTATTTGGTGTTTGCCGTTCTTCAGTATTTATTTGTTTAGTATATTGATATTCAAGGAAATGCTGTAGACTAACTTAGGTCCTCATTGGAAAGTAATAGAGGTCTATGAATATTGTTCTACTTTATCCTGACACTGTTCTTAAAAGTGTCAACTGTTAAAGATTTTTTTTTATTATATCCAACAGCTCCATAACCATAAAAATATCAAGAAAATATCTGGGGCTTCCATTGCCATTTGAGCTTTTCTCATGTTTTGACTGTAGTGTTGGAGTGACATAACCACAATCTAATACATAAGGTACAGCTAAGCTTTGTGAATTTGGATGACTTTCTTTTTCTGTCAGCTTTTTGTCACTGTGACAAAACACCAGAGTTAACGTAAAGGAAGAAATAGATCATTTGAGCTCACGGCTTTCTAAAGTCTAGCCTGTGGTCAGCTGGCTCTGGGTCTTTAGCATGAAAACAACAAACACAAAGGGATAAAGTCAGACTGGCAGACACAAGAGGGATGGGTTTCCAGTTTCTCTCCTTTCAAGGATCATCTCCTCCTAAACAGTCAGCTAAATTCCAGACTGCTAAATGACTAGTGAGCAAGGTTTTATTTTTGTTCCTTTGGGAGTAGGTTTAAGTGGTGAATCTCTTTAACCTCAGAACTTGGAGGCAGGTGTTAGTTGTTAGAAGTCTGATCACAGCTCAGAACAGACCACTCCAAACCTCACGGTTCCAAGGGGGAGGAGGTTTAATCAGGAGATAGGGCAAAGGTGGGGAGAAGAAGGTGGAAGGATAAGAGAGAAGAGAAGTAGAGTCCAGCCATGACCACATGGAGAGAGAGGAAGGGGGGAAGGGGACAGAGAGGCAAGACGGTAAGAGAGAGAGGGTAAGAGAGTAAGAGATTAAGAGATTAAGTGAGTGAGGAGGGGACAAGCAGCCCCTTTTATAGTGGGCCAGGCCTACCTGGCGGTTGCCAGGTAACTGTGAGGAGGAGCGTACCTGGCTGTTGCTAGGTAACTGTGGAGGAGGCGTTTAGACAGAATACTAACACAGGGGCAAGTAGAACAAGGAAGTCAATGCAAGCTTGGTCTGCATATGGTGTCCCACAAAAGCAAAATTCTACAGAGAACCTCTATGTTGAAAAATCAAAACACAAAAGTAACAACCAAAAAATTAACTTCCATACTTTTTTCTCTAAATTTCAGTGTATATGTATATGCATATGTATGTATCATGGGTATTGATTCTTATTATCTAGCTAGAGGATATGACTTTGGCAGCAACTAAAGTGAGGATCAAAAAAAGATGAAGCAGGTTTAGGGCCTGGGTCCTAAGGCTACTAAGCATAAGAGAAATCAAAGGACACTGGAGACTTCTCGTTCCCATCATCTTTAGCATGAGGAATTTTCTAATGTAATAGTTTTAGTGTTTTTCTAGCTACTAGGTATTTAGTAGGTAAATAAGCCTATAGAGTATATAATTTATTCATATCATTATTTAAAATTACAAACTTTTTAAAAATTAAAATTAATTTCAATTCTGAACTATTTCAAGTGTTTTGAAAAAAGTTAAAGAACAAGCATTATTCTTAAAAACATTGTTATACTCAGTGACTAGATTTAGCTAAGTTTTATAACCACAAATTTAAGGCTAACAAGCTAGAATGCTTTAATTTATTTTTAGGAGACAAAGGATTTAACTACCCAAGAAACAAGTTTTTTTTTTTTTTTTCTAAAACTAAAATATGTCAAAATATGCAGATCCCCGAGACTCATGAATATCTTTATATTCAGAATATTGAATTACAGAAACTTATCCTATCCCAACTTAGTGAAAAATGTAAAACTGGTATTTAAAAAGTGTATTTTTGATTTTTTTTTTTTATTACCAGAGGGCATGAGCTTAGTTCCATGGATGTTGCAGTGTAAGCGGACATTTGAGTTATTTTAATCCAATAAATTCGGTTTTGGAAGGTCTTGTTTAATTCAGTAGCAAAATTAGAAAATGTACTCAAATGTACTAGAGTGTATTATGTAGCTCTTAGTCTCTCTCCATCTTTTTCTGACTAATGGATTTTTACATGAAGACATTTCCAGCAACCTTCCATAGTATAGCTTGAATACTCATGGAGATGTAAAAAGGCAATGCCTGCCGAGGTTAGTAGTTCAAAGCGCCTCTCCAAGTACCACAGTGACTGGCTGTGTCCTCTGATCTTCATTAACAATAGCCTGGGATGTTAGTGGCAACTGTCAAATGCCAGCTTGTCACTTCTGATGAGGTTAAGTCAAAGCTGAGCTTTCTCATTTCCTTCCTGATAATTCCTAGAATCTTGGATACATAATACCACCATCAAATATTCTTTTTGGATAGTTATGTAAAATCTAAGGAAAACATGATTTTTACTATGGTTTTTGATTTAGTAAAGCTACAAAACCATGCCATTCAAAATAACTTAAGTATGTTATAATTACATAGAAACCAAAACATGCACTTTGACATCTGTGTCTGACAGGTGCTCATTTTATTTTATTGCTATAAATCCCGTAACACCAGCATTCCTCATTTTATTGAAGCCAGATACAAAAATGAATAGATAAGCAAAAAAACTAGAACAAAGTGATTTTAATAGAGAAGTCATTTTGTATTTTATCTAAGATAACAGACATTCTGATGAATAGAAATTGGAAATTGGATATTTATGTAGTGTATTCCTAGTGGTGTAGATAATCACATCATGATCCTATTCTATGATCAACCAAAGAGTACTTTCTGTTGTCATTAATTATTAGTAGAGCTGATGATAATATTGAATATAAAGTATACTTTTATTAAGATTATTGTTTTCTAGAAATATGGGTCACACCCCCTCATTTTCCATAGCTCAATTTTCTTTTGTAATCGTCACTTACAATTAGTTTAACTCGAAGATATGGAAAATAGATGGATGTTGGCAAGGCAAATATTTATACAGTTACACACAGACCTTCTATTTCACATACAACATCTAGAGAGGAAAGAATATACTCCAGAGTTTTCTAGAATTGGTTATTGTAATCATATAGGATGACTATATTTGGGTGAAGGAACACAGACCTGATAAAGAAGACTTAGGAACTACATTTTTAAGGCATTAAAATAAATGTTGCTTTAAATTCATGCTTTCTGGCATGGTAAACCTTAAATTTTGAGGTGAGTCATTTCTGAGCTTTCTTTAGAAAAAACTTCTGATCTCATTTGGAATAATCTTTGGACAAGTCTGCAGACTCCTTTAAGGGTATTTCATGTAGATTGGCCTTAAATTCACAGTGCCTCTGATGACCACCATGAACTCCTAACTCGTCTCCTAAATACTGGGATTAGAGATTTACAACACCTTACCATCTTATTTTTAGAATTTTAAGGATTCTACCGCAAACTTTTAAAATTAGAAAATTGTTATAAATGACAACATTGAGAAATATTCTTATAAACAATTTCATTACTTTATATCTCCAGGCCGATATAAGCAAGCTAGAAAAAGCCTACATTCTAATGCTCAGAAAGCTAAGTCTAATGTAAGCTTTCAGTGAATGATTTTAACAATCAAGAAAGGAGCAACAGATATAAATATAATCATAATAAAATTTAACTTTTTGTACTTACATTTATTGACAGTTGACAATGTATTGTGTCACTCACAGAGCAGACAATTTACTTTGAATTGTGTTAGGGTTTACTAGATTTTATCTATAAACATTATTTTGTCATTTCACTTAGGTGCTTCTCTGTTCTAACAGCTTTTGCACCAATTAACTGAACATCAAGAATAGAAAACAATTTTCACATTACTAAAACTGTTGAGAAAATAAAATGCACATTCTGATTCTTGCTTTCATTCTCATTTGCCAATGCGCTGTGTGTGTGTGTGTGTGTGTGTGTGTGTGTGTGTATGTATGTGTGGTGTGTGTGTGTTAAGTATGTGCCTCCTTCTGTTGGCTTTGCCTGTGTTTATACTTACAGTACAGTGAGATGAAATTGTACATCAGTTGTCTAGTATGGACTCTTCAGAGACAGTCACTAAATTTTACACAAACACTGATCTCTTCTAGTGAATTAGCAATTCAGATGACATGAGGAATTTTTCTCATTCCTTAGTTCTTCATTTATTTATATTATATTACAATATAATAATTATAGTAGTAAGCAAGTACTTGATATTCATCAGTACATTTTTATTCTATTTTAGGATTAATAATTCTTATTTTTTTTCTTTGTGGACATTAAATTTTGAAGTAGAAAACAACTAACCGAATATAAGAATTGTATATAGTTTTATTTCTTTATATTTCAACTATTATTTGTTTACCTGTGCACACTGTGTATAAATTTATTTATTTATTTTAAAGATTTGTTTATTTTATTTATATAAATACAGTGTAGCTGTTTTAGGCACACCAGAAGAGGGCATCAGATCCCATTACAGTTGGTTGTGAGCCACCATGTGGTTGCTGGGAATTGAACTCAGGACCTCTGAAAGAACAGTCAGTGCTCTAAACTGCTGAGTCATCTCTCTAGCCCCATGTATATATATTCGCGTATGAGTGTGTGCAGTGAATTACTATGATGTGCGCACATACATGTATGCAGGTGCCAAAGCTAATGCATTCATTCAGACTTCAATGGGTGACAACAGGTTTCAAACTCTTTTACTCTCTGCCTCATTGCCCTGAGAAAAGGTCTCTCGATGCACCTGGAGCTAAGCTGGTGGCCAGCAATCCCAGTGACTATCCTGTTTCTGCCCTTCACAGTGCTGGGATTAGAAGCAAGCATGGACATAACTATCATTTTGCATACATAACTGGGATTTTGAACTCTGGTCCTCATCTTTACACAGATAATACTACTACCTAATTTGTCACTCCCCAAGTCCTAAGTGTAATTTTAAAGAAGTATCTACACCCCGTCTGCTTTTTCTTTTCTCAGCATATTGTCAATTTGGATTGTGATAGTGTTGGCATATTTCCTTTTTTGATATAGAGTGATTACATTTAACGTTCTAGATGTGCATTTTATTTTCTCATCAGTTTTAGTAATGTGAAAATTGTTTCCTATCCTTGATGTTCAGTTAATTGGTGTAGAATCTGTTACAACACAGAGAAGCTCCTAAGTGAAATGACAAGATAATGTTTATTTAAAAAAAAAAAATCTAGTACATGAAGAATAAAGAATGTCAATAATGAAGTCTACCATGTAAAGCCTGAGAAGAAAACCATGTATACGTATGTATAAAAATGTATATCTATAAATTTACATATGTAAATATATGTAAGTATGTGTAATGGCATATAGGTGTTGTGATGATTTATATTATGCTTGGCCCAGTGAGTGGCACTGTTAGAAGGTGTGGTTTTGTTGGTGTAGGTGTATCACTGTGGGTGTGGGCTTTAAGATCCTCATCCTGTGTCTTAAAAATACTGGCTGCCTTGAAGCCAATATGATACAAGCCTTTAATCCCAGGAAACAAAGACAAGTAGATCTCTGAGTTCAAGGCCACCCTAGAACAGAGCAAGTTCTAGGTGCAGAAAAACTTAAATCCAGGGTGGGTGGTCCACACCTTTAATTCCAGAGCTTAAGAGACAGGCATGTAGATCTCCTGAGTTCAAAGTGAGTCTACAGAGCAAGTTTCAGGGGAGCTAAATTTAGGCAGTGAAGGAGTTGGAAAACAGAAAGCTGGTGATAATGTAATAGAACAGTGGGGCCGTGTTCCAACCCCAGCAAGCAGCAGAATTCGGTAGCTTTGGCCAAGTGGCTCAGCCTTTAGAGTTCAGAATAGAAGAGACTACTGGGACAATTGATGCTGGTTACCTGGATCTAAGAAATTGCTGGTGATTTAAGAAGACACCAGCATCACTGAGGTGCAATCTTCTGGGAAGTGTTTTCTGAGAGGACAAAGAAGTTGTGTTCTAGAGGTAGCCAAGGTTGTACTTCCTGCAGCAGCTATACTTGGTAATGTGTAAGAGTCACCCAGGTGGTACTGATTTTGAAGGCATTAAGGGGTCATGAAGAACAGCTGAGGCTTGGCACTGTGAGAGGCCATGGAAGGACATTATTGAAAATGCAGCCCAGGACTCAAGCGGTCATGAAAAGGATTTGAGGCTTGGCACCATGAAAAGAGCCTATGAGAGGATATTTGTAAAGCCTCGTTGCAGTTGAAGACCCCAGAGTATTGGAGATGCCAGTTCCTTGTGATGATCACCAAGAACCCCAGTAGCAGTAGAATGAATCAACCTGAGCTTAGAGTGTTACAGAGGGCAAAGCAGGAAAAGTGACACCAGCTCCTTGTAGGAGCCCAGAAGATCATGTGTGGGTCCCTGACATTGAAACATGAAGCTGTTACATTGAAGTTGCCTTGGAGACCCAAAGATGTTCGAGATGCCAGGGCCATTAGCTAGGAAACTTGCTAACAGGGAGTGGAACCAGCCCAGGAGAAAGAAGTTTGTTGCAGTCAACAAAGATGAAAAAGGTGTTGGAGATCTGAAGACCACCTTGTAATAAGACATGGAGATGCAGAGTTTGGAGGTTGACCAGCTGATTTTCTGTCTTGCTTTGGGGATTACAATTAAGTGATGGATAAATCTCACAAATGTTCTTGAAGTTTGGAATTTAAACATTGGTGAGACTGCTATAGACTGCTATAGACTATAGCAGGGACCTTTGAAGTTGAACTAAATATATTTTGCATATCATGCTATGTTTAGGTATGGCCCCCATAGACTCATATGTTTGAAGAAGCCTATGGGAGCCAGGAAGTAGAATGTGATGGTTTGTATATGCTTGACCCATGGAGTGTCACTATTAGAAGATGTGGCCATGTGGTAGTAGGTGTGGGCTTTAAGACCTTCATCCTGAGTCGTAAAAAATACTGGCTGCCTTGAAGCCAGTATTCTGCTAGCAGCCTTCAGATGAAGATGTAGAACTCTCAGCTCCTCCTGCTTCCTGGATATTGCCATGCTCCCACCTTGATTATAATGAACTGAACCTCTGAACCTATAAGCCAGCCCCAATTAAATGTTGTCCTTATAAGAGTTGTCGTGGTCATGGTGCCTATTCACAGCAGTAAAACCCTAACTAAGGTAGGTGTAAAACAGGTCTTCTGAAACAAAATTTGGTATGCAAAATCAATTGATAGGTGATAAAATATTATTTATTTCTGGGTAGTTTGAAGAAAGCAAATATGTTAATGTTGAATCTCCTTAAAATATTTCTGTGTATATGTTTTTAAGATTTATTTATTTATATATTTATTTATTCATTTATTTCTTGAAAGTACACTGTTTCATGCATGCCATAAGAGGGCATTGGATCCATTACAGATGGTTGTGAGCCACCATGTGGTTGTTGGGAATTGAACTCAGAACCTCTGAAAGTTCTCAATGCTCTCAACAGCTGAGGCATCTCTCCAGGCCCCACCCTGTATATTTTTATAATAAGCATTAAGACTTAATATATTTGGGGACTTAAAGGTACATTTATTTATTTCTCAGCAGTGTTTGTTTTTTTCTATGAATCTTCAACTCATATTGGTTGTTTCTAATTTAAAAAACGAACCCACAGAAAGGGTACCCTTAGTTCTTCCTTCCTTCAATTTCCAAAGAAGTTTGACTCTTGGCATCCATAAGCTATTGATGAGGATGACAGAATGATGAAAGGGTAACATATGGTTGTATATATATATATATATATATATATATATATATATATAATTACATATTATTATATATACTTATATAATTATGTATATATTATATATAATATATACATAATATGTATATTATATTACATATAATTGTATATACATATATAATTATATATATATAAATAGTTGAACTTATTGAATCATTTTTGCCTTATGTATTATGTCTTTGAATTGAACATTTTTCAGTCATTGAATTGAAAGGTTTTTTTATGTAGAAAATACATTAACAATATCTTCTGAACATATTTTGAACAAGAAAAAAAAATACAAGTATATTGGGCCTGGCTGGGCACTCAATCCACAAGGTATCAATTTGCTGGTTCTTAGTTAGACCTGTTGTCTCTCTTCTGGTACATATGTGCTTTTCTGTTGGTCCAAAGCCTCCACAGAGTATTCTTACTCATCTATGTGTTCACCTCTTCTCTGAGGCACTTAGATCTTTACTGCAAGTTTAGACATGTGCTTACCCCTGTCCCCAAAACCACTTCACAATGACTCTGTAATGAAAAGGAAGAAAAGCTTCTTGCCTGTTACATGACAAGACTTTCCATTAAGTCATCTAGCCAACCCCTGCATTGTCCAAAGGTTACAAAAGAAAAGGAAGCTGTCCCCTCTGGGATGTTGATGTTCCTATTCAATTTATTATTTAGCACTAAGGGCTTTTTACAGAACCAAACAGAATTAGATCAGTGGAAGATGTGTCACTAAACAAGAATGAAACCTTGAGACCAAATGGGAATACGGGAAAGATAAATTAAAAGCAAAAGCCAAACAGTGTAAGTAAGCAAATGTTAATTAGGTTTCTAAGATGGTTTCAGTCAGTGTCAACTTACTAGCCTTAGGCTGGGAACAAATCCTTACCCTAGTGACTAGTCCGTAGCCCCTTTGGAATTGTCTCTGTTTCTACTTCTTGGAATCTGAACTGGGTTTTAGTTTTCGCTTGAGTTACATGTTAACACAGATTTCTTTATTACACAGATTGGTGGAAATGGGGAAAGAAATAAGCAATACAAGTATAGAAGAAACAGTGACTACCCACATATTCATGTGTTTGCATGTCACAGCAAGAAACCCTTTTATCTTCTGGATAGTGGAACCCAGTGACAAGTACACCACCTGCCTCATGGCACTTTGCAGTCACTGTAGCATGAGCCAGGCTTTTGACTTTTACCTGTCAGATAATGCATTTGCCATTTGCCAGTCACCATATGCTTTTATTTTCTTCTGAGCCCTTTGTTTTGTCCCTTGATCTTTTATGCTCCTTTGTCTTTGTCTCTCAGTCTGAATGATTATGTGAGGTCACTCACTGGGCAGGTGCTGGGAAAGAATGATAACCTGTTCAGAAAGCACTTCCCAGAGGCATCATATTAATGAGAATCTCATGGTACGGGCTTTGGGGTAGGGGAAGGAGAGGAGAGGGGCAGACAAGGACTATTTGTGGCCCTGGGCATTAGTGCAAACAGGAGTGAGCCACTTTTTCATGGCATGCACAGAGGGTGATGGCTATGGCTTCTAGAAATAGACTTTAAATCCCTTTAAGAAAAAGAGTAAGGTTTTCTTAGATTCTGTAATCATGTTACAGAAAGATGCATGTAAAAGAAAAACAATAAATTCTGTACCTACAAAGACTTCTTTTCCTGTGAAAATTATATCTAAAGCATTTTTTCTATATTTTTAATCACATATCATCTATGGATCATGTTATTTCATTTGTGCTTCAGAACATGAATTTTCAAGAAAGCATAAGACATACTTTGGAAGTTCCTTTTTGCCTCCTGTGACCTATCTTATTCTTGTTATATTATTGTTGTTGTTCTTGGTTGTTATAAAATATACTTCATTTCTCATGTGATTTTGAGAAAATACAGAAAAATTCAGTCACAACATACAGAAACATTCCCTAATATCAAAAGTATTAGCTAAATTATTGAGCAATTAACAAGACAAGCATGGACACCAACAATCAGAGAAAACAGTGGCAGCCTGCTAGATGTGCCAGTGAAGATTGGTGTACCTTAGTCTTATGTATCATTCCTTGAGCATGGCTAACATGGTTAGGTTTTAGTGAGGAAGGTTTGATTATGAAACACTATTAAGTAAAGTATTTTAGGCTGAATAAAGTTTTTTTTTATTATATCTTGTGTGTATCTCTTTCAAATAATCAGTTAGGTAGACTGAATGACTGCTATGAGAATCATAGCTTACTTCTGTTACCATAATTTCCTGATGACTACATCTTGTTATCTTATTAATTTGCTGTAGATTAGAACTAAGCTACTAGGAATGATAAGTATGCTTACACTCAGTAATCATTAGACTCTAATGCTTTAAAACTTAATAACTCTTTCTTCATTGTTATGTGTTAGTCTCTGTGTATGTGTGAGTGTGTGTATGTGTGTGCATGTCTGTGTGTGTTCCAAAATATGTACATGAAACTTGCTCAATTTGTATAATATTAAATCTATGTATAAAATTTCAGGGTTGACCATTTGGTATTAGATAATTAATTGACATTAATCTAATTAATTAAACTTAACCTAATGCTTTAAATAATTACATGCACTAATTTATATTTAATAGAGCTTTGTTTTACTTTATTTCTAACTCTTTTCTAAGATCTAAGTATTTGAGATAAAATTCTGAGGGTTTATTATTGCCTGTTGACTCTGTTACGAGTCCATGTAGAATTTTATAAATATCATTAGTGTCTTTGTTAGGATTTTATGAGAAGAGATACTATGACCAAAGCAACTCCTATAAAAGGAAGCATTTAATTAAGTCTGGCTTACAGTTCAGCAGTTTGGTCCATTGTCATCATGGAGGGATGCAGTCAGACATGATACTAGGGTAGGAGCTTGAGAACTACATCCAGATTGGCAACCATCAGGAAGAGAGAGAAAAACTAGGCATAAGGTTCCAAAACCTCAGAGCCCAACCTCAGTGATAAACTTCCTCCAATAAAACCATAACTACTCTCACACGGCCACATGCCCTAATCCTTTTAAATATGCCACTCCTTATGAGCCTACGGGGTCATTTTCATTCAACATAACATAATTGGAAATAATACTGAATGTTACATGAAGTCATAGAGACTTTTTTTACTCCATTGTAATATTGACAACTTCAATGTAATTAGCCCTTCTTAGTTTCAGACTCTCTTAAGCATGTTTAAAAATATTTATTTTTATAGTTTTTGAGATTATAATTGCAACCTTTACCTCTTCCCTTTCCACCCTGCAAATCCTCCCAATACTTCCTGCTTTTTTCTTTAAAAGTGTCTTTTGTTTTGTTGTTCTGTGTTGGTCTGTGTGTGTGTGCATGTATGTCTGTGTGTTCTTAAATATATAAATGAAACCTGATTAATATGTATAATGCTACAGATTTTATATATGTATATGTACACACACACACACACGCGCGCGCACACACACACATATGATTTCAATTTCAGGGTTAACCATTTGGTATTAGATAACCAATTGGTATGGTCTTCCCTGGGGAAGAGCATTTTTCCTGCGTTCAGCATTCCTTACGTACTTGCTTGCCATTCATTGTATAGGACTGAGGCCTCCTGAGCTATGCCCCCTTCACATTAGTATGTTTATTGGTATCATCGCTTGTTCAGGTCGTATTTAAGCAGCTATGTTGGTGAGACTTCATGGGGGTGGCCTCTGACATTTCTAGGAGACAAAATTTCCATATCAACTCTCTGGTCTTCCGTTTCTTAAAAGCTTTCTGCCCTTTCTTCCACAATGATCCACGATCCTTAGGTGAAGGAGTTGTGTTGTAGATGTGTTTGTTGGGACTGTGCTTCACAACTGCATTTTGATCGATTCTGTGTTTCTGTAATGGTTTCCATCTGTTGCATGGCACACTTTCCTTGTTGAGGGGAGAGAACTATACTTATTGGTGGGTGGAAAAATAAATATGCAAAATGTAGTTAGGGATTATATGTGTATTTTATATGAATCCTATATTACAATATTACTTGTAATCTATAATTTTACTGTCTTTACAACTGAATTCTGAAACATAGACATAATGATCTTGTCAATTCTACTTCATATGGTGTGAAACTTCATACTGTGCGCATATTAAACTACTCAAGGACTGAGATGGTATTCATCACATGACTCTTACACTTTTGAGGAGTATAAATGAGCTATCTTCAATGAGGCCCTTACATCTCAGATGATATAAGAGCCTTGTTCTTCATTAAGTGTAATATGTACTTAACCAGAAGAGTTTCTGAACACTAGTCATGATGGTGAGCTCAGTTCTCCGCCTCCTTGTTTTTAGTTCCAGGGCAGCCACTAAACTTCAAAGCAGAACCAGAATCTGAAACAAGTATTTTGCTGTCTTGGACACCTCCACGATCAGATACCATTGCCAGCTATGAACTGGTCTACAGAGATGGGGACCAAGGAGAAGAGGTAAGACTTATAAATTTTTCTCTGTGGAAAAGATTTACACATGAAAAGAGGACCTTGACCAAAAGACCTAAATGGGTGTCTGGAGTCATAAAAACTACTGTTCTAGATAAAAAGCTTTTTGATTCAGTTTTCCAAGCTCAATCCTATTCAAGCATCAGGTCATAGGGAAACAGAAAATCCATGAGGTAGAAGGATACCTTCAATTCCCTCAGTAATTGCTCATAGTATTTATTTAGGCCATTATGCAAACATATGAATATTTGAAATTTGTATGCTTTTAAAAGTTATCAAGGAAATGAATTTGTTCAGACTGGTTCAAAAGAAAGATGCCCATAGCAAATGTTTACTGTCATGCTAACCATTATTTGATACATATGAAATATTACTATGTTGTGGAAGTAAAAAAAAAATAGATTGCTACAGGTATAGAAATCAAAAAAGAAATAAAATTCAATCTCCTACACATTTACTATTAACAAGCACAGCTCTAAGAGTTTTACTAATAAGTCATTTAATTCTTATGACAGTCTTTTGGTTTATATACTATTTTTTCACCCATTTCAAGTGGAAGAAGAGTGATGAACAAGAAAAAACACATACAACTTCCAAAGTTTCACATTAATGATTGGCAGAGATGATGTTTGAATTCAGACAGGCAGACCCCAGTGTCTGTTCTCATCCATAAATCTGACTTTCATTTGGATTGTATTTAGAAGGAGGCCAGTTTCCTAATGGTATATTAGGATACATTCAGCATTGTCAGAGCAGGAGATATTGAGCAATCACATAAGAAACACTGGGCAAAAAACTTATAAAACCACATTAAAAACTTAATCCATGTAACTCATTTTGTTACATTTTTTGTTATTTTTTTTAAAAGAAAAAGTCTTCTAAAGCTTTATTTTCCTCTAAGTTTTAAACAATCTTACATAATAAATAAGTACTATAAATTCAAATATGGTACATTGCCTTGAATTCTATAGTAAGTTACTTTGTTGTTATAAACTTTGGTTTTATTACATATCCTGGAACTTATTCTGAAAAATAAGCTTTACTGTTTGTTTCTTTTCTGAGATAGTCTTCCACTATCTGGCTCTAGCTGTCCTGAAACTCACTATGTAAACCAGGCTGGCCTTGAACTCACAGTCTGTGCCTGCCTCCCAAATGCTAGAATTAAAGGTACATGCCACTATACCTGGCTGATGAGTCCATTTTAAACTATATGTTTTTTTTTTTTTAATAAATAATGGATTCGTTTGTAATTTTTTGCTTTGATAAAGGCCATGACCAAAAGCAACTTGGGGAAGAAAGGGATTATTTGACTTAGATGTCTTAATCCCAGTCTGTCACAGAGAAATGTCTGAGCTTTCTTATGCATTCCAAGACTACCCAGTAGAGGTATCATACCCACAATGTGATGGGCCCTCTCACATCAATCTTGAATCAAGATTATATCCCATACACTTCCCTACAGGCCAATGTGATGAAAACATTTTCTTAATTATGGTTTCTTCCTCCTAGATGACTCTAGCTTATATCAAGTGCAAAAGAAGAAAAGAAAAAAAAAAAAAAGAAAAGAAAAAAACAACTGTAAAAGTCCCACAGCTCTAAAACACTTTAAAAGTTCAATCTCTAAAACATTCAACATCTAAAAGTCCAACATCCATTAACTATGGGTTCTTCTAAAGTTAAAAAAAAAATTATATATATATATATATATATATATATATATATATAGCATACTTTTTTCAAAAGAAAAGAACCAGAGTACAGTTACAATTAAGACAAAGGAAACCCAAAAACAAACAGTATAAATAGCTTAGTGTCTGATGTCTTAGATTCCTTCTTTTTTTCTGGCTTGTAAAAAGCTTAGTCACCTTTATTTTTCTGCCTCAGCCATCCATGGCATCAACAACTTGTTTCACAGTCTCAGGTCAGCTCTGGGTTGCACCTGTTTCTACCTTTGGTGGTCATCCCACAGCCTTGGCATCTTAATTGTCCTGGAATTTACACTGTAACAGACACTGCCCCTTTACTTAGGCTTTGCTTAGGATCTCCTAAGGGACTTTGACCTGTATTATAGTGTCAAGCCCCAGCTCTTCTCCATGACTTTCGGGGACCTGTTCCCCACACATGACCCCTCTAATCTTGCAGCTTTCATATCACCAATAACATCTGAGACATTATCAACTTCAGATGACAGCTTTGGACCACAAATGGATCACAGCTTCTGTGTTTTGACCATGAATAAACAACTACTTGAAGATCACCTTTTTGAGGCTAGTCACTTTTTAATTACAGCCAATTTTGAAAGCCAGATAACCAGCATGGCTTGTTCCGGTACTCTAGTGATAATGGTCTCTTGCTAATTACAACTGAGTCTTCAATACCATTGACCACAAACCACAGAATCTTGATCCAAAATATAATACAAACAGCTTCAACAGATTCTTTAATAGACTCTCAGTCTTCTCTCTAAGACTTTGTAGGTCACTCCTCTATGTCTGCATTGCTCTCAGGTCTTCCAAGTTCCCCAAGAACACCTCACTAAGCTCTGAGCCGTCAATGGCTTTTTCAGACCAAATTTCTAAATTCTTCCACCCTGCTCCCAGGGGGAAAAAAAAAGTATAATGTGGTCAGATAAAGCCCAGCAATGCCACACTCTTGGTACCAATTTCTGTAATAGTTAAGTTTGGAACTAAGGGTTTATTTGGGACAGGTATCCTAACCAAACCACAGTCCATCACAGAGAAGTCACAACCTATCACACACAAAGGAAAGTTAAGGCAACAACTGACAAATCATGGAGGAATGCTTCTTATTGACCTGTTCCTTAGGCTTGCTCATCTTGCTTTCTCATACAGCTGAGAACTAAGTGTCAGGGTGCTGTTGCCTGCAATGTGCTAGGTCCTCCGATATCAATAATTAATCCATAAAATGTCCCAGAAACTTGTCTACAAGCCTGTGTGATGGGATACTTCCTCAGCTGCAGTTTCTTCTTCCCAGAGGACTCTAGCTTGTTTCTAGTTGATAAAACAAAAACAAAAACCAGAAACAAAAATGAAAACAAAATCAAACAAAACAAAACTACAAAAAAGCCCCAAACACAAAAAAAAAAAACAAAAAAAAAGACAGAAACAAAAATGAAAACAAAATCAAACAAAACAACCAAACAACAACAAAACCCAAACATATAACAAAATCAATATTAATTAAGTATTGAAAAGTAATTATGTTTACTTGTGATACGACTTAAAAACCTAAGCTATTACATCCCTGAGGGGTATACAGTAAGTCAATATTAAATTATTGTATGTCTTCACCAACATCAAGTCAAAAATCTTTCTTTCTTTCTTTCTTTCTTTCTTTCTTTCTTTCTCTCTTTCCTTCTCTCACATGAGTTGAGGTGTATGACAGTCGTTTGGGACTACTGGATGCACTAGCTTCCCATGGATGCACTAGCTTCCCATGTACTACTGTGCTTTACAGTTGTTTAGGTGACAGAATCCTGTTTTCTTCTTTGGGGAATCTGATGTTTCTAAGCACCTTTATGTTTAATAGCCAGAACACTCTAGAAATGTTTCCTACACATTTATATTTGAATTACCTTTGTCTGAATTCATTTGTGTGAATAGCAAGCACTGGCTGGGTAGAAAAAAAAAAAGCTTAAGATTGATTATGCCTTTGTTCACTTACACATTTCTTTGTATTTTAATGTCTACTGTGGAGCAACGCTCTGCCTGACACTGAAGACTCGTAGACAGGCTTTGGCTAAAATGTAAATGCAGATTTGAAACCCAGCTTCGATAAGCAAATATCTTATTTTGAAAGTCCCCTATAATGTCAACAGGTATATAACAGGTATAGAGACAATTATGATTATGTTTTTAGCTGTATGGTCTTTAGCCACAAAAAAAAGATCTCAACCATTCTAAAGAAACCCACAGTAATGGTCTTAGTTCTGAGAAATTATTCAGCGTTCTTCAATGACACAGGTAATTTTAGGACTACCAACAATTTTAGATCTTTTTCATGGGTTTTTTTTGTTTGTTTGTTCTTTTTACATGTTTGTTTGTTTGTTTTAAAAATTGGTTGGCCTCAAACTCAGTACTGAAAATGACCTCAAACTGCTGATCCTCCTACCTCCACTGCCCCAGTGGTGGGATTTCAAGAATGGATCACCACATCTGTTTTTTGTTGTTGTTGTTGTTAGTTTGTCTTTGTTTTCTGTTTGTTTTTGTAGTTTTTGTTTTGATTTATGGTAGAAAATCCAAACCAGGACCTTCTACACATTATGTATGCTGACCTATGTCCCTAGTCTTTTATAACATCTTGTGAAATGTTGCCAATTCTGGGCATGTGGTATCCCCCTCCCCCCCCCATTTGGATTGCAGAGTCCTGGAAGAAAGCATAGGTATGTGATTAAATGGGATTTTATATGCTCAGTAGTCTTCATTATCAAGATTGGACAATGTCCTTTGCCTTTGTGGTCACAGCACCTTGTACATCTTCAGAGTGGAATGCATCCTAGCTTTGTCTCCTTGCCTCTTATTGTATGCTGCTGGGTAATTGTCAGCAAGGGATAGACCAACATTGGTATCTCTGTTTCAGCCACCTTTTTTTAAAAAAAAAAAAAAAAAAAAAAAAAAAAAAAAAAAAAAAAAAAAACAACTTTTCAGCCATGCCATCTTCATGGTATAATTTCCAACACAGTCCCAGATATTGTTTCTTTTTGCTATATATTGATGGCATTTTGCTTGAGAAGTCTAACGCTGCAAACATATATAACACCATATGTGCACCAACTCGCAGGAAAATGACTAACTCCTGGGTTTACTTGCAGCATCGAATCACCATTGAGCCAGGCACATCTTATAGGCTTCAAGGGCTGAAACCAAACAGCCTGTACTACTTCCGTCTGTCTGCACGCTCTCCTCAAGGCTTGGGTGCTTCAACAGCTGAAATATCAGCTAGAACCATGCAATCAAGTAGGTGTCTCTCTTTGCTACCTTGTTGCCCATTTCTTTCTAGGAAATGTTTCTGACAATTATATTTATGTTTTGTTTTGAACTAAAGACAAACCTGCTAGTGTGCTGAGTCTTCAGCAACTATCTTGGTGGCAAAAAACAAAACAAAACAAAACAAAACCTCGACACAGGACCTTTGCTGATTTCAAACATGGCACAAATAACAGACCCTCCATTCCATTTCCTAAATACAAAATTTCAGAAAAGCTAATTGACCTCCATAACTAGGAAGTGGGTGCAATAGTTAAATCTGTCCTCATCCTGTAAATGATGTGGCTGCATGGAAAAATTGAGGTAGAAAACACTGCCACTGCAGATAAATCAGATCAGAGCATATCCAGAGTATGAAGTGGCAAAAAGCAAAATGATTTCCTTTTAAAAACAAGCGAGTATTCTGTATTTGTTCCTACTTGGGAGGAACACTTAGTGCATATGACTGGTTTCTTACTCTGTGAGTGTCCATGTAGACATTGGGAATATTCACAGGAAATCTCAATTTAGATAAATCTGAGAATAATGGAATAATTCTAGGCACATCTGTGCCCTGAATGCTATTTTACTTCCTTGACTTTACTCTCTTGTGAGCTTGCATGCCTCAGCGTGGCCAAGTTTGTTATAATGGGTCTTAGCCGTGCCCGGAACATATTGCTTTCTATAAATATTATTGAAAAAATTGTTTGTGATGGAAAGTGTGATGGTTTATAATACCACCATTCAGTCTTTAATAAGTATTGACAATTAAGCATCCTCTCAATTTATCTACAACAGTTTTACAGCTATTGTGTGGGATTTTTGTGTGTAGTATTTAAACTGTATTTTCTGACATTGTGATGTATCAGAGTAATTTGATGGGAAATAATTGCTCAGAAGATGGCTGTCTTATGTTAGAATGGACAGTAAACATGTGTGTTTTAGCTCTTATGTAAATCTACTTCAGATGAATTGCTGCATCTAAAAAAATTGAATGTAAATCATATAAATATATTAATATAAATCATGATTCTTTGGGGGGTTAACTAGGTATTTTTAATTGCTGTGTTATTGACCTTTTGTAAGGGATAGCTGATTATTACCAGTTTTACCAAAATTTGCTGGTGGGATCTAATTCTTTACTAGCAATGGTGTCACAAGAAGAGTTATAATAAAAAAGCTGAAAGCTGACATAGGGTAAGTACAGTCAGAACCAACAAGCCTGACCTTGCCCTCGGTAGGTAAATCTCAGCCTGTGCATTCTCATTCCTTAATGATTCTGCATGCTCATTTTATTTGGGCTACAATGTTAGATTAACACTTTTCATTAAAACTGGTCAGGCTGACTTAGATTTTTTTAGATAGGGCAAGCCCTTCTATGAACATTGGGTTTTCTTTTCTTTTATTTTCATTTCTTTGTTTTTCTTCATTGATGTCAATAGGGCATCTATGCAGCTGCTGTTTCTTTGTTTACTTACACATCCTTCCACAAATGAGTGCTGTGGATGGATTTTTTTTAAATTCCAGAATGTGGAAAGGAGAACATAGAATAGATTGTATGGAAATAGCCTTTCTGGAATCTCAGGTTCACATAAATAGAATTATTTGAGGTTTGGGGTGCTAAATAGTTAGTTTAGTAGGAATGGGAGATACCAAGGAATTGATTTAGAAGAAGAATTTAAATTGCAGGTAGGTGATTTTATTTGAGGCTCTCTTATCACATGGTTTCATTTCCATACATTTCCCCCATTCATTACTTAACAGTTATTTTGACCATTGATTCATATTTTTGTTTACTCATGTTACTAAGCCAAGGTTCATAAATTTACGTTAAAAATTTTAAGTTTCAAAGTATTATTTTTGTTTTTTCTGCCCTTATTGTTCGTTTATTTATTTTTGCCTTTTCTTTTGTTTTATCATTTTTTTTTCCAACCACTCCTGTCCTTTCACTCAAATCCTCCTTTAACTCACTACCAAAATAAGAGCCATCAGCTCCTCCTCAAGATATTAGTTGCACCAGCCCAAGTTCCACTAGTATTTTGGTAAGTTGGCAACCTCCACCAGTGGAAAAACAGAATGGCATTATCACTGAATACTCCCTCAAGTATGCCGCAGTGGATGGGGAAGACTACAAGCCTCATGAGATTTTGGGAATTCCTTCGGATACTACCAAATACCTTTTGGAACAGCTGGAAAAATGGACTGAATACCGGATCACTGTGACTGCCCACACAGATGTCGGCCCTGGCCCTGAGAGCTTGTCCGTGTTGATTCGAACCGATGAAGATGGTATGTTGCCTCCGCTCCGTCCGTTCGCACCTTCTGACACAGTCTGGGTCTGCTTTTGATAGGCTAACAGTTATTCTTTTTAAATTTTTTTCTGCTCATCATTTTTGATCCAACATTTTTATTCTGTAACGTTTTGCCAAAGACCTGTCTTTCCTGCATCCTGGGCTTTTTTTTTTTCTCTTTCTTTTTTTCATGTTCGATGTCAATGCAACAATTTTCTACCTTTTAAAGGGACATTTTGCTCTTATGGTCCTATGATCCAGATTTTCTCTGTACCTCCAACTAATGTCTCCTGTGTTTTTCTTGGTATTTTTATTGAATTCTCTTTCATTGTGGAATTAACTTTCAAAACTACCACCTTCTTACTGTCTTTTGTCTTGTGATTTTTGGCACCTGTTGTATGGAACGGCCTCTTGATATGAGAAAAAAAAGAGAAGAATCCATATAGTCAACAATCTTTTTATTCTGCTATTAAAACAAAAACTTAAAAAAAAAACCACACAACTGTCAACAATCTGTTTTTGTTATTATTTCAGTGCAATACTTCTTTGTGCTTTAATGCTTTGGACCTCAAAGCATCTTCCTTGGCTTTTGTACATTTTTTTTTACATGTTTTTCTATTTCTCTGATACTCTTTTTTTTTTTTCTTCCATTTTGGTTTTTGCATCGGTCATGTTTTTTGATCTTTTCTTAAAATGTAGAGCAGATTGGTTGAGCATTTTCCTTAGTTGAAGATGTGTGTGTTCTTCAATGAAGCATAGTGGGTCTACCCATTTTTAAGTAAAGAAAGCACTCTCGCTGGGTGGCGAGTGCCTATAATTGTCTTTTACCCATGATGTTGTTGCAGTTCCAAGTGGTCCTCCTCGAAAAGTCGAGGTGGAAGCTGTCAACGCCACAGCTGTTAAAGTCTCGTGGCGCTCACCTGTGCCCAATAAACAGCATGGCCAGATAAGAGGATATCAGGTGCACTACGTGAAAATGGAGAATGGCGAGCCCAAGGGTCAGCCCATGCTGAAGGATGTCATGCTGGCTGATGCACAGGTGAGCCTGTTCTATTGGCTAACATTGCTTCTAGTCTGGGCCGAGAATTTACTCTTTTGTGCTTCAAAAACAATTTTACACAAAATTCTAGACTTTAAAACCCATTGCCATATATTTACCTTTTAAATCAAAAGTAACACCAACTAAAATTAAACTGAAATAAAATGCTTTTAACTTTAATTAAGAGTCACGTTTAAAAAAATAGATATTATGCCCTTTATGTCTGAGTCTGAATTGACATTCCTCACGTCAAGCAATAAAGATGAGCCTGGCTAAATCAAAAGCAAGTATTCCAAGCTACACTTGGGTTGATAGAATCTAACGTCTGCTGTGTTTAAATTACTTGGACCCGGGTTGATCTAATTTCTTAATGTCTGACATTTTTTACTAGAGAACAGATATTTTGATTCAGGGGAATGAACTCAGTATTTTATTCTATTTTGCCTTTCATCAGGTCATATATTTTATAGGAATAATTGTTTTCTTTCCCAGAAGGTGAAGATAATAACTTCAATGATAAAAATTAAATTAAGGTTTCCAGGAGAATAAATATGATCTCTTGTCCTGAACAGAGCTAAGAGAATTACTAGTGAGCTGGGGAAATGCCCAGTCAGTAAAGTGTTTCCAAAGAGAACATGAGTTTAATCCCCAATTATTCTACACATGAAAAAGCCAAGTGTGGTGTATACAGTTGTAATCCTAGAGTTGGAAAGTGGAAATGGATTGATGTTCTGGCCAGCCAATCTAGCCTACTTGACAAGATCAAGGCTAGTCAGAAACCCTATCTCAAAATAAGGTGGACAGTGCCCAATAACAATGCCAAGGTGTTCCTCTGGCCTTCACAGTCACACAGGTGTGCATACATCCTCACTTATATATGCACCCATACAATCCTGTACACACTGTTGCACAGACAGCTTATACCAACAAAGGAGTTATTAATAATGAGTTATTGTGTGTTTGAGATGTTCTGTTGATCTCGGGGAAGTGGTTTACAACCATGGTTCCCTACCTGGTTTTGTAATCAGTAATTTAAAGAAAGCATATAGCATTTACATTTTCCCTGTAGGTTATAGGTGTTTAAAAGTAATCCCCCCCTAAATGAATATATAATTAATCTACTTGTACCTTATTGTTTTCCTGGAAGAGGAAAACTCCAGATTCTAACTACACTGTTGGAAATGTCACATAATGCGGAGCCTAGCTTACCATTTTTCTTCTGACAGTGGTGGGATACTGTGGTTATAGGATATGGAGATACGTGATACTTTGCTTAAGTACATGGTGGCTGGTCAGGAAAAAAGGATGAAGTTTGTGAAATTTTAATGTTTGAAATGAAAATGTGTAGTGGGAAATATTAAAAAAAAAAAAAAAAAAAAAAAAAAAAAAAAAAAAAAAAAAAAAAGCACCAGAGTGCTATTCTCTTGCTAGTCCCAAGCAGCAACCACCCATCTCTCTGGTTCTTTTGCTGTGATTCTGTTCACATTCCCAGCATCCACACCCTGTAGTTAGCAGTCACAAATCTTAGTAACACGGTAAAATCAAAACTCTAGAGATTTGTAATTTACAAGTCTGATTTATATCAGTAAATTCTCATCCCACAAAACATCCACACAAGGAACTCAGAGCCAATTGATATTGATATCAATTGCCCATCTAGATAAGACAAATCCTCTTGTAATTATACATCCCTTATTCGCAGCCACCTGAGGCTATTTAAAGCCACTTAGAATCTGGGTCATCTTTCTCTATCTTCCTTCCTTCTCCCCTCTCTATCTTCTCTCTCCCATCTCTAAAATTCTCAGCCCACCTTCCTTTTCCACTGCTCAATCACAGGCTCTCAGCTTATCTTGTGCCTGCCCTCACCTGCATATAGATAGCAGTCCACGAAACTGCCTTTTATGTGAGCTTGAAAAGATCAGAAACTGAATGAAACTTCTACAGAAGTTTCCCAGTTTTATCTTCTTTTATCTCTGTAAATATGAGGCGATATGTACCCCTACAGTGCTAATGAAAGCATTTACCCTAAAAGGTCTTTATGTTGTCAACTCACAAAAGTGTTTGTTTGCTTCTATTTTGAATCATCCTAACTAAAAGCCTGAAGGGATCTAAATTTGTGGTGCGTTCCTATGGCTCAAACCTCTTCCTAGCTTGCAGCGATTTCTGAAAACATAGTTGATATAACGCATTATACACCTTTAACAACTCTTTTCATTATAAATATGGATTTTATTCTAGTCTTTTAAAAATATGTCGGTATTCTTTCAGTTAATATTTTAAAAGAAATGTTAATTTTGTTTTAAGGTAAATTAAGAAAATAAATTAATGTTTACTCAGCTAATCATTAATATATTTACTAAATATATACGAAACAAAGGGAGACAAAGTCTTAACATTAGTGAATGTAATGACTATGTATTTTCATCAGAATAAAAGCAATGGTACTGCCTAAAAGGAGAATTTTAGGAATTGCTTAATAGTTTGCAAATATTTGACATATCTGTGAAAATCTAGCCTCAAACATCCCTTAAAAATTATATGTAGATATCAATTATATTTCAATTTTTTTATGCATATGCATTTAGTTCTTTTACTATTTAGTGACTTCTACCATTTGGGTACTTCTCACAATTTCTGTTCTCAGAAACTTATATTCTGACTATTATCTAGGACCATAATGAGTGTTGGAATGTGGGTTAAATTTATCAACTTTATCAATATTAATTGTTAATATTTAACTCAATGATACTGATTATATTGCAATTGACATGTGATATATTTTATCTAAAATAAAACGTACTTTTAAAAAAATTAAAAAATGGAAAAAATAGGTAGGATGAAGAAAAAAGGCAGATTTGGGCCTTCTTTTAACCTCTTCTATGCATAGATTTACCTGCATACACAGATTTTAATAAGTATCAAATAATACTGCATATATGCTCACACGTGCGCACGCGCACAAACACACACACACATTTTTAAACCTAGTTGTTTTAGTTCAGAGAACTACTGAATCAATTCCCAATGAGTCTTTGAGTCTCATTATGACAGGGCACAGTTGTCAGTGGAGCCAACTTTGCCTCCGACTAATTGCCCCTGGTGTTTTGGGTGTCTTACAGTCCTCAAAACCCTTCATTCAAAATTCCAGAAAACTATATTGTCAGTGGAATAAAATGGATACCTAGTAAGGAAATTTTAGAGAAACAGAATGAAAAGAGGCCATTAAAGGTTCAGAACAATAATCACAAATTCCAAAAAGGGGATTTTAAAACTAAATCAATTTCAAACACTGGAGGACCATCAAAAGTCTACTTGATATTTTATACATTTTTAAAACCTGTATTGCACTGCTCTTAAAGTAGAATATTTCTATAATGTAATGATAATAAAGTCATTGTTGCTATTTTAAAAATCTCTAATATATAGAGAACAAAAGCATGATCATGTAGGCTTCTTTGGATTTCAGCTACTTTACATTATAAAACTGCATTTCTGCCTTTATGGTTATATAGCTAATAAATTTATGTTTTTCTCTCCTCTATTTTGACATCTATCTATTAATTGTTGTTCTTCCTAGTTTTTCTCCTCTCCATTTCACTTGTGTTTCTGGACTCTTCATTGAAATTTAAGTACTCCTCACAAGTCTTCATTGAAACCTATGATTTCAGTATTTTTTTAAAATGTAGTAATTTAAGTAGTTAAATTACTTATTTAATTATTTAAAATACTTAAATTAATTATAAAACACATGAAAGAAGTAAAAATTGCTGACATAAGTACTTTGAGGACAGCAACATTAGATTTATTTTTGTGCCTTACTTAATTTTTCAGTAAACCATATAGTTAGTTGATACACAGATGTGCAAGTTTGAGCACAGACTTACCTTAATCCCCTTAGAGGTGAGAATGTCTACATCATAATGCATTTATTCTTTGGAATGTTATTGTATATGTTGCTTTAATTACTGCATTTCCCTATTTTAAATTAAAGGAGGCTAACATTATTTTATAAGGGTACAAGTTTCTCTTCATTTCTTTTTATTTTGTCCCCTTCCCCAACTTTCTTAACCTCAATCAGTGGGAATTTGATGATACTACTGAACATGTGAGTAGATTTATACTGTTTGGCTAAACAATCAGACCTTATATGCTTGTGTTTCTTCAACATCAGCCTTTTACTTACTCATGATTTGATGATCACATTTGCTTGGATATCACATCTGCATGAACTAATGGACTGTTTTTTAATTGATCTTAACAATGTATGCACTTTTCAGTTTGTTTCTAGTTTCGTGAAATGAGCATGGTACTGCTGGTTGCGTAAAAAAGGTCATGAGCTTATAGTGTCTATTTTGGTTTCTGCTACTAACTCTCCCTCGTGACACAGTTAGAGGAAGCTTGCTTTAAATGGAGTTGTTCCATATGGGTCATGTCAGGTGTTTGATATAGGTTACTAATATTTTCTACACCAGGGTTGTATAGTCACTCTATCACATAGTATAGATGTGACACTAATTAAATTCATCCATACCTGGCTAAATTTTGCCACATATAGAAGAAAATGAATGGCAATAAGTGAGACATGTCAAGAAGTAAAATGAGTCCCAGATGGAGGGTGTTCTTTAATATATATTCATAGCTTTAGTTACTTGTAACGGGCCTATTCTATGTAAGATATTCATGTGATAGGACATCTACCATCTTAGTACTTACAGAAAATAGGAAGAAGACTAGAAATATTAAAAAGACTGGAAATATATAAAATATATATATAATTTTTAAAATATGTTTCAGCATCTCTCCAAGACAAAATAGTGAAGTGCTCCATTATATATATAAAATTCTGAAACAGTTATAAATTGGTGCCAAAAAATGTCCTAAATAAAGGTGTAAAACCATGGAACTCAGTGGCAATACTCAAGATGGTTATAATTTCAAAAATAACTGTGCAAGATGGCAGTATACTTGAGAACTGAAGCAATGCCCTGTAGTTCCATAGGTGACAATATTTATGTATATATTTGGGCTAAGAAAGATGTGTTTCTAGTGGTGTATAGCATGTGCAGCCATGGACATGAATAGGACTGACTCCTGGTCATGTGACAATGAACCTACTAATTGGACACAAATAAAAGCTTCTTATAATAAAACTTCTGTGGAATAGAGCAAAGAGGTAAACTATGACAGCTGAGGTATCAGGAGAAGACTAATGAGTCCTTCATTATTTTGTCTTGGAGAGATATTGAAACATATTAAAAAGAAAAATCATATAAAGGTTACAAAGATCATTTTCCTTTCTTAGACTGAATAGAATTAGCATTAATTAATCTTTTGGCATTCATTATTACACCATATGCAAAGCATATAGAGATAAATGTGCTGTAAACATTGACCCTGAAAAACTTGTGGTCTCTCAGGACAAATGGCCATGATGCCAATCAAAGTGTTTTAAATGCCACAGAGTGCCATGAGACCTAACGTATAAATATTTATTGCCAAAGCACAAGGCTCCTTTTGGAGTTCTTGGAAAATATGAATAGTGTATCAGATACCATAAAATTTAGTACAGAGCAATATTTTATGTGATAAGATCCATAGTCAGAAACACACTTATGATATGATCCAGTGTATATATGTGTTTGAAAGAAATATGTTTTTATAAAACCATATTTATCTTACAATGAACTCAACATTTTATGCTTAAGATGATTGCATTTTTTACTTTATTTGAAACTGCCCATTGATTAAATTGATTTCATGATAACAAGAATTAAACACTAACTCATTGAAAAACAGCAATTTAATGGATGAATTGGAGCATGAAAAAAACAAAAAAAATTATTAAGAACAAGTAAAATGATATTTTTCTAATTTCTTCATGAAGTGATGAAAATCCAACAAAATTTGAGGCAACAGAAATGAAAAGGATCAGATTGATCAATATTTAACCCAAAACTTGACCAATGCTTGCTAGGAAGACTTTACGGAGGGAAAGTGGTGGAAGATTGAAGAGGTGTTATCAGTCATTAAACCACAGAAGTCATCAGGGAGAGCCCACTCAGGGGATGGCTTTCCAGGTTCTTCAGTTAAACTTAAGACGATATGTCATAGGGAGACATCAAACAGATTCTACATTACATTGCTACTTGAAGCACAGGGCCACTATATTAAGATATAGTGAGAAATAATTATTTTCAGTTCCAAAATAAATGCAGTTATTTTTCCAAGTCTAGAAGGCAGTGAGGCTGATGGCACTGGGACAAGACCTTAGGAACACAGACTTTTAGGAGGCATGAGTGCAAGGGGGTTCAGGAGGTGATAAGAGGCAAAAGGATTTCTGATTTACAGAGGAGCCCAACACCACCATGCAAATGGAGTCCACTTACAGACAGAAAATGTAGCCCAAGTAATAGCATGATTGTAATAGTTGTGTTATACTTAGCTAAGATGAATTAGTGTATAGGACTTGACCAGTTTTGATATATATTACATACTGTATCCTATAACAACTGGAAAAAGAGAGAAAGACACAAGGGGGAAATATTATCCCTAATATTAGGAATGAAAACCTTATGATAGAATCAAAGTTGCCACATACTTGATAATAGAACTTCTATGTGCCAAGGTTGTTTGCTATCTAGCAGTAACTTTGGAAGACCTCAACAAGAGGTTAGCATCTACGCCATCATCATTTCGAAATATCCAATTTTTCTACCATAGTGTATAATACTGCTCACCAAGTCTGGGTGTCCCCTCTGTAAAAGCATTTCAAGGTCCTAAAGATGAAATATATTTTTCTGAAAATGTCCATCTATGTGCCTGAATAAAGTCTTCAAGCACTCAACAGGATGGTATTTGAAATGTTTCAATTTCCACAATGATGATATTCTTATTCTTTTGAGAAAGTACCTTGTCAAAGCTGTCACATTTGGCATCAGCTTCAGCAGTTATGTTCCATGGTACATGTAAATTGCTTTGCTAAGAAAATTCCTACTGTATTTCTTGTGGCCTTGTCTACTCACTCCTCACTCACTCAGGTTGCCTTTAGCTTGAGAAGATAATGATATTAAATACTTTCTTAAATATATTCATAATCAACTTGAAAATATAGCTATGCAAAAGAGTCAAAAAGTTTGTTAATTGTTCCATATATTTTTGTCTGTATGGAATCCGTATGGATCTAAAAACAAAACAAAAGAAAGAAACAAACACCAACACCAAAACAAGTTGCTAGCTGAGCCCCAGCTGAAGAATTATGTAACATCCAATTTAGAGAACTAGTTCAATGATAGTCTTAAAGCTATAGTAGTTCTAGGCCCTTATTAAAAGAAAATGAAGAATTTTCAGATTGTCTTCCAAACTATCAGAAAAAATTATTTAAGCAAACATTACTGATCTTATAAATTCAAGTCTCATTCATAGTTGTAGGAGCTGCTCACTAAATATCCATAACAGTCTCTTTATTGTGTCACAACTTTTGCTGTCAGGCTATATAATTAACCAGTCATTATTTCCTAATGTCTTCAAAATATTCTTTGGCCCCAAGGGACATTTAGATTCAACAGGTCAACCATTTATTTACCTAGCAAGTTCCTGCAGGCAGAAATACCATGGTGACATCTGTCCTGCCACCAGTCTAGCTACATTGCAGGGCATCACTGGAAAAATGCTTCTACAAAATAACAGCTATTGTATCAGATGGCTGTGCTATATCACACCCAAATACAAGAATTTTCCTGATAAAACTTACTCATCTTTCACACATTTGGGATTCTAGTATTCTAATTTTATGTTGGGAAATACAGATGTAAATGGGTAAGCACTTTTAGATTACCAATCTATTATTTTGTTTTATATCAGACAATTAAGAAAGGTTAAATTCAAGGATGTCAAGGAAGTCTAGGTCCAGATTTCAGTCTTAACTATTCCTTCTGAAAGCTGCTTCTGAGGATGCTCGAATACCGACTTCACTATTAACAGCAAGACCCATCTCCATAGCATGAGCTGAAGGCATGCAACTTAAGTGCTTAGCATGGCTTCCGGGCATGTCCAAGCATGCACCAAATGAACATCAGTCACCTTCTTTTTCTCCAGGTTCCCCTTGGCGTGCTTTAAATCACTGTTCTTGACGTGTGTCATTTCAGGACATGATCATCTCTGGGCTACAGCCTGAAACTTCATATTCCCTCACCGTCACAGCTTACACCACCAAAGGAGATGGTGCTCGAAGCAAGCCCAAGCTAGTGTCCACCTCTGGGGCAGGTAATGTCTTCTGTGCATGTTTGTACCTTCAGCCCTATTGCAGACGTTCAAATAGTATGGATGTAATCTATGATTTTTTTTTTAATTGTGGGACACTGAGGAAAAAGAGACTGTGCTCAACTGTGAAATTTTCTAAGCTGAGAGGGAAAAAGAAGATCAAAATTTATACTATGTCTAAATAATCTAATTAGTCATTCAAAAGTTATTTCTGAGCATCTACTGTGTGCCCACTACCATGTACAGTACTAGGTATATAATAATAACAACAAAAGAAGATTTTCTCATTAAATTTATTTTCTGATCTGGATTATTAAATTAGCAAGTTAGCATGTGAGAAAATGTCAGTATATGCTAAGTGAGAAAAAAAGAAAGGATGTAGGCATATTGACCCTGGGAGGCCTTTTTCTTGGTATTAGGGTGCTTTTTTTATTATTGTTTCTTTGTTTTATTTGAGATGGGATCTTCTTAATTATTAGCCCTTCCTGCCTTGGCCTATGCCATTGTTCTGGGCAGAGCAGGTTATTAAAACTGAATGTAGAAGAGGTAGATTCATGAAGGTCAAGGCAAAAGGCATCTAAGCAGGGAAGTTACACAGTGATTCTGCACCATCTCCACAAGGATTCTGACTTTGTTTCTTTTCCTGTTGTTGCAATGAAAGACTAACAAAAGTAACCTTACAGGGGAAGGGCTGGTTCTGGCATAAACTTCAAAATACACTGTCATATCAGAGAGGTCAAGGCAGCAGGAGGGAGAAACAGCTGATCACATTGCATCCCTAGTCAATTAACAGAGCAATGAATGCTTGTGTTCACATGTTCAGCATCCATTTATTCAGCCCGGGACTCAAGTCCAAGCAGCATTGCTGTCTGTATTTAGGCTGGGTTTTTTGTTTTTTTTTTTTTTCCCCTAATCAATATCATCCCCCAGAGGTCCACCTTCCATGTGATTCTAGATTCTGTGAGGTTAGCAGTTAACATTGACCGTCACAAACCTCTCTAGGATGGAGCTGCCATATGATTGTGTTTGTGGCTTAAAACAGCTTTATATTTTCTAATTTTCCCTTTAACCTTTTCTGTAAGGCTTTAAAGCAAGATAATTACCCTAAAGATGGAAAACAAAAAGTAGGATGAAGAATATCAAAAGACTAAATAACTTCAGATTACTTCTAGAAAGATGGGCAGCTTCTTTGATGCTTGATAGACTTGTTTTGCTTGGCCATATTAGAGAAAGTCAGCAGGAAGAACTAGCATCACAAACTGATAAATTAAGGGATAATTAGAGATGGAGTCTCTCTGAATCCTGTCTTAGTGCAATCTCCCATGGAACGTTTCTGCTGTGGTTTTGATTTACTCCTGAGTTGCCTCTTGCACAACTTTGTAGGAATCCCTCTCTACGTAAAGACAGAAAGCAGAGAACAGCTGTGATGTTGAGCACCCTCCTGGGTGCCACCTCACTGCCAAATTTGTCTAAATGTCACAAGATCTGCCTCAATTGCATCCTGCCACCTGGACTTGCCTCAAGTGGCAGGAATCCAATTAGCAAAACTCCATCAAGATAAAGATGTTGGGATTTTTTTTATTCTTCGATTTTCTTTCCTTAACTTCTCTCCCTTTGATTTTAAAAATACCATTGTATCAGCCCATTATGTCATACTAGAAGAGAGACATTCAGTGAGGTTGTAGTAGCATGACATATGACTGAGATTATAGGAGCCACCAGTGTGAAAACATAGGTATGTGATAAGATCCCAAGTTGAAGCATGGAATCCCAAGTTGAACAAAATAGTTTGTTCTATTTATACTGACATACTTTTTTTTTATCGCTAATGCCTTGTGTGAATTATCAGATTCTTACTGCCCATGAGATGAGACTTAGGGACAGGGACATAAAAGCAGAATGTATACAGAAGAGCAGCCAAAATCCTCACAAAAGGAATGACTCTTTTTCACAGTAACACTTTTTGTCACTGCACAAGATTTTTAGCACAGTGGGTGCTGTTCAGGTTTTCTTTCACAATTTCCAGTCTTTCCTAATTGAGAAACGCTTAGATAAGGAAATGAAAATTTTCACAGTGCAGATGCTTGAGTCATACTCTTTGTTTTTAAAGAGGCCATCTAATGCTCCTATGTTGCTTACCTACCTGGTAATAAAAAAGCATCCCCTCACCCTGGTTTATTTCTCTGCAATGTGTGAACATATTAATTCACTTTGAACATAATCAGAAAAGTACCTCTTCTGTTCTGAGTCTGTAATGAACACTTAATAACAAATATAAAGGTATATAGTTAAAACTTCTTTGATAATTTGGAGACCCCCTTGAAATTTTATCTTAACGGTAAAAAACCTTTTCTGTAGGTTTATTTATCATACATCATTTCTAGAATCAATAAGCAATCAATCCTTCAAAAACAAATAGTACCCCTAACTTAAACAATCTGTGTAAGACTTATATCTAACATAAGAAAACTCATATGGAGCTAGCTTTTCTGTGTTTGAACGATAATGATGTGGATAGCTTCTTCGTTAATATTCTCACCTTTCTGTGTCATCACTACTATACAGCCTAAGGCCTTGAGATTTAACACAACCAAAAAAAAAAAAAAAAAAGTCATTACTTTGTGGGCTGGAGAAATGTTGCTCTTTCAGAAGCCCACAACCACTTGTAACTCAGCTCCACAGCATCCTACCCCTTGTATGGCCACAGTGGGCACCTGCACATCTTATTACACAGAGAACAGCATATAAACGTAATTTAAAATAAAATAAAAATTTACAAATCCCTTGCTTTGATGATTTTTGTGTACTGTTCCATGGACTCCAGTACTCTGCTGACCAGCTGTGTGTAAAGGTGATGCAGTGACAGTGATTGGAGAATTTGGAAATAATAGGCTAAGGGCAATCAACTATATTTACTCCTCATTATTTAATTGCAGGCTGAGTTTGGAACATTTGAAACTGTGGGCTTCATTGACCTCTAGAGATTGATCTTGAAAGAGTTTTGAGCTAATCACATGTATTAATCATTGTGCCATCCTAAAAGAATTAAGATAGTGAAAAGTCTAATAGAGGAAAAGAATTGAAAGTGCAGGAGGAGGCACTAACATGTCCCAAAGGTCCAAAAGGAGCACTGACATGTCCCAAAGGTACAAGAGGAGGTATAGATTGACATGTCACAAAGGTGCAAGACAGGCATTGACATGTCACAGTAGTCAGTGTAAGCTTATTGACTATGCAGCTTGGCTTTTGTGTCTGCTATTTTCTAAGATGCTATTAGCCCTCACTTCAGCCCTCCTCTGAGAATGTGAGACTCTTCTAACACTGGGAAAGCTCTCAAGCATTAGTACTGTACAAAGTAGAACACCCACTCTGATACTGGCCTGACCTTCATATGTCGTCCCCACTGTCACCTATGAACCTCGATCCAGAATCTACATATAGTACCATCTGTTCCACCTCTTTATCTTTTTCAGTAGATAAGTGTTTGTTTATAAACACAATTACCCTATGAACTTTCATTTTCCTGCTCTGATCCCTGTATGTCTTGGTACAAGGTTTTGTGCAGTACAAACAAATTGTAAATGTTTCCTATTCATAATGCTTCTTGGAGTCCCAAATGAAGTTCTATTGTCATTATATGAACTTTTGGAAAATTATTTTTCACAATATTTGGAGTGATGCCATTCTTTTTCCTTTTTCTTTTTAATCTTATCATTCTCTTAGTAAAATACAGCAACTCTTCGAATTAAATAAAATTAAGAATTATCGTCCCACATCATAGTTTCAAGTTGGCATTGTTTATTAAGAGATATATTCTCTATTTGAGACACCAATTATAACGTGAACTTTTCTTAGCAGCAGCTTACATTTTTATGAAAATAATATATAAACTCTTAATATACATGAAGTGATGTGTATGACCCTACCAATGTCTAGTATAAAGTATTTTTTAATTAAAGTATTCTGCATTTTTCTGAAAGTGTATTCAATGTGAACATGTTAGAGTCCATTTCTTTGAGAAACACTGAATTCACTGTAGTTAGAGTTCTGACCCAACATATGCATACTTATATTATTTCCATATATTGGATGTTAGTTACATACATGTACCCTGAATCTGCTAAGGATGTGAATGAAAGCTATTAACTCCAGGGGCTAAGGAGCATACCCTTGAGCAGTGCTCATACCTACTTGGGCCACAACTTACTGGCATATAAAATGAACATGTTAACCAGAAATCTTGCAAGATTCTTGGATTGCCTCATCATCTGTTTACACTTTTCTTGCAATTTGTATAAAAATCCCTATGATGCTCCTTTTAGTCTCCTGTATTCCAGGAGTGTAAGCTTTCCCTTCTCCCTGTTTGTTTCCTGTTTCTTGCTATAGATTTGGTTTACTGTTGTTTGTGGTTTCCCCACCTCTTCCACTCTTCTTCAGTATTGTCATTTATCAACTCCAGAAATAGTTGCTTTTCCCACTAACAAAACCAGAGGTAATTGGTTCTGAGTGAATACAGTGTATGTCTTTATATATCTAATCTATCTTGAAGTGTGTCCTCAGAAGAAAGTAGCTTCTAAACACAAACAGTTCATCACTCGGATGGTTGATACTTTTCATTGATATTAGTGAAAATCTTTTATCTGTAACTCTTCATTTAATAATTCACAATAGTAAGATGAAGAACATCATAAGAGTAACGTGTGTAGAGAAGGGAAGTTACAAAGATGTACAAATGGATGCATGGTTGTGGTTGTAGACTATGGTTCTGGATATGAGCTACAGCTTTATTTGTTATATACCTAACCTTAGAGAGTTTTCTAGTTCTATGGGCCTGCTTTTCATTACAGAAAATGGAGATAATAATGACCACCTAGCACATACAGTAAGGAGGGAGTGGTTAAATCTAATGATGTACAATATTCTTCTTACATAATTAGTATATGTACATAATTAATCATTGTAGTTATTGCTCTCATTAGCTATATCTTGTTAATCATTACTTGGATTCATTTTTCTATGTCAAGGATAAGCATTGATTTACAAAGATTGTATTCATTACCAAATTCTGTGTCATCCTACTTTACTAAAGAAAGGAAAAGATGATTATTTGACAATGGTATGTACAATAAGCATTGCTTTTTTATGAACAAGGAAAGGAAAATACTAATAGAGTGGCTTCCCCACATGGCACTAACTGACATATGATCCTAAATGGCAGCCATTCTTACCACTCCATTTTGTGTGCTCTAGTTCCAGGGAAACCCAGGCTTGTGATAAACCACACCCAAATGAATACTGCTCTCATTCAATGGCACCCCCCTGTGGACACATTTGGACCCCTTCAGGGCTACCGACTAAAGTATGGCCGGAAAGACATGGAGCCACTCACTACTCTGGAGTTCTCTGAGAAAGAAGATCACTTCACAGCCACAGACATCCACAAGGGTGCATCATATGTGTTTAGACTCTCAGCAAGAAACAAAGTGGGCTTCGGGGAGGAAATGGTGAAAGAAATTTCTGTGCCAGAAGAAATACCAACTGGATTCCCTCAAAATCTCCACTCAGAAGGCACCACTTCAACCTCTGTTCAGTTATCATGGCAACCACCTGTCCTAGCAGAGAGAAATGGAGTTATCACCAAGTATACCCTCCTGTATAGGGATATCAACGCTCCCCTTCTTCCAATGGAGCACCTTATTGTTCCAGCTGACACTTCTATGACACTCACTGGCTTAAAATCAGATACTACATATGATGTAAAAGTACGTGCTCACACGAGCAAAGGGCCCGGGCCATATAGTCCCAGTGTCCAGTTCAGGACACTGCCTGTGGATCAAGGTAGGATTTGTCTGCTTATGGCCTTCCTCCTTTAAAGGAATATCGATCTTTGGAAATATTTTGAAGCTGTAAATAACTGATCGGCTCATTCATATTAATAGGTTCAGCACAACAAGCAGGTAATGTATGTATGACTTAATCTATTTTGAAAACTATAGATTCAGTTATAGAATGCCACTGCAAGGCTGGCTGGCAGTACTCTATGTCCTCAGGTAAGATAAACAGAGGATAGTGACTGAATGGAGAGAAAAGAGAGTTCTTTAAGAAAATGGGTATTAAAATGAATGCTCTAAACAGGTAGGCAAATCACATTTCTGTCTTTGTTCTATGTAGGCAGCGTCTATCCCAAGCCCTATGATCCAAGGTGGAAAAGAACAAGTTATTTGCTTTAAGAATCATATAAATACATAGTTTTTCCTTTTCCAGCAGTGTTTGCAAAAAATTTTCATGTCAAAGCAGTTATGAAGACATCAGTGCTGCTGTCTTGGGAGATTCCAGAGAATTATAATTCTGCTATGCCTTTCAAAGTAAGTATTCTTTAGGAGTCATGGGCAGAAGTATAATGGACAGCTGATAATGGCGCATTATTTGTCACTAATACAGAAAGCTTTGATTTGGACAGATGAGCTGTAGATATAGTTTCATGGTAAAATGTTTGCCTAGCATGTATGAGGCCCTGGGTTGGCTCTCTAGTACTACAAAACAAAGTTGATTTGGGCTCATAGGCTCTAATGTTATTTGTGACTTTCATGAACGAGTTGCATGTGGAGCTTCAACACTGTGACCTTCATTGTATGACTAACACAGTACCTAGTAAATTAAACTTGAACTTTTTACAGCAAACTACTACTTTCTATTCCCATTAAAAGGGGGAAGGGTCAATAAGATTTCAGCTAATTTTCAATGCAGTTTTATATGATTTTAAGATTGTATTTATTGGTCTGAATTCTAAGCACTTTAAAAATAAAACTGACATGACAATGAGATCTTGCAAAGTTGCAGCAAGTAATTATTATTTGTGAAATAAATAGAAAAAAATTTTTTTGGTAAATAAAAATATATTTAGAACAGAATTTCAAACCTCCTGGTAAATTATAGATATCATGCGTTGAAAGCCTAGAACACTTTCTGTTATGAGCACATCTAACTAATGAGTTAAATCTTGAAAATTTATTGTATTATTTCTTTGTTGTACATTTTTGAGAGACTCGGGAACATTTTACCTTTACAGAGTAAGAACTATTAAGAGAACTGATCAGACACCAGAATTATAAATACTTATGGGATTAGGAACTGATCAGAAATAGAATTAAACTGGCAAAGCAAGTGAATAACAATTGGTTGAGAGACTGATAACCAACTTGTGATTGATTGTATCTCTGTAGATTCTTTATGATGATGGGAAAATGGTGGAAGAAGTGGATGGCCGAGCTACCCAGAAGCTGATCGTTAACCTGAAGCCTGAGAAGTCATATTCTTTTGTGTTAACCAATCGTGGGAACAGTGCTGGTGGATTGCAGCACAGGGTGACAGCAAAGACTGCCCCAGACGTGCTCCGCACCAAGCCTGCCTTCATTGGGAAGACAAACTTGGATGGCATGATTACTGTGCAACTGCCTGATGTTCCTGCAAATGAAAACATAAAGTAAGTTAATTTAAGGAAAGAAAGGCAAGTGAATATAGAGCCTGTATTTCAGTGTTATTGTGGTTATAAAAGAATGGATTGCTGCCTATAACATGGAAGATTCTCTTGTGTAGGCTCATACTTTTACTATCCAGGATTTATCACACTCTGTTCCTATTCATGCTAACACAGTCTCATCATTGGAACGTTGTGGGATTTTTTTTTCTGTTCCAGCCATATTATTTTGAAAGAGAGAGAACAAGTTGCAAAAATACAATTTACTGTGACATATAGAATATACTTGATAATTGACAGCAAAATAATAATGCTTATTATAACTGAAGAAAGTATTAAAATCTGCAAAAAGTCTGAAAGAAGCCACAAGAACTTAAGTATTTGAAAATAATGTGTGATAGTGAGATTTTGTTTGTGTGCTAAAATAAAGGAAGGATTCAAGTACAAAATAACGTTGGAGAAAAAATAAAATATTAGAAAATATACCACACAGCAGAGTATGGAAGACAATTGACCAGAAATACAAAATTAGCCCAGTTAGTTGAGAAGTTTGTCCAAAGATGTAGTCTCAGCTGACCTCATAACTAATAGAAAAACAGATGGCATCATTGAAGTATCTGATGTAAAAGTGTTGGAGTAGACCTTGGCAATGAAAAGAAGTTGGCCTCTGTCTTCAGTGAGCCTGACATAGAGTAGGAAGTATGAAAAGACTAATGTTACAGTTATCCTCAAGATAGATGATGCTAGGGTGAGATGAGTCCATACATTTCTGAACATCATTTTGAAGGTCAAATAGTAAGCTTATAAACTGTAAGAACCAGAAAGTTATATATCAAGTGGTAGTGCATCTTTAGTTAGCGCAGCAAGTATTCCTGTCAAGCTGGACCCAGAACACTTGGGCAAGCTAGGAAAGGGGTGAGGGTTGGCTTGGGGTGGTGAAAGGGTGGACAAGAGGCACGTTGTGCTCAGCAGGTGGAGCTGCATTCTATAGACAGTAGAAACTCACTAAAGCTCTGGATGCAAAAACCAGTGTGATGTCAATCATGTGATACCTCATATCTATCTTTCCATTTGAGGAGCCATTTACTGAATATCTTGTGACATATTACATAGAACTGTTACCTGTTTGGAATGAAAAATCTATTTTTTTATTTTTATTGTATTACATGATAAAGTCAAGATGCCATTGTTGGGAAATGTTTGAAGTTGAACAGAAGGCATGTGTACGTAGTCCATGTACTGTTGAAATAACCAGAGCCCCCTAATGTGGTAGAGAAAATTTTTGGGAAGTCATTATGCAGTCAGTTAGCATTCGACAAATTACATAACTAAAAAGTAGGGCAAATAGTGGTCCACACAGGAGGCAAAAGGAAGTGGGAGAGACACTTGAGCAGAAGTGCAGCAGAAGTCAGCGCGTGCTTTATAGAGGTCAGAGGAAGGAACAGTGTCACACATGGCTCATCAAAGTGGTAAAATATCAAGAGGAAATCTGAGGCAAATTGGACAAGGTTACTATTCACCAAAGATGTGCTATACCAAAAAAGGAAATCACTGTTTAACTCAGTAGTGAATATGTATTCTAAATGAGGCCTTCGTATGAATTATCTAGTTAGAAATTTGGGCTCAGAAAAGTGAAGTGAGACGAAAGGCACAAATCTGGGAGCTACCAGAGCAACATTGGTTTTTACAGCGAATGACAGAACATTGAAGCAATGAGATGGAAATATGAAACAAAAGATAAAACATAAAGGTTGTAGTAAGAGGGGAGTCCACTGATGACAGAGAATAGTTTCATATAGAGAGGGCACCTGGGTGAGGACATGATGGCCAAGGCACTATATCAGATGGGACATTTAGACAGTAAGTGAAGAACTCCAAGATCCAGCCAGGTATGGTGATACTCCTGTAATCCTAGCACTGGAAAGGCTGATGCAGGAAGATTGGAAATTTGCAGACAGCCTGGGTTAGTAGCAAGTCTCTGTCTTAAACAAAACAAAAGATTCTTTTGTCTTAAAGCAACAAAAGAATCCTCAGCTTTGGACAAGATAGCAATCTTATTCCAAGCTGAAAGAAATAATGAAAAAAAAACAGTATTAAAAGTAAAAATATGAAAGAAGAAATTTTAGTGAAGTATAATTTGTGAAATTCACTCAGGATTAAGTAGTAACTTTGACCCACTTTACACTCTGCCAAATCAATCTTTCCCGCGCAGACCTTCACTTGACGTTTATTTGATAAAAACGATGGCAGGTTGTACCACAAGTAATAGAATTTTCAAAATGCACTCTGATAAGGTCTTCATTTTGTCTAATCTTCTTTTTCAGTTTCTGAAAATTAAAAGTGAAAATACAAGGCCAGCCCACTTTTTATCACAGTAAAATTTAATACGAATGCAAGATTGTATTTGTGTGTTGACTTTTTAATTCTTCCTGAGTTTCTATTATTATTAACAGATAAATAGGTTTTTGAAACCACTTTATTGAAATATATACAAAGTGGTAGAAGCTAGAGTATACTTTTAGTTTAGGAACTGGTAGGCAGAGGCAGGATGATCTCAAGTGAGTTTGAGGCCAACTTGACCTTCATAGTGAGATGCAAGCCAAGCAGGACTACATAGTAGACTCTGTCTCACACACACAAAACAAATCAAAAGTGGTACATATTTAACATACAGAGTTTAATTAGTTTTTATTATAATTATCATCCATCAAACTATAGAGACCCTAGACGTAGCAGACACACTTTGAACGAGTATGGAGTAGCAGGCAATGTGGCAGAAGTTCATTCAGTAAAAAGTTCAGAATATATTATTATTCTTAAGCAACATTTGCCTGACTGACTTGGGAGACTTCAATAATGATATCTGTCACAATGTCCTATGATTGACTGGGCTCCTAACCCAGGTTTAGTAACTTATAGAGGCATTGTAGAAAAAGTGACATCTATATGCAGGCTTTACAAATCACAAATTTTGCAGGGTAGTAGTGGCACATGTCTCAAATCCTAGCACTCAGGAGGCAGAAGCAATAAAATCTTTGAGTTTAAGGGCAGCCTGGGCTACGGAGTTAGTTCTAGAACAGCCAGAACTATACAGAAAATCTTTATCTCAAAAAATTAACAAACAAACAACACCAGTAGTAACAACAATTAAAAAAATAATCCAGGTTACTGTCTGGGTTGGGAGCAGAGGACTCTTAACAGAGACCAGGAAACAGGAGGTACATGGCCTCTTATACCACACCCTGCCTTTTCTGTTAGAATCTAGCAAATCCAAATTGAGTACATAGTATTTCTAGTATTGTGTCAAGATGAAGTCCTATCTTATCATAAGATGCAGAAAACAGCTCACATGAATCAGATGAAGTACGGGGCTCTGGAAACAGGAACCCTGTCAGCTCAATACAGATGTCTAGAGAACAGTGCTAAAGGTGGTAGTTAGATTCAATGTGAATTGAGAAAGATTTGCGAAAGCTTAAAAGTTATAAACAACTACAAACCAGAAGGAAATGGGGACGATAATTGCAATCCATTAAACAAAACTTGTGTATTTCCTTGAAGAAAACCAAAAAGGTGAACGTTGCAAAACATACTGAGTGACATTGAAGCTGGCTGTGTTTTCATGACTTTTCTTGGCTGATGCAGAAAATGAACTGGTTTCTTAGTGAAGTCCTTAGTGAAAATTGTCATTTTTATTTATTGGTGGCAAATTTCAGTTTCATGTTTCAACTTCTGACTAAATTCAGACGTTCCAGAATGCATTCAACGCTTTAGGGGCGTGTCGGGTTTGTTTTTAAGCTGATTCAGTGTTACTTTTGACTTAGGTGTTTTGGACACATCTACTCTCATTTAGAATCAGCAAAAAGTGATAAAACTTTGGTAACAGGAGGAGAAAAAACTAATGAGGTGCAGAAAGGAAAAAAAAAACAGCTGGGGAAAACTGTTTCCTAGAAATGAAATAAAAGTTCGCAGAAATACATTTCTTCCTTCTGAAAACAAAACAATACAAAACAAAACAAAATGAAACCTAAACTATAAAAGTGGTGGAGCAGGAAGAACATCACACCTATAGGGAATAAAAAGAAGATCTGATTAAAAATTTGTAATAAATTTATACTAATGTTTATGTTAATAAATTATTTTCTAGGGTTCCTTAAAGGAATAATAATTGAAACATATCCATTCTGTTGGCATCTCTATTTCTGTACATGGCATGAGCAGTAATTTTAAGAAGGTCATCCTGTGCCATTTATTACAGTTGGCAAGTTTTGAAATTGAAAACACTGTAGTGTTTTATCCAGTATTTTATGAACAAAATTCAGAAAGCAAATAGAACTCTAGCTGATCTGTGGATGCTAACTTCTTAACTATAAGCTATCTAGAATAGTGCTGCATGACATTGTCTCCTGTATAGCAAAACAGTTTGAGGACTGAAGAATATTTGCTTACTAATAGAAACCATGCTTTTCTCAATTCTATCCAAGTTAATTGTAAGGTCTTAACTCCTAGCCTGTTTTTACCATGTGCAAATTAAATGGTTTCTTATCCACTTAAAAAATTCCTTTTGTTTATGTGTATATGATAGAACTTGCTGTGTCTGCATGAGCCAGAAGAACATGTAGGTTACCCTAGAATTGGAATTACAGGTGAGCTACAGAATGTAGGGACTGGGAACTAAACTCAGGTCCTTTGGGAGAGCCTGAAATTCTCTTAACTAGAGCCATTTATCCAACAACAAATTCTTATTCATTTATTGAAGACACAGCTTCTTATTACTGTATTTTTCCTGTACTTGGTTCTTTTATTGGCTTGTGGAGGCAAGCAAATGGTTGAATTATTTTGTAAACTATCCCAAGGATGCATCCAGCTCTCTTGTCATAGAATCTGTGATGCTTCAGTCTTAGTTTGTAACAGTCGTGAAGACAGAATACCAATTAGAAAATGCTATAATGCTACCATTATTCCACCATGAGGCACATTCATGACAAAAGGCTCTCCAGTGACTTTTATATAACAGAATTTAAACTGATTGATTAAAACTGAAAGCAGACTTCTCCGGATTGTACTTATAGATAAAGCTACTGCCAGGCACAAGGTATAAAATTAGTTTCATAATGACTTAACATTTCAGAACAGAAATGGGAAAGTGTATTCTGTAATGTCACAGCACACGTTTGGTACACATGCATACAGACAAAAGACTCATATACATACACACACACACACACACACACACACACACACACGAATGAAACAATGCCCCTTAGGCTGGTAGTAGAACAAAGAGAGTTCCAGCACTAGCATCTGGCACCAAGATTGGGATGCTGGGAGTGCCATAATCACTACATTGTGTAGGTTGCCAGAGTTACATGAAAGACAAGGGAAGCCTTCCTATTTATCACCTCACTGCTTCATCAGTGAAGTGAATGAAGCTAAGGATAAATAACTTCCCATACTACACACAGCTAAAAACATTCAACATCTTAATTTGAAGATAGAAATTGGAAAGATCATTCAACCTATTGTTGGTTTTCTATGATAAAGTAATTTGATTTAAGCAACACACACAAAACGTAACAGGAAAAATTATGTGAAGATTGACATTTATCCTTGAACTTTGAAAAAGATTTTGACCTCCAGTTAAATAACAAGTTTCAAAATGCAAGACCGATTACAAATGCTAAAACGCTGGCTGCATTTGAAGTAGGACTATGTAACAAAGACCAGAACTTGCCTTCTCACATAATTATATGGTGCTTGAACCCTTGATAATAGTGTATTAAATGAATTTACAAAAACTTTGCTTAATATAATTTAAACTGTGAAGATTGTATTTAACTTATCTACTTAAATCAAATATTCTGAAAAACCATACCATAATTTATAAGTAGTCACAGGGTTTCTAGATACATTAATTAAGAAGATTTTTAATCTGTTCTATTAACATAATAGTTGAAGTCTTTGTTGGCAAAGGTATTTTGAGCCTGAAGCCCAGGCCTTAGGCAAACAAGCAAAGTACAATATAGAACTTAGTTTTATCAAAAATATTTTTTCCATTTCAAATAATTATACTCAGTTGGTATAATTTTGTCAATATAAATTTATAGGACAGATATCAGCTCCCTATTTGTCTCCCTCCCCTTATCTGAGTCCTCTCATTTTTCATAAGGTATCATGTGAGATTAGAATGAAGATTTCTAATAAGCTGATAAAGAAAACTATAGTAAGGATTATGTTTCCTATATAAACTCTATGTGGTCGTGTCATTATTTTTCTAATGGAAAGAGGAAGAGTTTGTAAACTCTCATAGGAAACCCCGAACATTTTAACTACTTAATTTAGAAGGGACATGAATCCCCATGAGCAACCTATCCTAACCATTTCCACTGTTCAGAAGAAAAGTAATTCAGTGATAAACTGACAGTGTTGAATGAATTTTGAAGAGATTACACGTACATTTACCTTAATAATATTCTTTTAAATATCAAAAATCCCTTAAAGAGTATAAATCATTATAGATGCAAAATGGTCAATTTATATAACAGTCAACCAGAAGTCAGAAAATGGTTCTCTTGTGAAGTGATAAGTTAATTAATATTTAAGAAAGAGAATTAACTTGATAAACTTCTAAGCAGTTGGGAAAGAATGATCAAGGATATGGTGACCAAATGCCCCATGATCAATTCAAAACACTAAGAGCCAATCTAGGTATAACTCAGTGTGGAAAAAGGGATTCAAGCAAGATTCTGACAGGCCTTGCAATATCTTGGTCTTTATCCTAAGAGAAATAAGTCTCCATTGAAATATCATCAGGGGTTGAAATGGCACAATCAATTTTGTATTGTGAAATGAAATTTCAGAAACTAGACTAGAAAAAGATAGTTGGTGGAGACGAGAAGTTATGGGACTATTGTCCAGGCATGACAACAAAATGGAATGAGGCCAGATGGGTGGCAGTAGAGTGGCGGAGATGTGAATCCTCTGGAGATGGGGTTCAGAAGTTAAGAGCACTTGGAAATGAACCAGGAAAGGGGAAAGAAGAAAGTGAAAACAGATTTCCAATATAATGGCCACATCGTTTTCTGGGGTTGCAATGGCTATGGTGCAGCCTGAGAGCAGAAAAGACTTGGTATTTATTTCATTGTCACTACAGCAATGGCTGAGTACTTTGGCGCATAAAGTTGAACTTGATGAATCTTTGATATTCAGAAGAGAGTTTGGGATGAACATAATTATCTATGCATTATTTACATAAAGCTAATATTCTAAGTTCTGAGTGAGGATGGAATCTTCTTGTATTAAAAAAAGAGCATGAAGAGAAATTTGGGGCAGAGTGTTAAAATTATTTAATTTAACAGTTATGCATCAATAATAAATTCTGCTATAATGATAAAGTTTGTATAATAATTCATAAAAGGAGAAAAGTCAAGAATATTGCTAATTGCCAAAAGAGGCATAGAATTCTTTATTGAAGGTCTTACTTACATGCTAAGAGAAATTTTACACAGATAAAAAAATTCTTCTTTCAACTTAACACCATGTAGGCATATGGTGCCTAAAATCTCCAGAGTGTTGATGCAGTGCAGTGTTGATGCAGTGCAGACCTGAGCCAGCACTCTGCTGAGGCAGTGCAGTGCTGAGACAGTACAGTGCTGATGCAGTGCTGTGCTGAGGCAGTGCTATGCTGAGGCAGTGTAATGTTGATGCAGTGCTGTGCTGAGGCAGTGTGATGATGATGCAGTGCTGTGCTGAGTGAGTGCAGTGTTGATGCAGCACTGTGCTGAGGCAGTGTAATGTTGATGCAGTGCTGTGCTGAGGCAGTGTAATGTTGATGCAGTGCTGTGCTGAGTGAGTGCAGTGTTGATGCAGCACTGTGCTGAGGCAGTGCTGTGCTGAGGCAGTGTAATGTTGATGCAGTGCTGTGCTGAGGCAGTGTGATGATGATGCAGAACAGGGCTGAGGCAGTGCACTGCTGATACAGCCCTGTGTTAAGGCAGTGATGATACAGTGCAACGTTGAGACAGAAGGAGCAGAGAAAGTGCAAACCTTCCTAGAGAATTTGGACAGAAAGAGATGAGAGAGACTTTTGTGACTGGACTATGGCTTTGTTTTTTTTTGTTTTTTTTTTGTTTTTTTTTTATATTCTGGGTTTTGTTTGTTGTTGTTTGCTTGTTTGTTTAAATTGTAGAAGAAAGGATTTATTTGGATTTACAATTTCCGAGACAGTTTCCATGATGTCCACTATGACAGAGTAAAGTATAGCAGCTATCATATCATCTAAGAGCTCACGTCTTAAATCATAAAGAGGAAAGCACACAAGAAATGTTGGTAAGCTGTAAACTTTAATAGATGGCTTCCATGGGCACACTTTTTCCAGCAAAGACACAGCTTCTGAGCTTCCTTAGACATCCCCATGAACCATAGATGGGACAGCTGTTTATATAGAGCGGCTCACCCTATCCTGTTCCTGTCTTCTAACTAGTAGGTACTTGGCCAGGACTTCTGTTTGCTTTGATTTTTCAATAGGGGATTCAAGTGTGGTTGATAGGCAACCTGTAGGCTCCAATGGGAAGAACAAAGTTGAGGTAGAAGTACTTGCATCAGCAGTAATATGTTTAGTGCATGTCTTAGGAAACTAAGAGGGAGGAAATGGAAACCATTAATCAATCAGTGTCATGATACATATAGTCCCAAGCATCTTCTGTACTAAAAGGAAAGATTATGGTTTATGTACATGGCCAAGGAGGATTATAGTTTGCTAGAAAAATGATGAGGAAAATTTTATCAGATTTCATTTTCTCTATCAGTGATACAGATCCCTTTTTCTAAGAAGATGTAGATGTTCAATCTCTGAGTCTGCGTGAGAAAACGATGCATGTGGAAATGAAAATAAAAGTTCAAGAGACAAGGAGTGTGGAGACCTAGTGGCCTGTCTGTATCTGAGGGTCATAAATTTATGCTATGATCTGCACTGTTATATTATTTCTCATGCTTTATTTAGCCTCCTCGGCTTAGGGGCAGAAAGTGTCATGGATTTCAACTGTGGCTTTGGGAAAAAATGACAACTAAAAGCAATTAGATCTTTAGTTGGTGTGTGAACATTTCTGTAAAGATAGAAAGGAAAGCACCAGTGACACTGGCAGAGTTCTGAAGGTAGGAAACTCACACAGACACACACACACACATACACACACACACATCTTCTAGAAAAAAAATGAGAAGCTGGATTTGGTAGGTTTCTGATGATGCTAGGATATATTACAAATTCTTCACTATAGAGAACAAATTTTGGATAATGTGAATTCCAGATTGCCAGATTATCATGAAATGTGCCAGGCTGCTCTGAACGCAGTCCTGCCTTCCTGCCATAGATGAGAGCTTAGATCAGTAGACAAAGAAGGTGATAGATATCTGACCATCCCGATAATTAATTGCTGTGGGGTAAGCTGTTCCATTCTTACCTCAACAGAGAGTTCACTGAATAATTCGGGGGAATAGTGCTGAAGTCAAAATACGGATTTTTATATATAAAAAAATGGCAACTCGTTGTGAAAGAGGAAGAAAAATTAATAGCAGTCATCAGCTTGACTGATCTATCAGAGCCTTCAGGGAAACAATGGGCACTCTCTGCTAACCCCCGGTGCCATTGCTGTAGGAAGAGAAGCTCTCCTGACTGCACAGGGATGAAAATCAAGAGGCTCCTTGACAAGTGTGTTTATCAAGTGCATCTGCAGTGTTATTTTGAACGCTCAGTTGAAGCTCTGTCAATTCTCTCTGTGCTCATTTAACATGATGGACTTGTTTGGCAAATCCTTCAGGTGGTAGGAGGGTGTGAATACGAGGAAGCTTAGTCTGGATCATAAAATAAAAAATATTGGCGTCTTTCACAACACACTCCAACTCTTATTTTTTCTCAACTTCCTTGATCATCATGCTTCTTTGTAGTAAAGAAATTGAATGGCTAGATGCTGGAACCTTATACATCTGTGGATTCATTGTAGAGAGCACCACGGAGAAAAGATTCTGGTTTGAATTGAATTCATGATTAAGGGAAAGGTTTAACAAGTCCATTTTCCAGTGTGGTGTAGAATTTGTAACGTGCTAGTGAAGAATGTAGAAACCTTGCCACTATCCACTGGCCTCTCTTTGGTACTGTGTGCTTCACAGGTTGCCAAGCTCTTTTAGTTCTATTACATTCTTTTCTCCAGAGAACAGGCTCATAGTCCTTTTTCAGAATATACAACTGAAACTCAGTGTGTTAAACAAGCAGTCTTTAAACAGACACTCTTATAGGTGTTTAAAAAGAGCTCTGAGCCATTAGTAGCAGAGCCCCACTCCAGGTAAGGTACATCACAAGGTGACAGGTTTGTCATCAGAATACTTGTGGGAATAACTGCCCAACTAATAGAGTGAAATCAAGAATGAAAAGGTCACTTTTCTAGTAAGGATAATTTTTAAAGCTAAGGTGATAGGAAATTAATTTTAGCAGAATTTTATTTAACCGAAAATATCAATGTTATTGTCATTTGTTACTATGTCATCACAACTCAGTTATCACTGAGATTGTAATTTTATACTGACTTTTACACATAACGCCATATCTCAGTTCTCACCAGCCACATTTCAATGCTTGATGGCCATAGAGGTCTCACAGCTACCATTCTGGACAGCTCAGCTCTGAAAGATATGTATGTGAAGAACCTTTCTGTAGGAGAGAGTTTGCTGAGAGGGCTTTCTCTGTCCCCTTTGACTCAAAAATAGCTCATGGAACAGGGCTGGAAAATCCTACTCCTTGCTTTTCTTTGCCCTGTGTGGTAGCTGTCTCTTTTAAAATTATATAAATTCATTCCTGTGTTGATGTATATGTGTTGTTGATTTTTCTATGAATCTCCAAACTTATGATATTCTCAGAAAGAGAATAAATGAAAAAATAAACTAAAACCCATCATGAAGGTTTCAGTGAATTCCCTCATTGTTTAAATTGGGCAGTTATTTAATTGTTCTTATTTCTTTTATCTGTGGCCAGCTTCTTCCCTTTCAGTCTTTTATGGATTGTGATGTATGAATGCAAAACTAGATTGTGCATTTAATGCAATACCAAAATTATTTTGTGATTGCTATATTATTAGTTATCATCTGCAGTGTTTTCATATTGAACACTGATACAGAGTTCTTGCACATGCAAAGCAAGAGCAGGGTGTTTACTATACTGAAGCTACAGAGTACCTTCATGATTAATGTGAACCTTGTCTTGAACATGGAGCTTTATGCAGTCCTTATGTTTTGGTTGATCAACCTCAGTGTATGGAACATTTGAACTTCTTTATGGACATGTTATTACACTGAGTCCTATTTTGAAGGACTTTAGGTATAAATAGTCTCCAAATACCTGTACTACTTACAATTTTACAATTTAGTTAGCTTTTTAGTATACTTTTATCTTTATATAATTATAAGATTAGGAGTGACTTTAATATACTTTCATTTTTACTTAAATATAATACATAATTTTGTACATAATTTTGTATATGTACAAAATAATAGATGCTTATAACACAATAGCCATTTTTATTACATATCTTTCTTTAAAAAAACTTTTTATTAGAGAATATTAAAAATGTTTAGTGCATCAGTCTGAAGTAGTGATTTTAATACAGCTTGGTTATGTCTAGATCCTAACAAAAATATCTGCTATGTTTGGGATATTTAATAATGAGCAGATAACCATGTGAAATTATCATATGAAGTCATCAAGCTCACACATTGACATCCACCGCGTATTTTTTTAATTAAATAAACAAGTGGTTAATTTTTCTTACTAAAAAAATAGATGAGTCACCTGACATTCATAAATTTTCTTCTGTCTTCATGTTTAGTCTGTAAAAGATTAAAGGTTGTAACTATTTTCCCTCTTCTCTGAACTAACTGTATTGTTTCTTCATTCTTAAACAGGGGTTACTATATTATAATTGTGCCTTTGAAGAAGTCTCGTGGGAAATTCATCAAGCCCTGGGAGAGCCCCGATGAAATGGAGTTAGATGAGGTAATTGTGTCTTTGTTGTCTGTTGTCTTTCTATGGAAGACTCTCAGCACTTTGTTCTGGTCTCAGCTACGGAGTGTCTGGAAAAGAGAGTGGATCAGTAAACATGGCTTGCTGTATTCTAGGAATTCTATCAAAGATCCTTTTCTTTTAATTAAACGATTAGCGTTTGTTTTATCTGTGTTGCCCTTTTGCTACCTAACCATCGTAACCATGATGCAGAAGTAGGGAATGTGATGTCATTACTCTTAAAAAAAAAATTCTAGAGGCATTAGTTTGTCAGTTGCCAAGGGTCTTTTATAGCACACTGCATTTCACCTGCTGTAGGTTATTTAGCATATTTTCATAGAATTCTACTGACTCCCAAACATTTAGTTGCTTTACTCTCTGCTCTATAGGTTTTCAGAAACCAAGATGCATTTTAGTGCAGGGAGAAAAAAGGCAAAATTCTGAGCAGTGAAGGGAATATAGGATAAAATGCAGCAAACACTGAAGAGTTTGGCATCACTCCAAAGTCTTATGATGACATGATTTTAGTGCTGCCTTTTGAAATACAGACACTTTGTAAAATAGTCTGATTTTGAGTATGGGTGTTTTTCCTGTGTGTGTATATGTGTTTAGTGTGTGTGTGTGTGTGTGTGTGTGTGTGTGTGTGTGTGTGTGTGTGTTTTAATGGTACCTGTGGAAATTAGAAGAGGGTACTTGATCCCCTGGAACTGGCCTTACAGATGGTTGTGAGTCCCCATGTGATGCTGAGAAGGAAGTCTGTGTCCTCTAAAAGAGCAACAAGTGCTCTTAACTGGTGAGCCATTTCTGTGCCTAATTTCTACTTTTTAAAAGAAACTATTACATACTTCTGTATTGTGCAAAACCTGATACAGAGTAGTTACCAAGATCTCAAACATGACCGTAGCCACCTACAGAGGCTAGGAGTCACAGTTGAAATACTACAGAGACTTTTTAAAAACAAAATGTTGTAGTTTATAAGTTCCTCCAACATCAAGATATATGAAGTTTTAATTTATGTGGTTTCTTTACAACATGGTCCATATCTCATAATAATCGTATTATTTCTGTATATTTTTTTTTACTTCAGATTAGTACAAAATGAACCAAGGGCAAGGATTAATTCCCTAACTTCATTACAAGGGATTGTTGATGTTTTGTACTGTGTCTGCACAAAGGTGATTGTGTTCTAACAAAGGGGGATTTGGGGTTGGGCTCGCATCCACTGGCAGATGTGCACCATCTTTACAAGTGTGTGTCATCCTCACCTGTGGGGAAGAAATCTCGCGGGCAGGTGGGAAGGAGTCTGGTGGCGGGGGTCTCAGCGGCGGGCTTCTCACCCCGCCTGGAAGATCCCACATTCATGCAGCTGTTGGTGGGCAGGTCGGTGGTTGCATCAGCAAGGTTCCAGGGTTCCAGAAGCTGAGAATCTGGCGGAGACAGATCAGGCGAACACGTGGAGTCCGGTTTTCCGGACTTTTATTGTTCATGGAACAGTAAATGGATGTAGGTGGTAGGTGCTTCCCCCCCCTTCCCCCCACCCCTCCCCAAAAGCCAGGGGAGCTTAATTTTATAGGGAGCGGGGGAAAGGGGAGGGAATAACTTAATTAGCTACTCCCCTGGCCTTTTGATAATTCATTAATATTTAAATCTCTGGAGGTGGAGACTTGTTAATCATGCCCTCTACCTGTGTCCTACAAGACTGAAGGTGGAAGGTTAAATGGAGTTACCTCGTCCAAGGCCCAACACTCACCTACGTATTTTATGAGTTAAATTTGTTCAGGCTCATAAGGCTAGACAAGTTCAAGGTCAGGTCTCTGCTTGTGTCACTGTCTAGTGATTAGGTGATATGGCTACAGTACAAAATGACACATTTCAGTAATGTGGTCACATAGCTTAGTTGTCAGTTTGCTTTCTGTCAGTTACGATGTTAGAGGAAACAGGATCCTTTCTCTAAGCAGTTAACCCCATGTCAGTCTATAGTTCATAGCTGAGTTATAGAACTGTCATTTCCACATTTTTGTTGAAATTGGATTTTTAAATGCAAAGGTAACTTGGAGAATCTATAAATAATTCTACCTATTTAAAACGAGTTTTCAAAGCACTGAGATCCAAGGCAAAAGGGACATCAAATGCTTTCAATAATACGCTTTTCTTAGATGTGAAGCCATTTGATAGGAAGGAATGGAAAGTGAGTCTCCTTTACAGCCCGGCTTTAACCTCTCGAATGCACAGTAATGCTAATGGATTAAAATATAGGGCTATGTGACATTGAACTTTGTTGCAATTAAATTCCACAGGTCTGTGCTGCTGATTCCCATAACAAAGGGTCATTTTAATCATCCTTTGAGTTGTGGTGCATTAATCTGTATAATAGCTTGATAAAGAACATTTTATTAATTCACAACTTTTGGGTCAGGATGGGTTGTTTCCCACTTTTCTTACTGATATAATTGAGACCACATTGCAGAATTAATGGTGGAAGAAATAAGATATGCATTGACTGGAAAATGAAAATTATTTCTGATAAGGAACTAAAGCCCTTGATATAACTTCTGGAATTATATCTAATATACTTTGTAACTGTTGTGGAGAGGATCAAACGGGAATTGGCTATGGCCCTTTCTGCTTACTCAGTCTGTTTCTGGTCCCTGCATACAGAGCTTGATTTTACCTGGTATGTATGACAAAACATTTTAGTAATTTTATTTTGAATTTGGTACTGCTAGGTTTGAGAAAGCAATGTGCTTTACTTAAATGTATTTTCCCAAGTACTTTTTCAGTGAGGCCTATAATTCACTAATTCACATTGTTGGAATACATCAAGTAGAACGATGGCCTGATGGGATTTCCTCACATATGCCTCACATCTAGGCCCGTACAAGATTTTAAAAAGGCTTTTTACGTGAGTTACTCTCAAAATTATATTCTGAGATCATATTTTTGGGGGGTCTGAGCTATTATCTGAATGATAAATTCATAGACTAGAATTCTTATTCTCAAGGTCAAACTGAGCAGAATAGGCCTTGATAGTTGTAATGAATTTTGGGCAGAATGACTCCCCAATGTTCATTGTATTTATTTCAGGGCAAGTGAGGTAATGTGCCAAAGATTTTCATTGCACTATCCTTCAAAGCACTGTCATAAAGTAATGAGGTCATATGTGGCTATAATTTCAGCATTGTGGCTAACTTTGGTATCATTTAAACTTACTTAAGCCATTTAAAGTTTCACACTGAAAACATCCTAAAGAGTACTCTTTGGAGACAGGGTCCCATTCCAGATTTAACTTCACCAAATGACTGCACTGGACCTAAAGATCATCAAACTGTTCCAATATTTATTCCTGAGGCACTTAGTTTATGTTTTCTAAATAAACCCCAGCGAATTCTGATTTGGGGCATGATATTGATAGATAATGACAGCTGGCTATATCTGAAATGTAGGTAGGGTTTGATCAGTGAAGTAGAAGCAGGGATACAGTCATATAAGCAACTGATGGTAAATGTTTTTGATTGACCAACTTCAAAAGACTATTCATATTATTTCTAGTGTATTTTCCCCAGAGTTATATAGACGATCATACACTGAACATTGACAATAACCTTATTAGTCACCTTTCAAGTTTGATATTATATTAATTATTTGGCATTATAGTTTTATAATTGGCATGTTAAAAAAATCCAGTAAACCGAAAGATGATATTCATCTATGTTAATGAAAGCAGATATACAAAAATTACCTACATGCTAACTGAATAAAAGTGATTCACATGGTCAGCACTTAAACATGGCATTAGATTTCTTGATTTTATGTAAAAATTAGATTATGTAAAAATTAGATGGAAAATCTCTCATATGCATCTCGCCCATGGATGGTTTAAATATTTTGATGCCCATCAAGTCTATTCATACAGGGAACCATTCTATCATACCCAGTTTTCTCACTTAGAATTGGGTGTAATTGTGATCTATTTTACATGGTTATTGTGTGAAGCCAATTTATGCTTCCGAAAAGAGTGTCTGGTACCCAATAAGTACTCACGTAAGGTGTGGCCATCATCATCATTATATGTAAGCCTATGTGTGACAACAAAAGACAATTTTCTGTTCTTTCATCTGAGAAGTTGGAGCATAATTAAGTGGTCCACCTGGATGTCTACATAGACACATAAATACATAGAATTTTCATCCACATTTGCCAAACAGAGCATGTCTAATCCCCTGAGCATCTATACATGCCTTAAATCTCATATAATTTTAGTTGTAGCAATATGCTCAAATTTCACATTTTTAGAGCATGATAAATTAAATATTATTGATATATGTCCTAGGAACAAATTATTTCATAGCCAGAAGCCTGTCTTCCATATTATTAGATTTTGAGTCAGCTGTGCACATTTGTGACTCTTGGTGTAAAACACACTGTATTACCTGTGGTTGGAGACAGAACCTTTTGAGTTTAGAGAAGGCCAATAACTATTTTCTTACGAGTCTTGCCTTGCGTGTGCCAGCATTTATTGTTTGATTTTTCAAAATTTTATTTTATGAATGTTTGCTTCCATGTGTCCCTCTTCATCAAATGCATGCTGGTGTCCACAAAGACAAAAAGAGCATGTTAGATCCTGTGGAACTGGATGTATAAATGTTTGTAAGCCACTCTTTGGATTCTAGGAGTCAAACCTAAGTCTAATGAAAGAACAGCTGGAGCACTGAACTGCTAAGCTATCTATTTCTCCATCTCGTACCAGCATTCATTTTGTACAAAGTAAATTTTACCAGTTTGTTTTTACTGTATCTTTTCCAGCACAAAAACCAAGCATAATAGTTTTGCTGCTCAATCTACATAAGTCCTTTAATTTTGTTTACCAGGATAAGATTGTGTTTGTCCTCAGGTACACATTCCATGTCCAATTTCACCTCAGATACATGCCCCTTTCTTCACAAGCAATTAAACAAAAGTTCTTTCCAAAAAGCCACTAAAAATTGAGCACTTTCCTCAAAAGTCACCCAAGACAAATAGAAGCTACTTCTCAATTAGTCTCTATAAAATAACTTTGCATTGTTTTGATATCAATTCTCATATCATTAATGAGATTTTCTTCCAAGGAAAGACAATGAAAAGCAATAAATTACTTAAACATTAATTTTAGATTTTCTTTTTTCTTAGAAATATAAAAAGTATGTATGTATGTATATGTGTGTTTTCTTTCCTTCATGATATTAAAATTTATTCTTACCTACCCTACTGACCATGTCACCTGTCTATATACTTATTCCTCAGAGGTAAATTTAGAAAAAGTTAACTCAGTGGTTAAAAAAAAAAAAAATCAAGAGTCTCTTCCAAATTGCTTAATGAAAGAGGTAAGCTGAGCCAGACATGGAAATGAGTGACAACAACTTCTTAGAATAGGTAAATCAAAGTTATTCATTAGATTCCATGTCTGCAGACTTCAGAGAATGTAAGTAATTTAAATGATCCCATAATAAAATGGTGACATCTTCTATAAAATATAATATTTTCGCATTTAGATAGCTTTGACAGGTTACTAATTGTGTCATGTATCTCCCATGAGATCAGGCTTTTGTGCATCAAGCTGTGCTTCTTCCTTAAACAGGATACGATGCAATATTGGCCTTTTAAAGAATTTTATTACTGTAGGAAATTATGTGGGCTTCCTGTGAAGGTCTAATGGCCAGTGTTTATACTCTGGTTCTTGCAAATCAGTTTAACATCTTACCTGAGATTAAGCAAGTGTTTGAAAATCACAATGAAGAGTCAGTTGAGCTGATCTGCTGCAGGAAAGGTGAACAAAGTATATCAGGTTCTCCCCAGTCTTGGATTAATTTCTCCTCTAAGACATCAAGAAGTTGGTTGTTTATGGTTTTGTTTTTGTTTTTTTGTTTTTTTTTTTTTCTGTTTGTCACTTTTCCCTTAAGCTGCTTAAGGAGATATCTAGAAAACGCAGAAGCATCCGTTATGGAAGAGAAGTTGAATTAAAGCCATATATTGCTGCTCACTTTGATGTCCTTCCCACTGAGTTCACCCTGGGGGATGACAAACATTATGGTGGATTTACAAACAAACAACTCCAAAGTGGACAAGAATATGTCTTCTTTGTATTAGCAGTGATGGACCATGCAGAGTCTGTAAGTTAATTATGATGGCCTCTGTTTCCTACTCCTTTTCATTTTTACAACTGTGCATGTGTATTTGGGTATGTGCCTTCATATACCTCATGTATTTCTCATCAGATATCATTAATGGAAGTAAAACATTGAGCTGCTTGTCCTTCTGGCATTACTGAACGTTCTGTATGATATTATATTATAAATAAGATAGAATCTCAGATGAAGGAATTTCCCATGTGAAGTACCAAGTTGATAGAACATAAGTTTTCAGACTTTTCTATGTAACACACTGTGTAGCATTCCCTCCATAATCTCTAAGACCCCCCCCCCGTCTCCCTCCCTCCCCCCTGTCTCTCTTTCTCTCTCAATCTCTCTCTCTTTGTTTAAACTGATTTGCATTTTTAAAATACTGTTTTAAAGTTACGTGATCCTAGAGACATTAGCTCATATGGTTTAGTAGGAAGCAAAAATAGCATGTTTGAAAACATGGACTAGGGTAGTTATTTAACTAATTCTCCTGTAACCATGAGTACACAGTGCTTCTATCCAGCTTCACCAGACAGTGAATTTAGGGAAAGGTGAGTACAACCAGCCTATTCAATTATAGAAAGTATGAGTGACTTTATCAGTGAAAATCCAAGAAAGTTACAGAATAATTCAATAAGAGCAAGAATTTGTAAGGTACTCTAATAATGAGTTGTCTTGTTTTATGTAATTCATCTACCTCCTATGTCATTTTATGCTTCAGTTGCTCTGAATGCTTTAAATAAAAGAAAAAGGGGGAGAAACAGTAGACTGGAAGGAAGGTAGATGTTTAAAGTGGCAGTTCACATTAACATTTAATAGATATATGCCTAACTGTGTCCTAATCAAGACTTATATCTGACAGGCCTGACAAGTGAGTTGAGCTGTTCTCTTTATATGAGAAGCCCACAATTTATGAAAGGTCTGTGTATCAGGTGCTCTTCTGTACAGCAAGACCTATCTTCAGATGACTAGAGAAATTATCCCATGGAAAAATCAGAACACAAAAATAGCCTCATTTACCTTTGGGTGTAAATGTCATTTGATTGTCTTTCAATACATCAGGATGTTCTCTCTTATCTAGTTGAATCTTTTAAAGTAAAGTATCAGGGGGATGGAATGTTAGAAATTATTTTTTCTTTAAAAATGAAATAGATACTTGAGAGGAAATTTTTTTTTATATAATTCTAGGAATGTTTCAGATGATGCACTTAAAACACTTAGGTAAACCACAAATTTAGCAAAGGCATCTCACCCAATCCTGCAGAATGATGATAATGCCTTCCTTGGGCACTATGGAGTCTGCTGTCTCCCAAGCATTCCCATTCATGTCCAGATGTCTCCTCACTGATGAAATCTGCATTCCTCTAATTTTGTCATCTCACTATCCCAAATTACCATCTCCTGGGGCATGGGTAACTCTCATGTTCTGCTTTCTTGAAGAAAAAAAAATGACTGTTTTTTCCAATAGATGTCAATTGCCAATAACTTTTCATCTAGGGGTAGGGCATTGTTTCCCATTAATTTCTACCATGCTGTGATTTTATCTTGTTTGAGATTCTATAGGTCTTTCACTGCTGAGTTGATATGTCTGGAAAACACTCATTCCTTGTAGTCATCCACTATTGTAAGACTCTGGCGAGCCTTAGCTTACCAGGGACCCACTGAATGAACCCCGGGAAGACAAGAATCAATGCAAAAGGCAAGAGGAATTTATTGTTCCAACGTGTTGGAGTCATCCCGCACCCAAAGGAGTAATGGCGACCCCAGACAGTCCATTTGGCAAGTTTTTAATACAGTTTTTAGGGCAGCAGTCATTAGGCACAATGTGATTGGCAGAACAGTGTGACCTTTTTAAACTGATTTGTCTTTTGGGAATAAGGTGACAAGAACCTCCCTTGTCTGTAGGTGGCAAAGGTTGGTCCATCCTGTGGAATGTGTCTACCTGCTCTGAGCCTTCCCCACCCACAGGTGGGTTCCCTCCCCTGTGGTCTGAGGAATGTTAATCAGCTTTTCCCTTCTAGGGGGAGCAAGTGTCCCCCGAGGAATGTTAATTAGCCTCTTCCATCTGGAGAGACAAGTGTCCCATGACATTTCCAAAGTTCTTCAACTGACCTCTTCATTATCGCTAAGTCTTTCAGTTTTTCATGGTAGATGCTGAGCCTTGAGGAGAGGGGATATAATTGATATATATGTCCCATTTAGGGCTAGTATCTTGCATACTGACCAGTCATGGGTCCTTATGTTAATCACCTCCTACTAGAAAAAGAAGTTTCTCTGATGAGAGTTGAGAGATGCACTAATACATCTATCTAGGTTCTCACCTAGGGCCTAAGGGCTTTTTTTCCCCATGAGATCTTGATCCCAACTATGATCCATTATGTTAACAGTATAGTCCCATGTGCTTTGGAAAGCCCATCTTTACATTTCCATTTTGACTGAACATTTTGATTATTACCTCAACAGCATAATCAGCTGTTTGCTCACTTATATCAATTAAGATTAGCCAACAAAATGGAAGGGATCTTACCAAAACAAACACATAAAGAATCAGGTTTCTTTGGTATATAAGCTCAATCTTCAGTTCTTTATGCAAATTATTATGTAATATATGTAATATTTGCAGATCATGTATATATGTACACATATACATATATATCCATGCTCCAAAACTTCCTTTTTCCTCTTTCTCTTGCTTTCAGTTACATCTCAGAAAGTTCAAATAATATACTGAGTTTTCATCTGTTTGATAAATAGAAGATCTTGAATGTCTTTTTAACCTCTCTTCTGGGAAGTAAATAAAATAGAAAGCAATAGTAAAGTTCAGTATGCAGTGGAGCGTGTTCTCTGCTGGTTTGTTGATCTTGTACTTGTACAGTGAAAATTTATAAAAATCATTTTATAAAATGTATATAGGCTTTTCTTTAGGCCTCACTTTAAAGGACATGGAAATTTTTCTCTGAAGCAAGCTAAAAATGTAGACTGGCTGGTTTCAGGAACCACCAGCTAACAAAAAGGGAAGAGAGGAATGCAAGTCATCTAGGTGGTGCTGAGAAACTAATGACCACGATGACAGGGCAGGGCCGTGTCCGGAGCAACTGAGAAATAGTTGAGCAAGTGACAGGGCAAGGCCACAATGACAGGGCAAGGCCACAGTGACATGGCAAGACCACATTTTTGACAATGAGTATACAGAGTGTTTTCCACATGATCCTGACTCACTTAGGTTGGGTTCCTCTGGAATTTTCCGCTATTTTTATGTTATGTTTCCTTAGCAACCCCTCACCCCCTCCTCACTCCCCTGGCTTGTGGTTTTCCCCTTTTAAAAAGCCCCTCAGCCAGCCAGTATTTGTCAATTAAGCTCCTGCATGGGCAAAGGAATTGACCATTAGCCAGCTAACTCTCCCGAATAAAGCCTCTGCTGTTTGCATCCAGATTCAGTGTCTTGTGAGTTTTTGGGTGGCCATGACTTCCAGAGACTTGAGTAAGGGTCTCCCCTGAGAGGCGGTCTACATACTGAAATTCAAAATATGTGCCTTAAGTAAGTTTGTGACAAAGAGGGTAAAAACTTAACTAAATTTGCTTATCTTGAACAAATTATATCCATTCATGTCTTAGCATTCTCAACCTCTTGAAAAGATGAGGGTTTTTTTTTTTTTTTGATTGTCTCATTTACTTTATTCAGCAAAAATTTGTTGAAAACTTTCTAAATACAATGTAGACTGCTAGCCACTGTGAACAAATAAACACAAATAGCATGTATATCCCAAATCTTCCAGGAATTTACTTTCATCTCAGAGGACAAAATATATGTACATAATCTTTAAAGACAGAATCTCATGAACGTCATTAAACAAGAAGTGAATGACTAAATAAAATTGTTCTGTTCTTATCCAGTGCTTGTTAGGATTAAATTCCTCCAGTAAACAAGGCAGTGGGTAAGCAGGTCCTTAGACAGTAGTTGTATTTTAGGAGCTAAATGTTATAGAACTTGCAAATATGTTAATTAGCTGGGATAGAACATTTAGGATGCAGCAACAAAACTCACTGTGATAGAATTGTTAAATATGGTAAGGATGTTTAAAGTAAACGTGCTAAGGCTTCTGGTAACTATGGTAAGGTATCCAGATTTCCTAGAGGAATTAACAGAAAGCTTTTCAAAGGCTTTGCAGTTCCAAGTTAGGATGATAACTTCAGTAGTAGTTCTAATTAGTAAAATGCAGACTTTGGGTATGGACAAGAGAGAACTAATGAGGTTCTAAAGAAAAAATGGTGTCTTTGAGACCAACAGTTTGACCTTAGGTTACTAACAAAATCAAACCTAGAGTCTCCTCTCACAGTGAAAACTTAAGGAAATGGGAGTCAAAACAAAGGGAAAGGAAGCTCTTCATTTGAAACTGAATGCCCAGGCAACTGAAAGTGAAAGTCTTTGTTATTCGGATAGTTAAGACCAGGTATCTCCTGGCCTTATAAAGAACAAAAAGAACAGAACTGAAGAATGCTGGACCAGAATGTCAGCCAGTGAGTTCACAGGACTCATGCAATTTGAAAGATTAGGAAGGATCTGGTGAAATACAGAATCAGGAATGTCAGGAAGGGAGTTAGTTATTAAGTCTTGCTCAACTGAGGCAAGTCTAAAAGATACTTCAAACCCAAGGTCTGAAGAAAGACAATTAGTAAATGAGAAAATAACAGTACAAGTCACAGTTATAAGTCAAAACAGATGCATAATCAAAAGAAGACACCTGCAGCCAGTGGGTGTAAATTGACTTATAGACTAGAAAAATAAAACAAAGAACTTAAAAGGGCAGAGTCAAGAAAATGCTTCATTTTAAATGGGACAAAATAGACAGAAATAGGACATTACAGAAATAAAGCCTATTCTTTATAAAGTAACTGAGTTTTGAAGATATGTGATAGAGTTCCTTTTAATTGATTGGCTCTCATAAATTTAAATAGAAGCTACTAAATCCCTCTAAATTCGAATCATTTTTGTTTCCAAAAGCTGCGTAATCAAATACATTCATCTTAATATCTAATTTAAATATTAGCAGTCTCCTTTGTAACTGTAGACTTAAATACCCTGAAAATGTAGAGTGCTGAGAAAGGCTGGTGTGTTCTAACTTTGCATTAGACACTAGTTTGTTTTCCTAAAGAAATGTTTGCCATTTCTGTGGGAAAGTTCTGTAACTTCACGACATGGATTGTCTCATGTCTAAGATCTTGGAACTACAGTGGTTCTGATTTCAGAGTGTTCCTGCTTACTTACTGGAATGTTTCCTTAGGTTCTCACAGTCCTAACTCAAAAACCTGTAAAATATCCTGAAAACAATTAAAATTGTTTGGATTTCAGATCACCAAGACTCACAGTTTTTGGACTACTACTATTTCAGTTCTACTATCTTTATTTTTATATAGCAATTAAAATATTACTACAGTGTAAATGCTCACTGAATGATTTTTAATGCTTTTTAAAAATCTTTATTTTGACATTATTATAATTACATTATTTTTTCCTCTTCCTTTCAACCCTCAATGTTCTCCTCTTGCTCTCTCTCAAATTCATGACCTCATTTCTTTCATTGTTTTCAAGTGTGTGTATGTGTATGTGTGTATTCTAAATATAGAACTACAACCTCCTCAGTTTAATGTTACTTGTATGAATATGTTTTCAGAGATGACCACTTGATATAGAATGTCCATTTGGTATTGAATGACCAATTTGTGTGCTCTTTCCTAGAAAATATGATTTCTCCCCCTCTCAACATTCCTTAGTTACTTTTAATACTTTTTACAGAGTAGAAGCCTTTTAAGATTCCCCCTTCTCCATTAACATGCCTATTGGTATCATCTTTGTTCATTCGGGTCTTGTATTAGACAGCTATATTACTAGAATTTTTATAAATGGAGTTTCTCTGCCATTTTAAGGGAACACTGTCTCATAAAAACTTCCTGTTCCTCTGGCTATTACACTAATTCTGCTCCCTCTCTAACAGTGATCCCTGTGTTTTAGGTGCAGGCATAGTGTTGCAGACGTATCAGTTGAAACTGTTATAGAAACTCCTTCAAAATCTGTGGCTTCCCTAGCTGCACATTATTGGCTAGGTTTTCAGTACCAGGTGTGTTTCTCTCTTTGTGAAGATGTCTTAAGTCCAATTCGAGTGTTGTTGGTAACTACCAAAGTACCTCTGCTACTACTGTACCCTTAGAGGTATCATGCCATGTTGGTTCCTGTGGTTCATAGGCATCACATCTGAGTGGGAATATTGATTATTTCCCTCCCTTAGAAACTTCTGGTACTATGAATATTATTCTTCAAGGACTAGAGTTTCAGGTCAGATCCAGCTCATGTACTCCGAGTCTCATGTCTTTAGTGCATGTTATCTTTAGAAATTGGAACATACAGTCCACCTCTAAGAGGTATCCAAGGGCAACAGCAGTAGCCTGTTCAGGGAAATTCCTGAATAACCATCAGGAAGAACTCAAAAGAAGGCTTCTTATGACTGTTGTTGGGGATTTTCTTAGAAAGACTAACTAAGCTTGCTCATTGGTATTTTAGATTGTATAAAATTATATTTGTAAATTCTATGAATAAAGTACATTTGAAGTCATTTATACCATTTAAAATGATTTTGTTATAGATTTCTCATTTCTATCATTGTAAAATATCCTTCTTCATCTCATATATGCTTGTTTTCATTTGCTTCCTTTTAACCCATCCCTGTTTTCCCAGTATTTCCCCAGCAATATGATATTATCCGCCTGTCATCAAATACATATCATAATTTTTTTCTCTCATCTTAGTGCTTAAGATGCCCTTCAGAAAGACATTATCTAACTAAAATGGACTCTGCTTATCCTCAGAAGATGTATGCAACCAGCCCATACTCCGACCCTGTTGTGTCAATGGATCTGGATCCACAGCCAATCACAGATGAAGAGGAAGGCTTGATATGGGTCGTAGGTCCTGTCCTTGCGGTGGTGTTTATCATCTGTATTGTGATTGCTATTCTTCTTTATAAAAGGTAGGACTGCTCTATATTTTAATTGTGACTTTGAGGACTACCTTGACTTAGTAGAATAAGTTATATTTTTGTGGTTGTGTGGTAGATATTATATATTTGAAGACTGCCCAGTAACTATTATTGGAAAACATGCTTTTGTCATGCCTAAAGCAAGCTGAGATGATTAAGCTAATGGTATGGTTTTTTATTGTAAACATCCACTCTCTCGGCTTCCATCTTCTGTGATGCACTGTGATGACCAGTTTTCATGATTGCTAGATATTAGTACAACCTAAACAGCCCATTCTATGTAAGCTTTAATTTGGTTTTTAGATGTTCAGATTTCATAAATCTAATGTGCACCTGGGATAAAATGTTTCCCTATAGTTATCTCTTATGATTTAGCAAATACAACTGGATGGTTCAAGAATTTTTACAAAAAGAAAAGAAGAATGAATTCTTTCCATTTTTTTCTGAATCTTATTCCAAATATTCACTATTAAATTTACATCAGTGTTTAAGAAGGGATGATCAGAAAGTGTTGACTTCTAATTGAAACAAATTGTAACCACAGTCCTCATATATGTCTCAGTATCACCCTAATTAGCATCTTGTCATTTCTACCCTTATTCCCTTGTACTTATGTTCATAGAATAGGCTTGTTTTTTTCTTCATCATCTCTGACCCTTCTCTGACAAACTCTTTAAGGATCAATTCTATTCATTCCAACATGAAGAGAAAGTTGAAATGATTAAAGACAAAGCAAACCTCATAATCATGATTCATTAAGTTGCCTATTCTATCTTGGGGTTAAGAAGAAGAAGATAAATATGCCTAGTTATCCATTCAGATCACTGCCACCATGAAATTGATTAAGCTTTAAAATAATAGAGAATCAGTGGTCAATGACAGAATCTGCTCTTAGTTGATGGTTTGAGCCTTGTCATATCAATCCTCATCTTACCAATGTACATCTTATGTAGGCTGTTGTATTTTCTCACCTCTCTTCTGTATAAGACACAAAAGTAGGAGAAAGGTGATGTTCGTGTATTCTATGCTATTTATGAATCCTATGTAAGCCAAAGCTGCAGTTGGTTCTCCTCCCTGTATGTCAGTTACAGGTAATAACGTAAAAGACAGAATAAATTTTATAAAAATTCAAGTTACACCTTGGGGGTAGTGGCAAACACCTTTAATTCCTGCACCTTGGAAGCAGAGGCAAGCAGGCCAGCCTGATTTACAGTGCAAGTTCTAGGACAGCCAGAGAAACCGTGTCTTAAAAAAAATAAAATCCAAATTAAACTTCTTATTATTATCTGGATGATACTTATCCAAATGGTCACATCCTACACTGGAATTTGGCCATTAAAACAACAACATCAAAAAAAAAAAAAAAACAACAAAAACATCAACAAAAATTAAAAACTTGTTCAAGGTTCATGTCTAGCCCAGATCATGTGACATTTCTTATATTCAAAATGAACAGAATGTAAGAATCATTTTCATGTCATGTTTTATTATGATATGTGAGGCAATTAGTAAGTAATCCTATTGTATGTATAAGTTAATTATATAAATGTATAAATTATGAGCCATAACCTTGATAAGTTTTTAAAACTATAATTACATTTTTCTTGATTCATCTGCATATGCTTGAAAAACCCAGCTCATTTGTAATTTTCCTTAATCCTGCAAGAGGAAGTATCTTATTTAGGTTTCATGACTCTGTTAAACGAGTTGCATTTTTGTATGTGCACTTGTGAGCATCGTCTAATGTGATTGTTGGAAAATGCATACATCCTCGAATGCTAAGTATATTTAGCTAGCCATCTGAAGGCCATGGAGCATTTCTTAAATAGAAATGCTTGCTTCAGCACTAAAACATGTTCCTGACTTGAAATTTAAGTAGACCCAACAACCTTCTTCATTTTCATGAGGCAGTTCAAGAGGAAGTCTGTACTCATTGAATGGTGTCTTTTATAGCTTAGATACTGAGCAAAGTTAATTATATAATATGTACTTCACTCCCTCTTTCATATATATATATATATACATATATATATACATATATATATATATCATTGATAATGACTCAAAATGAAAGTATTGTTGCTATTACTATAATTAAGAAAATATTAACATTTTATATTCTTATGCAAATGATGTTTAAAAAACTCAATGGCATAAGCAAGAACTGGGCCACACTGAGATACACCTGTCCCCAGCATAATCACTTGTGAAAGAGTCAGTCGCAGTGGATGGGTTGCCATATTAATAAGTGTATTTTACCCAGCGACTTGAGGCGTTGAGACGTTCTCTTAATAATTATATTGATGTGGGAAAAGGACACTATTTTATGTTACTCTATTAATTTGAATTTTTTATTCTCTTAATTTTTATATCTAGAATACACTGATAACCAGTGACAAAAGTATCACTGAAACTTTGTAAGGGCTCTAAACCATGTACTGACTCTGAAGAATATTAACCTACAATTGGTAGATTTACAGTGTTACAAATACTACTTACTAGAATTTCTTTGCAAAGATTTTCATAATTCATTTATCCAGTGACTCAACATATAAATTCATAAATGTGATGCTAACAAAGCCTAGGAAAATACTGGGATATAAATCAGGAGCCCTGTGGTCAAGGTCAACTTCTGCAAATGAAGGGCTAGAAAGTCCTTATTTCTAACACCACAAACGTCATTATTTACAAAGAAAATAAATGAACTAGAGAAGTGAGCTTTTTAAATAATACTATTCCATAATCTGAGAACATAAAGAGGTAATAGGAATGGTCTTATATTATTTCTACTTTATATATGTATATGTGTGCGTCTAATAGTGATGTATATACCCAGCTTCCCATAATCCATCCACCACTGACAGTTACAATTCATCAGGCCACTAATTTCTTCTATATCCATCTACTCTATACAGCTGCATATATAAACATATTAATTAGTTCTAATATGTCCTGAAAATTATTTATATAGAAAGTAAATATTTTAACATATTAACTTGATGAGAAAATATCTCAAGATGATAGTAGATTTTTCTGTGTGCCACAGTGTAGGAAATAACCTGCAGAATATGAGGCAAGAGAAATACAAGGCATACTATAACCAGTAGTAGTATCTTTGGATATGCTAGTGCTAGTTGTAGCCCATGAAGTAAGACAATTTCATCCTTGTTCTCTGTTGCTTATGTGTGTAAATCATGAGGTAGATCAGAAGAAACAACTAATTTTAGCTTTTCCAGCTGCTCTACTGTTTTAGCACCAACTTGCAGGTATTTCTAAATGACCATCAGTATATCATTACAGCCATTATACATCATAAAGAAATCTAAGTCAATACCCAGAACAGAGTTAAGGCTGCTTGTCTCTGCCTCCCAGCACACAGCAGCCTACCCTGCCTGGAGTCCCGTTCTTCATTCCTGGCCACTCCTATCTTGATCATCTCCTTTTATGACTAAGCTCCTTCCTCCCCCCCCCCCCCCCGTTAGGCTATCCTTTGGCCTCTTTCTATGGGCTTGAAGTTCTAGTTATTGATGATAGAACTGTTGCATTTCTATAATTGCCCATTATCCTGACTCTTATTTCTCATTGTCATCCAAGTACCCAAAACAGAGCTACATTGAATAAATGCCCTTATACATGTTCAATAATATTAAAGTTATTTTCCTCCACCTGTTTATTCTATTACTATCAGTTTCATCTTGGCCTATGATATGAATTTGCCTGATTTTCAGGCCTTCAAAAGTAGATGTTTAAACAGAGCTGAATACACGTTCAGCCATATTAAGCCGTCTGGTAGAAGTGTTCTGTTAGTTAACTCTCCATCCTTTCATGTAAATTCTCAAGAAGGCTTTCTCTTCCACCTGGAGATTACCTACACCTCAGTCTCTGATGAACTCATTGGTTAAAAAGTACAGGTTGGGTTTTTTACTTGTTTGACTGTTTGTTATTTTTGAATTCAGGACGCTAGGTAAATCACTTTACATTTAAGAATAGAAAGAACTAAACAAAGTAATTGTCATCATTGTCATCATTCACTGTGTTTGTTTATACAGATAAATGTGATTTTTTAATTTTCTTTCTTTGAGCAGTGGACTGCCTTGTCTGTAGTACCCGTTGTCTACAACACAAATCACTTTATCTGTTGCCTCCAAATGAATATTGTTCAGGTTACTTCTTTCTGGAAAACATTTGCATATTTTAATAGTCAATATATCATCACAGGTGGAGGCACCTATGAGTGACCATTGGATGTGATTGCAAAAAGTAGCACCCTCGTGAGGAAATGTCTTGTCTTTTCAATGGCTAGTATCAAGATGCTCCCGTGAGTTAGCTGTAAGAAAGGGTCATGCACATTGGATTTATAATCACAAGTATTATGTTTTCCAAGACTTAAAATGTAATTCATCCATTATTATAAAAAAGATTCATGATTGCCTTACTTTTTAAGAGGTGTTGGAAAAATTATTTCTGCTACTGTATTTCATTGTTCAAATTTCAATGTTCCAATGTTCAAAATTTTACATAGATCAATGCAATTTACAGAATTTCATATCAGTAAAGTAATGAACATACTTCTTAGCAGAAGACTTTATGGTTATGAAATTCTGTTGTATTTTCATTAAGAACATTAGTTGTTTTCCTGAGTTCTTAAGAATTGAATATCTTGGTCATCATAAACTTGCTGTATTAATTAAGTTTTGCAGCAATTTTTGATAAATAGTAAATAAACGTGCCATTAAAAGCCATGCATTCTTTATTCAGTGATAGTCTCATGGCCTCTCTTTACTCATGACTAAAGGCCTGTAAACATTTTGATGCACTATTGTTTAATAATACGTTATGTGTCTCTGCTTGTGAGCACTACTTTTGAAAACTTGGTTGTCATGGTTACTATTGTTACCATTGGCCAACTAACATTAAGCCTTTCTTTTTTTTTTTCTTTTTTCTTTATTTTATTTATTTATTTTGTGCTGCATTAAATGGAGCAGTAAACCTGACAGGTGAGGAATAGAGACTAAACCCTTTCCATGCTCAGTAGGGAAAAACTAAGATAAAGGTAGCCTTGAATTGATGGTCCCACCTAGCAAGTGGAAGCTGGACAGAGCCTACATACAGGTGACAATTTGGATACTAAAATGATGGTGAGGGAAGTATTTTGTCTTTATGAGAAGAAAACAATGTATTTCATTAACACTAACTTTAGAAACTAGTAGAGCAAGTCTCTGAGTTTCGTGTTCAGGGGTAAATGAGTATTTGTGTGTATTAATGTGTCTGCAGATTGGAAATGTGAGTTGTCCTTTAGACCTTTTGTTTTGTTTGTTTGTTTGTACCTTTTAGTGAGCACTCTTAACAAATCCAATATTACCTCCATGTCACCCAGCCCTGATTAGCAATAACGGTAATATTAATAGCTAAAATATACTTAATGATGAATCCAGACTGCTTTCTCGTTTTTAACTCATGTACACACACCTATGCAAATGCACACATATCTCTTGATGGAAATACTCGATTAAAATTCAACTAAAAGAAGTATCTCAGAGGTTACTGCTGTCCTCCCCACAGTACACTCAGTGGCCTTTGGTGTGTGGTACTTGTGACAAAAACCCTGGAATCATTATTCCCCAAGGACTTTACAGAAATATAACTTCCAAATTATCACCTGGGATGACTGAATCTAAAGGTCCCAGCTTTGACACAGCATCTTATGTTTTAAAGACCTCTCACAGCTGGTGTTTGTACACACTTAACTTTGAGAATCACTGTGATACTTTCTCTAAGATCGCACTGTGCTGGCCAGAAGGCCTGGATAAAATTTCATGGCAGGACTGTTAAAAACTCTAGGGGAAGGTCATCTTTTGTAGACACCATGAGTAGCCATTAATACAGCAGAAAAGTTGAAACAATTTTGTGTCAGCCCAAACACACAGCACTTTGAAGCTACTTCTTGTTCTCTGGTTCCCTTGTAACTATGCAGGCACTTTACAGTTTATACTTCCTTCCTGTTGTACTTGTGCTAGAGAGTCTGACCGAAACATAAGACATCATCTTCTTTTTCATCCCTGAAAGAAATGAGAAATTGGTTTGTTAGCTGGTACTCATTAAGATCAATTTGAGCATGTAATTAGGGACATGAAAACAGCAAAGTCTGAACTTTCTTTAAGTACTAAGAATAAAGCTTTTATAGAAGGAGTTGAATTCAAAACCTGTTTCCAGACTGTGAATACAATCTTCTAAGCAAATTTAGTTTGCTCTGGCAAACTAAATTTACATGGCTCCTCAATGGGAGCCATGTAAATGGGAATGTCATGTGACATTTGGTTTTCGCTTAATTACACAATTTTCTCTGTATGGCATATACTTGTCATTTTAAGAAGTAAACTGGGAGTAGAATTTGATAACTTTAATAGGAAAACAGTAGTAGGTAAAATTTGAATGTTTCTGGTCACTGTTCTATGTAGTTTTCTAATTGAAAATTAAATGATGGAACCTTGGAAAATTGTCCACAAATTTCTATGGCTCACATTCATGCTAGGCTGGTTATAGACTATTCTATTCTTTTTGTAATTTAGGATAGTAAACTGAAAAAAAAACATGAACTACTTAGAATGGTTACTGATCATGAATACTGTTTCTTCTCACTCTTCCTTAGACATACTTTGTTTGCTTGAAAATCTCCAATTATAATAAATAAGTACCTACCAGTAGAATGGTTATAGGGAGCCATAATAGTGCCTTTGGTTTTCATCAAAACAAAGCTAAAACAGTCTTTGATCTTGGGGGTCATCTCATTTGAGTAGTCATAGTAAAAATAAATTAGCTATTAGATATCCTGAAGCCCATTTCTATTCATCATGAACCACAATTACATGGAATGTATGATTTGTAAGTAATTTTAATCCCTTACTATAATCTTTCTAAGGCTTCTATTCTAACAATGGGTGTAATTTCCAACTTTCCTAGGACAAAAAAAAATGCTGAATTTCCTTAGAGAATGTTCTCTCAGCATAGCCAATATCACTCAGCCTGGCCTCTGGGAGAAAGATAAGAGGCTGTTCGATAATTCTCTCAAGAGTAATGCAGTTTCCTTGCCCAAATATTTCTAATTCTGTTTTCCATACCCTTGAATAAGTAGCAGCAGAGTTATTTTGGAACAGAAGAAAGGTGTAGGTTTTAGTCATTACATCTGGCGCATCAATAAACAAGTGTGCCTACTTCCCACAAAGACCCACGCCTGGGAAAAGCACTGATAAATGACATAAAAAGACAAGCTATGGGTTTCCTCTGAGATCAACTGCTTAGCTGAACTCCTTTACATTTATTAAGCCATGGAAATGTAACATCTTCAACAATAAAACAAGTGTCTCAACATTATGAGACTGATACCCATTGCATGATTGCAGTGACATTTGCTACCCTGAAATTGATCAACCAGTCCTTCTTTTCATATAGGTTCTAAGTTGTCTTCTTTTTCATTGCTCTCACCAATCGTCCAGTTCCTCTGTTCATTTTTATTTTCTATTCCATGTAACTGGAGGTGCCAATATTTTGGGCACAATTCAGAATCAGCATACTCCTCAGATTGACACTGTGGCTTGGCTTGGCAATACTTCTTTACTAAGGCTGTCCATGACACCTTTAGTTAGGAAAATAAAGTCCTGAGATAGTTTAATCCAAGGTACTTAAAGAGCAAGGTGCCTAATAGGACCCATCAAAGAAAATGCATCACATCAAGGATATTTCACTAATACATTAAATTTCTGTTAATCAAGTACACATCCTCTTTGTGTCAGTCTGCCCTTTATCCCCTGGTTATTTCTATTTTGTAAAGATGAGTAAATAATAAAGGAAAGATTTTCTGTCTAATCTAGATATGGAAGAACAATGTTTACTAGTCATATATACCACAGTCATATGAAAAAAAAAAAATACAGGAACACCTAAACAATTGAACCACATCTTTTCCAAAAGAAGAATGTTTTTGCTTTGAGCAAGGATGAGATGCTATCATTTCTATGCTAGCATGGAGACTGCTGGTATCAATATTTAGAAGAAGGCAATCTGAAAAAAAAAAAAAAAAAAAAAAAAAAAAAAAAAAAAAAAAAAAAAAAAAAAACGCTTCCATTTGCTACATGGAGTTCTTATCTAACTCTCTAAAAGAAATTATTTGGGTTTGGAAGAAAATGGATAAATGAATTTTATGGAAAAATCCTAACATTTCTTACTTAAAACTTTGTTTAAATTCCATTGTGGCAGTTTAAGAAAGTACATCTAAGTAGGTCAGCATTGAAAGAGGGAAAAGGTGAATTATGTGAAGAATCAAATTTGTAGAAAAACTTATTGTCTTGAATAATCATCATGGGAATTGGCAATTCTATAAAACCAAATTAATTTTTCTTGTCTTTCTGTGATTGATTGACATTAACAAAATAATAAAGATTTTTACTTATTACTACTGTATACAGCCACTATTGTCATTTTTCTTCTCAATGTGAGAAAGGGCGGAAACATTTTTTTGTTGTCCTGACTCTCCTCCTATGCATTTAAGATAACAAAATTTTCGACATGCATTTTCTTCAGTTGCCCCAATAGGTCTGCTTCCTAGTTGCCAGTTACATATTAAAAAGAGAGAGAAAGAGAATAGGGGAAGGTAGATTAAATTGTTTACTTTGAGGTCAGACAATTTTCTTATGGTAAAATGTTACTTTTGTCTTCTAGAGGCATAGAATTCTATTCACCACAAATACTACTATTATAGGATTTCTGAGCGAGTCTAGTAACACCTTAACAGTGCCCCTTGCAAATACAAATGCAGATGAGCTGAATTAATTATTTAGTCCCCCAAACTGAAAAGATCATCGAAATTGGCAGAACTTGTGAAACTGAAGAGCCCCTATAAGCTAACAGAAGAACACCTGAACAAGGTCACAAAGCTTTTTAACCATAAAACTGTCCAAGAACATTGAAACCAGTGTTGAGGAAAGAATAATGTAAGGAATAGTTGATTGGTTAGTTCTTTGTTTGTTTTTCTTGTCGCAGGTCTTAAATCTTGATTTTTCTCCCTATAGGAAGAGGGCAGAGTCGGAGTCCAGAAAGAGCAGTTTACCAAACAGTAAGGAGGTCCCTTCACACCACCCAACAGACCCAGTAGAGCTGAGGCGCCTTAACTTTCAAACACCAGGTAAGTGGCCACTTCACTTGTCACAATGTCATAGTACAGTTGGCATTGTCCTGAGAAATGATATACCACTCAATTTTGAGTCATTTTGTCCATCTTGATTGTTTGCTTTAATATTGTTGACATACACATATATGTACAGTAGAGAGGAATTTAAGTACTTTGTGAAATCTGAAGTGGGATGGAAACAAGAAAGATGCATAATTTGTCCTAGTCTTTAAAAAAGTATCTCACTTTGATGGGAGTGACACAACTTATGTTTGGTCTGGCTTTTCATCTTATAAAGTAAATACATGAGTAAATAGATGAATGTGGCATTTGTTCTCATTGGGATATTTATTTCATGATTGATATCTATGTTTATGGTCCCATAAAAGAAGAATGAAGGAAGTGAAGACAGGAAGAAAAGAAAGACAGGGAGATAATTAGAGAAGAGAAAGAAAAGGATGGATAGATGGATGGATGGATAGAAGGAATAAACAATTTCATGTCTTTTAAATTTTTAGTTGTACTAAATTTCACTGAACAGTATGGGTTTCAGGCTGTAGAGACATTTAAATAAATTGAGATATAAAATATACTTTTTATAAAGTAAAGAACATTAAGTGCTTCAACAGAGAAAATACAGTATTTTGATGAGACGTAGTTTTGTAATAATATTACTTCAAGACTAGTTCTACTCTGCTTTCTTCTGACCAAACTGTTTATGTCAATCAAATGTCAAATATTAAATGGTAGAGAGAACTAAAAAACATCACACTGAGCAGTCCTGTTGTAATACCTTCCCATAGTGAGCAAAACATTGATCTAAAAAGTCTTTGGGATTAAAGTTTGGTTGTAGTAATACACCACACACTGCTGGCAGAGTTCTTTCGCTTCTAATTAATGTCTGAATGCTGTAACTCCCAGTGTGATGCACTGTAGGTATTAAACTGCACATTCTCAGTGAATTGCTTTGAACTGTGAGAATGCATGGCTTATTGTGTTTAACATATTTTTTTGCATATAGATGAGCATAGTAACTACTAAGTCTTCAAATGAAAGAGCTTTTTCACATTTCAAGGTGGCTTTACAGTCATCACAAATGTTGAGTAGTTTAAAATTTTGAGTTAAATGAGGTTAGAGTTCTTTAAATTTGCCTTTTTGAAGGCAAGCATATGCCTCCATAAGTATAAATGGCAGTGAAAGTGTTCATAAAATCAAAACCCTTCTGCATACACTTTTTACATGATAGATAAAGATAAACTGAGAACTTGTCCAAGATGAGTGAGCAGATCTGTTATCCTCCTGGGTCACTGTAATCCTCTGCATGCTGCACCATATTGAGTCTCTCGTTGGTACTCTTTAAGGCAATTTGATAAAATAAATAGATATAGTAACTTTTGCTTTACTTCATTTTAAAATGGAAGTGTCCAGATTATTTCCAAATAAATTCAACATCATTGTGATGGACCCAGCAATTTATGTACTTTCTCTGTCAGCTAACTTGAATCCATAGAGGACCCTAAAAAATTGGGTAATGTTTTCCTTAGATCACATTCCTTATCCCCAGTAATCCACTGAGGAAAGAGATTCCTCTCTGATGTTGCTGTACACAGCTTCTGTGTGAAATGTGATCTGTACTGAAAGCAAACTTGGACTTCTAGCACACACAGAATCACAGTATATCATTGAATGAGTGGGCAAATAGGTACCAACAAGAGGAGCACATGTGTTACCTCACTCTTCATGTAGCCTGACAGCAGTCCCTCAGAAGAACATAGCACGAGAGGTAGCCATCCAACACACATCTCATGCAGGAAGCCTTGTATTGTGCTTTTGCTTGAAGGACAAATTTTGTTAAGCTTGATTTGTTTCTGAAATGAACTCATTTTCTCCCAAGCTGCATAGGGCTTTTGTCCTAAACAATTGGCCATTACAAATGAAATTAACTGAACTGTTAAAGTTTAATATTTAAGTGATATGGACATTTCCTTCAGTCAGTGTGAATTTGCACCAGTGACTGCCTTAGTAACATGCCAAAGTGTAACAGCCAAAGGTGGTGCAATTAACTACCTATGCTTTTCTTCCTCTCCTCTTATTGAACAAGCAATAATTTTCTCAGGTGATAACTTAAAGTTACCCTTGGTTAGATTTTGTTGCTGCTATGATTCTACTTATTTTTTACTTTAAATTTTATGTAATTCATTATATGAAATAAGTTTTATCTGTTTCATACCTATTAATCTGTAATTATTTATTCCCAAATAACACTAACAGTTGAAGATACTTATTAATGACATGCAGAAGTGGGAAATTAATAACCCATGCCTTCACTCCTAATATATGACATTCAGTGAAATAAGAAAACTATGATTTATATACCAAGGACTAACCACAGAACATCCCCAAGAGAACAGGTGATGTCACATGTGACAGACTATTAGGAATGATAAAGTAGCAAGCAAATACTACCATGTGGCACTCCATCAGCTGAGGAGAATAGAGGAAAGTTTATTGTTAAGCCCTCTGATTTTATTTTAATTTTCTTTAAAAAGTTTTTTCTGTGAGTGAATGGTAAGCTAGATTTTAAGTTATTTATTCTCATTAGGAAGTCATCAGTTAAGAAGTCAGATTTTTGTTTTAATTTTGGCAGATGTTTCAGTTGTCATATGATATAATTCTGATAGTTTAGCAGTACCACAGACAAATTTTGATCATAAAAGACTCAGAATTTTGTCCACTGATGTTCAGCTTTACAGAATTTTGTGTACTTGTAAAATTTTGGACAGAAATCTAGTCCCAGTGCGAAAGTCGTACTCAAGTATCTAAGAAAGCCAGGGTGATCCTGACTATGGGAACTGAATGTAGGCTTTCATGTTTGCCAATATCATTCATGGTTGTGTATTTATGTCTTAAAATTCAAAGTGTAGTATATAGACACAATATATTTGGAAGATACTAGGCTACTTAATTCTTTAAGATAATTAGAGATTACATCAATGGGTCCTCAGTTATTGGTGTGCTTGTCTGAGCAATTAAATGACATCTTTCTAACACCAGTAGTAACTTTATAGCATTAAAATGAAACCTGCATAGAGTGGTATGTTAATCTGCCCTCAGCAGAATAAGCTGGGCAGGAAGAGTTAAAGAGAAAAGAGCTGACAGATTTATATATTACAATTATTAACCCCTTGGTAACTTTTGCAAATCTTTAAGTTTTGTGGAAAAGGAGGAGAGATTCACTTATAAAAGAAGCTTTTAAAAGAAACCTTAGGACTGCTTAGATGTCTCAACAGGTAAAGGCTTGTTCATCCAAGTGAGACAACCTGAGTTCCACTGCCAGGACTCATAGGAGGGAACCTACACATGCACACATACACACAATATAAGTAAGTTACTAAAACTGGAAACTTTTGGCAAGCCTTGTATGCCTTTTCCTAGAGGAAATACTTTGTGAGTTAGGGGTGGTTGGCAGCTAGGCTTTGCGTTAGGCAAAACTGAACTGTGTCTGATAGCCTGCACTGCAAAGAAATATCACTCTTTTCCTTCACTGTAAATTCTGTATCCTACATTCCCAGTATGCCTTGCTTGTATTTACAAAAGCAATACGTATTTCTAATGGTGGGAATTTCAGAAAATTTAAAATCCTGCCTACACTACTATTCAGTGTTATTATTTAAAATTTTTATATGTCTGAACACTTTGATAGTTTAAGTCAAAGGTATTCTCAAATAAGAATACATTTTTATCTCATGAATTTTAGTTCTCCTTTTAGTCATATATAAAATAAGAAGAAAAGATTTTTAATCATTACTCTGATCTTACCTGTGTATCTGCCTTCAAAGGCTCTGCACATGCCCTTCTGAACTTCAGTTTGTGTGCAAATATGCAATGTGTTTGTAGATAGTGGACCATACATACTGTTTTCTGGCTTAACTTTGCAATGTCAACAGGAGCCTTTCCAAGTTAGAGTATGAATTTTTTTCTCCTTTTTGGCAGTTCATAGTGTTGATTTCATGCTGTTCTGCAGATTTCAACGTGCATTAAGCCCGTTCTGTTTGTGTAACCTGCCTTTTGTGTCTTGTAGATCATTTCCCATCATTGTCTCAATCTCTGCATGTCAGATGCCAGGGACTGAGATACCAAAGGCATTTATCATTCTGATAAAGATAACCAATTGCAGAATTTTTTAATATGGTAAAATTTGTTTGCTGATAATTTTCCTTCTCTGTTCCATGGTCACTAGAATATTGGAAAAGTGAGTAAGATAAAGGATACTGTAAAAAGCTAGTAATTGATGAAGAAAAAAAAGACATGTATGTTCATATTTGTGCATCTTCCAAGCAATGCAAATTGAGTAGACTGTTCGAAAGAAGTCTGTGTTCGGTCCAGTAGAGAGGAAAAATAAAGGAATGGCAAAATAGTGTGGGTCACAGGTTCAGGCACCACCAACCTGACTGCTTATACTTCCTTTGTTTTCCCCTCCCCTTACAAAGATACCCAAACACAACAAAGGGAGATTCAGAAAAGCAACAAACACTGCAAAGCCATGGCCTTGGCTCTGAAGGTCTCCTTTCACTTTGGGGCTGAACTTAGTGTGTTTTGCCTGAAAGAAAAGTGTGGCTGTTGGGTGATTGATGGTCTCTGAAAACCAAACATAAACTCATAAAAAGTTAATGTATCAGAGATTGTGATATCAGCAGCAGACTGCCTGCACAGTAGCCAAATTGATTTGGAGAGGTCATGCTGGAGCTTCCCTCATCCATTGGTGTTAGCAATTGCACCAATGCTGATAAAACCCACATTTATTTGTACATTTTTATTATCTTCATGGCTTATTCTAAGTAAACATGTGCATGCAACCTAACAATAAAACATTTGTTCCTTGTATTTTATATTGGTCAAACTCTGATTCATTGAATCAGAGTGGTAAATTTTGAGCATAAAGGAACATAGTTTGTTTAAATCCCTCATTCTCAGAAATCCTACAAAAATAATGCTTACCCGAGAAACACCTTTGGGGAATATTTAATTAAGGATATTACTGACCGTAATTGAGTCAAATTGTTGCCATTTTTCCTAAAAGTAATTATATGTTATAAATCGATGTTCTCTTTATGTCTTACTTATCATTAGTTTATGAAACAAATTCCCAGAGTATTTGTATTAATCTCATTTGAAGTAGTATACAAATTATGTTAAAATGTGACAATTCTTTAAAGAAATGAATTTTTCTCTGTGGCTGCTAAGTCAGATACACTCATGACAAGGTCATTGATTTAATAAACAGTTTATCTTCCCCTTGGTTCACACCTACCAAATGTTCCCCATGATTTTATCATAAATTGTTGTCAGACAAATCATAGCAAACTTTTGGGACATTGTAAGCACACATATTGAGTGACAGCAAAAATCATGTATTGCCATTAATGCTGGCGACAAAAGCTATCCTTAACAAACTCAAAGGGTTCTACAGGCATTTAATGTACAGATGAAACATGCTTATGAAAGTAAATAAAGCAAGTGTGAGTTGAATATTCAATATATAAAATGCAAGGGACCAAAAACATTGAAATTGAATTTTCCCTACATTTTGGTATGTAGTATGTTTTTCTAACAGACAAGGACTTTTTGTGCATGTATGTTTTGTTTGTTTGTTTGTTTGTTTGTTTTTAAACTGGGTGTTGAACCCAAATTTTCTTGCATGCTAAGTAAGCATTCTAGCATTGAGCTACAACCCTCAACTTTTTTTTTTAACATTTGTATATATGAACTAAGATATCTTTGAGATGGAACCCAAGTGTAAGTGTTAATTTTTTTTTCATAGCTAGAAAGTAGGTTTATATGGTAGTTTGCTATGCCTATACTGCTACCTATCATGTGAAGTCAGATGTGGAATTTTCCATTCACGCATCAAATCAAGTTCAAGATAATTTATATATTGGAGATTTTAGATTTGGTGTTCTGGGATGAGAAACACTGAGCCTCTTTTGGATAAACACTTCTCTATGGACAGTATAGTTATTTGAAGCCTGCACTAAATGCCAGTACAGAGTAAGAATATTTTAAAAGCAAAATCACCTCTCTACTCTCAAAATTGTCTTGCCAAGTTGCACTGCAGTTTTTAACATTCTGAACTTGTAGCATTAGTTTATAGTTTAAGGAACTCTGAATGTGTTGACAGAAAGGAATCTGCAGTGTGTGCATTGTAAGGCTGAGCCTGAGTATTTTAACCTTCCCCCATCTCAGAACCAGGCTGAAGACTAAGAGTTCTAGGATGCAGTAATTATCACACTGTATTTAGATTAGGGTGGTTTAATGATCATTTTGTCACTGCAGAACTTGGGGTACATGTTACCACCTTGACTGAAGCAGCTGAAAGACCCTGTCAGCACTTTCATTTAATTGACAGAAATACAAAAGGAAGAGTTTGTCATTTTATGAAGAGGTCACAATTTAGAAGGCCAAAAGAAACTGCAGATTCTTACTGTGGGGGTCCCAGAAAGCTCTACGGCCAGCAGAGAAATGAACGTGAGAGGCAAAAGGGAAACTCTGTTCTACACAGGACAGTTTATTTTGGACATATCTAAGTTCAGTGAAGTTTTGGAAATACATTTTCTGGTAACAATTATCTCAATCCCAATGCACAAGAAAGCTTAAGGCGTGACTACATGGAAACTCCTTTGCAAAATTACTCTGTCATGAAGATGGGTTCTATAGCTTAAGTCTCTGATTGAGTTAGTACAAAGGTCACTAGGATGTAAAGTACTTGTGGCACCTCCCATAAGGATGGGTTCTATTGACTGAGAAACAGACCTAAAGAGGAAGATCTAGGAAGGGAGAGGAGGAAAAAAAATTTGGGGGCGGGGGGAGACTTGGGTGAGGCCTGGCTATAGAGATAGCAAAGGTCACCAGGTTATTAACAATAGCCACTCCCAGCATTCTAGTTGAAAAACATCCTTTCTGTGGAAGAGATAGACCTGTGTACTTAACATTCCTGGTTTTCCTAGTGCTTGTCTGTGAGCACAAGGACATCACACCGTCTACATCTTACATGTGTGACCCACTGGACTTCAAGAATATAGTGGGCAACGTTGACAAGACTGAACTTGCCACTTGATAGTTGATCAGGATGTTTAGCTTTATGAACAACTTCCCTAATCAGCCTCATATTTCCACTTGGCACAGAAAAATGACAGAGCAGAGTAGCTTCCGTTCTCAGGTACCACCCACTTCCTCACATCCTGAATGATGACTTACTTGAGGGCTGAGTCTCATGTTTATTGTTGCTGTTCAGATAGGAAAGGTATGCCTGTGCTATTTGAAAAGCAAAAACACATGAACAAAGGTAGCCCTAGACATCTGTTCTCACAAAGAAACAAAGGTGATAGTTTCTTTGTAAAGTGGCAACTGTATAATAGCTAATGCTTCGTTGTTACCGGCTGTACCATTCTGACTCACTCAGACCTTGGATCCTGCCTCTGATCTAGAAAAATCAGCTCCTATTCTAGACAGGAATCAGGGTCAGGATATCAAAGAACAGAGTAATGTTTTTACTATTCACTATTTAGGTGAACAGGTACAATTCCTGAACTTTTGAGTCCTAGTGTGTAAAATAAAAGCACTGTACTCCATTGTCTCCAGGATGTAGCTCAGCTAAAAATTCCACAGTTATTGAAGTTTTACTTCATTCGAGGAAGCCACTGTGACTATTATCACAAATACGTACCATATGGAAAGTAATTATTTTTCTCTCCATCTTATATAGTAGAGTTGATTGTTGTGAAGACACCATTAGGTTTCTTTTTAACATCATATCTGACAGATGCTGTGGCCTCAGTATGAAAGCTGCTCAGGGTCAATAACAAGCCTCTAGGATGTGTTTGTGTTGTACGTTTGTAGCTTTAGACCAATGAGGTCCTCATCGTGGAATGTCTTCAGCAGTTGTTAATACTTCAAGTTCTTTGCTGCTAATAATATCCAAAAAGAAGTAATGCCTTTTAGCCAGGTGTAACAGGGATACAAGATATTACTAGTAAAAAGGTTTATTTTGTTCTCATAAATCCTGATAAGATTTTTGAGCATAAAGTAATAACAAATGGAATTACAAGATTCCTGCTGTCTTCATCATGAATTCCCATAGGGTAGAGAACTGTTGCTAGGGAACTTAAGACATCAGCATCTGAAATATCAGAGGTTCTGAATTTATTGGACTGATGTGCCACTTCCAAAAAAGGAAATTTAATATATGAAAATATTGTTTTGAATGAACACAAACAAACACACATATGTCCATGCATGCATTCAGACATGTGACACACACAACTTGTTTTCTAGACTGTGAACAATGGCTAGGCTTCTAGACAAACTCTGAGCAAATACTACAGTAAGATAAACTTAGCCTTAGTATTCTAGCCTTAGTATTCATCCGTAATATTGGAATCTGGTTTGGATCATATGTATTTTTCAGCACTGGGCAATGACCAATTTTCTTGGAGATTATTTTGAAGTAAACCCTTTGTCTCAGAGTTTCTATTGCTACGAAGAGACACCATGGCCTTGGCAAGTCTTAAAAACGAAAACACTTAATTAGGGCTGGCTTACAGTCAGAGGTTTAGTCCAATATCCTTATGGTGAAGCATGGTAGCAACCAGGCAGACATGGTGCTGGCGAAGTCGCTGAGAGTTCTACATCAGGATCAACAGACAGGAGAGAGAGAGAGAGAGAGAGAGAGAGAGAGAGAGAGAGAGAGAGAGAGAGAGAGAGAGACAGACAGACAGACACTGGGCCTGACTTGGGCATTTGAAATCCTGAAGTGACACACTTCCTCCAGCAAGGCCATACCTACTCCAACAAAGCCACAGCTATTCATGCCACTCACTAAGCATTCAAATATGAATCTATAGGGGGCCAGTCTTAATCAACCTATCACACCCTTGATGAGTGTTTTCTTATATGAAATAAAAAGCTTCAGGTTGAAGTAATTTGATCTCATGTTTTATGTGAAATCACACTAATGTTGGTATTCTTCTTAACAGACAAGCAAGGCAACATCATTATATAGAATATGCACTCTTTCGGCTAGCTAAAGAACATTTTTCTAAACATAAATAGCAGACAACTCAAGTATATAATAGTTTTCTATTTTATAAATGATGCTCTCCAGACCTCAAATCAAATCTGCCACAATTTAAAAACTGTTTGATAGTTACCACTTTCAAAAGATCCTTGTCTTTTCAGAATCTCGATCAGTGTAGTGAAATAATGCTGGGAGGAAGAGAGATGCTCCAGAATTAACTGACTTTCATTTTTTGATCTTACATATAAAGACACTGTGATACTCAATTACAGGTCCCTATGAAGTAGATGTCAGAACAAAAGTAACTTCGTATTCTGTGTCCTGAGGCTATGTTTCCTTTGTATTCCATGCCCTTCTTATAGGTTCAGCCTTTGTATATGAAATGGCTGTTCTTGTCCTAGAAATGATGTATATATGATGCATACTGTCAAGTTTAAGTAACCGTTTTCAAATGCTGTTTACCAAGAGTCAGCACATATTTGCTTGAATTTCTCTGTAGCTAGCTTCCAACATAGTACTTTGAGACCACATGTTGGAAGCAAATATGTGATCACATCTTGTGTTGTTTCTTGTGAACTTCTGCTGTTATACTAATGCTTTTCCCATCTCCAACTGGCTTTACTTTTGCAGCTTTGAGCAGTAATTCAGTCCCCTACGCCTCCCTGATTGGCTCTGTGTCCTCCCTCTCTAGCCAAACCACCACTCAGTCCATATATGATAATAACTCTCTCCCACGATTCGCTCGAAAAGGTCTAAACATCTTTGTCTCTATTACCTTCTCTGTTAAAGCACTGCAATGATGTCCACATCAGCCCATTTCCATGTCCAGATCCATGCCCAGCCTAACATCTCCTGTGCTTTTGCATTTCCATTCTTTTCTCTGGGGAGTGCCTCATCTGGAGAAGCTCTTTCTTAGTTACTAGATTGCTGTCACCCACCTTTTCCCGCCACAGAATGTAAATAAGTTCAATACTTTCATCTATATAAAAAGTTTCAGAAAGACTTCTAAACTCTCAGTCCAAGTATATAATTATATCGTTGACAAAGAGAATCTACATCTAGTCAACTCATTTCAGTTGGGTCTCTGCCAAGATATTGACTCCTAGAAGTAGACCTTCACACCCATGGACACAAAGCCACCATAGATCACACCACAGGATGATTGTCTGAAAGATGCAATGTAGTTTTTGTTTTGTTTTACTTAATTTACTATACCACCAATAATTTGGCATTTCAGATAAAGGAACTTAGTGGGTGACTTTTTGTAGGCACCAGTTCTAAAGTACCCATAAATAATCCCGTCGTGTTGTTATAATGGTCATCCTTCCAGCCTGTTACCCTCCGGAGTGACAGTGAGAGCAGAGCATCACCAGAGCTTCCAGTTGGAGCTCCCCACTTCTAATTTTCTACTTCAGATACTTCCCTGGGGGCATGTTAGTTCACTGTCTCAAGCCAGCTGGAATTTGTGCCTCTTAATATCCGAGTCAGCAATTCTCTCTCATGGTACACTTGCAAAATTAATCTCAGTGAGACAAGATCAAATCATGTGAACAGAGGGAAAACATCCGAAAAACAGAAGAATCATCAAAATTAACAGCAGATTATTTTTAACAAACACTGTGAAATTAGTATGTCTTCAGCTGGCCAACTGAACTAAGATGTGTTGCCTCCCACTCTGCTTTCTTTTCTTTCCTTGTCTTTTCATCTATCATATGCTCATTTTCTTGTATTCATTTTCCAACATGGACAAAGATGTTTACACCTGGAGTAGCTTGTAGGCTTGCTGGGTGTTGATGAGTAAGACATGGGGGCAAATTACTACTGTGTTATTAGTGTGGCCGTTTACTAATGGCTAGGAGAAGGCTGCAACCCCAGCCTCTACAATCTGCTACTAGTGGAAACATTTTTGAAGTTCACTTTGGTTTGATGTCAATGTGTTGTTGGTTATCATTGCCAATGAGCTGTTGTGCATGTCATTTTCTGTGTTCATATTTGCATGTGAATGTGGTCACCTGACATGTTTGTGAAATAATAAAGTGATCCTCACGTGTCAAGTTCTGTGGTAAAGCCTGCATAAGCTTGCATTTTATTAGTCTTTTATGAAGGTGTATCAGGCTATCCATTTTATTTTTTTTTTAAAAAAACAAATCCATTCAGTTTACTTTATTTTATTTTATTTATACCATCATTTCCTTTGCAGGTTCAGATGATTCCGGTTACCCTGGTAACCTTCATTTTTCAAGTTAGTTTTCTTTGTTTATACATAAGTCACTTTATGTTTCCTATCAGGCTGCTCCTCCTTCCCTTCCAGGCCTTCTTCACTGTTTGTTCTTTGGTTGACTTTACACCATTGAACTTCACACAATTTCCATTTCACACAGTGCAGGAGAAGGAGTCTGAGATGTCATAACAGTAATTACTCAAAGCAGAAGTTGACATCAGGCCCGACTTCCCTTTTTCTCTGCTAGCTAACCTATTGATTCATAGCACAGTAACACGTTCTTCTACACTAGGAATGCTAGTTTGGGGGATATGCTTGGTGAATTGTCTACTTGGTTCCAAAATCCTCCCTTTAGAGCATGTCCTGCTTTGAGTAACCAGACTATCTGCCTGCTTTCTCACATAAAACATTTTTACTACTCACATGTTTCAGGCCATCTCTAACTACAGCATTCACTGTGTTTTGGAATGGTCAGTCTCATTGTTTTTTTTTTTTTATTCAACTGTGTTTCCTCTTCATTTTTAATAGGTATGGCTAGCCATCCTCCAATACCTATCTTGGAACTTGCAGATCATATTGAGAGGTTGAAAGCAAATGATAACCTGAAGTTTTCCCAGGAATATGAGGTAATACATTTTCTTTATGTCACAGAACTTCCAACATTTGCATGCCTTTGTGTTGACTAGAAAAGTAACATCAGTACCTTTTATTGAAACACAACTTCAAATCTGATACAAATTGTATTAATAGACAATATAGTCACTGCATTTTATTGGTATTGTTTTACATTTGTTAGAGGTAAATTGAGTGATATTTTTCTTTCTTTTTCATGAAATGATCTGACTCAGTAAACTTCTAAATGTTTCAAATAGATACAAATAAATTTATTCATGGTAAGAATCTTCATTGTAAAAGATATCAGAAATAAGTCAAATTTTATTGTGCTTTATTTATTCTATGTGTATGTGTATATGTGAGTGTGCATAAGGGGAAGTCAGAAGAAAAGTTACAGGAGTCAATTCTCTCCTTCTGCATTGGATTCTGAGAATCCAGGTTCCTTTCCTGCTGAGCCTCCTGCTGGCCCAATATGTAGTAGATTTCTGAATATGATGCTTCCTGGGGACTGAAAACTCTCTGCTTATTGAATCACCAGCCACTGTGCATAGTGCTAAGATGACCAGAAATGGACCTGTTTTCAAACTAATTATTTTTCTATATATTTTCTTCATCACCCTGCTTTAATTTTTTTATTTACAAAGATGTGATAGGTCATGGAAGTTAAAAATATAATTTCTCAGTTGATCAATAAACTATCACTCCACTCTCCATCAGCAAGAAATTCACACAGCTCCTGCAAATTTACTTGTATCCATTGAATGAAATAGCTGGCCTCACTTAAATAAAGAAATTCTCAAGAAAGATTCCATGCAAAGCTAGGCTAATGATCATTTAGATCAGAAGCAACTCCTTAACAGTAGCTATGAACTGCATGCTGGCATTACTGCCCGTAGCAACTCCCAGAGTCACCTCAGCCATTGACATGATAGCCCACTCAGAGTCTACCATTCTTCAGGAAGATGGTCTGTGATTAAAGCTCCCTAGGCATGAATTGACTGGACTGTGTTTTAATATCCATGAAGGAGATATTTAAGTGGTGTACTCATCTCTGGTAATGAGAGTAAGACTTTTACATAGAAATATCAGAGAAACACTTTGGGAATTTTTTTTTTTTATTTTTTTTTTTTTTTTCTTATTAACTACCATATAGATTTGAATATTTTTTTAAACTGGTTTTCAGTGGGGAAAGAGTAAACTCATTACTCATCACCTCTTTATTTTATTAATCACTAGGGACTAATGCTTATTGAGTCTGCTTAAGCTGAAAAACACTAAATATGTAACAAACCAAGGATAAAGATACGAGAGTTCTTTACAGTGGTCCTGAGGTCAGAAGAGCTAATTGCACATTAGCTCCCATCATTGGAGTCATGCTAATATTGTAGCCTAAGAAATGAGTTTATCCTCATCTCTGAAGGTCATTCTAAACGCTTTAAGGTTTCCTGTTCTTCTATGAGAAAAAAAAGTCACTGAAATATGAGTAATCTCAATTTAAATATAGCATCTACCATGTGCAAAATAAAGTCTACTCTCAAAGGCAATGTATTAGTCTTACAAACATGTAGAACTCAAAATAAGTGCAGCTTTGCAAAATGGAATGGCATTGTTTTAAAGTCTAGTCTATTTTAAATTTAGATCTATAGTGGCTGGCATAGTAGGCCATGTCAATAATCGTAACATGTAGAAGGTGTATATATATATCATACATTTAAATCTAGCCTGTGCTATAAATAGTGAGTCTCTGTCTTTAAAAAATAAAATAATTTTTTTTTCTTGGACTCCATCTTAGATACAGTATTCCAGCTAGTAAACTATTATATCTGTGGATCCTTATTTTAAAAATAGCATTTAAACGAATTTGGATAAAGGATCTCTGAAAACTTCATTTTGAAAGATGATACCCTTTATTTAGGATTCCACTTATCACCACTCCTTGGGATGGAAAATAGGCACTTGTATATTTGAGATTCACTTGGCAGACATCATCAGTCCGAGTCATTAATAGCAACACATATGCATATACATGTACATATGCATATGCACAATTATAGTTTAGACTCGATGCATTGTTAGTGTCTTAGTTACTTTTCTATTGCTGTGAAGAAACACTACAAGCAAGGATGCTTATAAAAAGAGTTTACTGGAGCTTACAGTTTTGGAGGATGAGTACCTGACCATCATGGTGGGCCAGCTACACCTGTCAAACAAGTATGGGACTGGAATAGTGGCTAAAAGCTTATATCAGATGTGAGCTTAACATACTGAGACACAGCTACAAGGCAGAGAGAAATTGGGAATGGTATGAGCTTTTGAAACCTCAAACTGGGATAACAGAGAAGAGATGGTGGTATGAGTGGCCCTTGGAAGAGTGCTGAGTATTTTGTCAAGGGCAAAATCAAAGGCACATAGGAAAAGTATACTCTCATGATGACATGAGTAGCACTCACGTCACCTAGGAATACTAAAGAGTCAGAGTTTTAGTTACTGTCCCAAATCTGCTGAGACAGGATCTGCTGTTTAACAAGATACTATGATATCTCTGCAAAAAAAAAAAAAAAAAAAAAAATGTATGTAGAGAAATAGCATTGAGTGGATTTGTGATAGTATAAATTGTTCATATTAGTGAGTTGAGTAAGGTAAGATTGGATCAGTATAGAAGGCCAAAAGCTGTCATTAGCTTCCAGTGCAGGGCCAATGGTGAGACCTAAGTGTTATGATGGTGGACAGGGTGTGGATGTAATACAAACAGATCTGCATTTTGGTTTGGATACTTTCTCTAGTTGTAGCCTTGCACAGTAGCATACCCAAATAAGTTCTTCATCTATAAATTATATGGCTTGGAGAAATAGGGAATGTGTTCCTTATGTATACAATACTGAAAGATTATAAACTGGAAGCTTCTGATGAAAAGAACCAATGAAAACTAACGAAAATAATTATATCCATTACTTTAAAGCATTAAGCATATATTAAAAGATTAAAAGTGTATATTAAGGTCTTATAATGCCTATTCTGAAGAAATTCATTCTTTTTTATTATTTTATTTACGTCTAAGACATTGCCCCCTGGTCCCCCCTTCCACATTTCTTCATCTTGAGGGTGTGCAACATACCACACCACCACCCCTGCATCCCCCTTCCCTGGTGCAAGTCCTTACAGGATTAGGCACATCCTTTCCCACTGAGACCAGACAAGGCAATCCTCTGCTACACATGTGGTTGTATGTGTGTTTGTTTTGGTGTGGGGGTTGGGGGGATATTCAGACCAGACAATATGCTCTTTGGTTGGTGCCTTAGCCTCTGTAGCTAAGTCTCAGGGATCTGGGTTAGTTGAGACTGTTGTTCTTCCTATGATGTTGCCATTCCCTATTCTTTTATTAATAATTATTTTGTTTACATTTCAGTAACCCTGTCCCTCTACTTTAGGCATTATCTATCTACTGGAGGTGGACTCTTCAGTTCTCTCTCCCCATTCCAATCCCCTATTCCACAGTTCCTTATACCATTCTGCCTCTCCCTTGCCTTGAGAGGGTGCTCCCCCAACCATACCTCCCTGTTGGGGCCTACGCTGGCTCACTTTGGGCGGCCAAAAATGTTATGGTCCTCTCCACTCCACACTTGGCAGCCACTGTATCCCGGCCCAAGCTGCCACACCGGTCGGCGGATCGGGGTTCAGCAAGAGAGAGAGTGAGGACGGACCTGAAGAATGGAGACCAGACAGAGTGTGTTTCAATCCCGTTTATGTTTCAGTCTCTCTTCCTAGTCCAAGTCCCAAGTTCCTAATTCCTAGTTCCTAGTTGTACTCAATCCTGTTCTCTTCCCAGTGTCTAATGTCTACTCCTACTCCTAGTGTCTGAATCTCTGTTACTCCAAATTGTTCTCCCTAGAGCCAAGTGTCTTCTACTAATGTCAAGTAATCTGTTGCTTTCTCTGTCTGCCTCTAGCCTTTTATATGTCTCACTTCTAAGCCATGCCTTTTGGTCATGCCTTTAAGTCATGCCCTTAGGTCTTGTCTCTAAATCTGATCTCTAAGTCACACTCTTAAGTCACATACCTTTAATCTCACACACCTTTAATCTCACACACCCAAGGAAAGTCCTGGGTATCTAAAGCAAGATGTTATCAGAGTGTGCTCAGCTGTTGTAGGCTATTGTAATCCAAGTCTCATGTCAGGGTATATGGCTCAAGATGGCTGCAAAGCTGATAGCCACTTTCTGCTAAAAGTCAGCTCCCAACACCTTCCACTTCCCTGGGGCCTCAAGTCTTCCAACAATTAGGCACCTCTTCTCCCACTGAGGCCAGACCAGGCAGTATGCTGCTATATATTTGTCGGGAGTCTCATATCAGCCCACGTATGCTCTTGGTTGGTGGCTCTATCTTTGAGGCTACCTGGGTTCTAAGTTAGTTGCAACTGCTGATCTTCTATGGGGTCATCCTCCTTTTCAGCATCTTCAAACTTTCCCATAATTCAACCATAGGGGGCCCCAACTTCAGTCCAATAGTTGGGTGTCAGTATCTGTGTCTATATCAGCCAGCTGCAGGTAGAACCTCTCAGAGGACAGCCATGCTAGGCTCCTGTCTTCAGTCTCTTCTCCATTTTTGTCCCTGTAGTTCTTTTAGATAGGAACAGTTCTAGATCAGAAATTTTGACTCTGGGTTAGTAACCCCATCCTGCCAAATGAGGCCCTCTACATCTACTGGAGGTAGACTCTTTGAGTTCTTCTCCACATTGTTGGTCATTTTGGCTATGGTCACCCCCGTTGAGTCCTGAGTGGTTTCTCACCACCCAGGTCTCTGGTTTATTGTAAAGGGCTACCCCCATTTCCCACCCTCTGAGGCTGTATGTTTCCATTCATTCTTCTGGCCCTCTGGACTTCTCTGCTGTACTCCCCCCCACCACCTGATCCTTTTATGCTTCCCTTCCCCTCTGCCACCCAGGTTCCAACTTTCTTCTGCCTCTCATGAATAGTTTCTTCTCCCTTGTAAGTGGGATTGAAGTATTCTCTCTTGGGCCTTTTGCTTGTTATACTTGTTACAGTCTGTGGGTTGTATCTTAGGTATTCTGTATTTCCTTCAGGGTCTGAGTTACCTCACTCAGGATGATATTTTCTAGTTGATTCATTTGCCTGCAAAATTCATGACATCCTTGTTTTTAATAGCTGTATAGTATTCCATTGTGTAAATAAACCACATTTTCTGTATTTATTCTTCCATTGAGGGACATCTGGGTTGTTTCCAGCTTCTAGCTATTACAAACCAGGCTGTAATGAACATAGTGGAACACATGTCTTGTGCTATAGTGGAGCATCTTTGGTATATACCCAAGAGTGATGTATCTGAGTCTTCATATAGAACTCTTTTCAATACTCTGAGGAAATGCCAGATTGATTTCTAGAGTGGTTGTACCAGTTTGCAACTGGAGGAGTGTCCGTCTTTCTCTACATCCTTGCCAGCATGTGCTGTCATTTGAGTTTTTGATTTTAGCCATTTTAATTGGTGTAAGGTGGAATCTCAGGGTCATTTTGATTTGCATTTCCTTGATAACTAAGGACTTTGAATATTTCTTTAAGTGCTTCTTAGCCATTCAAGATTTCTCTGTTGTGAATCTCTGTTTAGCTTTGTACCCCATTTTTTAACTGGGTTATTTGGTTTTAGGGAGTTAACTTCTTGAGTTCTTTGTATATATTGGATAACAGCCCTCTATAGGATATAGATTTAGAGAGGATTTTTTCTCAGTCTGTAGATTGTCAATTTATCCTAGGTGTCTTTTGCCTTACAGAAACTTTTCAGTTTTATGAGGGCCCATTTATCAATTGGGTGGTTGTACCAGTTCGCAACTAGAACTTGTTGATCTTAGAACTTGCCAATGAGTTTGAGGCTCTTTTCCCACTTTATTCTATTAGGTTCAGTGTACCATGTTTTAAATTGACTTTCTTGGTCCATTTGGACTTGAGCTTTGTGCAGTGTGATAAATATGGATCTATTTTTAGATATAGACAGCCAGTTAGGCCAGCATCAGTTATTGGAGATGCTTTTTTTCCATTGTATGTTTTTGGCTTCTTTATCAAAGATCAGGTGTCTATAGGTGTGTGGGTTTATTTCTGGGTCTTGGATTCTATTTCATTGATCAAACTGTTTGTCTCTCTACCAATATCCTGCAGTCTTTATCACTATTGCTTTGTATTACAGCTTGAGGTCAAGGATAGTGATCCCCCAGAAGATCTTTTATTGTTGTAAATTGTTTTGGCTATCCTGGATGTTTGTTTGTTTGTTTGCCCATATGAAGTTGAGAATTGCTCTTTGCATGTCTGTGAAGAATTGTGTTGAGGTTTTGATGGGTATTACATTAAGTCTGTAGATTGCTTTTGGTAATATGACTATTTTCACGATGTTAATCCTACCAATCCATGGGCATAGGAGATCTTTTATCTTCTGAGATCTTCTATTTCTTTCTTAAGTTGTTGTTATATAGACTTTTTACTTTCTTTGTAAAAGTTCCATCAAGATATTTTATACTATTTGTGGCTAGCGTGAAGGTTGTTATTTTTCTAATTTCTTTCTCGGCCTGCTTATCAAGTGTATAAAAGAAAGCTACTGATTTGCTCGAGTTAATTTTATATTCTGCCACTTTGCTGAAGCTGTTTTTCAGCTGTAGGAGTTCTCTGGTAAAATTTGGGGGCTTGTTTATGTATACTATCATATCATCTGCAAATAGTGATACTTTGACTTCTTCTTCTCCAATTTGTATCTCCTTGATCTCCTTTTGCTCTCTTACTGCTCTAGCCAGAACTGTGAGTATTATATTGAATAGATAGGGAGAGAGTGGGCAACCTTGTTTTGTCCCTGATTTTAGTGGGATTGCTTGAAGTTTCTCTCCATTTAATTTGGTGTTGGCTATTGGTTTGCTATATATTGCTTTTCCTTTGTTTAGGTATGTGCCATGAATTTCTGATCTCTCCAAGACTTTTAACATGAAGGGGTGTTACAGTTTTTGAAGGCTTTTTTAGCATCTAATGAGATGATCGTGTGATTTCTTTTCCTTGAGTTTGTTTATATACTATATTACCTTGATGGATTTTCATATATTGAACCATTCCTGGTTTCCTAGGATGAAGCCTATTTGATTGTGGTGAATGATGGTTTTGATGTGTTCTTGGTTTTGATTTGTGAGAATTTTATTAAGTATTTTCACATCAATATTCATAAGTGAAATTGCTCCAAGTTCTTTTTCTTTGTTGGATCTTTCTGTGGTTTAGATATCAGAGTAACTGTGGCTTCATAGAATGAATTAGGTAGTGTTCCTTCTGTTTTTATTTTCTGGGATTGTTTGAAGAGTATTGTATTAGCTCCTCTTTGAAGATCTGGTAGAATTTCCTGCTAAAGCCATCTGGACCTGGGCTTTGTTGTTGTTGTTGTTGTTGTTGTTGTTGTTGTTGTTGTTGTTGTTGTTGTTGTTGTTGTTAAGAGGTTTTTAATAATTATTTCTATCTCCTTAGGGGTTATGGGACTTTTTAGATAGTTTACCTGATTGTGATGTAACTTTGGTATGTGGTATCTCTCTAGAAAATCATCCATTTCATCTAGACTTTCCAGTTTTGTTGCATATAGGCTTTTGTAGTAGGTTCTAATGCTTTTTTAAAAATTTCCTCAGTTTCTGCTGTTATTTCTTCATTTTCATTTCTGATTTTGATCATTTGGATACTGTTTGTGTTTTTAGTTAGTTTGGCTAAGGGTTTAATCTATCTTTTTTATTTTTTCAAAGAACCAGCTCTTGGTTTTGTTGATTCTTTGTATCATTCTCTTTGTTTCTACATGGTTGATTTTAAGCCCGAGTTTGACCATTTCCTACCCTCTACTCTTCTTGAGTATATTTGCTTTTTCCTGTCCTAGAACTTTCAGGTGTGCTGATAAGTTGCTTGTGTGGAATTTCTCCAATTTCTTTATGAAGGTACTTGGTACTATGAATTTTCCTTTTAATACTGCTTTCATTGTATCCATAATTTTGGCTATGCAGTGCCTTCATTTTCATTGAATTCTATAAAGTCTTTGATTTCTTTATTTTTTTTCCCTGACAAAGTTATCAATTTTCGTGAGTATGTGAGCTTTCTGTTGGTTTTATTGTTATTGAAGTCCAGCCTTAGTCTGTGATGATATGGTAGAGTGCATGGAATTATTACAATGTTCTTGTTTCTGTTGAGTCTTGTTTTGTGACCAATTATATGGTCAGTTTTAGAGAAAGTTCTATGAAGTGCAGAGAAGGAATATTTTCTTGTTTGAGATGAAATGTTCTGTTGAATTTGGTTTATAACTACTGTTAGTTTTACTGTGTCTCTGTTTGATTTCTGTTTCAATGAACTGTTCCTTGGTCAGAATGGTTGAAGTCTCCCACTATTGATGTTGAAGTCTCCCACTATTGATGTGTGAGATTCAATATGTGTTTGAGCTTTAGTAAAGTTTTTTTTTTGTTTTTTTTGTTTTTTTGTTTTTTTGTTTTTTGTTTTTTTTGTTTTTTTGTTTTTTTTTTTTTTTGTGAATGTGCGTGCCCTTGCATTTAGGGCATAGATGTTCAGAATTGAGACTTCCTCTTGGTGGATGTTTCCCTTGATGATTGCCAAATATCCTTCCCCAACTTGTTTGATAACTTTTGGTTGAAAGTCTATTTTATTGGATATTAGAATGGCAACTCCTTCTTGTTTCTTGGGAGCACATGCTTGGAAAAATTTTTTCTAGCCTTTTACTCTGAGGTAGTATCTTTGTCACTGATATGTGTTTGTTGTATACAGCAAAATGCTGGATACTCTTTTTGTATCCAGTCTGTTAGCCTGTGTCTTTTTATTGGAGAATTGAGTCTATTGATGTTGAGAGATATTAAAGACATGTGATTGTTCTTTCCTGTTATTTTTGTTGCTGGAGGTGGTATTATGTGTGTGATTCTCTTCAGTTTGTCGGAACAGGTTTAATTTCTTGTGTTTTCTTGAATGTAGTTACCTTCATTGTTTTGGAGTTTTCCTTCTAGTATTTTCTGTAGGGCTGGATTAGTAGAAAGATATTGTTTAAATTTGGTTTTGTCATAGAATATATTGTTTTCTCCATCTATGATGGCTGAGAATTTTGCTGGGTATAGTAGCTTCGGCTGGCATTTGTGTTCTTTTGGGGTCTGGATGACATCGTCCCAGGATCTTCTGGCTGTTAGACTCTATGTTGAGAAGTCTGGTGTAATACTGATAGGTCTGCCTTTACATGGTGCTTGGCCTTATCCCCTTATAACTTTCAATATTCTTTGTTCTGTGCATTTAGGAGTTTGATTATGTGACAAGAGAATTTTCTTTTCTGGTCCAATCTAGTTGGTGTTCTGTAGGCTTCTTGTACATTTATAGCCATTTCTTTCTTTAGGTTAGGGTCTTCTTCTATGATTTTGTTGAAGGTGTTTTTTGCCCCTTTGAGATGTGACTCTTCACCCTCTTCTATTCCTATTAGTCTTAGGTTTTATCTTTTCATTCTATCCTAAATATTATGGATATTTTGGGTTAGGAGCATTTTATGTTTTGCGTTTTCTTTGACCTTTGTGTCAATATCTTTTATAGTATCTAGTATCTTCTATGCCTAAGATTCTTCTGTCTCTTGTATTCTGTTGATGATGCTTGCATCTGTAGCTCCTGATCTCTTTCCTAAGTTGTCTGTCTCCAGAGTTGCCTCCATTTAGGTCTTGAATTATTTTGTTCAATTCCTTCACCTGTTTGATTGTATTTTCCTATATTTTTCAAGGGATTTATTGTTTTCTTCTACTTATTTGCCTGTGTTTTTCTGTATTTCTTTAAGGAAGTAATTTATATCTTCTGTAAAGGCCTCTATCATCTTCATGAGATGGGATTTTGCTTTTCAGGCATATTAGGGTGTCCAAAGGCTTGCTGTGATAAGAGAACTGGGTTGTGATAGTGCCAAATTGCTTTGGATTCTTGGTTATCTCTGGTGTTAACTTACCTGTGTGCCTCTGATTGCAGTTGGCCACCTTGGAGGCAGGTAGAACTGTTATTTCAGACCTCCTGGGAGACAAGCAGGCTCTGTTTCTAGTTACTACAGACCTCCTGGGAGGCAGTCAGTGCTGTTTCTGGTTAGCAGGGGCATCCTGTAGCTCTGGTTAGAGCAGCCTCCTGTGTCAGTGATGAGGGCAGACCTCCTGCATTCCTGGGCAGTGTGCATTTCTGGAAGACATGTAGGCTCTGGACTCCAGGAGCAGCATCTGCCCCAGTGGCAAACTGGAAGGACTGTGCCCCTGCTTAAGATAGACCTCCTGTGTTACTGATTATTGCAGACCTCCTGGGAGACAGGCAGGCTGTGTTTCTGGTTACTACAGACCTCCTTCCTGGGATGCAGAAAGGCTATGTGGTATGGGAGGGTATCAGGCTGCCTGTCTGGCCTTGATGAGGAAGCAGACCAGAAGGAAGGTGGAATTCAGCAGGATAGGTAGGTCCCAAGTCAGCTGGGCTCTGTGGATTTCCCAGTTGTCTTGGGAATTTGGGCAGGAGGGAGTTTCATGTTTGGCCCTGGTTACTAGGTACGTCCTGAGACACAGACAGTGAATAGTGTGTGGGTCACCATTTTTTGTGAAAACAGTTAAGCCTAGTGAGCCTTTTGGTATATGCTGAATTTGAGTGTGATGCTGCCAGTTATGCCGTAGTAGCTGCCCTGCTGCAAGTTGCCATTCTCCATTCTTACTAAACAGGTATGACATGAAATTTTATTTTATGGTATAATCAATCTGATGTTTAAAATTTTTCCCAGGTTTCGATGAATACTCATAGCATACATACAAAGTAATTTCTTAATAAAGTTAATCTATGATGTCTATAATGTACAAAAATATAGGGAACCTGTTATTAAGATGAACAATTGGGAGATTGCATAAAGCAACACCAATTTAGGAGTAGATATGTTTGAAACTCAAAATTATTTTCTGCCTTCTATGCATTGCCACAAGTGCCTTCTTAACTGGGAGGAGTAACTTTCTCTTTAACTGTGTCTCTTTTTTCCTGCAAAATATATTCAGTAGGTTATTCATATAGACAGATTTCCTCCATCCCATGAGCCAAGGCCGCCAACATTCAAGTATTCCAGGAATTCTGATCAAGGTGCTCTAGGAAGATAAAAATAAAATGTGACTTTCAATTTGGTTTTCAATATTCAGTTTCTCCAATATTGTAAGGCTTTCTCTTGACTTCCCAGTTGTATGAATAAAGCTGTAAATAAGGTTTAAAGCTTAGGTCTTTTCCTGGGACAGTCTCCCAGCTACTGATTAAACTTAACACGATTATTCTAGCCTATGACTCGCCACTTGGCTAGCTGATACTTTGCTGTGCTCCAGTTTGTGTCTGTTCCTCTCTGTGGCAGCTCTCGATGCCCCTGCTTCTGATTTCTAATCCCTGCACCACTCCTCTGTCTGGAAGTTCTACCCCTTACTTCCTGCCCTACATATTCCATCAAATCTTTATAACAAACAATCCGCTACAAGGTAACCTCTGATACATCTCTAGATTGCCTTAAGGCAGATGAGGAAGGACAAATATTTTCAGACTAGAAAACCCACTGATGGGCTATAGAAATGACAGTACCAAAATCCTTCCAGTACTTAGCTCCCTGCTGGTACAGAATCAGCAACGGAGAATACAGAGACAAATGTTCATACAAAGTAAAAATGGTCACCACAACACTCTAACTCACAAATTCTAACTGAAGCATATTCTAGTTTTTATAAGCTCTGTGGTCTGAGTTGAGGTATTAACCTACCTTAAACATAGTTAGCAACAAAATCTCTTCACAGTTTCTGACAGTTTGTTCATAAATACTTTAAAAGTATATTTGTGTATTATTACTTTTATTATTATTACATACATACACACACACACACACCACACACTTTGTCTTCATGCACACCAAACAAAAGAATCAGATCCCACTACTGATGGTTGTGAGCTACTATGTGGTTGCTGGGAATGAAACTCAGGACCTCTGGAAGGGCGATCAGTGTCCTTAGACAATGATCCATCTCTCCAGCCCATTATTTCAGAATTTCATACATGTATCCAATGTGTTTTGCTGAAATCCACTTCTTAATTCCTCCTTTACAATTCTTATCAGAATCAAGCCACTATGTCTCCCTTCAATTTTCATGTATATCTATTATTAATTCACTGAGTCCAATCAGTGCTGTAAGTAAGGGCATGGTTGTAGTCATCCACTGAAGCATGAGTGACCTACCAGAACCCATATACCAGAAGAAATCCGACTCCCCCCTCCACCCCACAAAGCAGCCATCAGCATTTCAGCTGTGGATGGAGATTCATTTGCTTCACTCCTAGCTGGAAGTCTGAAGAGTTCATTTTGTGCAGGTCTTATGCCTGTTTGTTTGTGTCTGTAACAACCTTTACATGTTCATAAAACATTACATCACCATAGTCTTCCACAATAGATATTCCCATTGGTCTAAGGATAGTATAAATTTTATGGGGTTAACCAACCAATTTCTGATTGAATTTAAATCCCCTTTAAAAATGTTCTCCATCCTGATTTGGTGTCCACATACACAATTGTCAAAAATCTACTTTCAGATTTGTTAGTGCTAACTCTTTCTATTTGTAGTAACACCTTAAAATTTCATATGAAAACTACCCTTCACAATCCTTTCATTGTAATTAGAAAGTAACAAAAAACAAGTTTTCAGAAGTCCTTGCTATAGTGCAACTCTTTTTTTCTGTCATAAAGTCGAACCCCACGTTTTGTTATTATCTGAAGAGATGGATATCTGTGACCATACTACATTCAATTCTTCTGGCATCTATTGTTTCCATGTGCTAAGGATTTCTTCTGGTTTTTATGGCCGTGATCTTTCACAGCCCATTGTGTCAATACTGATGAACCTCTTCTAAAAAACTTTACAGATGTCAAGCTTGATCTTTTGATTTTGTCACATCAGGTATATTATCCATTATTAAATAAACTCTCCATATATACTTAGAGAAGTAAAAAAAAATAACATTGCTATTTCCTTGATAAGTAATTAAATATATAAACATTTCGGATATATGTAGTGACATTAAACATTGTTTAGAACAAAACTTTAAATGTATATATAGATAGATAGATAGATATAGATATAGTTATAGAGATAGATAGATAGATAGATAGATAGATAGAGCTCAGAGATAATGAGCTTCAGTAAGAAAGCTTGCCCAGTGTCACATACCTACTGTGTGGCAAAACAAAGAGCTAGTGGTATGTTCATTGCAGTCCAACATGAATTCTCTCTAATGACAAACACAATCATTTTTGTTTGTTTCTTGTTATGTCCTGATTATAGAGTCTAGGAACCATAATCTCCTAGTAGATAAAAATATTTCTGCTGAAATCCTGTGCAAATTCTATAGTTACCATGTCACCTTTTTAAACTATCTATCAGAATAGATGGTAGTTTTCCTATGACACATTGATGATACATTTTTTTTCTCTAGAGATAGAGAGTCCCCAATAGTAAATGTTACATTTCTCCAGAGAAGAGACGCGCATTGTGTGCCATCAAAGCAGCAAAAAAAATTTTTTTCCTCTAACAAAGTTCTTCATATATTTGACCATGTAAGAGTACATTGTAAGAGACATGTACAAATCTGTCTTCAACAAACCTCTGTGTTTTGTCCATATGTTCATGCCTGTGTGTGAGTGTGTGTGAGTGTGTGTGTGTGTGTGTGTGTGTGTGTTCTACTTTTGAATCTGTAAGATTTTCCTGGAGGGTAACACTTGTATATTCATGAAGAAATAAAGCAGTATACAAGAAAGATCTGTTTTAAACTTTTTGCAAGGAAGAAAATTGAAACATAGGTCATAGGAGTTTGTTGTTGCTATTGTTTTATAGTTTTGAACAAATTATGCTCATTTGTATAGTGGAATGAAAAATAAATGATTTCATGAACTAAAAAGGAGTGCAAATGTTTTACTTTTGGTATAGATTCAGGTTGAGGAATAAAACCAGTTACATTTACTAGTCAGTCAGTGTGAGATTCTCCTAAAATGGGATTGTGAGGGAAGATCATTTCCTTCCTACTTACATATAATATAATGTCTACTTCTCAAATTAGGCCTTGATCTCTCTCTGTGACACTTACTGCATCTATTTACTGAACCAGCAGCAAAAACAGTGCAGCAGAATGGTCGACTGCAAAGGACTTGGAGTCAGAAGTTAGACCTGGGTTTAGGTAACATGAAAATAAGCTTGTCTATACGCATACCTCAGGGTTGCTGATAGAAATGTTTAGTCATGTTAGAAAATATTACTTGTTTCATTACATGTAAGTATCTTCAATGATAAGATCCCACATAGTTATATAAACCACTGAGAAAAAAAGCATTAATTATATCATTATAATCTTGTCACCAGTTTTAAGATGCCAATCAATCAGAAATGTTACACTTTTGGAAAGAAATCTATGTCTTAAAATCAGTGAAACTCTGGTCTCTTTCTATCGCTGGCAAAACTCCCAGGGCTTTGCTGAATCCAGTAAAGCATGATATAATAAGGTAGAAAAAGAAAACTCCATAGGTTAAGCCAGCACCATTAACCATTACTGTTTGCTTTCTTACATTCCAGTGTCATGCTGTGTTCAGACTTTCATGGTCAGGTGTCAAGGCATCTCAGCATGTTGTTGGCTACATGGTGACAAGCTCCCTATTGGGCTTATAGCAGATGATTAGCCAAAGTATGTGTCTGGATCAATTTTGAACTAAACTTATAGTTCTCAAAAACACCTCTTTCTTGTGGTCAAAATTGCTATTACCAACAACAGGTGCACACAGAACAAAGAGAGTCCTGTGTAAAAAGAGCTGCTTTCCCAACCGACAACTCCACCTGATCTATCAGCAGTACAGCCTTATTTTTCAGACCCTTTTCTCTCAGAAAATAGACTGTTATTATCTTTAGATGGCACAGGAGTGAATGCATTTTAAAGCAGACCCTTTAGATTTAACTCAAAAGTGCCTACTGATTAAACTCCCAGTGTGGCCTTTACAGGGAAGATGGACCTGACAGTTGACAATCTGAGAAGATGCTTTCTTTGTCTATAGTTAAGAAACAACCTTAGCAACCAAGATGTAAAAGGAACAGAGAATCTCCTCTCAGCTGGTGGTCATTCTGCATCTTGTAAACAAATGTAGCAGGAAACAAAGACACAGCAGGTCATCTTAAAAGCACTATCCTAAAGAAATCTGAGTGTTGATCTGTGCTGAATCTTTCATTCTTGCTCAACCCATGCAGATACTAAGAACCTCAAATGCAGCCTGTTTACCACGTTCCAGAGCTTTCTTCTATTTAGACTTTTCAAATTGTTATTCCTAAATCCCATATATACATACATATACATATATAAAATTGTTTCCTTAGCAACATCAAACTCTGCATCTTCTAAGCACCTGTAGCTTATGATTTACCTCTGTGGACCCGACTCACCCCAGGAAAATCTCTCATCAAATAGGTATAGTTGTCTGTTTTGCACTCCTTGATCTCATATAAGTTCCTCTTTACTGACGGTCTGAAGGGCTTTGACCACTGCTGGACATGGTCTTGAGTGATTTCTATTTGCTCTCATATGGACACTAAGGTTCTTAGGAAGCAACTAATAATAATGTGTCTGTAGTTCCCAAAGAAGCTTTAACTTCAAGAGAGATACAGCAAGAACTAGAAAAGATAAGAGTCTTAAGTTTTTTTTTTTTTTTTTTTTTTTTTTTTTTTTTTTTTTTTTTTTTTGGTTTGTATGTGTGTGTGTGTGTGTGGTTTTGAAATGAAGTTGGTATTTTACAGCTGGAATGTAAGTGAACATTGGGAGAAGCAGTAGAGCAGCTGTTTGAATAGCTTATGTTATTTAACAAATATTAATTACAGAACAACAAAGGTCAAGAGAAGAGTTTTGTCCGGAATGAGTCCATAGTCTCCTAAGAAAACATGGAAACTGGTAACTGTAAGGAAATTCTAGGACTTAGGCAAGTGAAGAAATGTTGACTACAATTGTAAGACTTCAGATTGAGAAACATGCATACAGGGGCATAATGATAGGCCAAAGCATGACTTGTTTGGTCATGGCTATGACATGGCTGTAACTGCCATGGCACAGTCATGTTGCTGAGAGGACAAATGCTGGTAACACCCATAGTGGCCACCATATCAAGGTACTCAGTAGGCACTGGTAACCCCAAAACTATTTTCATGTCATGGAAACTACTTCTCACTTCTGCTCATAAAACAAGGTTCAAAAAATCCTTTAGGATCCGATCACTGCATCCGTGTTTCTGTCTTTCCAGAGAGCAGCTTTGTGGGAGAATTTTAGAAATGCTGCAATGAGAAGTTGTAGTGGAGATGCTGAGAGTTTGCTATACAAATCACACGAATACTATTGCTTATCTATTCTCAAATTAAAAAGTGGTAGTGTAAGGGTTCTTTATAGTTGTTTTGCTTGGTTTTTCTGAGTCTAAATTGTGGTTGAGCATAGTATCATGTTTGGTGAGCATATAGAAAATTAGAGACAATGAGTGAGCCTTGGCACATGGCAAGAATTTAAATATTTGGTTTTGCCTTATTTTATAATCATCACAAAGGCAAAAGTTGAAGTATTTGACTTTAAGTTCATACAGGCAACATCCTCAAAACTTATTTCTCATTTGTCCAGTGTTAAAGCAGGCATTCATCAGACCAGCCTCAAGCCAGAGGCTTATGTAGACCATTTTTCTAACCCTCTTTCTTTCTGCTCTTGCCTATTTAAGAGTAATTCTCATATTATCTTTTTCATTTTAAATTATACAAGATTGGTGGTGGTGGTGATAATGATGATGATGATGATAATGATAGTAATATCTGGCCTTTTGCTGAGCTCTTCAAGGTAGTAGTCATGTGCTTGGCCATCTTAGTCACACCACTGTTGCTAAGTCAAGTTAGAATATGCATCGCAAACCACATGGTCTGTTGTTTGTTGTCTGGATTATGCTGTAGCCATAACAAATCATTGTCTCTGCTGGTTCATTAAAGAAAACATCACTCTGTCTATTTCTTTATGGTGGTTTTAGGTGAGCCTACTTCCCTGTGGTGGTCTCATATCTAGAGATTAAATTCTTTTGAACAAGAGGTTTTGTTCATTTGTTTCTTCCTTGCTTCCTCCGTTTCTGTCTCTGTCTTTGTCTCTCTCTCTCTCTCTCTCTCTCTCTCTCTCTCTCTCTCTCTCTCTCTGCCTTTATTGCTACTCTAACATGTTCAATGCCAGCCTAAGTTGTGTAGACTCTACCTCAGAAATTCTCCTAAAAATAAACTAAAGAATAAGCAAAACCTATCACACTCATCCCAACTCAACAATTTTTTCGTAGCCATAGGTAATCGTTGTGAATGTCGATGAATCCAGAGGAAAAAAGAATATTGCTTAAACTAGAAAGTATAGAGACAAGAGTTTTGATTCTTAGATAGGGTGGTTAGCACTTACTTGGTTTTTGTCTTGACAGTTCAGTGTTTGACAAAATCAACTGATCTATGAATCCTAAAGATAAAAACATTTACTTGTCAGCATACCTCCTTTCTACAAATGATCACTCATAACCCAGCATAAACCCAGCATAAATTATATAAGACCAAGAATCAAAGAACATCCTGTTTACTATAAAACATGAAGTCATATAATACCACTTAAATAATATTATGTGACTCTTCCCCTTAAGGTCTTAAAAACATTTCTGTATGCAAAATCTCCCTTTATGTTTCTGTTCATACAAGAACCTCCCAGTCATTTGAAAAGATTGGAGATTTAACTTCATTGATACAAAGTCTGGCATATTTTGATGGCAAATTGTCTTTGTCATTGCACATTTATTATTTAAGGTTGTTTGGTAGTACATATGTTTGCTGTGACTCCAGCTTTTATTTTCATGTAAGTGTGTCAAGTGGCACATAAGGAGCTGGAGAAAAGACCAACGCCTCAGGAAGAGGGGGTTTGGCTGGGAAGCCTTTCAGTCTACCTTCCTGCGCCCTGTATTTAGTTTACATGATTAGTACAAAATAAGATTTAAAGTGGATGTTGCAGAGATGAGCTTGCCCTTTTGGTTTTCCATTGTGGAGTGCCCCTCCCTCGTAGGCTCTGTCTGCTTAGGGCTGTCTCTACCCAGAGAGCAGAACTGCTGCAGTGACTGAGGAAGTGTAATTAGTATAGTTAATGAGCGGTGACATGCTGCCTCCCTTTGAATTCAGAGAAGCTAGGGTGCTGTCTCTGGGAAGGTGGGAATTTACCCCCCCCCCCTCCAAGTAATTAATTGATGTCCTTGTCATCAGGAGAATAAAATTTTCAGCCTAATTGTTGGTAATGGTGGATGTTATTGTGCAAGTGGGGCATTGATTTCCTCCTTTCTTTCTTTTCTCTTCTTGCAGTATTGATCTCTGTCACAGCTCAGAAATTCTGCTATTAACAAACAAACAAACAAACAAACAAACCCTGCATGCCTAGGTGCTTTATTGCAGGGGCACATAGATTCAAAGGTGGAGTTGTGGTTGAGGTTTCCTGGGATCTTTTATTCTAGTCTGTCTCTGTCATTTTGCTGAAAGGATAACTTTACAGCTCCTTTTAGTGATGGTGCTGAGGTAACTCGGGAACTTCCATATTTTATGTCATGTGACAGATGCTGTTTTCTAAGTAGACACTTTAGATAATATAAATCGATAGGAAAATATTTCTGGGGAAAATACAATGTCCTATAGTAGATCTTAAAATCGTGCTAACTTGTCTTGACTTTTTATGAGAATCTAGATTGGAAACAGAGTGAGGAATTGGATGTTTCATTGAAAAATTCTGATATAACATGTGATTTTTAAATTCTAAGATGTTTACTAAATACATTTTATATGTATGATTATGTATATCACATGAGTGCAAGTGTCCACAGAGGTCAGAAGAAGGTCCTAAATACTGCACAGTAGGTAGTTATGAGTCACACTGTAGGTGCTGAAACTAAAACTAGATCCTCTATAAAAACAAGCACTCTTAACTACTGATGCAGCTCTCTAGCCCTAAAGTGGGTAATTTTTATTAGTAGAAAGAACATGAATCAAGGCAGTTGTAAGCAAATGTTGAATTTGTGAGACATGTTTTATATATTCCTGTTTGTTTGTTTGTTTGTTTGAGACAGAGTATCACCGTGTACCCCAAACTGCCCTTGAACCAATTGCTTTCCCAGCTATTGGATAAAAAAATTATCTCTTGCTCAATCCAAAACCTAAAGTAAGACCAGCAATCTTACTATCATTCTCCCTCTTGTTTTATCATTAAGATATTTGGATGAAAAGAACACTGTGTTTCGCTAAACTTCACCTGTCCTTGCGATCATTTGCTCTTGAAAGAGTTACGGCCGTTTTGAGTTCGAGTCATAATAACGGCCACAGCAACTCCTTCCAAGGCCACAGACCAAGGATTCAAATGGTTGTTAGAAACAGACCAACTCTGTGAAATAAGGCTGCTCATTTTTTTTTTCACATACCACACACAACAAGAAAGACCAATTTGAAAATTATTAGGTGTTTTGTAACTAATCGTAAGAGCATTACTGCCTGCTTTGTCAGAGGCCTCTGTGCTTGGTAAGCTTACCAGTCAGCCAATCTCCTGTAGCCAACATCGACTGGCTTCCTCATATATCCCAGAAACTTTGCTAGACTCTGGAGTAGAAGATAAATAATGCACACAATCCTGCCCCTGAATTCAGCATCTCATGGCATCTTCATGTTTTTGTTTTGTTTTGTTTTTCATTTTTTTTTTTCAGTCAAACTTTAGCACTACAACAATAACTAGATTTTGCTGGGTTGCAAATACAATGTAGCTGTGAGTTTTACTTTGATGTAATTAGACTTGGACTTTGTTTGTTATATTTCTTATATTCACTGGTGTAGGGTGATGGGGTTTTTTTTTTTCCCTGACATTCAGCAAGCTCAGAGGTTCAGTGCAGTTAGAGTGGGAACAAAAGTCTCACAGCTGTAATTCAATGTCTGTATTTGCTAATTCCACAGACAGAAAAATAAGTCCTTCAGACTTCTATGCTTTTGGAGCCGTCTCAGAGAAATTCATTTTCTCTCCTCATGTTCTGTTACTTGAGTGTATGTAAAATGAGATTAGGGACGAGCATTTGTTCTTTATTGTGTTTCCCTGGCAGAACTGCTTATGTTTCTGTAGGCTGTGGGAGCGGTTAAGAACCACGGCACTGTATGCTCAATTTCAACCAAATTTCCCCAGTTGGATGAAATAGAGAGCTGCAGAGAGAAGTGTAGGAACTTACAGTATCATACAGATTCTTTTATGTTGTACCAACTCTCAAAATCACTGAGTAAGGTGCTTTGCTTGTTTTTAATATCTATCTTGGAAAGGGGAATCTTTCATAGCATGCCGTCTTTATTCGTTTCTTTGCCCACATTGCTGTTTATAAGAAAGGTTAGCTCCCTTGAATATTTGTTTGCTATCCTGCTGTATTTTCAAAATGCATCTTCAACTTAGACTTAGCCATATTCACTACAGTAAAAGCAGACTGTTCCCCTCTAAATATCTTTAAAAAAAAAAATACGTTTGAAATAAAGTGAGATTATTTTCAGAATAAAATTGGCATTGGCTTTTAGTTATTCACATGATAAGTGGAATTTTTAATTTGTAAAAGAAATTTATTTTGGAATAACATTAAAAGTGATTAAAGAGACATATATACATTTCCTAGGAAGTTTATAGCTATTCAGATAAGTACACCATTGGATCAGAAAAGAAATATTTGTAATTATTTAGATTTTCTTGGCCTTGTTCAGTTTGTACAAATTTAATAGACAAGTTTACCCGATGAATGACTTTTAGCAGTATTCATAATTGATGTTGAAAAATTGATAGCTGACAGAATGGATGGGAAGATATTCTGAAGCCTCATTCTAGTCCTTCACTCTTAGGCTGACAATATTTAACTATATTTTATGATTTTTAACAAATGAAAATCACATACGTTTATGGGTATTTTATGTTTAGCTTCCCTGGGGTAGCTATTTCATTGATGGCAGAGATATATGGTAGGCTGTATTTCTATGTAGGACTTTACCATGGAAGTGAAGTAATATAGACTTACCAGGTGAAAAGATAAATTTTGTAGTGACACATGCCAGTACTCAGGAGCAAAGCTTGGAGAATGTTTAACATTTTGAAATAAAAAAGGACTACAGTGTGACACATACATACACACACAGAAAGAGAGAGAAAGAGAGAGAGAGAAAGAGACAGAGAGAGACAGAGAGAGAGACAGAGAGAGAGAGAGACAGAGAGAGACAGAGAGAGACAGAGAGAGACAGAGAGACAGAGACCGAGACCCACTGGAATGTACTATAATGTTGGATGTTAGATACATAAGTAAATGCTTGAGAATCTTATCAACTGAGGAGTGAACTGAGAATGTGGGATTTGTGCAAACCCTTCAAGAAATGACAAATTTACAAAAACAGAAATGATTAGAAAATTCTGTCTAGGCAAGGAGTGTTCCAGTGTGAAGTCAGAACTGAGAACCCCCAACAGCGACAGTGAAAAACAACACAGGGTTGACATCCAGGCTTATTCATCACACCTGATTATAACTCTCACACTCAATAGTGAGTGGGATGCACCATGAAGGGCACAGCATGGCAATCCCTGACTTTAAAGGACTTTAACTGAGTACAAGTGGTGTGATCCAATCAAACAAGGATGATTGAAAATGCATCCCCCTGAAGAACTTGGCAAACCATTTCAGAGACATCCGGTTCAATGGTCACATTCTTTTATCTGTGTTTAAACATCAGGTACTGTTCCTAAATCATCTTTGCACATGTAAATGTAACAGTTATGGGGGGGGGGTTATACATTTATTTGTTTGTTTAATGTACACTGCATTCCCTTAGTGGAAAGCTGTTTCACTGGAAATACACACATTGAGCATGAAGAGATTGCTCCCACAATAGTGTACAGAACACCTATATATGGACCATGATGCAGGATGACAACTACCATAATTTTTCTGTATTCAGATTCATTAAAGTGGTTATATGAAGCAACCCGGTTCTTTGTTAATGACAGATTTATTGAAGGCAAGCTTTCAGAAGGCTTGTACCAGAAATCCTATTAAAGTGCTATCCATTAAACCATTAAACTGGTCATTAAAGCTGTTAGTGCAGACTGTTACTCGTGAGTTATTGGTCTCAGCATTCTCAGTGGTTTCTGCCAATATCATTCCATCCTATGCTCTATTATGTCTGTTCTACCAACTTCTGTCCTTTGCTCAAAACTTCTGGTGTGTATGGGGGTGGGGGGGAGAAACCCCAACAGGCGGAATACTCTGTTGTGTGGGTAGAAATGAGAGAATGAGACCATGTGTCTTTTTGTTCCTAATTACACAGAGTAAAGATTGTGCTTAAAATCTCATGCTATTTTTCATTTGATTTAACTAGAAAAAAACCTACTGAAAAATCTTACCATGTAGGAAGCTGTACTTTTGTTTTTCATTGCCATAGAATTTTTGTGGAATGGAATGATGTGGTGTGGGTATCTCATTAGACCAAAGCTGGAAGAGACATGTGGAGTTAATCTATTTTCCTTACTGTCCACAGTTTTGTAATATGAAAGTAAGATTCCTGATAGCAAACGTATAGTTTATATATCTGTTAGAAGGCCATGATTAGAGCTGGATTTCAAAGCCAAAACCTCACAGAGTGACTCATGGAAAGTAGCATCAGGGTCCAACTCTGCATTTCATTATCAGCAATAGGAAGCAATACTTGTTTCATTGTTTTATGAGTTAAAAAAGATTCAGGTATAATGATGAAAGAAGATAGACTCACCAGTTCTCATACTAAAACTAACCATTTAAACTTATTCTATGAATTTGGAAGGGTTGAGGTAGTCCTGTGTTGGCTTTTCAGTACTCCTTGATGGTAAATCCATACAGCATCTTTCCTCCATAGACCATAAAGTCCAGGTGACAAGCCTGCAATGGACTGTGCAAAATACCTTTCCAAGTATTGAGCTCTACAGTCTGTTTCTTCTGTCTCTAATGCAACCAAGGAAGTCAAACGTGTGGTTTTGGAAAGCATCCTAAAACTCAGTTTTCTTCTCATTTTGGAAAGCAGTGGGATGCTTACAAATTAGAAACTAAAGAACACAGGTGTAACATAAGAAAAATGCTTAAAATAGTATGAATGCCCTGACCCCCATGATGTATTATTGTCATTGGTAAGCAGTAATCAGGGAAAGGATATATTTGTCCATATATTTGTGTAGTATGTGTGTGTATATGTGTACATTTTAATGAAAATACTCATGCTATCATTTGAATCTGTAGTATCTGTCTACATAAGTAGATAAGTAGCAGTTTTATTGGCTATTATATTAAGGTTATTCAGGATTTTCTTTCAAAACCAGAAATTATTCTGTGGTGACTCTACTATACAGTTGTCTAAAACAAAGACTCGTTTTTCCCCTTCAAAATTGTGGGTAGTATAGAGTATATGCTGGTGTATCTAGAGTACAGCCTTTGGAAATTGATGTGTGTGCCTGGCTCAGTGTTTGAAGAAGATACATGGTAGGGAAAGTATTTGTCAGATAGGGTAATGAGCCAGACCTTCAGACTAGGAAACAGTATTGATGAAATCATATTCCTCTGTAACTTGATTCTTCATGTTTTAAACATGAGAAATGGATTCTGGGTATGCCACATTTCACAGTTTCATTATTCTAATAGCTAGCCACATGCACATAGTCATCTTCCTCCTGACTCCATCTTCTATGTGCTTATGATTTCAATCTTTCTTATCAACTCCTTGGTATTTGTTTAGACATGGTGATCCATGCAGTTTTTAAAAGGCATGTCAATATATGTTCTCAAAGTACATCATATTTGAAAACATGTAATTGAATTGTTTGAACAGCCAATCAACAGAACAAGCCCATGCTGCCATTTTTATTGCACTAAGAAAAAAAGATATTAAGGCATAATTATATTTATTTTTTCCATGAAGATTATAAGTACTAAAAAATATTACATTAGGCACAAAAGAATACAGGATGCCTAAATGAATTAACAAAGTATAAGATCAGGTGATTAACCCTGGTCTTTCTTCTATAGGTGGACTTACATCCACATTTATTCACTATGAGGTTGCTTCTACCGTTTACCCTCCCCCAAAGAATAAAATGTACAACTGGAAGAGTGAATCAGTGGATAAAGCTTCTGGCTTCCAAGTCTGACAACCTAAGTTTAATCTCCAGGACCCACACAGTAGAAGAGGAGTTGTCTTTAGGCTCCATAGCATATGTGTACCACATATATACACACATGTACATATACACAATAAAAATAAGTGTAAAAATTAAGGAAGGAAAAGTAGTGACGGAAGTAAGCTAAAATTCTGACTTTGGAAAACAGGATGTTGAGAAGTACATGGTCTGTTCTCTTTACATCCCTGTCTATGATGAGGTTTATAGGAACATTGAGTAAGGGTGATGAATCACTGAGTCAAGTCAGCCACCTTCTTTCCCTATGGCTTAAATAAACCATTGTTATACTCCAGTGTTAGGCAAGTGGAGGTATGGGTTCTAGAGGAAATAAAAACACAATTTACTTTTCTGCTGCCCACTTATCTATAACATTGGCTTTGTAAGTTGACTCACTATTTAACTAAGTAGAACATTTGCCTCATATAAAAAGGCAAGCAAACACAGGTTTGACTGTGATACTATGATACTGATCAGATTTGGGTATAAGAAAGTCTGGGCTGACTCTGTCCTGCAGTGACCATGTAATTTAGTACCTGATTTGAAGTATTTGAGAATAAGAGATGGTCCCATCACTAGTTGTTTTATGGATACAAATGGAAACAGGATATATAATCTAAGTTAAACTCAGCCTGTATGATAACTCTAGTTGGGTGTATTTATTCTATCTGATCAGAAACTGCCCATCCACTCTATAGCTCCCAACATATGATCTGTTTCTCTGTAGTTATTAATTGTAAGATATATGTTTTCAAATTTACTGTGTGGGAAACATTGAATTACAATATTGGATAAAACAAAAACCCAGATACAATATCCTGTATTGATTCCATTCTAGTCTTTCAAGTGTTAAAACATAATATTTAAAATAACCAATGCAATTTCAAAAAAACACATTTTTTTTTTGTAAACAGATTTTCAGTTAGAAAGAAATTGGGCTAAAATTTAAGGTTGTTAGGTTGTATAAGCTCTTTTATTTTGCTTATCACATGTAAGAAGAAAGAAAGAGCACATGAAACTTAATAGTGTGAACAATTTCTAAAATGCCCACACACCATATACATGAGGAGCAGTGACCACCCTATGGGAGTCTTAATTTGAAGCCCATAGTGCTATGTCTTCTAACATTGCCTGCAAAAGGTAATCAGGTTAGCATCCAAGAGTCAGTGTGTGAGCTCTTCCCAAAGGCACCTGCTGGGAGCTCCCATCTTCACCTGAGAATTACAGGAAACACATTTGGGGATAACGATGAGGTAAGGAATTCTTTAAGTGACAGCTTATAGTTCTATGTATTCTACTCTGGACAAGGAGAGAGCATTACATTTTTATTTTCTGATTGAGAAACAAGGTATTGATTAAACATTAACAAAAGTCTTACTTTTCAGTTTTGAAGTTTATCTGTTTTTATGAGAAAGGATAAATGATTTAACACAAAGCAATACAGAATGAAAAAAAAAAAGAACAAGCTTCCTAATAAATGGCAGGCAAAAACAACACTGAAAGGCTCACATACATTTTAACTACAGGATGCAAAGTAAAATAAAATGATATTTAAAATCCGATTAGAATGTTCTACATTTTATGAAGAATTAATACTGTTGATTAGGGTCCACTAATGTCTTTTACAAACCTCATTACAGTTTGTATCCTCTAGTTTCCCTTAAAGTGTTGTACATTCCTTGCTTTAATGATATGAGTCACAGTAATCATGAAATCCAGACATTCATTCATCATTGCTTTTCCCTTTTACAGTCTACTAATGTTCTGTTTTTTATGAATGGGCAGGTCTCCATTATCAAGTAGAAACGGAAAAGTAAGCAACTCATGTAGGGACTTGTGCTCTGTTTTGTTATCTCTGCGGAAAAGTAGATGAGTTCCAAATGATAGAGTTGGACATGTCATTACATAATAAACAGAGGGGCAGAAATGAATTGCCTTGCAGCAATAACAAAGCAACCGCCTATCTTTTATAATTCCAAGTGACGGTAGAAACAGTTGCCTTGAAGGGAAAACTAATACTGCTAGCTTCCTAAGACTGGGTAGACAAAGGCTGTTCTGACCCCACTTGGTGGATGAGTGTGGGAGAGAGATGTGCTCCTTTTCAGTTAAGACTTAAAACACATGCTTTGCCCGTCATCCTTGAGGGCTGATACAGAATCATCAATGTCAGCAAACAGTGCATACCCTGTTTGTTTAGTACCCAAACACTAGAAAGATAACTGTATGAATTAGTTTAATGATGCATGTGGGTTATATTTAAAAGATAATTATTTTTCTCTAATCAGAACACAACTGTCAACCTACAGTGTTCCTGAGAATGCATTCCCCCATTTTAGTTAATAAATGTTTTAGTCTTTAAGTTGTTTCCTTACCAGGTATCTTGTTTTTATAAACCTTTATGGTCACCTCTTATCAATCCAGTCTACTAAATCTCTTTACTTAGAAAAGATTAAGTAATTTCTAACAGAATTTTTATGCCTGAAAGCCATGTGCCAGTCATTTAAGATTTTTCTCATTACCATATGGCATGAAAGATACTGGTGTGTAAACTGTGTTTGTGAAATTCTTCTCCTTTAGCCCTTATGAATACACTATACATTTCTCCACCCCCTGCCACTTGTTATTTTGACCAGCCTGGCTTACCAAGCACTAGGATTACAGTTGGGCCACCACGCTCAGCTGTCCACCCCATTGTTATTGGTCACTTATCTCATGTAGGAGATAAATAAGCTAGCAATCTAAGTAGCCTGATTTTAAAAAAAAAAAAAAAAAAAAAAATCCCTGATCTCATCCTTCTAAAACATAGTCTTTTGGTATAAGAGTGTTTTTCTTTTGCTTTTGGCCACATTCAGAAACATGTTGGTCAACAACTCTGGAATATTTAGTTTCTAGATCTTAATGTTGGTGTTTCCTTTTTTTTTTTTTTTTTTTTTTTTTTCTAACTCTTATTTGAGGAGATCTCTCAAAAATAATCTTTCAAAGTCATGAAGTAAACAGCTGATCCTCACTCCAGGGCCCACATTGCATTGCCCTGTAAAAGGGAAAACTGTCCAGGGCTTTGGCTACTATCTTCATTTTACTGGTGTCAGGTCTGTTATGATCATTTAAAAAAGGGGATTCAAGGAAACTGGTAATGTATCCGTACTGCTGTGACAGAGTGTAGAGGAAAGTGTTGACCAGAGAGTCACCGTAATTACTACCCATAATCCTTAGTTATCCATTCTACTTCCTCTACATATCAGAATGCTAAACATATATAAGGATAAATCACACTTTATATATGAAATTTGGTATTTGCTACAAACTGTGGTCTAAATTTCAAATCTCACTGTTGCACAAAATAAATCCTTGATTCAGTTCTGTTACCTGAAGGCAAATTTCTGTTGGAAGAAGTGTCTTTCTGAATGAAGCATGTTTTCACTACATTTGACAAGTGTGGTACATTTCTAAATTTATTTGTGAATTGGATATGTCTCATCTACTGTTCAAGGGAGAGTGCTTCTGTGTCCGTGGATTAACATTGGTAATCTTATAAAATCTCCTGTTTCAAATCTTCCCACTCTAATAGTAGCCTAGATTCAGAGATGCTGTTACAAGGAAAGACTCACCAAGAGCTGATAAGTAATTGGATAAGGGGAGCCAACAGAAAATGAGGGCACTGACCTGACACATGGGTGAAGGAAATGATAAAAGGGAACAGAGAGGACATAGCCACATGTCCTGCTGCAGCTAACTGGAGCTGAGAAATAAACACCTCACCTTTGTCTCTCAGACAGTGCTGTCACTTTCCAGTTCATCTCACATCTGGCTCGTGAAGGATTGTTAGCTTCAACTAAATTCATGTTCTTTTCTCAAAGGGACGGACTTGTGGCAATTGCAACCACATGCTAACTGTGGAAACTATAGGCCTTTCCAACTATATAAGCATGGTCTTTGTTCATGTGGATATATACATCAATTTGCCATTTCCAACCAGTGGATGGGAGAAATACAAATAAAGAAAGAAAAAAAACCACTTTCTGCAAAAATTAACAGTTAAGCCCCAGGCTGTTCTTCTAACCTCAAAAGGGACTTGAGAGCCTGAGGGTGAGCCACACTATGGGAGAACCAGACCAACTATGTGGAAAGCTACGATTGTTCCTGATGTTAAGGTCATTGAAAGTTCAGGATAGTTAGAAAAAAAAATGGTCTAGCCCAGAGTTTGGCTAGTAATATACTTGGACTAGTCCTTCTCTATAATTAAATTTTTGTTATTTATTTTGCAAACATACAAAAACCAGGATGAGTCTGTTTTTGTGGTATTACTTTGATGAGTTTCTACAGGAATATTTTGAGGTTTTGAGGTTTTGTTCCCCTCCTTGGATAATGTGGAGGATGAAGTGGAACACTGAGTACTTGTAATTATGGGTTATGCGGTTGTTTGAAACTGGGAATGATATTTTTCTTTTGGCCCAAAGGTTGGGTTTTAGGAGGCCATAATGATGACCTTAGCACTAGGAAAAAGGGTCACACCCGGGGAATAGCACTCAAGGACTATACTATGTTGAGTATTCTGTCCTGTACTTAAAATCATAAACAGAGATCAGCAGTTCTTACAGACTTCTGATTCCAGCTTTCCTTGCATTGTATTTAAGAGCCAGGAGAGGGGTAGATACGGAACCATCAAGGAAACGTCGGCTTCGCTAGAGAGGAAGCGTGGCAAATTTGACTTAAAGGAATCATCTAACTTCTGTGCACCTTAATCATCAGAGTGAGAGACCTTCAGTAAACATTGTACTCATGCTTAGGATTGTGATAAAATGAAATGAGTTAACACAGAAAGTATTACTTCTGACTTATAGGCACACATTTTCATTGTGGCTTTTTAATGAAAAATACGGTGCATAGTTAGAACTTCATCTGTTATATGCAGTATGTTTTTTCACTCACTTATTTTAAGACAAGTTCTAGTTGATAAAAAAAAAATTAGAACTTTAAGACCAACTATTCGATTTTAGCAAGCGTTCAAATAAGACTTTGCCTGTCTTTGAATTACCCACAAAGATTTCCTTGCCTCTTGTCCCACCCATCCTAGAAGCAACTGCCTTGAAAGTCTGTTAGCATTAAAGCGATTTTCTTTGAAGTTACTGTGAGGAGTAGCAGTCTAGGCCAGGATGTAAAGCCCATTATCATCTTAGACAAGTTGTTACCATCGGGGTTGAAGGGTCTATTGATTAGCTGGAGAAATTAATTATAATTACAATAAGGCATTCTTATTTATGAATTATGTGAATATGTAGCATATGGATTTTGTAGAGTTTATGAAATATGAAAACCCATCAATCAACTTTTCATTTGAATGAAGCTACTCAATGTGTTTCTACCTTTCAAAACTCTGCAGAGACCTAGGCAGAACTCTAGCTGAGGAAGGTGCTGATGGGAGACAGAGGTAGATAGAGAAGGGAGATTTTGAACCGGAAAAGAACACACAAGCAGTTGGCTCTAAGGAAAAAAAAATGATCACTGAGCCCACTCACTGATGTAAGGGGGCTAATAACAAATTATTTTAGTGACCTTATCTTAATTTCTAATAGGAAGCTTCATGGTCAGGGTGGATCAGCTAAATATATGAGGTTGAAATGGAAATCACCTTCTCAACCAGCCAGCCTCTGGGCTGTTCTTTGTCCCTCCTCACCATGACTTTCACCTTTAAGAGACTGCAACAAGAGGGGCCTAAGGACATAGAAGCAAAGCTCTCACTTCATCACCAACACCAAGAAAGGGAAAAAAAAAAAAACCAAATGAGTTTGGCAATTAGAGCTTCACTCATTTATGATCTCTGCCTTCCTAACATGGATAAAGGGAAGGTGATTTTCAAAGCACTTTTCAGCTTCCTTCCTTCCTTCCTTCCTTCCTTCCTTCCTTCCTTCCTTCCTTCCTTCTTTCCTTTTTCTTCCTTTAAGTATAAAAGATGTTAGCATCCCTCACTGACTCTAGGCACTTATTCTTTCCTGAGTTTACTGCTCTCAGCATTCTGACAAGCTCCAAAAATAATGACCTGTGCCGTGTGTTGTTAAATGTTCAGTCAGACAGATAGATACAGATGGATGAGTGCTATGCTGCACAAAGGCAAGTCAGCATTATTTAATCAATGTTTGTTTGATCCGTGTAAAACAAGTATAAATGTAAGCTGCGTCCCATCTGTCCTATCATCCATGTGAAGCCAACCTCGTTTTTAAAACTTGATTTCTTATGTAATTGTCCCAGAATGACACAGGATGATAGGTTGGGAGGGGAAGGATGGCCGAGCCTAGATGTCTCCTGGCTTGGACTCCTTCATCTTGCAGCAGCATTCTGGACACTTAGGCAGCCTTGTGCCATACTATGCTACCATGCTACCAACTGGTAGCATGAGCTTTTGATTTCCTGGCTTAGGTTTGAACATAATGTCTCAGTTGCTCACACAGATTACTGAGCAGCAGTTAGCACAGGGCCTGTCAGTGAGGACCTTTAGAAGTCAGATTTACTAAATCAGTCTTCTCTTTTGTCATGGGCCAAACTGGGAGGAGGGAGGGAGGGAAGGAGGGAGGGAGGGAGGGAGGGAGGGAGGGAGGGAGGAGAGGAGAGGAGAGGAGAAGAGAAGAGAGGGGAGAGGGGAGAGGAGGGGAGAGAGAAGGGGAGAGGGGAGAGAGAGGAGAGAGAAGAGAGAAGAGAGGAGAGAAAGGGAGGGAGAGAAGGAGAGAGAAACAGGGAGAGGGAGGCAGGGAGAGAGGGAGAGAGAACACTGTCTCCTAATAGTTAAGAAAATTAAGTTATATCGGTTATACAGCATAATGACCTGGTTTCCATTACAATTCTCCAGTTAGCGCCAGGTTTTCTAAGAGAATATAGTTACCTATTGCCATGTATCTTGTTCTTCCATTATCATTTTTTTTTAACTTTTTAGATAAGCAGTTAAGCCTAAATGTAATTTTGAAATCATAGTTGAGCTACATACAGAATTCACTTTATAGCCACACGGTAAATACAATAGATTGCTTTTGCTTGAACTAAGACATTACACAAATATGTTAAAAATTATAAAATATAAGAAAAAATCCTAAGTGATAAAAGGAGGAAGGGGGTAAACACGATGATACATGGAAACAATATAATAAAGAGAAAAGCAATTCAGTCCTTCTGTAACGTTACAAGTTATTTTTGTCACTATAATGATGTTCACTGGCTTCTCTTCCTCACCATCATTGTTTGCATTGTACAAATTGCCCTGACCTTGGCTGTAGTATGTTAGAGGGAAACAGATAAAATCAGAAGTGTTCTTTAAGATGGGCGTACATAGATAAAGAATCAAAAGCAGAGCATGCGCACAGCAAGCTGGGAAAAGGCCAGTCAGCTGAAAGTGTGCACACAGGTCCAGTCAGGAAAGACGAAGAAGGAGTGAGTACTCGAGGCAATTTATGTTCACAGCACCGGAAGGTTTGTTCACAGCACCAGAAGGAATATTGACCTAAAATAACTCCAGCAACAGAGAAAAAAATGGAAAAGTAAGATAGTGTCCTGCTGCTCTAATATTAACAGAACGTCTGTATCAATGCTTTTCATTTGCGTCACTGTTAGTCATTGTTAATGAATCTCGTGATTTTTTTAAAAAATCATGGTTATTCCTGTGATAAATGCCTTGATACTATGTTTTCCAGTACTGACTTTGTGTACACTGGTTTCTTTGGTTTCCTTATAGTCAATTGACCCTGGCCAGCAGTTCACATGGGAACACTCAAACTTGGAAGTAAACAAACCAAAGAACAGATATGCAAATGTCATTGCATACGATCACTCTCGGGTTCTCTTATCAGCAATAGAAGGTAAGAAAATGCATATATTATTCAAACGTCATTTTCTCCATTTATGTATTTGCATGAGAATGTAGTATTGACTGGACTGCCAGCCATCTATGAAAACATTTACCTACAACCCAGGCCCAGTGTACTGGATCTCTACTTTCTTACATAAATGAATGACTCACAGAACAGGTTGTCACTGCTGCAATTACAGAAGCCTTGCTACAATCCCTTCATGAAGCCTTGATCATTTACTGCTGTTTTTATGTGGGTATCAATGCCCAGCTTACATGATTGTTGATAGTTATGAGCAAACTGCTGATTTTCCAAAGGGACTTGTACATTAGTTATATATTTAAAAAGTAAAGAAGGGGGTATCTGTAAATACATCTGGATATGCTCACCGGGACAGGGTAAACGTAGGAGTCAATATTGTGATGATTAAGAGAAACAAAGCACCTAGGAAATGTGCAGGCTATCGAATCCGTGAACTGCTTTTTAATCTTCCTCTCACAGTCAGGAGTGCATTCCAGAGGGGATGATGGATGGAGAAGGTTGAAGAAGGTTGCTCCTTAGCAGTCCCAGGAGGGTAGTGTCTGCTTCTCTCCTTCCAATAACCAATCCCTGCATGTACCATACTAAAACCATTTGGGAGTTCATTCCTGACAATCAGAGTTTCAGTAGTCCTTTAGTCTATAGAAGAACACTAGACTGAAAGGTCTTAGAATTTTTTTTTTTCCATGCTACCTAATCCTCTCACATGTCATAACAGGTAACCTCAGCCACTACCCACCTGTCACATACAGCATCTGTTAGCAGTGGCACTCAAAGGCTTTCTGTTTAATCTCTTGCAGTTGCTTTAGACATCATTGAACAGTACTGGCTTCTGATTAATCCTTTCAGGATTTTTCAGTGCAAACAGTCACATCTATCTCCAGTGGTTCAAATCATTTTTTTTTTTCTTTTTCTGCTTTTAAAAAAAAAAAATCCATGGTAGTCACCACATTATCTCATAGCTCTTAACTTGAAAGCTCTCTTGGGGCTAGACAGTTGGTTTAGCAGGCAAATCCTGGTACCAAGGACTGGAGTTCAGTCCTAGGATTCACACAGTAGAAGGATGCAAGCTGATTTGTGACCTTCACATCAGCACTATGGCACATGCCGGCACAGGCACATACACACAAATAAAATATGAACTGAAATTGTTAATATACTCTTGATGAACATAAAATTCAACAATATATTAATTTCCAGACTTGGAAGTAAAATACGTCTTTTTGCCCTTTGACTAAGCTTACAACTGCAACCTGGTTTGACTCAAATTTGCCTTATGTGGTATTACTGAACAATAAAATTCTATCATGTTAGTTTTGATGTTGGGAATTATGGCAATGTGTTTTACTAGTGGCCAAATACAGTAATGTTCAAATGTCAACCTTCTTCCATCCTGAAAGCATTAATTAACTATCAAGTATCACCTATGCAAGCTGAGGCAGGATGAGACCACATTGCTGACTACTTCTTGCTGAGTCTTGAGAAATTCAACCTGATGTTTGTGCATGGCTGAACGTAGGTTTCCCATTTGAGCTCTGCAAGTTCATTTTAAATGGAAAAGAAGCAAATAGTAGTTTCTTATCTATAAAACCATCATAGGAAATTAGGGGCAAGAACAAAACAGAAATAAGTTTTTCTTTAATAGCCAAATAATATGGATATAGATAGGTGATAGATAGATGATAGGTAGGTAGGTAGATAGATAGATAGATAGATAGATAGATAGATGGATGGATGGATGGATGGATAGATAGATAGATAGATAGATAGAACAGGGCACTCTCAGCTTTTTCTATCTTTAGCAGCATTTCCATGTATTCTTTGCCACATTGCCATAATTTTTCTTAACTTATTATTTTTCATATTTTAATAAGAAAAGGTGCTGAGATGGGGTGGGGTGGAACTGTTGTGCATTTATTATGACAGAAACATCTGTCCATTTTATTCTTAGGCTGTTTTTACAGTGTAGAAACAAAGGTATCTGACTCAGACTAAAACCTGCCGTTTTATAACTCTGTGCCCACAGATACACCCTAAATCTAGATCTGACCTAGAAACCAAAATCTCTCAATGTTCTGTTATGTAAAAGGTTAGGAGAATTTAATTGAAATCTGTGGGCTAGAGAGCTTAAATCTGGATTGTGACCCTGAACATCTTATCGTAGACCAAGTCTCTCTAACCTGAAAGTACTCCAGGTGACAGTCATTCAGTCAGTATCAGTCTTAGACTGGAGAATGCTGTGCACAGGAGCTACGTAGTCAGCCACTAACTGAGTGGCATGCAGCTTGGACAGCCCTGGGTCACATGAAAATGGGAACTGACATTAGTCCTGTTTATTAAAGCTAATGTGTCCTACCTCTGTTTCCTAAGTGCAGTGATGGTGGGTGATGGTTTTGTTCAGGATAGCTTTGCAATCCATTTCCTTGTGGCTTTAGCTACTCTTTTCATCCTACTTTGCAGAATATCTGACAGACATGAGAAAAGAGACAGAAATCGACATGGTGACTTACATTGTCTTTATCTTGTTTAATAATGCAATCATTTGCCCTCCTTCCATTGATATGATGAAAAGAATAAAAATTCAAATTCTGTGTCGCTCCAGCCTGCTTCCTAAGCTGCTTGGAAACAGTTGTATTCTTAATATTTTGAGATCACTCATTAACTTGTACTGAGAAAACCCAGAACAAATCCAGAGAGTCAAAATGCAAATGGTTGCCAATTGTTGCACATCTGGGCAAAATTAGGTGGAGAAACACAGGTGAACTTTTGACAAGCCAAGTGTCACTTTGATAACCTCCACTAAAGCAGTTCTTATGAGAAAATTGTGGTTCCTGAACAAGAGATGTAACAGCAGCTAGTTTAATGATTTAAGTTAGATGTTCTTAAATAAGACGCAGTTGAAGCTCATTCTTATGTGCACATCCATACAATATAAAATAATCTGTTAACTCTTATACAATGTGTAAAATGTTCCAAAGCTGTACATGATGGAGAACACGAAACTGGACAAACCAGACTTTGAACATTAGTTGTCCCTATATCTAGGTAACCTTGACTCCTCTGAGATCAGTTTTCTCAGTTTACAGCCTTTTTTTCTCCTGCCTTCTGAGATCTAGATAGTTCTTCACAGCAGTTATTATGTTTACTCTACCTTACAGTTAATGAAATGCTATTATCAATATGTTACTTGATATTTAGTAGTACACACTAGTTAGTAGAAATGGCAGTATAGAGAGGGGGAAGCCCTGTGCCCTGTGGAGCCCAACTCTACTTGTTCCTCCAGCCACCTCCCATCACCAACAGCACTTTCCTATGCAGAAAGCATGACTCCAAACACCTAGTCTTAGCTTTTTGACCCCAAATTCTTTCTATTATTTGGCACTAGGCTTAGAGCTAATTTAACCATTATATGTTGTAAGTTCATTTTCTAGATTATGCTCCAACTAACCAGAAACCATGGCTCAACATCAGAAATCCTTAAGAGAACAAAATGCACCTCTCACAACCTTATGGAAGTACAACCATATCCATCAATATCTAACTGATTCTGTGAGGGCAATCTCCAGGCAAAATGAATTTTTCCAAATAATAACAAATAGCACATGGATGTGGGTTTAATTCCTTTTAAGATAGATTGGGAAGAGCTCTGAGTAAAAGCATGAGGTTGGAACCTACGTCCCAGTTTACAAAGCTACATGACCTTGTCATGGCACTTACCACATCAACTGGGAGGGTTTGGAAAACAGGAGCTCTTGCTAATTTGATGCACAAATTAAGTCCACCTAAAACAAAGAATACTCACACTCTGTATTTCAACACTCATTTGGGAGAGTTCTTGGGCACCCAAGTCCTTGCAAGTACATTCACCCACTTAGCAATCCTGACTTAACTGGTTGGGTTCTGTTTCTTCAGAAAGCAAGGGTTTGCATGATTATCCTGTCATCTCTAAGGTTCTGTAAATCAATACTGAGAAGGCAAATAAATATTAAATCTTAGACATTACTGTATTGGCTCCTTCTAAAACATAGATACTTTTAAACCAGAGGGTTTCTGTAAAACAATCCATCATATGTATGGCCTTTCCACAGAAGCATATCAAAGAGGTTTCATCAGTGTCATACTCATGAATATTCTTCAACACTAGTGCTTATGAAACTTATTTTTTAATGATTAGTAAAATGTAAACCATTATGATAACGTTTGTGTGGCTACAATAACTTACCACAACTGGGGGATATATAACACTAGATATGCATTTCTGCAATCTGAAAAGTCCAATTAAAGTTGTCATGAGGTTTAATAGCTGCTGAGGATTTGGGTCTTCGCCTTCCAAAACAATGTCTGTCACTACTTCTTCTGGACTGGAGAAATGCTTCATCAGTGATGGGAGGGTTGGAAACAGACTAGTAAACCGAATCCTCAAACTCTTTTACAAAGATCCCAGTCCCTTGTTTGAGGACCGTCTCATGATTTCATCACTTCCTGAAGGCCTCACTCATCAATATCAAGTTGACTTTTATGCTTCAGTATGTAAATTTGTGGGGGATACACATTCAGATCATACCTATTTATTTTAATTTACTTGTGGGAGGAGCATATATTTAAAGTTTTAAAACAAATATTTATATCCACTCCCTTTCATGAGTACTGTCTTTAACTACCTCATAAATGCACCTCAAAACATCCTGGACTCTTCTTGGTTCTTGAAAGATCACTCAAGCTGTCATTGTATCTTGGATTCATTGACCATATGGTTATTCTGTTACCTATACCTACTTCTTAGAATCCATAGAAAGAATAACTGAATTAATGCAGTTAAGACCCTTATAGTGCACGACACCAATAAAATGCCCAATAAACACTGAACGCTACCATCATTACTACTATGCGTTTTATACTATTGTACACAAGTTCTTTTTCACTCAGAGTTTTTTTTTATATGATCTATGGAAAACTTAACCACATCCAAATGAAAAAGCTGTATGTATTTAGAGTAGTTTATAAAGAAAAAGAAAATACTAGCTTGTGATAAATGAAAACCAGACCTGTAATAAAATTACAAATCTCAACAAGGGGAAAAATGTTTCCTTTAAATGGGAATACAGAATATATCACCTGGTGTTAGATTTGCATAATAAGAGCAGGTGAAAACTCCTAGTATAAATAATACAGATGACAGATTATGTGACAACAATGTGATTATTTGTGAGATGGGAACTTAACAGCTTTTAAATGAATGAGCAGCTCACAAAGTCAGCACTCCTGAGATAACTCTAACTAAGAGCTGATGAAAACCAGAACCCTGAGCTGGTTTTCAGTAACAGTGATTTTTTTCTACATGTCCCTATAAGATAGGTACATTGCTTCAGTCCTAGTGAGGCCACACTTCTTTACTTATGCCTGTACCAACTCACCAAATACTACTGTCCACACACATTCGAGGGTTTGCTAACTTGATGTCATTCCCCTGTTGTGAAACAGAGTCTGTTTTTTTCAGGCCTTATATAGAAAATTGATGCCTAGTCAATAAGTAAAAACATGTCAGTATTTTTACTCCATATATTTTTATTTTGTCATATACTATATCTTTATCACATTCTTTGCCTCACAGTGGCCGCCCAATTCTTCCCCATCGTCCTTCCCACCAAAAACAAAACAAGAACACATAACCAAAAAGAAAAAGGTTAGGGATGGTCTCATGTCTGACCATAAAGGAGTGGAAGTGGACAAGGAGAAATGGCTAAAATAAGCAGCCTGCGGAAGAGAAGAAGGAGAGCCCTGATAGCCTACGTGGTTCTTAGTCATGGGTGGCAGTAGCTAGGGGTCCCTTGCAGAGAGCAGTTCTTCAGGCTTGCTGCAGGCTCAAGTGAATGAAGATTAGCTAGAAGGAATGACAGGCAGAAAGCTTGAATGTTCTTTCTCATGTCACCTTTTCCTGCTAGGGAATAATCTGTGAGCCCCTTGTATAAGGCTTACTTAGTGCATAAATTCTATTTTAAAGTCAATAGAAGCTGACTTAGACATGGTTCCATGATTAAGAGTATATACTGCTCTTGCAGAGGACCAGAGTTTGGTTCCTGACATCCATGTGGGTGGACTCACAACTCTCTGCCTTTAACTCTGGATCCAGGGAATCTGAAGCTCCTGATTTCATAGGGTACTCATGTGCAGATAATAAGTGAATTAAATTAAAACAGAACAAATTTTATTAGACTTTGTACCTCATTTTTCTAGAAACCCATTTTTGTGAGTTCCATCCAATTATTTGTTGAGTTGAGCTCATTTTTCTTACAATGCTCACAACATCAATCATTGATGTAGGCAGACAGCACGGTTCCTGTAGCACTTCCAGGCTCTCGGTTTTCATGTTAATTATGTACAAAAGTGACACAGTGTAATCCTTTTATTTATTTATTTATTTATTTATTTATTTATTTATTTTTTAAATACATAAGGTTATTTTTTTTTTTTTTTGAGGAGCAGTAAAGAAACATAGCTTAATTTGTCCCAAGTAGCAAACAAGATGGGATTTTTAGCCTTAGAAACCTGGACCAATCTCCCAATTTCTGGCTTATTAAAATCCATCTAATTACAGCTGTTTGGATGGCATTTTCCCCTGCATGGGCTGGGTAACTAGTATAAAGATGTGTTGTTATCCACATCCTGTTTTAACTGATAACACAGAGAAGTAGAGGTGTATTTTTTAAGTGATGGTTGCTAGTGATATTGGCTTGCTTTGTATAGCTCTTTATTTTATTGAGTAAGCCAATCAAATATTGAGTAAGAAAGCTCTGGAAATGAGTTTGCTCTCTGTAATATCTTATTTCATTATGCGATGTTTGTTATTTTACTGTATACTGAGGCATAATATGTTAATAAATGCACACCTTTTTATTATGAGGAGATAGGGAGGTGTGTCTCCTGACATTAGAATTTAGGCATGGCCTTAGAAACAGTAATCACTGGAGTGATCACCGGACTTTGTTTATTGTCTTGCTTGTTCCTTGACTATTTGCATCTATTGTATTGCTAGTTCCTCAACCTAGAACTGACTTAATACTTGCATGTAATTAAAATGGTATAAAAGCAAAAAGGAGGAGAATGGGATAGGGGATTTCTGGGATGTGTGGGAAATGGGGAAAGGGGTCTGAAATGTAAATAAATAAAATATCCAATAAAAAAAGAATTTAGGCATGGTACACATACTTCTGATGTTACTAAAAAGAATTTTATTTCTCTATTAATTATTTTTAGTGCGGAGTTTGAAAGGAGAATCCAGAATTGGAATTACTTTCTATCAATAGATAAAATGAGATAGGTTTATTTCATTTACTTATTGCATTGATTAGAATATCCATGTGGCATTTTAGAAATTGCACATGCATTTCTATCACAGGACTCGTAAATAGTGTTGGCTTGATGGTGTTGTTATAATAATGCTTATATATTGTCAGTGAAAAGTGATGACCTGAGTGATTTTTTTTAACATGTAGCTCCTACAGGCTACCCCATGATAGGTTCTGATTGTGTCATTACTGGATGAAACTTTTGAATAATTGCTTTTTTATGAATATAAGTCATAGCTGCCCCTCCTGGGCAAAGTGCTCACTATCAATAAATAAGCTTCTTCTAGCCCAGAGACTTGAGTTTCCCCAAGCTGTGTAGTTACTCTTGTTGCTGTGTACTTAAAATCAGATAGACTGGCTAGCTTCTTTTCTGGGACCATTGTCAAAGCTTCCTATCTCAGCAGTCCAGAGGACAGAAGGTCAGGCAACAGAGCACAGAATACAGTGAGGAAGAGACCCTGCTTACAGGCCTTGTGCATGTTATTCATTCTCCTATCAGCTCTAAGGTAATACAGTGGCCACACATCGGAGAATGTTTTTGAAAACCAATTGTGAATTTTGCAAAAATAATAAGGATTCAGATTGCAGCTACATCAGGAAATCCAGTGACACTGCCTCTTTGGAAGGGACTTTCTTGATCTCTGGCGTGTTGTAAGGAAAACCCTTCACATCAACAGCTCTGTTGTAGCAAGTAGTGGTTGCCATGACACAAGGGAAATTTCTAGAAATTTCAGTCTAGGATTTAACCACCAATTCTGTGTTTGGTGATTTTGGTTTTGTATATATTGGAGAGAAGATGAGACTTTTTCCTTTTCTTTCTTTTCTTTTCTTTTCTTTTTTCTCTCTATTTTTTAAATAAAAGGTATCCATTATGTTGCCTTGGTTCCTGAGTTCTTTTGTCTTTAAAAATGGAATGAACTAGTTTGCTAAAGTGTAATTTGTTTTCACACAAGCTTTACTTATTAAAGAGTTGTGGAATGCAAAGGGCTGAGTGTTACAGGTTCTGAGGCTGCTCTAGGAGGTAGAATATTGAAAACTCTTCCAGCTATCTGGTTCCCTCTCCATCTCTTCCAGGGACAATTTGGGTGTCTTAGTCAGCAGGGACATCACCTCCCCTCCATGTCTGTTGCTGCTCACTCTCATCCAATCCGCTGGAGGAGAACTGCCTCCTTCCCGTGAGCAGACACCCCACTAAGCTCCTACTACCATTGTTTTTCTTTACATTGCTTTGTTTTTGAAACTTAGAAGCTTCCAGGGGAACTCTTCAGTATCAGCCCCACTCAGTATGTCTCGTCTCAGCATGCTAGAAACAGTGGGAGTCAGCTTGCAAGTGCACTAGAGTGTATCACTACTAAATCTAAGGGAGTAAGCGATTCTGTTTATCTTAAAATAACTTTGTAGAGATGGGTGAATCCAATAAAGTTAAGAATGCCATAGAGACGTCATATTTTAGAGCTCAGACAAGCCTGTGGAAATCAATTTGTCCAGTACACCTTGGTTTAGCAGATAACCTGCGACAGGTCTAGACAGGGTGAATGACTGGCTGAATAGTTCCTGATGAAGTTCCCTAAATACTAAGTAAGTACTTACTATTGTCCCAAGATTCTAAATTACCCATAGGATTTTCCCCTCATGATGTGGTAGAAAACTGTGAACATTCCTCTTGTGGTTACTTAATTCTCTATTGACAAAATAATTTGTGTACTGCTTTTTCATACAACTTCAACTCATGAAAGGCTAATTGCTGACCATTCATAATTACAAACACTCTTTAAATATGGGCAAATCTTTTCAAGTTAAATTATCTTCTGATCAAAAAAAATTTATAATCCACAGGAAACTGAATGGGTTTTGTTGTTGCCTGGGCCTGTAGCATAATTACTCCTGATCAAATTAGTAGGGAAGAAAAAGTTTATTTTAACCCTACCATGACAAAATAGCTCAGGTGAAATATTCCTTGACATTGTAATACACTTTCAAGGTTGTAAGTCATTTCTAAGTCATTAATTGCTTGGCTTAATATTCTTTCAAATCACATCACTTCTTATCTTGTTCAGTTAATATTCAAGCATATGCAAAAACAATGCCTTTTAATCTTAGAGGTCACTGTGATTAGATTTGAACTCATGGCAAACTCTACAAAGCTTTGCAGACCTCCAGTAAAACAGAAGCTAGGTGTAGTTAGGCACATGCCTCTAATGCTAGCACTAGGTAGGCAACAGCAGGCAGACCTCCATGAGTTGTAGCCAACCTGGTCTATATAGCAAGTTCCAGACTAGCCTTTGCTATATAGTGATATCTCCTCTCAAAAAAAGAAAGAAAAAAAAAAGCCCTTGCTGAACTTTGGTGTTTCTACCTTGAACTGTAACTAGAAAATATGAAAAAATAAAATGAGAAGCTAAAAATTGCCTCATTCTGCTTGAACAGGTACTTCTCAGCTGTTGTACCTACAGAGCACAATAGTATAGCTTTGTCAAACATTTATCTTCCTATTTTACTTATTTTACTATTAAATTTTATGTATATGGGTATTTTCCTATGCATTTGTGCCTGATGCTCTCAGAAGGTATGATAGGGAAGGTGTCAGATTCCCTAGAACAGTTTTGAGCTACCATGTGGTACTGGGAGTTGAACCAGGTCCTCGGGAAGAATAGCCAGTTCTTAACTGCTGAGTTCTCTTCAGCCCTATCTCCTTATTTTAAAGGTTTGGGTTTACATCTCTAGTTCTAGTGAGCTCAGACTATACAGGCTTAATCCTGGGCATGAATAAGGAAGCAATAAACTCGCCACTAGAAAGAATCTAATCATTGATGAAATTCAGTTTTACACAAGATTGGACTATGTAGACAATGTACAGCTGACCAAAGTGAAATAGTCACTTGGTACTGTAACTCATACACAATTGACTGTTGCTAATTAGAGAACACATATAGATTAATATAGAAGAAAACCTAACCGTCTACTTATTTTATGCACTAAAGTTTCATGGAACCCAAAATTCTGAAAGTCATTAGAGCATATATTTTCCCAGAAATGGTTTGGAAAACATTCCTAAATACGTCATACCGAAAGCTGGGGTCTCAGTACTTGTAACTGACTGGTGTAAAATGTAGCTTCCATCCCAAGTTTAATAATTTTAGGAAGACAAGGAATTCCCCTTCCTGCAGTCTTTTCTCATCCTGTGCACAGCTCATGAAGGGGTGTTGAATACAGGACATGGTAGATACTAGATCTCCAGGGAAAACATCCCTTGCATCTATCTCCACACTGCAGGGATGAGAAACCTTGCCTGACATAGCATTCTGCCTATGCAGGTAAAAGAATCATGTAGAAATAGGCATTCACTCTGGAAATCACCCCCTCCACTGACAATGCCAACATGGAAGAAAAACCCATCATTTTCAGGGTTAATATAGGAACTTGATAATCAGCATTCCTCAATACTGCATTATTTTATTTTTGCTTTTCTCTCAAAACATCAGGAGCTAAATTTGTAATGCATTTGGTGTTGAACTCAACCACTTGGTTATCTTCTGACAGAAATGGTTTACTTTTTATCTCTTGGAAGTGCAGTCATTATTCATTAACTGTTCACCTCCCCTAAACTTTACAATTCATTTTTTAAAAAAAAACTATTCACTTCATAATGCCTTAGTGAAAGGGTACACTTCCATGTGGCTACAATCAGAGGGTTGTATTTAGGCTATCCCTTGTATCCACAGGAATTTGGTATTCGGGAGGATCGGGGTCTTTATCAGTCATGAGCTGCCAGAACTCAAACTGTTTCTTGAGTAGCTGAAATAGATGAATAATGCTCCAACCAACTGTGTGTTTCAATTTCTGCTCAAAAGACTTTCCACCTAATGGTGTTGATATCCTATATCCATGTGTTCATCTCAGGGTGCAGTGACTTCCATCTGAGTTCCATTATTCCTCTCTGGAGGACCAGTTATACAACTGGAATCAGAAAAGCAGTCAAAGTAATTGAAACTGGCAATCAGAGAATATAGCATTTTTAGCTTGGGAGCATATGTTCCAATATAAAGAAAAAAAATATTTAACTCTAAGGCACATATTTCCCAGGGCCAGAAGGAACCATGCATATGCTCTAGTGCTTCCTTACATAGAATACTGATGTCCCTGTGAAGCACTTCTTTCTCTCCAGGGACAGGCAACTCATTATCTCTCTAGAAAACCTACTACTCTTTTGATTCTGATTATTTGAAAACGTATCATTGTAGCAGAGATATAATTCTTTCATCTGTAGTTAACATTCTTCAGAATTGAAGCTGTGTCTCAACACAGTAAATTAAGCCCTTCAGATGCTCTCAGGTAGCTATTATCCTCAATTCCCATTTTTCCCCTTTTCTTCTATAGCATGAATTTCTTTTCTATAGAGTAGTATTGATTTTCTTGGTCACTTTGGTCACTGCCGTTGGAGGAAACACAAATTGGCTCTTATCTCTCTTAAGGTATTACAATAACAGAAAATTAGACTTAAAGTCAGAAAGTCTTAGAAAAGAACATCTTTCCTCTTTAATAAATATTGGAAGTAGTCAAATTATGCATTCCTCTTAATCAAGAGTGTTGCCAAATGTCAGTAAGAGAGATATGGAATTGTGGTCAAATCTGTAATGAGCCAGTTCAGCAAAAACTGAATTATGTCACAACCTGTAATGGATAGTAGTTTTAAAAAGCAGCATATATGCCCTTTTCTGGTAACTGAGACAGGTATGGATGGAGGTATGTTCTGGAATATATGTGGAAGAGAACTAGGGAATAAGAGGTGGGCGGAATGAAATGAGATTAGAAAAGGGTAGAGCTTTGTAGATAAGAGTTTAGAGTTTACTTGAAATGAAAGTCACCATTGGGTTTGCAGAAGTCACAGTATTTGAAGTAACTTTTTACCTTGCTGTTTTGCTTGTTGTGAAACATATGATAAGGGACAAAAGTAAAGATGATCCAGTGTGGGGAGCCGACAGAAGGCGGCTATCATCCTTGCAGCCATCTTGAGCCATATACCCTGACCAGAGATTTGATTACAATAGCCTACAACAGCTGAGCAAACTCTGATAACATCTTGTTTTAGATACCCAGGATCCTCCCTTGGGTGTGTGAGACTTAAAGGTGTGTGACTTAAGGGCGTGACTTAGAGATCAGATTTAGAGACAGACCTAAGGGCTTGACTTAAAGGCGTGACTTAGAGGCGTGGCTTAGAAGTGAGACATATAAAAGGCAAGAGGCAGACAGAAGTGTTCAGTACAACTTGGAGTAGGAATTAGGCATTGAGGAAGAAGACACTTAGACTAGAGAACTCAGAAGAAGAATTATTAGTTATTAGGTAGTTGGCACTTGGAGGAAGAACAGAAAATTAGGCATTAGACATTAGGCACTTAGCACTTGGAAGAAAGAACTTGGAACTTGGAGGTACTAGGGACTAGGAACTAGGGACTAGGAACTCAAGACTTAGGACTTGGACTAGGAAGAGAGACTGAAGAATAAACGGGATTGACTCACAGCTTGGGGCAGTGCGGGCTCTAACAGTTTAGCCCCCAAGGCTTTTGGCAGTTTGAGTCCCAACATTGACAGAGTGGCCCCCAAACTTGGGGTAGCTCGGGCGGCAACAATCCAGTCGATATACAGCCAGTTGATACACAGAGGTGGCTCATGGGCTACAACCCTGTGAGTCTTAAATGAGAGATACTTTTTTCTAGAGGTCCAGACCCAGGGATAGTAGAAATATAGTTTATGTTTGAACTTGACTTCCTTCAACAACTTGGGTGGCTTAGTCTTTATTTTCTCCCATTTTTGAAAAGATGACAACAAGCTGACAGCATTCATGGGATGACTGAATAAATATATATGATGTATCAGGACCTAAACTTATAATAGATCATTTGTTTTCAAAATAGTCCACTTTATTTTGTACTTTCAGACTGAGGCATTTTTGCATTTAGATTTTGCCTGAAAATTGAGGGTTGGGCATGAGAAGTAAAGACTGTGACCAAATTATTTTTGATCTTTGCAAACTACTTATTACTAATATAAGTGGTCAGACAAAGAACCTGTGAAAAGAAAAATAATCCTATGAGCATCTCTTTTGTTTTACTTTATTTGGTAATTTGGTCATATCATGAGGACACAATGTCATGAATGTTGTATATTTTAACATGATGTCATGTTAGAACATATTTTTTTATCTGGCTTAAAAATCCAAACTAAAATATATTGGATTAAATATAGAGGCTATGGAATAAAGTAGAGCATCACTGTTAAACCAGAACCAGACTGTTTTCTCTTGTGAGTTTTACATCTGGTTGACTAATACTCCTTGTTTTATAGGAATCCCAGGAAGTGACTATGTGAACGCCAACTACATAGATGGCTATAGGAAACAAAACGCCTATATTGCGACACAGGGATCTCTTCCTGAAACGTTTGGGGACTTTTGGAGAATGATATGGGAGCAACGAAGTGCCACAGTTGTCATGATGACAAAGCTAGAAGAAAGGTCGAGGGTAAGGATGACTGTTGACTTCTTCAAAAATCCTCCTTCCATCATCTTTACGTTATGTATTTCATTCTATTGAGAAGCCACTATCCCCTCAGGGTAGCACTTTTTAACGGTCAGTCATTGGAAATGGATGTCAAAAACTCTGATTGAGCTATTTTTCAAAAACTCTTCAGCCCATCCTCTCCATCAAACAAAATTCTGCACATCCTTCACCAAGGTCTAGCCAGGCAGAACCCAGATCACAAATGCTATGCTCTGCCCAACCTTTTCTATTCCCTATCAGACACAGAACTAAGAAAAAAAGTCAAATGCCCAGATCTCATCCCCAAATACATGAGTATGAAAGATCAAGGGAATATCTTCACCAGGACCCCTAAATCTACCACTCCTACAAGATGTTCACCAATGAGAATTACCTAGGTGAAATTCACAACACAGAATTTACAAAACCTTCATCAAGAACTTAAGGGATTTAAAACTCCTTTGGGAAAAGTCTGATTATACTTTCTCTTGCCCTTTAAGACAACATGTAGGAGGCTGATGTAGGACATACAGTCTGATACCAATAGCAGCCAGGGCTGCATAAGTATATTCTACCCCCAAAATCAAACATAACAATAAAGCTTATAAATCTTTTTTTTTAAAGGAAATTCTCACATGTTACAATAGTCATGGTTGCTACAGAGAAAATGAAAGTGATATCTGAGAAGATAATCAATTTGTTTAGAAGAAATGAATATTAGCTATGAACAAGAACCCATGGAGATTTCTCCTCATATGTACTGCCCACATTTTCACCTTTTTCATTCATAATCTGCATATATGCTTTAAAATTCCTTGAAAAGGGCTCATAATTAAATCATTCACATCAGCTTAGGGAAGCCAGAAAATGATTCCGTTTAAAACATGGCTAAAACACACACATACCTCTCACTCATGCCCATGAATGAGAGAGAGAGAGAGAGAGAGAGAGAGAGAGAGAGAGAGAGAGATGTATGGAGGGCTTTTTGCTAATTTAGGCTTTTCCAAAATGAATAGATTTTAATAACAAGCCATTTCTTGTTAAGGTCTAAGAAAAGAGTTTCAGTCACCATATGGGTCCAATATTACAGTCCACTGAACATTAGTTAAATAGTGTTTGTTTAGAAATCTAAAACATAGCACATAGCAGTATGCCATATTCTCTATTGAATCTGCAATTTCCATACATTGCTGATGAAATTCAAGTATCAACCTTAGTAATTTAACAAATAGGTATTTATATATTGTCACTGAAAAATGAGGACATTCATGCTTACTGTGAGACCTCAGATAAAGGGTCTGTTTCTCTGCATTCAAGCATACTTACAGGCTGAAAGCCAGTTCCCCATGTAAGAGACAAATGAGATTATTTATGTGTTCTTCCAGTACATAGCAGTGTTCCTAAGCCTAACTGTCAAGCACATGGGAGCCTACAGTTAACCAGATAATTTATAAGGTAAAAGCTCCTATATAGGAAAATACTAGAAAGCTATACTGCCACCTTGAAAGTCGGAAGTATGGGCCTGCTTTAGCCAACCTAGAATTTTGTGAGATCTTCGCAAATACCTGATTCCATATAAATGGATGTAGAAATGTCTATGGCTTTGAAAGTCATGTTTGGTTTACATTTTACATGCAAAAGCCAGTCTGTATATAAATATATTCATATCCCATGTGGCCCCAACCCAAATGATCCTTAATATATATGAGTTAATAATTATAATAACATGTAACTCATTAAGTGTACTGACATTTAATTAAAACCCATTTTATGTAAATTTTATAAAAACTGATTGCTTCTATAAATTTTGCTTTTCCTGTGAATAAACTGAGGCCCAGAAAACTACTGACAGTCATTCTGAAAGCAAGGTCAGAGAGAGGAAGACCAACATCCTGGCCTCACAACACCTATCTTTTATCATCAGGCCATGCTACCTATGATGTGCCTGTGAAACTGAGACAGCCGAACTTTTCTATTACAGTATGCATGTTAATCTCACCTACCAGCTCTGCTCTGCTTAGAGATACCAGCTGGTAACAAGCAGTCATTTGCAAAAGCTGTTTTCAGTAAAACACACATTTTATCTTGACACTGCAGGCCTTCATTAAACTATGCACAGAAACTTGTTTTGAAATAACCAAATGAAATTCTGCCCCTTTTCTTCCTAATTGCTTCTAATAATAAAGTTAGTTCTTACTGGCCCCACTGCCACTGCGACATCTGATGGTAATGAGCAGTTCCTGGCAGAAGGTATTGTGACTTAAATACCTGCAGTTTATCTTTTTGTTGCAGGCTACCTTTCTTTCCCCTTCAGACAGAGGAACTTATTTGGAAGTTACTAAATGAACCTTTGTTTGCTCCCTTCATTAATTACTCTTTGCTCTTGCTAGTTTGGCGGTCTGCTTTGTTAAATGGCCTAAGGAGGTCAATTAAATTGCTGTCCTGTGATTTTTATTCTGTGGTTGTTCAGCATGTTCCCAAGCTTATGATGACCTGCATTGCATTAGCCAGTAGGCAGTTGGGCAGTCTTAGTCATCATCAATCTGACAAGACAGATGAGTCCTGACCCCCAACATCCAGTGCCCTTTGTCCGTCCTTTCTACACATTTCAGAAGAAGGACCAAGTGTCAAGAGGCAGATTTAACAAGAATGCTGGTGGCTCAGAAGATTTCATCTGTGTGTCCATCTTCCTCTTCTTATTTTCCTACTTCATCTTTGCCAGCCCAGAATGCTCTTTCATCTACAGAAGCTGGAAGAACAAGGAATGAATTCCTGGTTTTTCAAACAAGAATGTGCATAAGATTTATTATAAAAACAATATTATAAATAGTACTAAGTTCCCACAGGAATGTATAGTCCCCTACTTTAGGAATATTATAGGCTTTGTGTTTGACCTGAGAACTCATGGTAATTCTTTACTCCAAACATCCAACCTCAAAGAAAATATTGAGCTAGCTTGGTTATAGACCGATCTATTTTTTTTAATTGGATATTTTATTTATTTACATTTCACATGCCATCGCCTTTCCCCATTTCCCCTCCCTAAAGACCCCCTATCCCATCCCCCCTCCTCCTTTTTTTGCTTTTATACCATTTTAATTACATGCAAGTATTAAGGTCAATTCTAGGTTGAGAAACTAGCAATACAATAGTTGCAAATAGTCAAGGAACAAGCAAGACAATAAACACAAATAGTTAAAGAACAAGCAAGGTAATAAAATTCCGTGAACGTTCCCATGATTGATCACTGTTTCTAAGGGCTTATCAGGATGACCAAAATATCTGAGCCAACTTCCCTGTCCTAGCCCAAAGTCATTTTCATGTCTACTTCCTTGTTCTAGCCTAATATTTAGATTCCTGCCTGAAATTACTTCTTTGTTCTAGCCTAATGTCAGCTTCCTGCCTGAAGTCCATTTCCTTATCCTTGGCCCATGTCAGATTCTTGCCAAGCAGCCCCAAAAGCTCTCTGCCTCTCCCTCTTTTTTGGCTCAGAATTTCAGTTATATTCGTCTCATTTCAGTTAAACAAGTATACACATGTGATGTGCACATACGCATGGGAGGTGGGGTTGTACACGTGTGCACATGTTAATCAATTTTGGTGCAGCAGGAGACACATTCAGAACTGTCACCAACAGCTTGAGAAGTTCACCTGTGCTTTAGGAACCTCCACTCAGGCAAAGTCCAGTGTTTTACTTCATCACAATAAGCAGTTTCAGTATGAGCCAGTGTGGCATACAGTAGTAGTTTACTAAAAGACAAATTTAACGGATTTAGTAACAAGGACTAATAGAAAGGTGACATACTTAAGTATAGGTATGAGGTTCTGAAAGGCCTAGAATAACAAGAAGAACCTTTGGTGGCTCTTAAAGTTGCATCTCAAATGGTTGATAGGAGTTTTTCCCCTTGGGGTATTTTAGATCAGATTAGGCCATCAGGGATGTGCAAGGAAATATATAAACATATATCTCCTTTGCTGTAAATTGGAGTTTCTGGTAAGATTCCTAGAAAATTATACCTTTACAGCTGAGAACATAAAGGACACATAGGCTTAGTTAGTCCTTACACAGTGTTCACTGCTGTTGAACATTAGAATGTTAACCTGGAATACCGTATATAAAAGAATATTGTCTCAGTGTTGGCAAGCTTCAAAATATTCTGAAATTCCTGATGATCAGCAAATGACAGATCCCTGCCTGACTCAGGGACTCTTCTCCATTTCCATGTCTCCATTTTTTCACCCTATGTTTCTATCCTGCTCAATACTTTGTAAATAAGAATTTATTGACTATAGCCTTTGTGTCAGGGATTAAAAGGATAGGAGAGACATCATACATAGGGACATCACCATCTAGCAGTTTAAAGTAGATATGCTTGCAGTCACATATCTTGGTCTAGATCTCAACGTTCACCTTTCCTAATAGGAACATGGAAGGTAGCACATCACCTGGCCCCTGGAGTCTCCTTGGGTTGGATAATGGGCTACACTGTAGCTCTTCTTTTGTCACAGAAAACACTTTCAGGATAAAGTGCTATTGAAAGCCTCAGTTATAGGTTAGTTATCGGGTTGTTTTCTTAACATTGTGGCTCCAAGGCTGGCTCCTAAATACCGCATTCTGTTGCCAAATGAAATTAATTTGTTTCTCTGTTGTTAGCAGTGAAGCGTGAACATCTCATAGAGCCACCGCACTTGAGGATTTCCATTCACTCTACCTGGTGCCTCATCTCTGAATTGTTCTCAGAGATGGAGCCAGACTTTTGTGCTAGCTTTCCCTCTGAACATGCTTCCCACAATTCAGACCTTAACAGAGTAAATTTGTTAATTCTGCAAATAGATCATGAGAGGACATTCTTTTTTTATTTATTGCTTTCATGTATCATCATGGCAAGATGATACAGTATGAAAACCATAATTCAGGAATGTAGTGGTCCTTGTCACTAAAGATAATATGGGCCGAATTTCTGTTTGTTTCCATTTGTATTCCCACTGTATAACATTTCCTACTGGAACTGATCTGTTTCCCAGCTTGCTGTTTTGTCTCTGTCTGGTTCACTTTCACTCGAGCTTGAGGTTTACCAATACTACTGTGACCTTCAATGTCAGGATCTGTTCCTGAGACAAATGCTATGTTCAATTGTTTGTGCTAAAAGTCTCATTGGCCTTTTGCTAGGAGACTAATAGTTCTTAGCATTGGAACAGCCAAAGCAGCCCTTATAAAAGACGGAGACCGTCTGAGAGCCAAGTTAAAAATTCAACTTCTTTGATTTTTCACATATATTGACTCTACTCACTCTCAGACGATTGTGGTCTTGAAGGAATCCTACAAGTCCATGAGGGTCTTTATACTGTTTGTGCCTATACTTTACTTCACAGTAGTTCCTAAAGAAACATAGCAAAGACTGTTTAGTTCAGCTTAAAATTCCAGGCTGCTAGCCGTCATTACCTGAAGCTCAATTTACAACACCACTTACATTGTACTGAGAGTCAAAAGCCGAATCCAATGCTTATACTCACTTTTCTACTTTTTCCACAATTCAGGATCTCCTGCCTCTCTAGGGAATGCTATGGGCCTTCCTACCTTAATATGTAATCAGGCTGATCTTCCACAGATGTACCCAAAGGAACCTGGTCTAGAAAAGCCCTCACTGACATTTTATTCACAACTGATTCTAGGTTGTGCCAAACGGACAATTAAAAATAACTTTCATACCGATATTAAAAGAAAGTTGTAAATTGACTGGTTTTTAGGAGTTTTACTATGGCAAGTCAAGAAACAAACAAAAAGACTAAATTCTGAGGGTTTTGAAGATAAAATATGATAGCTGCCTTCAATCCACAGCTCAGTTTAAAACCGCTGGAGAATGTGCTGTGATAAAAGATACTGTGAGTGAGTTTTACTTCAGTTTCCACTGGAATTGCCAAGTCCTCTCAAGTTCTGCATAGTTCATTGATTCTGTAGCAAGTCATTTTCCTGCCCTAGAATGTGGTTTCTAATTGTTTCCATGTTTCATAATATGCCAATAAGCACAAATATCGGTCTGGGCAACCACATGGAAGGAAGAAAATCTTTGGAAAAAGTGAAGCACTGTTACAGTAAAGCATATGCAGCTGGCCTTTTCACTCCAGGGTGTTATTTGTGGGTGACTGGGTGTACAATTGGCAGCCTCCCCCAAAGAATGAGTCTCCAAGGTATGATTGGCCAAGGTGATTCTTGGCTTAGGAAATGCCCTTATTCCCTGGATGATTGTCTACATTTTAACTTTTTCCTTCCTCTGTGCGATTTTGGCTGGCTGGCTTCTATTTTATCTACCAACTTTTGGTAGTAGATAAGACAGGGACTGAAGAAGTCTGCTTAGAAAATGCTTGAACAGCCTTACTGAATATTAGATGCTACAGTATCTGTGAAGAGGTTTAGAAAATATCTGTCTTATACTTGGTCTCAGCACCCAGCCTTGGTTCATTGCTGACAGTTAAAACTATTGGTATTGATAGTCTTTTAAACCTTACATTGGGAAATGACTGCGTTAGATAGAGCTATTGTGATGTGGCTTAATGCTATAAATGTTAGAGATAGGGAGAGGAATTTTGACAGGCATCAAATGAGACATGATTTGAACTGTCAATTAGTTTTTAAAATGTAGTCCTAGAAGTAAGGAGTTCTATAATTTCAAAATCTCAAAATTTTATTTTCCATTGTTGCATATTGAATCAGTCGATAACACCCATTACTAGTTCAGATAAAACGTCTTCTGCAATGGACCTTGGTTGCCGCTTAAGTCAGGGAAAAAGAAAAAGCCCTCTTATCACTATATTTTGGTGTGTGTGTTAATGAATGGAGATCAGACACTGTCAAGGCATGGGAGATTGGGCTTGTATTCAGTCCTCCCTGAGTTAATATTTCAGGGGACTAAGATACCAAAGCTTGCTATTTAGTCAGTGGACTAGTGACCTAATGATCTTTTACCCTTCTAGTCTTTGAATGTCATCTTTGAAAATATCTCCAAGAAGCAAAGTGAGGTGGAGACAGGTTCACATTTAGTTTTAGGACTTTAAGAACAGTTGAGAGCAAGAAACAGTTAAAACAAGCAAACAAATTCTGGTCAAATTTTTTCTTCTTTTTTGAAAAACAAACCTTGAGCTTGTTTTCTGAGCTTGAAGTTCTCCCGGGTTAAAATCTGACAGGATCACACTGAAGATTATAAATGGCACTGTTATTGTTTTCATTGTTGTTATCAGTTTTGGAATGCCTAGCCATGGCCAGTGGCAGACTAATTCTTGGCTTCTCTGGTTGTCAAGGTTCAGTGAGTTTAATGGAGAGCAAATGCTTTCCAAATGCCAGGTCTGTGTCTTCTTCCAGATAGAACTGGAAGCGCCAAAGGCCTTGAACATTTAATTTCTCAAACTGTAGCCCAAACCCTGCCTATCTAAGTGAACAGAAACTGCTTTTTTCCTTAAGCAACTTTAGAAACAGCAGCACAAACATTGCCTCTGGAGTCTGCATGATGTATGGGAATGCTTTGGAAGTGCTGGATAGTTAATGTAAATGGGACACAGGCAACAAAAGGTATGAGGCTTGTGTTGGCAACCAGACAGATGTCTGGGGCATTATCTAGCAAATTCCACACTCTTGGTGTTCTCATGTCAGTGTCAGATAAGAAAGAAAGAATCTGACCAAGTCTTGGATACTGGTTAGCTTACCAAATTTCATCCTTCCTCTCCCTAGCCATCTTCACTGTCTGCAGTGCCCAGTGTCAGCTTAAAGCCATGTAGAAACATGACAATACATATCAAAATCTGCAGTAGAGAAGCAGATACAACAGTTTCCAGTGACGGCACAAACCTCCCTGTCACAACATTCATGTCTAATCTTCTCAAGCAGGGTTAGGTTTTTATGCATTGTGAAGTAATCTCTCTGCTGTCCAGTATTCCAAATACAGTAGTCACAATTTATGTTTTTTGTATTTTCTGTCAATATGATTCCAGCATTGGAGAAGCAGTTTATGTACATCTTTGTAGTCCCATCTCTTTTGGCTGGTTTATAGAAACTATTCATACGTAGAATTACTCAGTCAGCCAATACAACTGCTTGGTAATTGTGGTTCTTGAACGTAACTGGTTCAAAGACTATGGACAGACCAGAAGCCCAGTTAACAGTACAGCTATTGGAGCACCCATCTGCTTTTTGGGAGTAATTAGTGATGAGATCAATATGCAAAGATGCCAACAACTCATGTAGGAAAAGTTAATATCTAAGTGGTATTTGATATCACCAAATGATCTTTTGATTATAATAAAGTGCCAGAACCTAAGCTGTGGTGACACTCTGTTTAAGGGTATAAGTTGTTGGCAAAGCTCATAGGGAGCCCTCTGCATCAACAGCTAGCAAATCCATCAAACAGTAAAAGAACAACCTTTAAAACTTGACAAGTGATCCAGAAAGTTTTAGAGTGGTTCAGGAACTGGTAAGCTGTTTTTATGACATATAATTTCCATTATCTGTGGAATATTTTTTAGCTTTATGATTACAGATTTGAGAAGCTGTAAGTGCATTACTGTCTCACATGATTCTATATTACTCACTTTGCATTTGTGATGGCCTCTCAAGCCCCACTAAAGAATGGCCAGTAAAGATAAATTGAGACAGGGAAGTACACAAACTTTGCAACCTGGGAAACTATGTGGCAAATAGTAATAGTTTAGTACAAAAAAAAAAAAAAAAAAAAAAAAAAAAAACACTTGCTGAAAAAAAATCAGAGTCTTTGAACAAAATATTACACAAATCTGGTACTAACATAGTACCAGAAGTTACTAAAATTTGTAAAACTTAATAACTAAATATGACATGAATTCTACTTAAAATATACCCTGGCACTTATATGAAACATTTTTTTTTTAATTTTAGATTGTTATTAAACGAACATTTAAAATGGAGTCCAAAACTTTCATTTATCTTCTATAATGCATCTCTTCTTGCTGTTTACTACTAATAGAAAATGCAGACTCCAACAGCCACTGTGGCCACAATGGCTCAATATAGATAGTCACTTTTAGCAAGTTACAGCACCTGAAACATTACTATCTGGCTACTTTAACACTTTCTTTGGCTCCTTACCTCTTGCCCTATATTTGCTTCTCAAAGTACCTGGCAACACATGCATTTCAGAGCAGGAATGCTAGAACTCTGAGGAGGAACTGTTTAATTACACGTGGACTTCAGATAGTGTGCCAAATTTAGTAAGTCTTTAGTAAATTGAAATGAGCAAAACTCGATTTCAGAAAGTGATGGATAATTTGAAAATAAGCCAATCTGTACCACATTCCTGGTTATAAAGCTGGCCACTTCTGTTGAGTACCACTGGGTGCCACTTTTAAGATAAGCCATATTGAAATGGCCATGAACCTCCAAAGCAGGATGCCCCAACCCATCATAACAACACCTACCACATGTGCCCAATGACAGGGTTTTATGTTGAATGCATTTAAATGATACTTGTTGTTTTGAAGTTTGAGGATGGTTTTACTAGAGTTTAAGAGAAAAATATTAGTACTCTAGCTGTGAGTCTCAGCCGCTGCTTAGTGGAGGGAGATGGAAAAGAAGAAAGCTTAAGACCACAGTTTTTTGAGTTTTTTGTTGTTGTTTTGTTTTTTGGCACACATTTTTTATTGGACATTATATTTACATTTCAGATTTTATCCCCTTACCCCCATTCCCCCCACCACCCAGGAACCTCCTATCCCATCCCCCCTCCTCATGCTTCTATGAGGATTCGGCCCCACCTACCCCCCACTCCCACCTCCCCACCCTCGAATCCCCCCCCCCCACTCGGTGTTCATCCTTCATGGGACCGAGGATCGAGGATCTCCTTTCCCACCTATGCCCAACAAGGCCATCCTCCCCTACATGTACAGATGGAGTCATGGGTCCCTCCCTATGTGCTCCCAGGCTGATGAAGACCACAGTTTTTTAAACAACAAACAAGTCTGAGCAGCTACAGGAAAAAAAAAAAATGGTAGCAGGAGTCTTTAGAGAAAGAATGGGAATGCCTGGAGGGTCAAGGCAAACATGACTATGGTATTCAAAGAAGAAATAGAAATGAGAAAAAAGAAGTTACAGTTTTTAAGTTAGAATTCACAGAGGTAAGCAGGCTATATAATCATCTCTTGGGGAAGGGGCTTCTCATTTTACATATCACATTAAGGAGAAAATGATTCCACCCATCTCCTCAGTATGTGTTCAGAGCTTTCTTCTGGTTGTTGTCCTAGCCATAATGAAGTGGTCAATTTGATTAACTCTTTAGGAGATGGGGAAGTCGTTTGTTATGGTAATCTTATAATCACTGGGAAAGTTTAGAATGTCATGTTTCTACCCAGCAGCAGACAGAACGCACATCTCAAACTTTTGCTGGAGGAAGTAGCTTACCTTTAATTGGGCCTCCACCTAACTTTTTCCCTTCCCTATTATATTTTAAATCTTTTTCTTTCTTTATTGAAATACTGTTTTCATTATTTTCTTGAGAGTTTTGTAAGTTTTGTTCATATTTACACAGTGTACCTTCCAGATCCACTCCTTCCCTACTTGCCTAACTTTGTGTCCTAATTTTATTTAAATCTTATCAAGTCGAATTTATGCTTGCCGTATATTTCTGGATATATGGTTTACATAGCAGTGGCTATAGATTTAGAAAAAAAAACGGGCTCTCCCTTTTCCGGTTGCTCTCCATTGCCAGTAGTTCCTTCGCTACGAGTGGGAGTTTGTGTCTACCTCCTTAAGATTTAGTTTGGCTTGTGTCTCCACTATTCTTGTTCATGCTGTCATAGCCACTGTGAATTAGTGTGTGCAGTTGCGCTGCTATCATCAGAAGACAATGTTTTCTTATAGTCATCTTCTGTTTCTTTTCTGTTATGATCTTTCCACCACCTATTTCAAGAGAATATTTGAGATTAGAGTATGGATGATGGTGATCCAGATTGAGTCCCACCAGTGATGAATAAGTGTTTTCCCTTTCTATACATCAATGCCAGAATTTGTATACCTTGCTTTTTTATCATAGCCATTCTGACTGGGGTAAGATGAAATCTCAAAGGAGTTAATTTGAATTTCCCGGATGGCTAAGGATGTTGAACATTTTTTATATATATAAATAGTATAATATAATAAATATATATTTATATATCATCCACTTGCATATCATCTTTTGAGAACTCTCTGATTAGATCCATGCCCTATTTTATAATTGAATGTTTATTAATTTTTAATTTTTTGAGTTCTTTGTATATTCAAGAAACTAACTTTTTCAGATATGTAGCTGGCACAGATCTTCCCCTGCTTTGTGGGCTGCCTCGTCAAGTTGAATAATGATGTCTTTTGCTATGCACAGTCTTTTTAGTTTTATTGGATCTCACCTATTAATTTTTGTTCTTAATGCCCATGCTACCAGTGCCTTGTTCAGAAATCAGTTCCTGTGCCAGTGGTTTCCAGTGTCTTCCATACTTTCTCCTCTATTATATTTAGGATATTGGATCTTCGGTTGAAGTCCTTCATTCATTTGTAGTTGAGTTTTTTACAGGGTTGAGAGATAAGGATCAGGTTTCCTTCAACTGTGATCAGCAACGTCAATTAAAATGTTTAATAGACACGAAGAGAATGTATGTCCTTGTCTTGTTTCTGATTTGAGTAAGAATATTTTGAATTTTTCTCCATTTCGTATTGTGGTAGCTGTGAGCTTCCTGTATATTGCCTTTATTATGTTGAGATACGGCCCCTGTATTCCTGTTTTCACCAGGACATTTATCATGAGTGACTATTTTCTTTTGGGGGATGTCTTAGGGTTTTGTTGCTGTGAACTGACACCATGACCATGATACTGGAATCTCCAATACACTGGGGTCTTTTGCTGCAACTAGGCTTCACCAATAGACTCCCATAGACTCTCTTCATGGTGCCAAGTCTCAGCTTCTTTGAATGACCTTTTCAGTCCTGAGCCATCAAGTGCAAACTGAGGCTATACCTTCACCAATGGCCTTCCCTGGCCTCTTAGAGTGCCAAACCTCAGTGTTCTCCATGACCTCTTCTTATCTTTAAAACCAATACCACCTGAGTGTTTCTGACACATTACCAAGTCCAGCATAACGTACAACCTTGGATATCTCTGGAACACAGCTTCTTTATGCTCCTAGAAAACACTTCCCAGAAAATCTCACCTCAGTGATGCTGATCTCTTCATAACCAATACTGATTTCTTAGCTTTAGTTAACAAGCATCAATTGTACCAGTAGTCCCTTCTATTTTTGACTCTAAGTCCAGAGCCACATGGCCATGGCTGCCAAGTTTTGCTTGCAGGAGCTGGAGCATGGCCCCATTGTTCTGTTAACACCAGCTCTCTGTTTTCCAACTCCCGCACTGCCTAAGCTTGGCTGCTCTGTAGACTGACCCTTGAACTCAGAGATCTGCATGGTTCAGTCTGCTAAATGATGGAATCAAAGGTGTGTACCAGGCCTGGAATTAAGCTTTTCTCCTACTTGGAAATGTTTCTATACCAGGCTAGCCTTGAACTCATAAATATGCTGGCAACTGTCCTGGAATTAAAAGCGTGTTACCACCATGCTCAGACCTAAGCTTAGCTGGGTGGGATCTTGCCTCAAAGTCACCACTGCCGTAATTTGTTTGTCTCCCCGAACATAGGATTCAGCTCCATTTCACTTGCTGGTGCCCCTTTATTACTTGAACCATAAATTCCATCTGTATTGACCCTTGAGTTATAGAGTTTTGTTATAGATGTATCCATGGGATTGGGTTCCCAACTCTGCATTTAGATTGGTCGTAATTTTTGTAATGGTCTCCAGCTGTTTCAAAGAAATTTTCTTTCTGAGGGGTGAATTTATATATTAACTTACTTATAAAGTTTTGGTGGTCAGTTCTGAAAACCTGCATACAAGTAATACTATACTAACTGAGCAGCTATATATGCATCCAAATATGAATATATGCATAAACATATATGTATGTAATAACCATTAGTAAAAAGAGCTCATGAATTTAAAAGAAAACAAGGAGAAATACATGGAATGGTTTGAAGTGAAAAACAGAAAAGGGGAAATGATGAACTATCAAAAAATAAAAATAAAAAAAATACCTTTTAAAAATACCTTAGTTGTACACCAAAAGTCCTTAAACAAGTAGTAAATCTCTTTGAAAGACTAATTTTTCTCATAATCTTATACATTGTTCTATGATATAGGAATGAGAAAATATTTGTGTAGTATACCTTAAAGTATTATTTACTGCTAAATGTAAGCTCTTAACCCTGTGAAATCAGAAAATATCTGTACAAGCTACACAGAGAAGGAATCAAAAGGGAAGACCAGGATGGGGATAAATTGCTGCCATTGCTGATTTGAGCTTGAGGGGTCACCTTTTATCCTACACTGATACCATACATGTACATGTACACAGCATGAGCCTCCAAAGACATTATATCCACTGCAGCAAGACATCAACATGGTATCTTTTTTCATAGTTTAAAAATTATTTTGGCCTAATTTTTGTGGATTTTTTCCATGAGTTATTGTTCCTTAAGTACTGTGATTCCTTTCAACTAGTACTTTGGTAAGTTTTTCAGGTATGGTGTAGGCTTAATAAGTGGTCAGGTGATACGTGGAAGTGTTCAATCTATGCTTACCAGTATTTTCCTTGAAAAACTAACTTTCTTATGTGTTTCTTTCCCTTTGATTTGTAACCTATGATAGAAATAAAAACACCAGTTTATTTTGTGAATGTAGAAAACATATAAAGTATTTTAATATTATTGCAACTCGTTTTTTATCTGATGTGAACCCTTTTGTTTTGCTTGTTTAGTCAAAGAGGTGACTTTGTGTGGTCTCACAGTTGAAAGGCAGTGAAATCAAACCTTATGAATTCAGTTTCTACATGCTAAATAGGTAGATACAGAGTACAGTGTCTTCCTGCTTTTTCTTCTCAGTGAAATTGTCTAGTAGGTGAAAACTCTTCCTTTTTAGAAGGTCTGGTATCTATGCAGAAACAGCCTGGGTACCAGAGGACACAGACCAAATGCTAACCAAAGGACAGAGACGTTGAGTCTGTTGCTAGTATTTAATTAAGTTGCAAAGCAAATAATTATATAATAAGTATGTTTACTAGACCACAGATTTCTGTTTCTCTAGTGTCTATGAAAACAATGCCTATTACCTTTGTAGTTCAAAAACCATACTTTCTATTCTTTTCAAATGGATGTTTCCTTATGTGCACCACTATTGCTCCTTTGCTTGCAGAGATGTATTTCCTTTGGTTACCGTGAAATAGCACTTCCACATTTCTTTTCTCTGTGGCAGAATGGGTAAATATTTTCTGACCTATAACCTCACTAGAAAATATAATGCCTCTGTCATTTTTATTATGCTTTTTGCTGCACTGTGGGCACATGCAGTAAATCTGAGGCTTACAGCAGAGTTGGAATTATTCTTTGTCACATCTAAACTAATTGGGTTGAGTAGTTCTTACATGGACTGTTCCACTCCACATGGAAATAGTAGGTCATTTATCTTAAATGAATGAATTGTACTACTTAAACCACACTGCTATAATAACCCTCCAAAACCATACTTAAAGAACAGACAGATTGTTCCTGTAGATGCTACAGATTTCATTTATTTTGCATACAAATACCATTTATCTTGTGTGTTAAGTAACACTTATTATGTTGTGTATTACACTTTGATAGATTTTTCAAATGATTTCTACTTTTCTTTAACCAAGTATATTTGTAAATTGTGAGAGAACATTGTGGAATTATGTGTGCCTGTAAAACCTTGATGGATGAATGCTATCTAGCCATGTATTTTAAATGTCTAACTATAATCTTTCTGATGTGAATCATAGTGTCTACCAAATAACAAATGTGTTTTCCCCAAGCACTCTAAAATTTCGAATATCTCCATCCCTGTTTTATTCAGCAGCAATCTGCAACTTATTTTTTTCCCAGAAAATTGAATCTGTTACTGCTTAATATTTCTACCAGTTTAAAAAAAATGTGGTTTATACTGGCATCAGAGCAGTAATTTACATATTTGGGGATAACAAGAAGGCATGCCAGAAAAAAGATCAACATAAAGTGAAATGTAGCAAAGTTGTTTTCCTTCAACAGCAACTCAAAAGGAAGCTAAGAAAAGAGTTGATGAGCATCTAGCCTGAATGTGTCACTTGTTTCTTTAGGTGAAGTGTGACCAGTATTGGCCCAGCAGAGGCACGGAAACTCATGGGCTGGTCCAGGTGACGCTGCTGGATACTGTGGAGCTTGCCACGTACTGTGTCCGGACGTTTGCACTTTATAAGGTTTGCTCTTTGTCTTCGTTCTCTTGCCCTGTTTTTCCTATTATTTAAAGAAACTAAATCCCTCAAGCCTTTTTACTTAAATCTTGGTCCCACTGGCAACAAGGGAGAGTGAGATCATTCTTGAATTTATCATTCAGCCCCCTTTCTCATGGACCAGTGTTTTATCTGTAACTATGAAACAAATCTGTGTTCTGAAGAAAGGTTCCCCAAAATGGAAGAACTGATGCTTTCTGTCAATAGACAAGAGCACTCCAGATGGTTGCAGCCAGATGGCAGAGTGTTTCTCATGTGACAAGCTTACCTGCCTGAGCAAATACTGATCATTTAGGGTTAGCTTAGGGCTTGGGTCTGCAGGTATTGTGTCTTCACAGCCTATACCCTAAAAGGAAAGACTTGAGATAGCATATTTTAGTGGTATTCATCATTAGCTGCTGAGGTTAGAAAGCAACATCTGAGCAAATGTTCCTGTGTCACAGAATGGTTCGAGTGAGAAGAGAGAAGTAAGGCAATTCCAGTTCACCGCCTGGCCTGATCATGGTGTTCCAGAGCACCCCACACCTTTCCTAGCTTTCTTACGAAGAGTCAAAACGTGCAATCCTCCTGATGCAGGGCCAATGGTTGTACACTGCAGGTAAGGACCATTGAGAACATTTGGCATATTTTCAGCCAGAAGGACTGAGGGAGGAAAGAAGCATAAATTAGCCTATGTGGAATGTTCCTCCTTGCAGATTCTTGATTCTGGGAGATGGTAAACACATTCATTCAAATGGCTCTTGCTAATCGAGTCCTGTACTGAGATCAGTAGAAAAGACTGGATAAAAAGTGTGTGTGTGTGTGTGTGTGTGTGTGTGTGTGTGTATGGTGTTAATATATTTATATATATGGTGGTAATATATAATTACATATATATATATATATATATATATATATATATATATGAATGAATCCCCATTACCACCCCACCCCACACACTGCCCATACACTGCTTTCTCTTTGGTGTAAAAATAACTAAATAGATAAATACAAAGTTAAGTGTGTGAGGATAAACAAAACAGAAACGATTTCATTTTAACCTTATAACAAGGGTTAAATTTTATCTTTTTATGGGAAAATGTTCTTTAAAAATGTTTTTAATGAGTTTTTCAGTGGGCTCTTGTGAGCTGAATTAGTATAACATTTTTACTCTGCAGGGAAAAATGGGGAAGAACATAATGCTGCGGTCACTGGAGCTTTCAATGGAAGATGTGTTAATGTAAAGACAGATGCATTTTATCTATTATTAGTGTCAATTAGCATACAAGAAATGCACTATCTTGGTCTTTTATATGAATTTTATAAAAGACATGCAACTTATAAAAAGACTTATTATGTACATCAAAATAAGGAATTTTTCTTGAAATATAAAACTTATACCTTTCCTCAGTTCTGACTGCCATCCTCTATATCATCACGCTGTCTGTATATGTTAATGTTAAGACATTTTAACACTCAACTCATCTCTTCAGGATACCTGATTTCCTCTCAAATGTCCCTCCTAGTAACAAAGTGTTCAAGATGCCTACTTATATTCTGTCCATTCTCTATCACTGGGCATATTCTGTTCTGTGACCTTGCATGAATATGCTCATGCAATTTCACAATAGCTCCATATAATGTGAATACTTCAATATGTCTTCTTGAACAAGGGAAGCAAATAAAATTGTGGAAGTTTATAACAGAAAGACAAGAAAAATACATTATGAACCTACTTATATCATAAATTAATAGCATAATTTAGGTTACATATTATAGGGTAATGTAATAGACCCTCAAAATGGGACCATTGGCAAACAATGCAGAATGAAACCTATATAACTACTGACCTGCCTGTCTACCCAACAAAAGTAATTGCTGAGCAATAGCCTGGGGAGTTCCTGAATGGGATACCATGGCACCTGATAGAAGCCAGTAATAGAACTAACTTGTGTTAGTGACTGACACCTTATAATTTTGAAATTTTTTTCATGCATTACTTTTACTGATATCCTATTATAATAAAGAAGCTGCACTATTTGAGAGGAGCACTAATAGCTAGATGTAATGCTTCATTCAAGCCATGTCTTGTTACCTGGTTCTAGCTGTTTCACACATAGGAGGAGGGCCTCTAAGGACTGGATATCTGTTGCCATTCTCTGCATGATTACAAAACATAAAATTATTTTTATTTGTTTGAGCAAGTGGTTCTGTGTAGTGAAAGCCAAGTCTTAGTCTCTTGCTTGTTATTTTCAGAGAGTATGCTGTGCTTTGCAGTATAAACCATTTTCAAAGCCTCAAGCAGCTAATGTAGCTGGTCACATGGTTGCCCAGTTGACACAAGCTAAACTTGCTTATAAAGATCACATGGGAAGTACACAAAACATTTTCAGATGGAGAAGCCTCAAAAGAGAAATGCTACTTTTATAGGCCTTGTGCCATTAAGAAGCACACCACACACACATAGCACTCACATAAAGAGAGAGAGATGGGAAGAATTATAGATGTAAAATAATGACAAATTAGGGGAAAGTAATTTGGAAGTTTCTATTGAACAATCGTATTGTGATTTGTATTATATTAAAATACCATCTTGGGGCTGGCAAGCCGGTTCTTTGGGGAGACACACTTGCTATCCAAACTGAGTTTAATCCCAAGAACCCACATAAATATAGAAGAAAAGAACTAGACTTCAAGTTTGTCTTCCTAGGTCCACCTGCCTATTATGGCTTATGCACTTCCTTCTTCAAAATATTAATAAATACATTGTTTAGGGAAATGCTACATTTTCCCCCTAAATATTTGCTGCCATTTCTTTAAGTTAATGATATCAGATAATGGGTGGCAAAGTGTTCATGGAAGAGTAATGACAGAGCAATCAGAATGGTACATTTGTGTGAAGGTGCCATGAACCCCAAGTTAACTCCTTTAAATAAAAATTCTCTTTTTAGTTAGATTGACACCCAAGAAAGTTATTTTGAACCCGTCTGAAAGCGCTAAACATTATACAGAAAGACACAGTTATGAAGTCACCAAGTAGAACTGTTCACCATGATCATGTAACAATCACAAAGTATTCTTAAATGCCTAAGGTTATCTTACGATATACTCAGACATGTTTTTCTTTATAGAGAAAAAACAGTGATAACCCAGACTATCTCCAACAAGCATACCAAAGAGAACCAGGGAGAATGGGGAGCAGCCAAAATATTCACCTTCACCAGAGGCTCTATTAGTAATGGGTGGGCTGGAAATAAGGGGAAAAAGCAATCAAGTAAAGAGAAACAAGTTTTAGAAAAGAATTACCATGCTAGGCTATTGAAACAAATTTACAGAGATGATGTTAGCAAGTCGAGAAAGGAGTGAGGATAGGAGGGGAATGGAGAGACAATATGAATGTCTTATGCCCTACCTTCAAGAAGAGGATGACACTAGCAATAGCTGTCCCTTAGGAGTGCCACTGTTGTTAGAGAAAGGCTGCTCGTTACTCACCAGCTTTGTGCTTTGGGGAAATTTTTTTAATTTCTCTTTATCTGTTTCTGTCTTTGTAAATTTGACAACACTGTTCACAGCAGTAAGAACTTGATGATGATGGGATGCCATGTCATGAAGTGATTCAAAAGTGTAAGGCAATGTTAAGTTATCAACATAATACCATGTGTTTGTGCATACATGCACATATAAAACTCTAGGTATTTCAAGAAGAGATGAACTATTAATAAAATGACATCATCTTATAATCAGGTGTTAACCAATGTCCAATGTATCCAAATAGTTAATAGGCTACTTTTCAAATATTTTTAATATTTTCTACCATTGTGATTTCACCAAATTTTTCCTAGTAATAGTGAACATTTTAATGGCCTGAATTAGAGAATATGATTTATAGCATTCAGTCTCTGCTTATGGAAGCTTGGAAAACTTTGGGCTTTCAAAATGATTCTGTTAAGGATATATGCAACTCCATACTGGAGTTTCAAGTGCCTTCAGGATGAAGGCTGAACTTTGTATCTTTACTTTCATGTCCCTGTATAAAGAAAGCTGGTTTCAGGTGGTTATCTGAAATAAAAGTAAGTTTTAAAATTCTGAGCATATTCCTTAGATTTTATCTTCTTGTATAAAAAGGCTATAAGAACTTTATATATTTGGTTCTTTTGTGGTTGTTGGGGTTTTTGTTTTGTTTTTTGTTTTTTGTTTTTGTTTTTGTTTTTTGGAGACAGTGTTTCTCTGTGTAGCCCTGACTGTCCTGAAAGTCACACTGTAGACCAGGCTGGCCTCGAACTCAGAAATCCACTTGCCTCTGTCTCCCAAGTGCTGGGATTAAAGGCGTGTAGCACCACTACCTGGCTATATATTTGGTTCTTGTTACAAATGAATTAAGTTGAGATTAAACTATAATTTCATTGAATCAACTGTAAAATTTTGAGCCATGATACTCTTTAGTTGTATATTTTGATAAGAAGAAAGTATTTTTATAGGATATAAATATATATATGTATGTATTATATATATTTATATATACATATGTATGCAATAACAATATAGATATATGCACACATGCATATGTGTTTGTATGTAAAATGAATAGATAGAAAGGGAGATGGTTCAACACCCACAAATCTGTCTTTTAAATGAAACTGTCTTAAGGTTAATGAAACAAACCTCCCGAAGGCCATGCAGATCTTTAAGATTCTTAATTCAATCCAGATTCTAGATCCAAATGGATAACTCCAAGGCTAGACAAACATTATACAAACAGACCATTAAGCATGGATCTGTTTAAAAGTCAACTGATGAGGAGAACATTTGGTGAAGTGCTTGACTTAGAAGCATGAGGAGTTGTGTTGAGTTCTCATTACCCACATGAATATGTTGGACTTTGAGGCAGAGCTTTCTGGGAGGGCTTGGTAGTGCAAACATGTACTTCCAGAGGGGAGGGTGGAAAGACAGGAGGATCTCTGGGGCTTGCTGACTAGCCAGTCTAGCCTATTTGGTGAGCTTCCAGCTAATGAGAGGCCATGTCTCAAAGGAGGCAAATAGGATTTCTGAGGATGACATTGGAGTTGTCCTAAGGACTCTATACACACATGTGTATATGTATACACCTACATACACATGTGTACCAACACATATGCTTATGAAAGTGTATACATGTGTGTACACATGCATTTAAAAAGAATTTGGTGTTGGAAAGAATTTTTAAAGCTAATCTTCATGTTAGCTTTCAACTCGGCATATAAAAACCAAGTCAAACTACTTAGGCCTTATTTATTGCATAACTGTCTATCCTTAAAGCCAACAGAAGTTTTGCAAATATTGCATATAAAGTACCTTGTGACACAAAGATGCTATTAGTGCTGTAACAATTTGTCTCATATGTTTAAAACTACCAATTCTAGGCTCAATTCTTATTCCTAATGTCCCATTCAAATTTTTCCTCTGGGCAGAGATCATATTTTTGCCAAATGTGATAGTTATGTAATGATTACAATCTGAAAGAAGAGACTAGGATTTTCCATAAACCTGGAAAATTTCTTTTCATTTGTAAAAAGTACTATCATTTCTACATAAGAAGGTAGATGGAATATACAAATTATGTGGGTTTATTTCCTCTCAAACATTTTAAGGTGAAGGGAAGTAATTATACCATGTGGAATTTGGGATCCCAGACCTTGTTCTTAACATACAAACTATTCTGCATAAAACTCACATTTAAATGAAGCAAGCAACAAAATGATGCAAAGCAAAATGTTGAGTCCTCAATATTGATTATACAATTTTATAAGAGATCATAATTGTGCCAAATGACAGCATTAAAAGGAATTGTTTCTTCTCTTCCTCTTCTGCCAATCCCCGCACCTCCTGACACACACAAAGTATAAAAGTCAAAGTGAAGAAAGAATTTGGAGTGAAGTAGTTCTCTAGCTGCCTGGTAAAGTATAAATTCTGTTAGAAAACCACCATAGACATAAAGCCATGAGGCCCATGTTGTAAGAAGCTGACTTCACAGTTGTGCATCAGGTCTATGCCATTACTGTCCCTGCAATAATGACTAAAATTGCCATTTCCACTCCCTGTGCAAGTAGATCAAGGGGCTCACTTTTATGTAGGAATACAATTATCTGAAGATTATTTTTCACTAGTTATTTGATCTGACAGGTTGATATTGTCACTGTCCTTGCTCTGGAGTATGGGGGCGTGCAAATTAAGAATAGGAAAGTGAAAAGATTTGTTGATACTGTGTGCCCAACTGGAAGTGAAGTCTGGAAGAGAAGCCATGTTTTCTCATTTTAAGTTTTCTGCTCTCTCTGGACACCTTTAAGGGTTTTGTGTTTGGCAATAGTAGTTCCTTCCAAGTATTGCTTATATATTCAATAAGAGACTACATATAAATGTATAAATTACTTAGATACTTGCCACACATAAATAAGTAGGTCAGGCATGGTCACAAAGCAGAGACAGGTACATCTTTGGACTTGGAGGCTAGCCTAGATTTTATAGTAAGTTCCAGTTCAGCCAGGGTTACACATTCTCAAAAAAAAAAAAAAAAAAAACAAACAACAGCAACAAAAATATAACTAAATGTTTGCAATTACTGATGTTTTAGAATTATTTTATGAATAGTATCTCCTACTAATAATGTTTATTTTCAGAAAAGTAAGCTAGAGATCTAAGCAATGTGTGAACGGAAACTGTATTTGAAAATATACATCCACTTTCATTGGGAAACACATAACGATTTACAGATATAATAATGATTGTATTATGCTTTAAATTTCACCCAATAGAAGGGGTCATAAATATAAGACCAGGGATCCCAACTCCAACACTATTGACACATTAAATCACAAGGCTGTTGTTAAAGCCTTTCTATACAGGTCAGGCATTCAGCAAATCCTTTGCCTTTCCCAACTAGGTGAGGATAGTACAACTCTCCCGTTTTAACTGTCAAAAGTCTCCTCCAATATTTCCAAATGTCCTCTGCCAGGTAAAATCATCTCTAGCCAAGAGACCACTGCGATATTTATGGTAATGAATACATTCCAAAACCTTTCACTTTTTACAAAATTTCCTTGACAGGCATCCTCCTTCTACGTATTTGGAGAAGTCATTATGAAATCTGCTTTAATAAGTGCCCTTCAGAGCATACTCAGAAGAAGACTCATTGCTTGACTCATCAACAGCACTCTCTACCACACAAAAAAATCCTTGGCACAGGGAAAAAAAAATCAACCCTTAGGGACAAAGATGTCCCACCATTAGTGAATTCAAAGGAACAGGCCACCAGCTCTTTACTGCCAAGAAAGAGTTCCAGAAATATTTTTGCACCATGGCAGAATTGCTGCAATAAATCTTCATACCCCCAAGGTGGCTCCGTTAAGGGCCATGTTCTTTGTAGGTGATAAATGCTAGTCTGTTTTGCCAGGACACTAGTCGCACTGCTTTGTGTTCATGCTTTTTATGACAGCCAGCATTTTGGTAGTTCAAAACAATAAGTCCCAGGAGTATGGTGTGTCGGGCATGGCTTAGAGACTTTCCCTCTTTCACTCTTAAGAGGAAGCCAATGATAACAGACATGATGAATGGAAGGAAAGATAATCATATTGTCAAACCCTACCCTAATCTCTGAGGCTGTTTAAATCTCTCACCTATGATGTGGAGAGAATATATTTCTGGACAGTCCACTGTTTTCAAATGACAGAATTTTATAGTTTTTTTCTGAAATACTTGAACATTTTTCATTTATATACTCCAGAACATCCCTGTAAGAGGTTGGGGTAGTCTTTTTCTCTCTTTTTTCCTACTTCCTTGGTATCATTCCCCCTTCTTTTATATGTCCTTTGGTCCATCAGGAAAAAGTCAATACTTAAGTCTGTTCTCAGTGCACGTCGATATTCATGGAGTCCATGGTGTTTAGCATCAAAGCATAGAGATAAGCTAGTTAGGGTTAATGAGCTAGGCTGACATCAACTGAGTCTCTCCATCATGAAGATTAGAACTAAACAACTTGCTCAGAGTCCTTTTAACTTCTGAAAGGATATCTTGGGAAATACAGTCGTTTTGAGAAACTTTTGTTTACTATTCTTTTGTTTGGGTTTGGGCTGGTTTTGAATATTGAATTATATTTTCAAAATTAGAACCATACTTTTGTTTCTGGTACAGCTATGTGCCTTAGGACTTGGCAACCTTTCTGAAACGAAAGGCATCCTTATCTGTTAAACACTGCTGCCTGCAGATACCAACCCAAAGCTGGAGGCTGACAACTCCAGCATGGGTCTCCCTGCTCGGCAACCTGCTTTGGTATGATGCACAGGCTTTCTGCTCCTCCTGCCTGAGCTCACTCTCCTTCCTAGTCAGCTGGCACATCTGAAGGCTGGGTGGCCCTGCCTTTCATTTTTGTAATGAAGGCATCAGCAATGTAGGGACCCGTGGCCAAGGCTCCCACTATGATCCTTTGTTCAGGCACGTTAGATTCTGGCCAGATTCAAACAGCAGAGAAACAACCCTAGCTCTGCAGGAGAAGCAGTTTGCAATTAAGTCAACTCTACCCTTAAGTCCTAAACTGTTAACCTTTATCCACTGAGCTCCCAGGGCCCTTCTCTTTACTTTGGTAACATGACTTTCCTTCATTGTTTCCTTCATTGTTAGATGGGGCGAACAGCATCATAAGCCTACTCCAGAATACAAGGTTCATTTGTTGGCATGGGGCATGGTAAAAAAGAAAAACAACACAAAAACCTCCATTTACTTTGTTTCCTATCTATTTTTCCAGCTATGTCACCTTGTGGGCAGGAGGAAAAAAATGCACAAACTTGTCCTCTCTCAGCCCATTTCAAAAAGTTTTCCTATATATCCTTTTTTAATTCAGAATTTACCAGTCCAATGAGCTTCTTCAAAAAAAAAAAAAAAAGTACTTACAAGTATGATTATCCACACTGAATCTAACATATCAATCTCCTACATGCTCTTAATGGTTTTAAGTTTTGGGGAAGGGGACTGTTTGTTTGTTTGTTTGTTGTAACTTATAGAAATCCAAAACAAAATGAAGCCCAGCAGATCTGACAGCTTACCCATAGACTGTCGGGCAAGTATTTAAAACTACTAGGCCACTGTGTTTCCCAGTGCATTAAGGTCTTTTACCTTTTTTTCTAGATTAATTTGATTAAAGAGTCCCTTGACTTCTTTCTAGATGCATTAAGAAAATAGCCAGAGAACATAATAGGTAATGAAAGCTGTTGTGATGGGTTACGCTAAGATGGTTGAAGTGTATAATTTCAATGCATTTAAGCCAATTAAGTATCCCAGATCTTCAAGTCCATGACTAATGGAAAGAAGAACTGCTGGGTGGCCATAGTCTGATGCATCAGGCACCTGGGTGGTCAGGGCACCTGGTTGTCTGGCTGGCTAAGGAAGGAAACATGGTACCAGAAGAAGATGGAAAGGATGTGACAGACAAATGCATCCTGCTTTGTAATCATCCCTAAGGCCATGATTATGGAAACTACTCCAGGCCATTCAATATGATTGTAGATGCTATCTTGGCAGCCCTTCTTTGATGTGCAGTGGCTGCCCTGTATATCTGCCACTCCCACTGGAGTGCTAATGTAGTTGTGCCATGGCCTGATCACAAGCTTTTAGTGTCCATATGCCTGGGAGGCTCATTAACCACAATTTCCTCATCCTAGGATCCAGCCAAGTGCAACAGATGCTGTTGTTACCTCCTCTATTGAATAAAGTTGGGAGGGAAGAGAGAAGGAAATTTGTCAATAGTATCTCCCATTGGAACCAAAATAAGCAGCATGTGTATGTGGTATATTATCCAATAGGACACCATGTGCCAAATCCTCATTTTGTGTTACACAAAAACAGATAAGAATCAGCCCCTGTATTTTTAATATTAGCAAATGAGGGGTTTTTCCCAATTTTATTGTAGATATGTTACAGTATAGGCATTTAGGCATCGTGGTTTGGATTTCTGTTATTTCTTGTTCTTGAAAATTCTTTGATTCTGAACATGTCACCTTCTGGAGTCACTTTTATTTGCTTCACGTACTTATACTACTGAATCTAGCTGTGTGAAACCCCAAAGGTATTCACTGAAATAAACAAATGTTTAGCAAGTATTTTTAAGTCCTTTGCCTTAATAAGTAGCATTAACAAGGTAGCAGTATGTTGACAAAGTACAGTCCCAGCATGGAATTCTGACACTAATGAAATGACTTCAAAGTCAATAGAGACGCCTTTAGAAGTCGAGAACCCGGAGAATGTAAGTAGGCTCTATACTGAAGACCAACAAACTGAAGATAAATTAAGCAAATAAAATGCTTTTTTGGGGGACACAGAAGCTGACTGGGTGAGGGGTGTCTCATCACTACTAAATGACTGGTCCTCCCTGTGCCTGTCAGGTCCCTCCCAACTTTATTCAATAGAGGAGGTAACAGCAGCATCTGTTGCACTTGGCTGGATCCTAGGATGAGGAAATTGTCGCTAATGAGCCTCCCAGGCATATGGACACTAAAAGCTCATGGTCGGGCCATGGCACAACTGCGTGTAATTCCTCATGTCCCCTTGCCTTTTTTCTTCTCAGCCTGGTTGAGTGCATTGTGAACTTGCCTTCCAGGGCTGGAGCAGAGAATCAGTAGCCTCTCACTCCCCACTCTCCTACCCTACCAAGGCAAGTTCCTTTGTCACATCAGGAAATGTCTTAAACTGCTGAAGGAAAGAGCTTTTCCTCTCCTGTGGGACTCTTGCCTGACTGGGCACCTGGTTGATTTTTTTTCCATTCAGACTTGGACTCCCCAACACTCTGTGAGAGATGTGAGGAAGAAAGTGGTGCAGTCTAGACCATCTCATTTTATTTGTTACTCGGTTTTGCCGTGCTGTGCATCCAAGCCAGGGTCGCATCCATGTAAGGCCAGCACTCTGCCTTGTCTTGATGACTCAGTTAAATCCCTGTAACTCTCTGTAATTTTGTGGTTTTCTAATCATAAAGAACAGGGGTAAGGGGCCAAACTCATTTATACTCCCAAGGGAAAACTTGTTTTAAGATTTAGCCCATCTCTTATATAAATACCAGTTGGTGTGTTTTCAAATTACATAATCTTCTTATAATCAAGTTCAGGCTGAATAATTCTGAGTATAAGGGATGAATATACATAACACACGGAGCCTTGATTGGTTATAGTTGTTGTGTCTAAATTTCACCAAGAGTCAGGAATGTCTAAAGTATAACTATATCTCCACATGTAAGCTGACTCACATGATCCGGAACCCTAATGAAAATCACATTCTTCCATGAGAAGTTCATGTCCTTAGGGAAACAGAGCATTTGCCAGTGACATCTTCCCAACAAGGAAATCTGAATAAAATATATTAATTTAATTTATTTTCAACTTTGACAATCAGGATGGTTATGAACTTTCATTTTATGGAAGCCTTGAATAAGAAATTTTTGTTTTGTTGAAGAAACAGCTACAACCTGCCCTTTGAATCCCTAGGTGATCAGTTATTTCACCCATCTTAAAATCTTACCTTCTCAATCTTCACCTAACTCTAGTTCTAATCAATTGAGCAGGGAATCTTGCTCAGCCTAGAGCCACAATCACTCCTTTTGTCTGAAAACTCATACCCAATAATGTTATAATCCACAAACATTTTTTATAACCCATGTTTAACATTTCATCCCTCTTTTGTGTGTCTGAAAATGATTGACCTGGTTTCAGACTATTTTCTCTTATGTGCTACAGCCTGAAATACACTTGTTATCTTGGTGCAATTAAACTCAAACTTATTGGTTTGTAAAGTACAATAGTAAAGCTCCCAGCTTAGCAAAACCTTTCCAGAATTCAGTAAGAAGCTCCAAAGATGCACTTCAGCTATAAGCCATGGATGTCGGGTACATTCATTCTTATGTTTGTATTTCCTGAAGGCTTAGAATAAACATGTATAAAAATCTAAGGTGATGATTGTACATGGAAATCATTTTCAGAATAAATCCCCATGGCATACAAATGTAGAAATGCCTGCCAAGTTCCACGGTATCGTGATATATTCTCTAAGGTTTCTGCCTGCCTCTGCACAGGGAGCTGCAGCAAGTAGCACTATGGAATTATCACCTACTCAATAGGTCCAGGTAAAACCTCACCACTTTTCGCTTTGGCCATGATACAAGAAGTCCCAGCCTGTCTGAGCCACTAGTCAATGCAACTATATGTTCATTAGTATCTCTTTCCTGGTGGAGACCCTACATTTAGAGAGAAATGTTTCTCTAAACTACTCTAGTATGGACATTTTCAAGTGTATTTCAATTTCAAAATTGAGAGACTATGAGTCCCCAAGCATGTATTACCCAGCTTCAATTATCAACATTTCCTACAGTGCTTGCTAAATGGCAATTCATTTTATATTTTTTAAAGAAGCTCATTACATAATTGCCGTTCAACATTTGGGTTTTTAATATCCTGAACAGCCTTATCTTGGGTGAGTGCCCTCTTTCCATGTCCATGTTTAGGATAAATTAGACCACGAGTTACCAATTTATCAACTTCAGGTGGGATGCTTCTAAGTTAGATCTTCTATACTTCTGTAATCTGATACTTATACTACTTTTGTAAGTTGAAGCCTAAATATATAAGTTTTAAAATAATCTCACTGTATTGAAACCACCTCCATCTTTGGAGAGCTTATACTTAAAACTGTCCTTGGCAACACTTAGCTTGCACACACAATTTTTTTTCCTTAAATTCAGCACTTTTATTTTTAAGTTAACTGTTAAATTTATGTGGTCAGTTATGGAAGCTCCCACCATTCCCTGTTATCTAACATCCTATATTTTGCACTACCCTGCTAAAATTTCTGCTTTTAATCTTTGAAAGAAAAGCTGTGTCAGGAGTGGCTTGCTATCAGATTTGGAAAAAGGAAAGACAAAAGGTGTTAAATTTTCAAATCCAAATGTTGACCATTTCTCATCCTCTCATTAGCATATATAATCCGAGCATTAATTTTTATACCTTTTCTGGCTTTTGCAAGAAGTGAGAGGAAAACTCATGGAGAAATACAAAACAAAACAAAACAAAACAACAAAAACCACCACACCAAAAAATATATATAAGAAAACAACTCACTCCAGCATTTAGGACACTTCATCAATATATGTACACATTCTGAGTTCTTAATAAAGGTGACTGAATGCATGCAATTTCTGTAGTCGAATAGATATATGTAAAATAAGTGATTTCTTTACAGTAAGATTTCTGGCTTCTATAAAATACTGGTTTATGTTATGAACCCCCAAGAATGCCATTCTGATATGTAGTCAATCATGAAACAATATTTTCATCATTGGAATTTTTTTGGCTTATATCCAATAAGACCATAGGAACTAGACAGTGTAATTGGAAAAAAATCAGTTGGTGATTTCTAATTAAGTCTCTATGTCAGTATGATCAGTGTTTATTAAAATTAACGTGTATGGAGTTTTAAGCTTTATAGTTGGGCATATTGTGTGGCATGCCCTCCAAAGGAAAAAGACTAGCAGAGGTAATTATAAGAATTCTTGCTTCATGAACCACATGTGGGTCAGATAGAGATAACCCAGATTAAAGCAAATCACCCTTTAAAATGTATATAGTTAACAGTAACTTCAAATATATAATTACATAATACATATATTAGATTTATCATATTTTAAATGTACAACTGAAAGGTTGTGAGAAGTATAAGTTATAAGCAACCATAAGCTTAGTACATTTGAAGCAACTTAAGTTTAGAATCCTTCTACGGCTTTATCAATATTTTTGCACTTTTTCCAGTCTTTTCACCTTCACCTAATTTAACAATACTTTCTGCAGGGAATGATAGGCTACATATTAATATATTGCAAAGCATTTGACTTAGCTTTTAAGGGAACAAAATCACTTTGCTTCATATCTATGGCTTATCTGGTCATTAAATAGTTCAACTGTGTAATTAAAGTATCTGATTCCTATGAAATAAGCACTTTCATAGTACAAAAGAGGACACTCTAAGAGAGTGACTTTATGCCTTGAGCTGTAGTATAGGAAGCCAAAGGGCCTAGAGGAAAGGGAATGATTGGGTTAGTTATTAAACTATATATATGAGATTCATTGCAGTATATGAATAGAGAACCTTAGGCACATGGAAATGAATGAAGGGCTAAGCAAACAGTAAACACTTCATGAGCATAGTCAGAACTTAACCCAAGCAGATCTTTGCTTCTATTCCAGTCTTGATCAGTTCACCTTTTCTTCTTTTCATTGTTTCCCAATTTACAGGAAGTTCTAGTTTCACAACAAATGACTGTCTCTTGACATATCAGGGCCAGGTACAGTTTGCAGAACATGAGTTGTCAGAGTTAATGATTCTGTAGATTAGGCTAGAACCTAAAATACTGCATTTTGAGCAAATTTCCCAAAAGATGCTAGTCTCAGGGTGCATGGTTAGAAATATTGCATGAGATCAAGTTCCCCTCTGAATACAAAGTCTCCTTCAAGTTTAGGTTATATTTCTTCCTTTGGGATGATATAATCCATTAAATAAAGTAGACATTAAATGTCATTAATATGAACCATGCAATGATAGAAATATAGATCAACTCAGCCTTTGGGTCAACTAAATTTAAGAAACTAAACTCTTTAGTCTCCAGTCTTTGGGCAAAGGAGAGTCAGAAGATGAGCATTTATCAAGGATCTGTTGTGTGAAGATCATTTTGCCATAGTGCCCTTCTATACCAAGCTTAAGCAATGTGTCTCCATTCCTTGGGGAGAAAGCAGAATGAAGGAAGTCAAATAGGTGGTGTGCCATTGCATGGCTTGCAGGAGGAAGACACAGATCATGAGTGTGAAGTCCATTCTCTAGAAAGATAAAAATCTGCCATGTTAACTCTCAGTAAATGGGCATGCCATATTAGGGACTGTTTGACCTTCTATGTGTATATATAAACAAAATGGCACCACCCTCTTAGTCAATCTCCTTGCTATATTTAAACCCTTCCAACTATTAAAAAGTGAGTCATCAAGAGAAGGGATGTTTCAGTTCATAATGAACTTCTGTGGAGAGGCCTGAGGTGGGGTCCTAGAAGCCATGTAAAAAACTAGATGTGGTGAAATAATGTTTGTAATCCCAGAATCAGAGGACGTGGAAACAGTTGGATCTCTGAAGCTCTCTGGCCAGCCTGTCTGGACTCTCTGTAAATTCCTCATGTATTTTAATTTCATAGGCAAAACCTAAATTTTTCCCCTTAAGTGTCACTTACAACCGTTAAAGTTCTATAATTGAGAGTACATATGATAAATATTAATATAGTAGGGTCATAATCCATCACAATTTCAGGAGCTAAGCCATGCTAGAATTTTAAAAGATATAGGCATGTATGCATCATTTTATTTTTAAGCAGTATGTAATAACCAAATAAAATTGTTTTGGTTTCTATTTAGAACAGAGAAGGAGCTATAGGCCATTACCCAAATTTGTTGGTATCAATCCACTTAGGATACTTTATATTCATTGTGTTAAGCTTTGCAAATGAAGAGTTTGGGGTTCGCATTCTAATTAGCATCATATCTGATGTCAGTGCCAGTGTATGTTGGCATTTTGTATCCCTTTACACACACACACACACACACTTTGTGTATAGGCAATAAGCAGTAAGTATTCTGTGATTGCCAGTATCTGAAATAGATCTGTCTGTGAAGAGAAGTTATTTATGTCCTCAGAGATAAAAGCACCATATAGTGTTTCTGGTATTGAGGAAAAATACATTTTTCTTAATGGATTCCCTACTAAGGAGTGCTTGTTCCTGTTTAGTCAGTACGTCTCCTCCATGCCCAGTGGTATGTGGAGGGAGAAATGTAGAGAAGGAAAGGAGCTGAGAATCAGTGAACCATTGTTTTTCTCCAGTGCAGTGTGTTTGCTGTTTATAATTTATGATATTTACAGCACCATAGTTTACTTATATAAGATGGGTTCCAGTCCACTAACAGAGGCAGTGTCAAGTTCCCCAAATTGGCATAGACGCTATCGCCAATGCTAGAGAAAGCACTGGATAGAGTAGAATGAACATTGCCAAGCTGTTCACACCTCTCTTGAGGAGCTTCTTAAATGAGATTCACTTTGAAGAGTCTCCTACAAGGCAAATGCTCACTTTCGAAAATACTGTATTCTTTCCAATAAAGTTATGGAAAACAGCCCATCTCCAGCAGTGATAAAGGGCAAGGAAAAGAACTGGTGAATTTTCAGAAATTCTACCCGCCAGGGAAAGACTCTTGGAGAAAATGGTCCTGTCACATGTTAGAAAATGCCACCGTTGTGTCAATTATGGAAGACATTTCAGATGCTACATAGCATATCATTTATGTCAGAGATGTCATTGAGTTAATCTATCAATAGAATAAATGCCCTGCCGATTACTCAAATATAGTAATTTATAAGTTGTTCTAATAAAAGGACAATTTTTCGGATGCTGTCACTCATCATTGATATATTTCAGTGCTTGTGAATATTTCCATGTAATTATGTTTAATGCTCTAAGCTATGAGTGCTGTAATTTCCTGTGACCTGTTACAGCTAGATGCATTACTTGATCAGGGCTCTCAATTTAGCATTTTGTGCACACATATTTAGTTAATTGGTAATTTTTTTCCTGCCTGTGTTTATGTGAAATATACTCTATAAGGGAAGGAAATCAGCCTACATGCAGCTGAGACTGGTAGAGAGCAATTAGGTTCTATCAGAACAAACAGCTGTCAATAATGACTTCAGAATAAAATTACCAGCAAAGAAAAGAACCCAGACATCTGCAAGATATGTAGAAATATTTTTATATCCTATTAGCTGAGATCTGGACAGGTCTATCTCTGAGTTTCACCAGCTGTACCTGCTATTTTGTTTTAAATTACTCTCAGACTAAGAGAACACTGAAACTCATTGCATAAACTCAATAGCACTAAAAAAAAATGTTGGCTTCCTTTGAACAGTGTGTATTTTGATTTCATGTAATCAGCATGAAGACTTTCTATTTCAAACTATTTTGCTGTTGCTCCCGGCCATAATATGAGACTTAAAAATAGTCCTGTTATCTTTGTTTTGTGTCTTTCCAGTCTGAATTCTATTGCTTGGCTATTTTTCTTTCTGTGTTTGGAAAAAAATATGTTTGGGTCTCATTACACGGTTTCTGATTTGCTTGCCTCTAAGGTTGTTTCTGGCAAAGGAAACTTGCAAGGTGGGCTTCTGGCATTGGAGTTCGGTTACAAAATAAGTCTATGTATTTGCAGGCATCTGGAGATAGTAACATAGTTGATGTTTAGACAAAAGCAATTTATTGTTATAAAGCCAGTTTTTCCAGTGTCTTACCTACTGACATTCTAAGTTCACTAAAGAAAAAAATGTATATAAATAAGAAATAAAGTTCTTTTGTTCCATTTTTTTTAACTATTTACAAATAAAACATTTAACTATTTACAAATAATCATTAGTAAATTTGATGCATCTGTTTAATTCCATATTCCAAAAGAATGTTAGGTATCCTTGCTTCCTAAATGTAGCTGTGGAGTGCAGCTTCAGCATCACTTTGGACCTTGTGAGAAACGGTTCACCTTGAGTTCAGCTCAAAACCACTGGATCAGAAGTTCAGATGCAGAGCCTCAGAATCTGTTCTTGTTTGGTTTGGTTTGTGGGTTGCTTTAAGAGTCTCTCTACATAGTGCTCTGGCTGAAACGTACTATTTTGACCAGGCTTTGCAAACTCACAGAGGTCCCATAGCTTCTGTACCCTGAGTGCTGGGATTAAAGATGTATGCCACCACACACAGCAGAAGCTGTATTTTTTTTTAACATTACTTCTCAGTGTGCACAGGCATCTTGAATAAATAGTGAACAAATACAAGGTGGTACGTTCCATAGCAACCGATATGTAGAGGAATCTCTCCTTCCATATTTATTGAACTGAGTTAGAGAACAAGAACTTTCACCTCTTTGGTATCACAATTTCTTGACAGTTTTCTGTATTCTATTATTACTCTGATTATCTTGCCTATTCTCATCTGTAAAACAGTATGCTATTCTAAATACAGTAACACTAGTTTTTATTAAATAGTTATCATATAGTCATCATATATGCATGTTATGATAAGTGAAGGCATCCAAAGACCACGATGTTCTAAAGGACATATAATTGTCATAATCACAGTGAACTAATTTATAACCTAGTAGATAAAATTTGGAAAGTAATTTTAAGAAACACATAATTTGTGTCTTTTTGAGAAGTTAAATTGGAAGAGAAAGCCATCATTTATAAATAAAAGCCAATTATTGCTATAGTATTTTGCTTTCACACCACCAATGTTCTTGTAATCTATAGGCCTTAGGCTTGACTAGAATTCTAATGAAAACCAGTGCCTGCTCTCAACAAGTTTCCATTGACAAGGACCATGATCCCTGACAGACTTTTCATCTCTCTAAGAATACTTATGCCATCTTGATCTATTCTCTTTTCCTTGTGTTAAATGTCAGTTCCATTTCCTTGGATGGAGAGATGAGATGAGAATACATGGCTTGGGCTGAGCCCAGAGTTTTTCTTTCTCTGTTCTAACTCTAGGCGTAGGCCTGGAAGCTTGTAACCTCGATATATTCTAATCTCCAAGATGACTTCTCTTGGATTCTCACTGAATTTCTCTGCTAGACCTCATACTAACTTTGGCAAAATGTTCTAATCTTCTCCTTCTCAGTCTCCGTCCAATTCTGTCTTCACCTGTGTTTAGCTTGTTCTCTTTGTAACCTATTTTTGTAAAATTGTTCTGGTCAAACTGTCAAAAATACATCACCCACCACAGACCATATTACTTTGTTGTTTGTTTGTTTGTTTGTTTTTGGGGGCTTTGTTGTTGTTTTTAATTTTTCCTCTCTTGTGGCTCTTAATTAGCCTCTCTTTTTCCGCTATTTCCTTGTGAGTAGGATGTACAATATCTCTGACTCATTCTGTCAAATCTATCTCTGATTCATCACTTTGTCTGCTCCTCAATTAGAAGTTACTGTCAAACATGATTGCTTCCTTTTACAAACTAGCTGTGCGTTTATTGTTAAGAATTAAAGGTGTGTACTAAGGTCATGTTTGGATTCCAGCCAAATCCTATTGTAATTCAGGGCATGTCTGAATTCCAGCCACGTCATATTTTTGAATCTCATCCTTTGCCACAGCAGCCATATTGCTGGATTAAAATTCCTCTAAACCCTTGCTAGAATATTTAGGCAGACACACTTAAGAGTCATGATGCAGGGTGACTTAAGAAAACTCTGAGTACACAGAGTTAAGTCAGGATCTAGTCAGCCAGCACGAAGGAGGTGGTAGAAATACAAAATATTCCTGAATCTGTTTTTATAGTGCCCTAAATGCCATATGCATGACTATGACACTAAGAAATTAAGCTTAGTGTAGATTTTAACTGAGTAAAAGAAGAGATTTAAAACAGAAGCCTCATCAGAATTACTTCAGAGTTTTATTAGGATGGTCACCAGATTACTGCTGTAAAACTGCTCATAAAACCCAATATCTTCCCATAGATATATTTTGAAATAAACTCGCAGTTCATAAATGCCATTCTTAATAGCTGAAATTTAACATCCAATCAAATTACAAGCTGATAGATGTACAAAATGCTTGCAGTAATTTTCAGCTATATTTTACTGTATTCTCATCCAACTCACTGATCTCTGAGGTTTCCAAATTCTGCTGTCCTTTGCCAGACCAGTGATGTGTCAGCTGAGGGTCAGCATCAAAACTCCAGTAAATTAGCCAGAAAGCCAACTCTTAAGCGCATCTCCAGAATGGTTTTAGTGCAAAATGGTCCCCTTATGCCTCTTAACATTTCTCTTTTTGCACATTACTACTGTATCACATCATGGGACATTAAGCATATTTCAACTCATGGGACTAACTCAATAATGTTTTTAGAAATTGAAAACAAATCTTTTAACTGGATGAGTGATGATATTAAAGTAATAACAATTTCCTGGTAGGCATGCTTGTTTAATGGATTGCATAGTCTTTCCATGTGTAAACAGTGCAGTGGCTTTCACTAATGAAAATTGTTTGGTTTTAAGAACTAAAGTTTAACAATCATTGGATTTGCTAGAGAAGTCACAAGAAATCTAGAGTTCGTGTTCTGATTCTCATTAATGGCATCATTGTTTAACAAGAAGATAACTTAGAAAAGCTGAGTTTATTTCAGCAGTAGCAGGGTAGGACTAGGATAACACCAGACTGTATTTAAAAGTGCTTTCTTCTTCCCTTTTACCGGAATGCTCTGTACTATAATAAGTGTGCTGAATTGTGCTGGCCTCAGCCTAAAGCATGGGGTGATACACTCCTTTTTTTTGAAAGATATTTAGAAAAATTTGTCTCAGTGCTTGGCAACTACTCCGACAGAAAACAGATAAAAATAAGGGTAGTTTATCAGTTCTGCTGCCCTTATCATGTTTCAGGTTGAAGGCTGCTGAAATGATGAGAAACAAACAACACTAAATAGGGCTTCGTCATTATCGCTGCTTTGGGGAGCTCAGGTTCAGCATCAAAGAAAAATGCATTTGCTTTCAAAACTCAATCCTTCATTTTGAGAGGTACATTGCACTAAGGTACTGACATCTTTAAAAAAAAAAAAAAAAAAAAAAAAAAAAAAAAAAAAAAAAAAAAAAAAAGAGTAAATCTGAGAAGGCAGTAAAGTGCTGCTGCGGGAACTCAGAAATCCAAACAGAAGTCATCTGGCACACTTGTAAAAGCTCAGAGTTTTCAGCTTTTCTGTTTCTTACAGATGTAGACTGGTTTCTGAGGACTGCCATTTCTAAGCAGCTGGAGTAAAGCACAGCTTTACTCCTTCACATGGAATTCGTTTGCAGCTTGCTTTACCTTCTAAATATGCATAAATTGAGTCTCCCATGTTGGGGTTTGGGGGTATTACTTGTTGTGATCTAGGAAAAGGTCTAATATTTTTACTCTTGGCATCTTTTGGGTTGCAACTAGTTTGATCTCCTTCAATTTCTCTGGCATGAAAACTGCCAAGTGAAGTTGTTGGATAAAAACAGGCAAGGAAGCCATTGTCTTTCCTCCATACTGATCTGATCATCTGACCAAACTTGAAGATGGAGAACCTGTTGTTGCAGAAGTAGAATCTTCTGAGGAACTTTCCCTTCAGAGTACAGCGTTTGAGGTGATTATCAAGGAAGGTAGATGTGAGCAGTTGACAATTATAAGAATGTGGAAAGACCAACATAAACTAAGAGCCAGAGGTGGGCAGACTATAGTCTTGTTTTCTTTTTGATGTGGGAAAGCCATGAATATGGTCATAACTGTATTGCTTAAAAGAAAGGCTGGGTGTGAAGGTACACACTTTTAATCCCAGAACTCAAGAGGCAGAGGCAGAGAAATCTATCTGTGTTCAAGGCCAGTGTAGGGGGGTGGTTCTGATGCTTTGATCAGGAATCTGGGTGTGAATGTTGAAGGTCCTGTTCCTCAGTTTTTTCTTGATCTATCGATAGATCAATTGATAGATCCCAGGTGAGATTCCAGGTGGAGTGGCCATTGGCCACTTCTCTGACTGGGCCTTAAGTGGCAGACAGGAAATTAGAAACACAAGTAAGCTGAGAACAGATTTAGGTGCCGAGCAATGAGAAGGTAAACAGGAAACTAAATTGAGGGCAGATTTAGAGTGTTAAGGAGTAAATGGAAGGACATACTAGCAGTGGGAGGCTTACAAGAGCCCAGCCACTGAGCCGTAAGGCAGGTTGAAAGTGAGCTAATGTAATTCAACTAATTTCAACCATGGATCCAAGGGAACCAGGGCAGTGGCTGGTAGTGTGGTCCACCTGGAGCTTAAAGCAAGGTTGTGGAAACTACACACCACAAGCCAGCCTGGTCTACAAAGTGAGTTTCAGAACAGCCAGGGCACTGTTGTACAGAGAAACTCTGTCTTGAAAAACCAGAGAGAAGGGGGCAGAAGAAATGATCTGAAGTTGTTTTAGTTAGAAATAACAGGAGGAAGCTAGAACAGTCCAAAGGAATAGATTAAAGCAAAGTTTTAAATGCCAAATCACAACTGACACAGAAGTGATTTTCACCATTTTCCCAGAATTTCATTGCTTTTGTCCTTGTTGTCTTCAGTGACAGAACTGAAAAAAATAAATCACCTGTAAAAGAACTCCTTTTTCCTTTGTTTGTAGAAACCTTGATAAGTTTAATTTAGCCTTAAGACTTACTGGATAATTAGATTCACTAATGGCTAGAGCTATTATCATTATCAAATGTAATAAAAATGAAAAATACACAAAAATTTGAAAAAGGTTTATGTGACATCCTCAAGGTCACATTGTGACCTGGAATGGAAAAGTACTTTATATTTCATAGACTTGCTATAAGATAGGCATATACTGAATTCTTCACTGAAATCCTTTACTCCAGAAAAATGAGATCACATAAATTCTAAGGCAGCCAGTATCTTCCCTTTCTTCCCCATAAACAATAATAACCAGTGAATAGTTTGCTGTGTTTTGTGGAGCAAAAACATATATTGTTCAAGTCAGAGACTCCCTTTCATCTCTTCTCATAATTTTTCATTTAGACTCAAGTGGATATTGGATTTGTTTTTGTTTGTTTGTTTGTTTGTTTGTTTGTTTTTTTACTTTTGTGTGTTTGGGGAGTAATATCATTACTATAAAAAACTGTCAACTCTTTGGACTTGGAATTATTCTTCTTAATTTCCTGATACTATGCAGTACCTTCCTGCAATGCTGTAGAATACCATGTCATCTAGACATTTGACTAGTGCCAGATTGGGGTTAAGAACATGTTCTTGCTAAAACTATAGTCAATTTAATGTATAGTCTTAGATAGATTTGTAGTGTATTTTTCTCTAAGAAGAGGTGTATTCACCAGTGTTCCTTAGACATTGTGCCAAATTAGAATGAAAAGATTATAGCATTCTACATTCCCCAAAGGCTTTTTGCAGGACCTATCAATGTCATGCTATTTTGTGAACTTAAAACTTACGTTCAGTGGCCTTTGGCAAAGGCCATAAAGCCGTATGCAACTTTAAATTAGGGCTTGTGTGGAAATTTATGGTCTGCAAACAACAGGTTCTTGTGTGACCAATAATTAAATAATTTTAAAAAATTTCCTTACTATCTTGTAGACACATGACACTAGAGAGACTGCTAATTTATATAGGAATGGACCTGGTCCTTATCAGACTCATTCTTCATATAGTTTGGGCTGAGACTTTATACAGACCTTTAAGGTGTATACTGATCCATGAAAATTTTCACATGGAGCTCATAGAAGGAGCAGTATGATTTGAAGCCACCTCTCTTGCTGGTCTATCACATCAATCCTCATCCTTCAAGTCCCATTTCTAATTCATACCAACAATCCTTTCTTTTCTTGTATTTATGGAAATCACTACTTTTTTGATAGGCTTCAGAATCTTCAATAATAAGAAAAAATTTATCATATTGTCCTATATCCTACATGACTTAGCAAACTACTTCATTGTTTATTGACTGATGAAATAGATTTGCAATTGTACAAAAAATAAAAATAAAAACAGACAGATGCGAACAGACAGTGGCATGTCATAAATGAAGACATTCTGCTACCGGAAGTCTATAATGACTAATCTTATTTGTCAATTTGGCATGTTAGAACAGGGGACCTCAGGTAAATTATTGCTTGTATCCGATGGCCTGTGGGTATATTTGTGGGACATGTTTCTTAATCACTAGTTGATGTAAGAGGAAGGATGTAACACACTTTAGGCACTACTATCCTAAGGGCCTGGGCTATATAACAAATCCTGGGATCAAGAAAGTAAGCTGCATTCCTCCATTGGTTTCTGCATTAAGCTCTGGGGTCTTATCTTGGTTCCCACAATGAATGACTGTAAGCTATAAGCTAAAATAAACCAGTCCTTTCCAAGTTAACTTTGGTCATGGTGTTTATCAAAGCAACAGAAAATAAACTAGAACAGAGCCTAAGTTAGTAATATGTACCTCTTCCTGCTGAGTGAATATTTACTGTGAGGCAAATATACATAGTTAAAAGAAGGCATTTTGGATTGATCCATTCTGAATGTATAATATACTCAGCTTGTAAGATTAGATCAAAAGAAACATAAGGCTTACCTTGACAGTGTAAGAACATAGGCATGCTATGCTCTTAGCATCTTCTCCCATAGTAGAAGATGTACATTGTTTTAAGCCCCTGCCTTTGTAAGCCAGTTCCTCTATGAGCCTGTCTCCTTGCAGTAGCAGACCTTGCCACTCAACTCATTACAACTTGTCTCTTTCATGTCCTTTTCTTTCAGTCTGGTTCTTCAAACTGGAAAACTGACCCATAAGTCCACATGTAATGGAGTTTAGAAATTGCTTTCAATTTCTTTGTTTAACAAAGATTGAGGCTTTCATTTTCCCATGGAGAATGCTTGAATTTCACCAAAAGTTTTCAAATACATTTAATGCTGAAAAAAAAAAAAAAAAAAAAAAAAAACCAGAAGGGAGAATTTCCCAAATGATTGTTACTTATTAAGAATTTCTCTCTTAACACTGCCCTGCATTATTTTTATGGTGCAACAACATTTTAATTAATATAGAATATAGTAATTTTATATATCACACTAGGCTAGTTTTAAATTTTCCTTACAGAATTTTACAAGAGATACATGAGTTATTAATAGATACTGTTTTATTTTCTTTTTTATTATAAATTCAACTAAAAAAATCAACCTGAGATTGCTTGGCTTAAAAAGCCTAACTAGATGTTTCTGTTCATGCTTTGAAATAAGGTCTTTTGTATTCCAGGCTAGCCTCAAACTTACTATGCTTACTTTGAATTCCTGATCTTCCTGCCTTCAGTTTTCAAGTGCTAGGATTACAGGCATGAACTACAACATGTACTCTCTAATTAGATGTTAACCAATAATGTTAAAAATCTGAAGATAAAAGCCTAATTAATGTTTATGTCTTTTCTATACTTTAAAAGTAATACCTATATTGTGTGATATGACCAAAGATGGAAGTTAAGATTTAGCATCTCTATATTCTGAAATGAAATGAACCTTACTCAGTATATTGTTACACACATGTAAGTAACTGATGCTTTAGTATTTTTCACTCCAGAGTGACTGAGAAATTCTTGTAATTGCTATTCAAATCAAATTTATAAGTTTGAGATCTGATTAATGAAATAAATAAAGCTTTTCTTATGTGTTAGTTTCTTGCTAAGTTTATGTGGATCTTTTCCTCCCTCTGTTTGTCTTTCAGTGCGGGTGTTGGCAGAACTGGCTGTTTCATTGTAATAGATGCCATGTTAGAAAGAATAAAGCATGAAAAAACTGTAGATATTTATGGCCATGTAACTTTAATGAGAGCCCAGAGGAATTACATGGTGCAAACAGAAGATCAGTACATCTTTATCCATGATGCACTGTTAGAAGCAGTGACATGTGGAAATACCGAAGTGCCAGCTAGAAACTTGTATGCCTACATTCAGAAGCTGACACAAATAGAAACAGGGGAGAATGTCACCGGAATGGAGCTCGAATTTAAGGTAAGACATTGGCTATGATGTAGTTACTTGCCAGTAAGTCATTTTATCTTTGATATTGGCTTCATGTCATTATCTTTCAAATTTTGAAGTGCAAGTTTCCCTTGACCTTCTCCTCCGGTATCAGATTTATATAAAGCACTCTCCTCCTCCTTCTTCTTCTCCTTCTCCTTTTCTTTTTCCTCCTTCTCCTCTGTCTCTCTCCTTCTCCTTGTCTTTCTCCTTCTCATTCTCTCTCCTCCTTCTCCTGCTCCTTTCCCTTCTTCTTCTCCTGCTCCTGCTCATTCTCCTCCTTCTTTCCTCCCTTCTCTCCTCCCTTCCCTCCCTCCCTCCCTCCCTCCCTCCCTCCCTCCCTCCCTCCCTTTCTCCCTCCTTCCTTCCTTCCTTTCTTTTTTTTCTCTTCCCTCTCCTCTTCTTTTTTTTTGTCTCTTCAATTTTTTGTTCCCTTACAATAACTGGGTCCATAGTGTTCTCATTTAAATTCAGAAATCATGTTCTCAAAATGCAATGTTTATAATATTCTGTAGGCTATATGAAATAATTCGCTAACAGGAAATACATGTTGAATATTTGCTATCAAGTAAACAGAAGATTGATATTTAAAACAGGCATCTTAGGTACATTGCATTCAAATCATTGGCTAAAATTACCTTTGTGATTTTTTTTTTCTTTTTAAATTCAACAGCGTCTAGCCAGCTCAAAAGCTCACACCTCAAGATTCATCAGTGCCAATCTTCCATGTAATAAATTCAAAAACCGCCTTGTTAATATTATGCCATATGAGTCCACAAGGGTGTGCCTGCAGCCTATCCGAGGAGTTGAAGGCTCTGATTACATCAATGCCAGTTTCCTTGATGGATATAGGTATCTACCCTCACTCCCTTGACAGTCCAATGCCTTGATATTTGCATGTGCCGTAGATTTATAACCACAAAGAATTTCATCTCAATTTAATGCCATTTTCTTTCTGAATACATCATCATTTAATTCCATGGTGGTGATGGCTTATTTATGTATTTACTTTTAGATAGAATTAAGCATTAGTAATAATATTTTTATTGTATATAAGAGTGGGGTAGTGTGTTTGTGTGGTATATGTACATGCTTGTTTGGGTGTGTGCATGTAAGTGGGTATGATGTATGTGTGTGAATACCAGAGATCAGCATTACATGTCTCCCTCAGTTGCTTTCCACCTTATTTTTTAAGAAGTGCCTGTCACTGGACCTAGAGCTTATCCCTTCAGCTGAATTGGCTGGCGAATAAGATCTAGAAATCTACCTGATGCCTACCTACCATCTCCCTTCTAGGACTCTGTATGATTGCTAAGGATCTGAACAGCATATCCTTTACCAACAGAACCATCTCCTCAGCTTCTGACTATTACTCCTTTTAATCTGACCTTGTAACCTAGTCTTTCAGAAACCATTTAGATCTGGAAGTTGATAAGGAAGCTATTTAGTGCCATTTTTCATCAACCCAATAGATTATGCGAGGATTATTTCTAGAAAACGAAGTCACACAACTAAGCATTTAATTGATTCATATAACACGTGAAATTGAGCTAGTAGCATTGCACTAAATTTAAATAACAATGGTAAAGACATACATAGTGATATTAACAGCATAATTGATTTTACAAAGTTCCCAGTATGTACTAAATAATCTTATTGATGATGCATCCTAATGGGAAGCCCCTGCAATTGAATTAATGATATAAGTAGGACTAGTATCAACAATTCACAAATCAATTTGTGCATCTCTTCAAAATACTTTATCATTTTCTCTTCATTCTCTCTACACAGACAACAGAAAGCCTACATTGCTACCCAGGGACCCTTAGCAGAGACGACTGAAGACTTCTGGCGAATGCTTTGGGAACACAATTCCACCATTGTTGTGATGCTCACCAAGCTGAGAGAAATGGGCAGAGTAAGTATGTTACCCAATTTGGAAAACTACATCAAACTTATTAATTTACATGTTTTTGAATAATTCAGTACTATGGCTGCAGAGACATGCAATAGTAGAGACAAATGAGTCAGTCAGTGGTACCTAATGAATAACATTTGACATATGCTTGTTACTTTTTGTCTGAATAGGTTACAGTTATATGACCAAATGGACCATCATATCCTCATGTAAAGAAACTTGAATTCTTGTCTTTCATTCTTAAGCCAAACTGTATTTCTCTTGTCCATGAAACATGGTTCTAGAAAGCTACATAATATTTCAACAGTTATAGTAGCAAATTAGATTTTAAGAATGTTCTGAAGTTCATATCAAGTAGCATCAGAGAGATACTTGGAGTGCCACCACCTGGACAGCACCTGAAATCAGGTTTGCTGTGCCCTTGGACATAGTCTCATTCTGTCTGTTTTTATAAATTACATGATAGACTCATAGCTAAACCCAACTCTTAGAGCTCATTTAGAAAGCGAGAGATATAAAGCTAAGAAGTTATCTACCTTGCCTTAATCTGCCTGCTAATTTTGTAAGAACTGCTGGGACCCCAGATTCCTCAATTAACAGATAATATTGAACTGGGTCATCTCAGGCTTCTTTTTGCTTTGTCCTCCATGATTTCCTAATTATAAACCACAGTGGTATAAAAACAAGTGTGCTGATGTAAGACGGTACCAATAGCATTGCCCAAGGAATTATATAGTTATTTAAATAATTTATAAAATAAAAGATAACTACCAGTTTAAGCACTCAGTTCAACTGGTATTTAATAAGCAGCTATGATTTGCCAGACTTTGTGCTGGATTTTTTGGAAAAAAATTACAGCAGGTAGTTTGCCTGTCTTCAGGAGAGAGATTCAAAAGAGTAGATATATGTATGTGAAATCGCCTTGAATTTGAGAATTTCATTAACAGAAGAACAAATGTAGATAAGCAAAACTTTTTTTACACCTTATAGAGTTTAACATTAATCTTTCCTTATAGGAGAAATGTCACCAGTACTGGCCGGCTGAACGATCTGCAAGATACCAGTATTTTGTTGTCGATCCCATGGCTGAATACAACATGCCACAGTATATCCTGAGAGAATTCAAGGTCACGGATGCCAGGGTAAGTTCAGCTCACCATTAGCTAGAAATTAGGTCTAAGTATGCTCCACTGGGAGAAACATTTGCCTATAACCATTCTCATAAGGAAAAGAAATCATGCATTATAGATGACTTTAAAGGAAAGGAATCTGTAATACTCTCTCATCTGGGAAGTGTTTTCATAAGCTCAGGCTTGGCTTCCTTTCAAATGTAACACCTGGAAGCCCAGCTTTGGGAATGCAGGGAGAGCTTGTGTTGGGAAGCATTTACTGATTGGTTGGCTGCACTTAAGTTCACCTTCTCAGCACATTTCTCATTGGAGAGCTTTTGATTTCTTCATTACTTAAGGCTCTAAATATGTTGTTGTTTTTACAGTTCTTGAGGTCATATGGGCTTGTAGGTTAATTTGGTATGACTTTAAAACTGCAGAGCAATTGGCATTCCTTGAAAGGTTCTGACAAGCCTTGCACATTCTAATTTGATTCCTGGCATCGTCTGTTCCTCCATGTGCTAATGTGTCTGTCCATGAGAGCTGTGAACTCACAATCCTGGTTGGCTAATTTTCATTTGCGTTTCTCACAAAGATTGCTGAGTGCAAGGCTTAGCCCTAATGTAAGTGGTTCTACACATAAACTTTAATATCTTTGCCATTAGCCACTCTTAAACCATGATTGCAAACACATCTTAGGGAGATTGGGTCACTTCAAAGCCCTGCTTTAGGTTTACAACAGTCATAGTGAGTGGGTTAAACTAAAATTCCAGGGGATAATATGTAGTTAGTTGATCAATTAATGGTTTTTTTTTTTTTTTTTTTGTTTTTTTTTTTTTTTTTTTTCTGGAAAGCACCTTTCTCTAAGTTCATATTTGTAGATTGTCTACTAATTTCCAAATCCTAGCCCTGGCTATGACACAGACAGAGGAGACAGAGACAGAATATGATTCACAGGACAGTTGGCCCAGGTGACAGACTTGTTAATCCTAGAAAGTGGTATATCAAATACTCTGAATGTGACTACATCAAGGCAGCCATCATGATCCAAGATCTCATTTTTAATTGTCCAAGTAAGCACCCCCTGTTGCTTGCTACTATCCCTTCAGTATGAGTGAAAAACCTACGTTCCTTAAAATTAAACTTCCTAGCTATTTCTGGTAATAGAAAAGAGAGTACAGATTTAACCCATGAGGAACACATTTAACCTAGCTCCAAGTTAAACCTAGTGACATTGAGAAAAGAAAGACGGGAATAGGAACGTTGAGAATACAGAATTGTTAAGCAACTAATCTTTAAACAATCCAATGATCTCTCTCCAAATAGTAAATGTTTATGCACCTGACCCATTTTTAAAGTTACAAGTGACTAAGGTAAAAAAAAAAAAAAAATGAAATCCCCAGTACACTCAGGAAAACTGCCATGTGCAGTTTTTGACTTTCCTCCCTTTACCCTCCAAAAACTTTCCCAGAAAAAGAGGGAAATAAACCCACCTTTTCTATACTAAACATCTGGGAGTTACTGACTAGGCCAAATACTTCTATGTTCCTCTGTACTCTCATGTAATTTTTGTTCTTCTGTTCTTCTACTCTCAAGCATCTATTCTGCATCACCCGGGTTTTTTATGTGAGTTAAACCATACTCCTGTGTTTTTCAATTTGCCTGGGATTGAGTTATCTCTATAAATCTTACAAATATGCATACCTGGTGCCATAAGAATCTTAGTAGGAAAGATTAGTTCTCAAGTATGTGAAGCAGGAAGCCACTGGGAGTGGGATCAATCTCAGTAACCATGGGTAAAGTTATGTGCTACCCTGATGAGTCAGAGCAGGAATTCCCAAAAGAATCCGAAGTAATCCATGACCTTCTCTTATCAGTGTGGAACTTCTTGAAAAGTTCTATATACTCTCTTTAGAAAAAAAAGTTAATAGAAATACCAGGTAAATGCTTCAGATATCCACCATTAATTTAGTACTTGTGGAAGTTGCCTTGTGTACAAAACATTATATTAAAAGAAGTACACCTATTTTTTGGATTATCATATTTTAGATAGGGCTTGTTTTCTTAGAATTTTGGAGTTATCTTTGTATATTACTTAATTCCTGAAGCCAGTCAGGAAGAAACCACTGATTAAAAGGAGGTGGGGGGAGCCCAGCAGTGATGGCACACGCCTTTAATCCCAGCACTTGGGAGGCAGAGGCAGGCAGATTTCTGAGTTCAAGGCCAGCCTGGTCTACAGAGTGAGTTCCAGGACAGCCAGAGCTACACAGAGAAACCCTGTCTGGGGGGTGCGGGGGGAGGAGGGGGAGCAGTAGTACAATACTTGCAAATAATCGCCTTGATTCTGTATACCTTTTACTGTTTCTGTGATAAAACTGACCAAAAGCAAGTTGAAAGTAAAGATTTATTCGGTTACAGGTTCATCATCAAGGGAAGCCAGGGAAAGAGTTCAAAGCAGGAACATAGAGGCAGGAACTGAAGCAGAGACCATAGAGGAACACTGCTTGCTATGTTGCTCTCCCATGTCTCTCTTACTCCTCTCGATTTCCTGTAGCTGCCAGGAGCACCCATCTAGGGGTGGCACTGCCACTGTTGGCTGCACCCTCCCATATCACTAATCAAGGAAATGCTCACTGATGTGCACACAGGACAGTCTGATGGAAACAATTCTCTAATTGAGGGTTTTTCTCCCACAGACTCTGGTTTGTGTCAGGTTGACAAAAACAATCTGGCACACTGCCCGTAAGCTGGAATTTAAACATCACTCCATGGTTTATGCTGTGTCTCACACATGGCTTGAAAATATGAACCTCACAGACATGTTAGAGTAGCCAAGTGAACAACTACCTGGTTTATGTTAGATCCTTTACATGTTACCACTTGTCATTTATGGTACTAGAAATATGCATGGCTGATATGACAACATAATTGTGACAGCAGCAAGTCTCTGATCTAGGTGATATGCCTGCATACTTCCTTCATACTCCTTCTGTGATGACGTCGTTAGATTGAATATAAGATGTGAAGGGAAATGAGTGTGTGTGTGTGGGGGGTGCATTTGATTATCTCAAACTTTGAAGCTCATAAGTGCTTCTGAAGAGGATAACTCAAATAGATTTGTATTTCAATATATATTAATGTTGACAGTGTAGGCAGTAGATAAGTCACACACATAACTAAATTTCCACTGGACACATTCCTAACTTTTCTTCTCGTTTCATTTTTTGGGGAAAAAAATCATGAATGTGTTTGTGGTCTTTGTACTTGCTGAATCCCCCTGGCATGCTGCTTCATGGCTGGTTATGTGGCTTCCCCTCTAAAGGACGGCCAGTCCCGAACAGTGAGGCAGTTCCAGTTCACTGACTGGCCAGAACAAGGAGTGCCAAAGTCTGGAGAAGGATTTATTGACTTCATCGGCCAAGTTCATAAAACAAAGGAACAGTTTGGCCAAGATGGGCCCATTTCGGTGCATTGCAGGTGAGCAGAGAGTCACTAATACTAACTGGATATTTATAATGCTTGTTAGCTTTGAAAACAGGCTTTCTTTATTCACGTTGTATACAAGCATGTTATGGTACATCTGTATAATTGAAATTTGTTTTCAAAATGTTCTATGAGACATAATATAAATATATGTTTAATTTTTCCATAAAATGAAAAAATAAATAGAAGAATGTTTTTATCCCCCAAAATGATTCCTTGTAGAAAAAAAGAAAAAAGCAATTTTATGTTGCCAGGAATTGTTGGTGTGTCCCTAGCAATAATGTGTAATACTAATCCCTTTCGGTGTTTGCTTTCTTTTTATGTAACTGCACTTACAACTGCCTTTCTGTATCTTTTCCTTTTGTCTCTTGAAAGAACTGTGAATAGCTGCCAAGCCTTAATAGCAATACTAATTCTTTCAAGTCAATAGTGATTAGTATGGTGCCTCAGTTCAAAATGCAATTTGCTTGAAAATTGTTGCTATATCAGAAAATGAAGCACCTTCAATTTAATTATTTTCAACAGTTTCTAGAGCATTTTATAAGTTAAGTCACTGAAGTTAATAGAAATCCTAAGTGAATGCCTTTGACATCCACCATAAATTTAGTGCATTTGGAAGCTGTTGTATGTGCCAAACATAGTAAAGGGAATTTACCTTTTTTTTTTTTTTTTTTTTTTTTTTTTTTAAATACGGTGTATCAGGATTCTAAAAGTTTGATGTTTCAGGTTTCAATATGTTTACAGTCAAAGTCTTAACATTTATGTTTAAAATGTCTAGTGCTTTAAAAACTTATTGTTATCCTAGGAAGGAAGATCTCAAACTAGAGAAATTAGACAATAGACTTTGGGATACAAGCTCTTGTCCCAGATCTATATTTTTATGAAGGCATATAACAGTGATCTTCCATTTTCTCTGCAGGTCTCTGTGATTTTTTTCTAGCACTGCATTTTTTCTCAGACTTGGAAGCATTTGCATTATGTTGCCCAAATCCCTTGCTGTAGATAGGAAGTGATGTGCAGTCTCTAGTATTTAAAGTTGGTGTTATAAACTAGAGTTGAAACACAGTAGGTTATTTTTTTAAAACCTAGCATATAATTTTTTCTGCTAATTCAGACATCTATTTTTTTCATTTTGAATGCTTTGAAATAGCACTTATTTCTAGCCTATCGAACTAACATAGTAAGATTCAATAAATTTAGAAGTTAATGAAGCAGGTGCCTGTTCTTTTCTCAAAAATTCTTAATAGAGATCCAGAAGTACTGTTTTTGGTTATATTGATTAATCAAGTCAAAGAAAGATACACCCTAGAATATCTAGATGATTCAACAATCAGAGTCTCTCATGAGTGTGAGATATTCAGGGGTGGAGGGCCATTCAAGATCCCTTGAATGTTGTTGGGAGTGAATATGTCCAACTCCTTTTTAACAACTGCTCATTGGTTTAAAGCCTTACTTAGCACTTTTCCTTAGATTCATGAGAAAGTGCAGTTTGTAAAAGCACATGCTATTTATATATGCCTGTCAGCTACATCCCAGAGTAAATGAATCCATCTATTTTCAACAGCCTGTGCCCAAACGTTATATACAACATTTAATTAAGATCCATAAACATAGGGATTTTTTTCAGCAATGTTCTTGTTACCTAAACCCACAGACATCACTTTTTAAGAATACAAAAGCTGTCAGTTAGTTTTCTTCCTTGCTGTTGTGAAGATTCTGGAATTATCTTAAAATACAAAAGAAACAGAAAGACATTCAAAACCTTGCTGAAATGGCAGAAAGAAACTTAGGATATTTTAGCAGCTGCTCACCCAAAAATAAGAAATTCAGTGTAGTGCTCACTGGCTCATAGCTGTACTGTCAAAGAGCCTTTTGAGAATCTGTTGAAAGTTATATCTTTCCTGGAACTGGGGTATAATTTGATATTTCTATAATCAGTACATATTGGATCCTCATAGTTTCCCAAAGGCTAAGAAGAAACCTTCCCATAATAGAAGTCTACTGTAGAATCTATAGTTTCATATCCCAATATCAATACTGTTGATATCAGTCTGCATGCCTTTTTACATAAGGTGTTACCTGTTTAGATGAGGTTATAACCTTCACAGATTATGTTATTAATATACTAGAAAAGAGGACTCTGCATGATATGTTCTGCCTTATCCTAATTTACTTCATACTGTACATAGAGTCAAGGTCTTCAGTTTTAGAGTTTAGATGAAGAGTACAATCCTGTGCTTGATCTGTTTATACTTTTACCTATTGATTTTATAGTATTATTTCTTGATCTTTCCAACTAAAGTTCCACAGTGTTTCAGAAATGCAATCGACTTTATAAGACCCAATCTTATTACATATACCCAATCAATTACATATTCTTGCATGTTATAGCAACAAATTACCTGGAAAACACATAATAAAAGCATTCACACTTTATCCTTAACATGCTTGTGGAGAAACTGGGAATGTAGAAGCTTGTAGAAGAAAGTCTATCGAGCAAGACTATGAACACGTTACTCACACTGTGTTTGTTCTTATGGCAGTGCGGGCGTTGGAAGAACCGGAGTCTTCATAACATTGAGTATTGTGTTGGAAAGAATGAGATATGAAGGGGTTGTAGATATCTTCCAGACAGTCAAAATGTTAAGAACACAACGACCAGCCATGGTACAAACAGAGGTAAGAAGAAAATTTTGTGTTCTCTTCTAAAAACCTAAATCCTCTCTGGGTCCCAAATGTATTTGCAAAATACAGACGTGCACTATGGGAAAAGCAGCCTAGTATTTTAAAACCAAGTCTCCCAACTCTTTAAATGTGGAGACAATTCCAAAACCTTCAACCTGTTATGGAGATTATATGAGGTTCTTTATTGGGTTGAAATAAATTAAATTGTTAGCATCTTTAACTTGTAAAATGTCTCTTTCATATGTTTGTGTGTGTGTGTGTGTGTGTGTGTGTGTGTGTGTGTGTGTGTTAATGTAAACCTTGTACCTAATTTTAGATAGATATATAAAAAGCCAAATGTCTGGTAGAGAATATTCTCTCAGCAACTTTTACTTTTCTGTTTTCTGTCTCTTTGCTCACAGAGACACCAGGTACTAGTGTTTCATTTTACATGACTAGCCATATTAAATATTTGGAACTTAGAAATGGCCTGTTTTCTGTTCACTAATTAATATGTACATTTCTCAGTATAAGTTCATTCTCTACTTAGAGAATCAGAGTAGTACTTATGCTCCTCAAATAGCTATCAAATTATACAATGTGTATGTATTCTTTGATTTCAAAATACTGCAAGCATTTGGCTTGTAATACTTAAAACATTATGTCAGCCTGACAAACATAATGGGTGTTGGGGTGACAGAGGGAAATTGGACATTTAAAAAGCCTTAACACTTAGCCAAGCAACTTACTGTGACAAGACAGAAAAGCAAACTCCATTTATTTTGCATTACCATTTTTATTGTAGAAAAATGCACATTTAAGCAAAATAGAAGCTATCTACTTTCAGCCCCATTGGCTACTGAAAATAAGTTTCTTTTATGGGGAAAATCCTACTTTTTCTCATCCCTGTGGTTATCTGTAAATTGTAATTTTTCCATCTCCCCAACAGTGTTCCAATTTATTTCAATATGACAGGGCCCTTCCTTGTGTGAGAAAAGGCATGTTTCATACCTTTCTATTTTGGTGTTAGTCTTCTAGAACAGACAACTTGCAATCATACTGAATTTTAGGACAAATGTTGCAAGTACTTTGAATGCAGGCTGCCAGTCTCAGGAGTAAGAAAGCAGAAAGCTCAGGGCTCCATAAACATTTTGTATGCCTGCTGTTCTTGCACAACTACTTTTCACTTCTCTCTTAATTAAGGTTTTTATTCAACAAAACACCATGACTAAAAGCAAGTTGGGACGAAAGGGGTTTATTTGGTTTACACTACCATAGCACTGTTCATCACTGATGGAAGTCAGGACAGGAACTCAATCAGGGCAGGACCTCAAGGCAGGAGCTGATGCAAGGACCATGGAGGGATACTGCTTACTGGCTCATTCCTCATGGCTTGCTCACCCTGCTTTCTTATAGAACCCAGGACCACCAGTCAAGGGAAGAACCCACCCTCATTGGGCTGGACCCATTGATATCAATCACTAAGGGAAATGTCCTACTGGCTATTCTACAGCACAGTCTTATGGAAGCATTTTCAAAATTGAGGTCCCATCCTCTCAGATAGATGTCTTCAACTGGTATCAAGTTGACATAAAGGTCCAGCACAACTCGCTTTCTCATAGACACATAAGATCTTCTCTATCTCTGTTCCTTACATGGGACTATCATATATGCTGGTAATTCTGACTGAGTATGATGTCTGATCTGATGCTATTACTTTTTTTTAAATTTGTGTTGAGGCAAAGTACACATGCCACATGTGTGTTGGTCAGAGGACAATTTGTGCAAGTAATTTCTCTCATTCTGTCATGTGGATCCTAGGGATCAACCTCAAGTCATCAGACTTGGACACAAGTGCCCTTAACCATGGAGACATCTTGCCAACTTCATTTTTTTTTTTTTTTTTGCCGACTTTTTTTTCTATCTTTAATTCTTTTTTTTATAGTCCAGTCATTATCCCCCTCCTGTTCTGCCCCCCTATGGTTCCTCATCTCATTCCTCCTCCCCTGTTTCTAAGAGGATGTCCATACATCCCACACCCCCCACACACAAAGCCCCACATCTTGCCAGGCCTCCCCATTTCCCTTAGGACTCCTGTCTCTCAAGGGTTAGGTTCATCTTCTCTCACTGAGGCCAGACCAAGTCTTCCCATGGGGTCACCCTCTTCCTTAGCTTCTTCCAGCCTTTTCCTTATTCAACCACAGGAGTCTCCAACTTCAATCCATGGGTTGGGTGTAAGTATCTTCTTCTGTCTCAGTCACCTGCTTGTTGGGCCTCTCAGAGGTTGGAAAGCAGCCCAAAAAATTCAAATTCAGATTGCCTTTAAGGAATTTTATAATCATTTCAACTGGAAATTATCACAGATACTTAGATCATTGTGGAAGATGGTTGTGGCACATAAAAAGGACAAAAATATTCAGTGGAGTTATTTTGGCTTGGAATTAGGAGCCTGTATTGGTATTGGGCTGACTGGTGAAGTTAAAACCCCCACATGGTTAATCGTTCTTTGTTCACTGTCCATTGCTCATCGGGGCTGAATTAAAGTGGTAGTATTACTGCTGTATAAATATAATTTTTCTTTACAATGCTGGTTTTATTTCTTAATTAAAACATCTACTTTCTTCATCTCTCCCCTGTGTACCTTGTGTCCTACAGGATCAATACCAGTTCTGCTATCGAGCCGCACTAGAATACCTGGGCAGCTTTGATCACTATGCAACGTAGAAACCCCTGACCCCTTCTGGATTTTTACTACAGGCCCTTCGCTATCCATGGAGTCTCTTCTGAGCCATACGGGGCACTTGAGAAGTCCTTCTTAACTTCTAGCTAACAGCCACTTAGTGGGACTATTACAAAACAAAAAAACAAACTCTTCCAAGTGGACCAAGAATTCACAGTTTAATCATCTAACCTGAAAAATAATAACAAGAATCCTGACTTAGGAGGCATCTGAAGGATTTTATTTACAGATACCTCAAGGATTCAGAATAAAGGGAAGAAGAAATGACAGCAAAGAACTACCATCTTGTTCAGGATCACTGGATAGGGACAGAGAGAGCTTGCCTGTGGGCCTCAGTTCAGCACAAGGCATTTGCTGGTGCGGCTTCTCACATAAGGTGGACTCTGCTTCAACATCGCCACTTTCCCCATGCCACTCATACTTACATTTTAGGGGTAAGGGTGGGGATGTTTAAAAAAGAAAGTCCTTGATTTCATTTTAGTGTTGTAAAGATTCTGCTGACCTGTGCTTTATTTCTAACTGTGTAAACTTTTTTTTTTTTTTAAAAAGTATCATTCGATAAAGTAAATTTAAAATGTTATGTAATTCTTCATTTTTTTTATTTCTAAACTCTTAAGTTTTTTTAAGCTGTAGAATGAATGGATACCTGTAATATCTTGCTATAGAAATACCGAATAATTTTAAGATTTGCACATTTTTGTGCAAAATTGAATCTACAGTACCTATCTCAACAACTATTACTCACATGTCTGTTTTGTATAACTGATGCGAAAGTGTCCATTCTTTGCAAGCTTCAAGGGGAATTTTGTTTTGCTTCGTTTTCTTTTTGGAATCAACAGGGAGGCGCAAAGTATAAAGTTATTGCTAACATATATACTCATAGATATCTATATTTTAAAGGTATCTATGTATATATATATATATATACACAGTATGTCCACACAAAGATTTAACTGCCATTTAGTTCTTCTATGGTTTAGGTTTCTCGTTTTTGTTTTTCAGTATAGAAAGTGATTGTAAGCATCTTTTCCAAGGTACTTTTAATATTGCAAAACTTTAATTTGTAAAGGGAATTGAGGAGTGCAAATCATTGACTATTGAGCCTCGCCCCTGACTTTCGGGTCTTGTATTCCCCCATCTACCCAACCATGTCCACGAATACTGTTCTGTTAGCCAGGCTTCCAACAAAATTCAATATTTCTAACACTCTAGTGCAATAACAATTGTTAAATATCTAAGAGGTGTGCATGTGGGAAAGGTCAGTGCATATCCCTTTAGGAGGGAAGAATGTTGTAATATATCAGCTATCAAGTTGTTTTTTTTTTAAAAAAAAAAAAGTATATTCAATCATATATTGTCTATAGTATGTGCTATGAAATTTGCATTTATGATATGTAACAGGGGCAAAGCCAAACTCATGTTACTCTTTTCAGTCAGAAACATGTTGTGGCTGCGGCGTTCCTGGGCGGCGCTGTGCTGTTTCATTCGGTTTTAGTTCTGCATTTAGAGTGCCTTATAATTGATGCCTATTTTAATAGCATTTCTTTTTACCTTTCGGTTCTGATTTCCATTAGGTGTTCACATCTGTTTATCTTTCAATTAAAACATTATCTGTCCACCACATGTATATAAACTCTTTGAATAATATGCATTCCTAGTTTTCAGCCAAGTGGGGGATGTTAGTGACTGTACTAGCCCAAAGCACTTGGATAATCAGGGCCTCTCCTTTCCTCATCGTCACATCAGAAAGAGCAACTTGTTTCACTTCAAATTCCTTCCACATCTGCTCTGGAGCATGCAGTAACCACCAGTCTTATTTATAGAAACAACTTCAGGATATATTTGATATTCCATTAGGATTTTTCTGAAAGGGGCAATAAATTATATATATATATGTATGTATCTCCCCAAACATTTCCATAGGAAGCCATGGATGATGGCATAAGTTTGCCACATGCTATGTGGTTTTAAAGTACCCTCCACAAATATTAAGAACTCTTAAAGAGTTTTGATACAGGTATAATATTTTGGTTTAATTTTAGCTTCATGATGTTCTGCATGGAAGGGTATTTGTTTTCACATTTTCTCATCACTAGCAGAGTAAAATCCTAGAGACCAAACACTTGCAAGTATCATATTTGAGCATTTTTAAAAAAAAAAACAAAAAAACAAAAATTAAAAAAAAATGAACAAAAACAAAAAAGAGAAAAAATAGAAATATATATATATATAATACTAAAAAAGAAACTAGAAGGCTACCTCAGAATGAGACTCTCTAACCTACATCAGAACCAGATAGAATGTGCACTGTGTGAGTCTATTGTTTTTTTTTCACCTGTACCACTGAAGATTTATCCAAGTGCCAGATTGCTCAGTGCTGTAATTTTGTTTTAGTGAAACAAGGGAGGTCAGATAGGTTATTGTGTCATCTAGACATGCCATTTTGGACATGTGGGATCTAATGGAATATCATACAGCAGAATGACTGGCCATTGAGCAGTTTCTCTCTCTGAAACAAAAGCTGCCTGTATGGCAGAGAGAAAGATGACAGTAATCACCAAAAGCAATGACTGGGATGTGTCCTATAGGAGGATGAGGTGGGCATTACTCCAGAATCAGGAGCTGTTCCGAGAACTAACTCCCCACTGTCACTGATGTGCATTCCACTCTGTACTTTGCTCTATGACCATTCAAGTTTAATTTCCCAGGCAAACATCAGTATCTACCATTACCATAAACATCCGAGTTTCCAGTTATTTTCATCATCATAACCAGTACGGTGCTATTATTTACCTATGTATGTGTAGTTATGTATAATTTTGTAATTAGTTACAATGGTAAAATATCAAATATATAAAAGTGATTTGTACAGAACTTTATTTTAGCTCTTTTTTAAAAATGGTTTGCATGGTTAGACAAGGCAAGGACAGCCAGGGGAGGGAAGGGCCTCTAGGGAACTTTGCACTTTCTATACCTTTGTACTATGCACTGCCCTATTGATTCTACACCCAATAATGTTATTACTTGAACCCATCTCTAAGGAACTGCTTCAGAAGTTCATTTATGTGTCTGTGGATAACACATCACAACAGGAAAGGAAAAAATTCATAGTAGCACATACAGTTTTTTTCTTTCCTGCTGAGTTTTGGGTTAGCTTTGTTTCAGTCTTTCTTGTCATTTTAAAAATCCCCTTCCCATTTTTTTTTTCTCTTTTGGTTTTGATTTCCATTGGGTATATGGGTGCCCTGATACTCCAGCAGAGGTCAGAAGGCTACAGATCCATCCTATCCATCCGTTACATGGCTTTGCCATACAAGCTTGGAGTGTCTTTACAAAGATAACAGTTGTGTTCTTTGCTCTCGTTTTGGATGCATAGACTGAAAATTCAAAAAAAAAAAAAAAAAAAACTTGTAAAATGGCTTGTTAAAAAAATACAATTACCTCTAATTAGTAGTACGCGTAAGTGTTTTACAGAATGAAAGGCGTGCTTTTTATTTTCTTACTTCGTTACATTGGTGGCGAAAGAAGTCTGTATGAAAATCAGTTCTTTGCTGACACAGGTTCCATTTGTTACAAATGAATTCTAATAAAAATGTCAGTGTTATGCAGCCCTGGCCTTGATTTTTGTCCACTCCAAAAATGCTGCTTGCAAATTAACTAGTTATTCCACTCTTTTCTGGCTGTCTGCTTAGGTCCTATATACTGGCAGGAATTATATTTACCAAATCCCTGTTTCTCATACGTGTCTACCCTTGAGGTAAGCACTTTCTACTGCTAAGCAAACAAGTTCAGAGATATAATTTTATGTATTCACATATTCCGTCAAGAGAAATTGTTTTCTTTGATGATGGAGAACATACAGTGTCAGATCCTGTGAAAGGTCCACTGTTCAGTGTACATTCTGTATGTCAGTGTAATGTTGACAGAAACAATAGCTTTCCTGCACATAAAAGTGCTCATAGTATTAGCTTATTGAACATTTAGAAACACGGTTGAGAAAACATTTGGCTTTGGACTGTTTACTCAGACATTTAGTATTACTAAATTGTAATAGTAGATGATGTCTGTTGTATGTATTGGGGAAATAACTCTGAAGAAGTGAGGTACTGCTGTAAACAATGAATATCCTAAGATAGGCTGGCACTGAGTCAATTACAGTGTCACATTCAGACATGCTATCAAGAAAAAGACAGTGTCCTGAAGCAAGCCTGTCTGCTGTGAGAGAAGTTATTGTTCAAATTGGCCTTCAGAAAAAGAAATGTGTTTGTTGTCTTCTGTACCCCAAACCCAAATTGGAAAGATCTTATACTAAAATAGTGGGAAGCTGAAATATCCTGCCTGGTTTCTACTTCTTTAGTCTAGGCCTAAGTAATAGGATATAGACACTCACCCCGACAGCACACATAGCAGTTCTACAAGAGGTAGACTCCTGTTTGCCCTGCTGACCATATTTGGAATAATTGATCATCTCAGAAATGCAAGTGAAGCTAGAAGAAGAAAAGTTCACATTGAGTTATTGGATGAAGATGGATTTCAGGTGACTATTGCCTTACAAAAATCACTGACAATAATGAAGACACCTGCAACCAACTGTAAATCTGAGTGGAAATGAGACATCAATCAACAGCATCAAGGGAACTTGCTGCCATGGAAATAGCAATCTCATTGCTCAGGCATGGTTTTGGAAATCTTGCCGCTGAATAAATAATCAGACTTGGTTTTCTTTCTCTTTCCTCCTTTCTACGTAATTGGCCTTAATTTGACAAATTTGATCACCTTATTGATTGATAATTTAGGTATTATCCTTTATTAGAAAATGGAGACAGAAAATTCACAGTGCAGCCTATCTATATATTGGGTTAATACAGTTTTTCTTTTAAACAAATACCTGAAAAGACTATTTAAAGTTGCAGAGATGATCTATCTTTATACTTCTACATACCTACCAAAATTATTGGTCAATAATTAATGAGTAGTGATTAATTTAGGGCTCCTATACTTAATCTTGTCCACAGTTAAACTTTATAGGAGCTTTAATTATATAAACTTTAACCAATTAAAGTTTAATTTGTGAAGGCAGAGCAAGATGGTGGCTGACTAAGATCTTTCAGGGGCCTCTCCCTGTTGATACCTGTCACTAAACTAATGTCATAAAAGCTAAGGATATTATTTGACATAGTTTCTGCTTTTAGTTTTTTAAAACAAGAAGCTGAAGGTTAGAGTTGTTTGTGGCACCCTTCTCCAACTCCAAGTAGGCCTGCATGGTGAGAGATACTTCCTGCTACAAGAGTTCATGTCTAAGGCTTGACTTTCAGGATTAGGCAAAGTCTCTTCCCAACACTAGAATCATACCTGTAAACATGTCCACCAGAATGCGATCAGGTAATGTGTTTTACTGCTCCTAACTCAACCTTGGCCAACGAAGTTGAAAAAGAAAATACTCCAATCCACTAAACAGATAGCACAAGGGCTTATTTTCATAAAACATAAAGATAGGCATGTACCTTGAAGAACCTGAAGTTTCTACACACAGTCTACAATTTACAGAAAATCAAACTTCTCCAGCATAAGGTCAAAACCTGCACATGGGAGGCTCACCCAAATTTTTTCTGTAGCTGTTCTAGCCTTTGGGTAGTCCTGGAGCTCATCTGCCCTCTTCTAGAACTGTATAGACCTTTACAGGGTATGAAACAACTATTGTGACATACGTTGTAGACAGGAACAGTTTTCATCAGCTATATCTATACACAATTAAGATTCAGGCAACATAGCAATTACCTCTTCAGTGTTCACAGATGGGTTATAGAAGTGACCCCATTCAAAGAACTGTGCCTCAGGGACATGAACAAGTAATTTGGCTCACTGAGTGGTCATCTTCTTGATATACCCTAAATCTGTGGAGATATCTACAGTTGTAAGACTTGTGTGCCCTCAATTTGCACATGCCCTTGTAGCTATGAGACTTTTTCACAACAATTCTTAGCCTTGGTATCAGGAAACTATACCTAAAGTCACAAATACCATAAAAATCAGGAGAAGTACTTAGACAAATTCTACATACCCAATTTAAAAGAATACTTATAAACATGATCAAAAAATTCAAACAGGACTCAAGTTAATCTACAAATGAACTTAGTGAAGATGGAAATATACTTACTGATGTCCATGAAAATAAAAGCTGGATAAAATAAGGAATATAATTCAGAAAAAGTAAATGAAATTCAATAAAGATATAGAAATACCAAAGAAAACCCAAACTGAAATGGATCTAGAACTGAAAATTTTAGTCAAACAAAAAGGTCAATGAAAAGTTTCACCAATAGAATGAATTTGGTGGAAGACAGAATATCAAGATTTGAAGGTAGGCATAGAAATTTGGATATTCAATGAAAGAAAATGATAAATTATTAAAACCATGAAAAAACATGCAATATTTTCAGGATGCTGTGCAAAGACAATATATGAATTATGTGCACAGAAGAAAATATTTAAAATATATTTTTAATAAAATCATAATTTCCCAAAGCTAGATAAAAGAATCTCCTCAAGGTATAAGAGGACTATAGAATACCAAATAAACATGAACAGAAAAAATGGCTCTCACCATGACTGATAGTTAAAACACTAAAAAGAGAGGTCAAAAAGCTAATGAAAGCAGCTCAAGGGAATAACAAAAGTTTATTTGGTAGGGAAATTTAAAACCAGAAGGGCTTAAAAAGATTTGATCCATGTTCTGAAATATCAGAATAGCCCATCCAGAAACAGAAAGCTTACAAACTCCTAGAAACTGAGTAACTCATTATGGAATGAAAATAATAAATGATTCGAGACAGAAAGTAAGAGAGAAATTGCATCTTTATACAATTGGATAGAAACATACACACAAAATTCTCACACCATGAGATACAATGAAGGCAAATTCACAGCACTAAGTGCCTACATAAAAATTCTGAGAATCTCATATTAGCATATCTGAAAGCTTTAGAACAACAACAACAACAAAAGAACAATCACACTTAAAAGGAGTAGCTGGCAGTAAATAATCAGATTCAGGTATGACATCAATAAAATAGAAAAGCAAACAAACAAAGCCCCAAGAAATCAATGAAACAAAGAGTTATTTTACATTCTTTTAAAAAAGTCAGTAAGATTGACAAACTCATGCCAAATTAAGTAAAAGAGAAGAGATGAATATCAAATTAATAAAATGAGAGATTACTAGAGGGACATAACAACAAACACTGAGGAAATCCAGAGAATCAAAGGGGGCATGCTTCAAAATCTGAACTCTGCCAAACTGGAAAATCTAAAAGAAATGGATCATTTTCTTAATAAATACGACTTATCAACATAAATCAAGATCAGATCAGCAATTTCAACAGATGTATAATCCCTAGTGAAATAGAAGCAATCATCAAAATTCTCCCAACCAAAAAAGACTACAGGCCACATTTTAGTGCAGAATCCTACCAGACTGAAAGAAGTGTTAGTGCCAATTCTCCTCTATTCCACAAAATAGAAGCAGAACAAACATTGCCAATTTGTCTTATGGGACCACAGTTATTCTGATACCTAAACCACATAAAGACCCAATTAAGAAAGATATTACAGACCAATTTCCCTTAGGAACATAGATATAAAAAATATTCAATAAAATACTTGAAAACTGAATGCAAGAACACATCAAAAATATTATCTACCATGATCAATAGGCTTCATCCCAAAGAAGCTAGCATGGTTGAACATACACAAATTAATAAATGTTTTCCATCATATAAACAAACTTAAAGACAAAAATCCAATAATCTCATTAGATAAAGAAAAGACATTTGACAAAATATAACATCTCTTCATAACAAAAGTCCTCAAGAAATTATAGCTACAAGGGACATACTTCAACAAAATGAAGTCAGTTTACAACTAATGCTTTGCCAACATTAACCTCAATGAAGAAAAACCCAGAGCGATTTCACTAAAATCAGGAACAAGACATGGTTGTCCACTTTTTCTATATTTATTCAATATAGTGCTTGAAGACTTAGCTAGAGAAATAAAGCAACTGAAGACTATCAAGGGAATACAGATTGGAAAGGAAGAACTCAAAGTATCTTTATTTGCAGATGATAAGAGAATGCACATAAGCAACCCTAAAAATTCCAGTGAGGTACTCCTAGAGCTGATGAACACTTTCTTCAATGTAGCTGGGTATAAATTAAATTACAAAATTTAATATACTTTCTATAAAAATGATAATCAGACTGACAAAGAAATCAAGTAAACAACAGCTTTTACAATAGCCTCAAAAATATAAAAAATCTTAAATTAACTAATCATATAAGTAAAAGACTTGTGTCTTAAGACATTAAAGAAAGAATTTAAAGAAGATATCAGAAGATGGAAAGACTTGGATACTGTGGAATGGTAGGATTAATAAAGTAAAAATGGCTATCCTACCAAAAACAATCTATAAGTTCTATGCAATACCCATTAATTACTATACAATTCTTCACAGATCTTGAATGGACAACTTTCAGCTTTGATGGAAACACACACACACACAGAGGATAGCTAAAAAAATCCTACCTTGAATAATAAATAAACTACTAGTGTTATCACTATTCCTCTACTGCAAATTGTACTACTGAGCTATACACCTCCACCACAGTAATAATAATAATAATAGTAATAATAATAAAAATAAGAATATTAAAAATACAACATAAATTGTTGAATATATCATTAAAAAATTAAGGCATTTTTTTAAAATGTAGAATTAAATAAAAATGGAAATACAATGTGGCCGAACCTATGGCTCATGATGAAGGCAATCTTTTTAAAGATTTTTTAAAATTTTATTTTGAATGTATGAGTGTTTTTCCAGCTTCTAATTCTATGCACCATATGCCTGGTTCCTGCAAAGGTAAGAATATGGTACTAGATTCTCTGGAACTGAAAAAATGGAAGTTGATGAGCTACTATATGAATATTGGGAACTAAACTAAGGTTCTCCACATAAGACACAAGTACTCAGATCATCAGCAAGTCTGTCCCTCTGAAGATCCCACAGTCTGAAGGCCTCCCAGGAGATCTGCTGCATCTAGGGCTAGAGACAAGGGGCCTGCCCACATAACCTTAGCAGCAAGAACCTGAGGAGGCCAGCTGACATGGGACTATCCCCTCCACTGGAACTCTACTTCCCTTTTGTCCTACACCTTCTGCCAGGGTCAATCATCAACATGTCTGCCCCTCTGAAGAGCCCAGAATCTGTTTGCCTCCCAAGAGACTTGCAGCAACCCAGGGACACAAGAAGCAGGCTCCAGACAGAGGCACCCAAGGCCAGTTAACACCAGAGATAACCAGATGGCAAGAGGCTAGCACAAGACCATAAGCAACAGAAAGCAATATACTTTGGCACCATCAGAATCCAGTTCTTCCACTACAGCAAGCCCTGGATAACCCAACACACCAGAAAATTGATGCTGACCAAAAATCCTATCTTATGAAGATAATATAGTTCTTTAAGGAGGATATAAATAACTGACTGAAAAAAAAAATACAGGAAAACACAGGTAAACAGGTAGAAGCCATTAAAGAGGAAACAAATACATCCCTTAAAGAAATACAGGAAAACACAAACAGGTGAAGTAATTGAACAAAGTAGTCCAAGACCTAAAAATGGAAGTAGAAACCAAAAAAAAAAAAAAAAAAAAAAAAAAAATGGAGACAAACCGGGAAATGGAAAACCTAGGAAAGAGGATCAGGATCTACAGATGCAAGTATCAACACTGGAATACAAGAGATAGAAGAGAGAATCTCAGGCATATAAGATACCTTACAAGCTATTGACACAATCAATGGTCAAGAAAATACAAAACATTAAAAACTCTTAACCCAAAATATCTAGGAAATTCAGTTATTAAATTCCCCTTAAATGCTGTAAGGGGAAAAGGCCAAGTAACATATGAAGGCAGATCTATCAGAATTATACACAGACTTCTCAACAGAAACACTAAAAACCAAAAGAATCTGGACAGAGATCATGCAGACCCTAGGAGACCACAAATGCCAGACCAGGCTATTATATCCTGCAAAATTCTCAACCATCATAGGTGGAGAAACAAAAATATTCTATGACCAAATTTAAACAATATCTATCTACCAATCCAGCCCTACAGAGGATTGTAGAAGGAAAACTCCAAAACAAGGACAGTATCTACACCAAGGAAAAAAACAAGATATTAATTATCTCGCAACAAAACCATAAGGAATGCCACCTACATCAAGAAACATAACAGCAACTAACAACCATCTGTCTTTAATATCTCTCAATATTAATGGACTCAATTTCCTAATAAAAAGACATAAGCTAACAGACTGGATATTCAAACAGGATCCAGCGTGTTGCTGCATACAAGAAACATTGACAAAGACAGACACTACCTCAGAATAAAAGGCTGGAAAAAGGTTTTCCAAGTAAATGGTCCCAAACTAGTGGGAGTTGCCATTCTAATATCCAATAAAACAGATGTTTCAACCAAAAGTTATTAAGTGAGATAAGGAAGGATACTTTCTATTGATCAGAGGAAAAATCCACCAAGAGAAAGTCTCAATTCTGAACATCTATGCCCCACATTCTATGCAAGGCTACCCACATTCATAAAAGAAACTTTACTAAAGCTCAAAACACACATTGAACCCCAGGCAATAATAGTGGGGAACCCCACTCTCACCAATAGACATGTCATTGAAACAGAAACTAGACAGAGATACAGTGAACACAATAGAGGTTATTGCTGCCTGTGCCCTGAACTACTCGCTGCCTGACCCTACCTGCTCTTGGGGGTTGGAGGCAAAGTGGTGGTGAAAGGGACTCCAGAAGCAGTTGAGAAACACCACAGCAAGTTCATCTGAACACTGCTGCAAGCTCCCTTAATACCCTCCACCTGAGCCCCATTGGTCCCAAGAATGCATCTCTTCTAAACAGCAGTTCTTATTGGGATTGGCTGACAAAGAAAGAAAGAAAGAAAGAAAGAAAGAAAGAAAGAAAGAAAGAAAGAAAGAAAGAAAGAAAGAAAGAAAGAAAGAAAGAAAGAAAGAAAGAAAGAAAGAAAGAAATGAATTAAAGACTTCCTAGAATTCAATAAAAGTGACAACATAGCATACCTCAAATTTATGGAGCACAATGAGAGCAGTGCTAAGAAGAAAATCCATAGCACTAAGGGCCTTCTTAAAGAAATTGGAGAGATTTTACTTATATTAGCAACTTAACAGCATACCTGAAAGCTCTAGAACAAAAAGAAGCAAACATACCCAAGGAGAGTAGATGGCAGGAAATAATCAAACTCAGGGCTGACAAAATCAACCAAATAGAAACAAAGAGAACAATAGAAAGAATAAAAAAAAAACAAAAACAAAAACAAAAACAAAAAACAAAAAAAACAAAAGCTGTTTTTGTTTTTTTTTTTTAATCAACAAGATAGATAAACCTGTAGCCAAATCAACTAAAGGGCACAGAGATAGTATCCAAATTAACAAAATCAGAAATGAAAAAGGAGATATAACAACAGAAACTGAGGAAAGTAAAAAATTCATCAAACCCTACTACAAAAGCTCATATTCAAAAAAAATTGGAAAATCTAAATGATATAGATGATTTTCAAGACAGATCCGATGTACCAAAGATAAATCAAGAGCTGGTCAACTATCTAAACAGGCTCATATTCACTAAGGACATACAAGTCATTAAAAAAAAAAGCCCAAGGGCCAGATGGTTTTAGTGAGGAATTCTGTCAGAACTTCAAAGAAAAGCAAATACCAACAGTCCTCAAACTATTAATAGAAACAGATGAAACACTAGCTAATTCATTGTATCGAGTTACAGTTACTCTGATAACCTAAACCACACAAAGACACAACAAAGAAAGAAAACTTCACACCAATATCGCTTATAAATATTGATGCAAAAATACTCAATAAAATTCTAGCAAACTGAATCCAAGAACACATCAAAACCATCATTCACCACAATCAAGTAGGCTTCATCCCAGAGATTCAAGGTTGGTTCAATAAACAAAAATTTATTATCATAATCCACTATATAAACAAGCTTGAAGGAAAAAAAATCATGTGATTAAATGCTGAAAAAGTGTTTCACAAAATACAACACCCCTTCATGGTAAAAATATTAGAGAGATCAGGAATTTAAGACCCATGCCTAAACATAATAACTGCAATATAGAATAAACCGATAGCCAATATCAAATTAGAGAGATACTTGAAGCAACCCCACTAATATCAGGGACAAGGCAAGGATAACCACTCTCCCTGTATCTAGTCAATATATTACTCAAAGTTCTAGCTAAAGCAATGAGACAACAAAAGGCAATGAAGGGGATACAAATTGGCAAAGAAGGAATCAAGGTATCACTATTTGAAGACCATATGAGAGTATACTTAAGTGACCTTAAGTATACAAAAATTCTACCAGAGAACCCCTACACCTAATAAACAACTTCAGCAAAGTGGCCGGATATAAAAAAAATAACTCAAACAAATCAGTAGCCTTCCTTTATATGACTAGTTAATGGACTGAGAAAGAAAATAGAAAAATAACACCCTTCACAATAGTCACAAATAATATAAAATATCTTGAGGTAATTCTAGCCAAACAAGTGAAATACCTTTATGACAGTAACTTCAAATCTCTCAGACAGAAATCAAGGAAAACCTCAGAAAATGGAGAGATGTCCCATGCTCATGGATTGATAGAAGTAACATAGTAAAAATGGCCATCCTATCAAAAGTAATCTAGAGATTCAACACAATCCCCATCAAAAGTCCAACACAAATATTCACAGACATGGAAAGAATAATTCTCAATTTTATATGGAAAAAAACCCAGGATACAGGAAACAATTCTTAACAATAGAAGAACTTCTGGCAGAATCACCGTCCCTGGCCTCAAGTTGTACTACAGAACAATACTGATAAAAACTGCACGGTATTGGTACAGAGATAGACAGGTTGATCAATGGAATAGATTAGAAAACTCCAAAATAAACTCACACACATATGGACACTTGATCCTTGACAAAGAAGTCAAAAATATACAATGGAAAAAAGAGAGCATGTTAAATAAATGGTGCTGGCCTAACTGGTAGTCTATTTGTAGAAAAATGAAAATAGATCCATATTTGTGACTGCACAAAGCTCAAGTCCAAGTAGATCAAGGACCTCAACATAAAACGAGATACACTGAATCTAATAGAAGAGAAAGTGGGAAAGAGACTCGAACTTATTAGCATGGGGGGAAATTTTCTAAACAGCACACCAGTGACTCAGCCTCAAAGATCAACAATTGATAAATGGACCCTCATGAAACTGAAAACCTTCTGTAAAGCAAAGGATATAATCAATAGGACAAATCAGCAACCTAGAGACCTGGAAAAAATCTTCACTAACCCCACATCTAGTAGAGGGCAACTATACAAATTAGCTAACGAACTTAAGAAGCTAACCTCAAAAAAAAAAAAAAAAAGAAAAGAAAACAGCAAAAAAACCAAAACAACAAAAAACAAACAAACAAACAAAAAACCCAAAGAACACAATCAAAAAAGGGGTTATAGAGCTAAACAGAGAATTCACAACAGAGGCATCTCAAATGGCTGAGAAACACTTAAAGAAATGTTCAAAGTCATCAGGGAGATGCAAATCAAAACCACCTTGAAATTCCATCTTACACAAATTAGAATGGCTAAAATCAAAAACTAGGTGACAGCACATGTTGGCAAGGAGGTGGAGTAAGAGGAACACTCCTCCACTGTTGTTGTGATTGCAAACTGGTACAACCACTCTGGAAATCATTCTACAGGTTTCTTAGAAAATCAGAAGTCCCATAAGTCCCAGAACTGAAGAATGAATACAGAAAATGTGGTTCACTTACACAATGGGATAAGTATTCAGCTATTAAAAATGAGGACATCATGAATTTTGCAGGCAAATGGATAGAACTAGCAAATATCAACCTGAGAAATGTAACTCAGACCTAAAAGGACAAGCATGGTATGTACTCACTAATAAGTGGATATTAGCAAAAAAAAAAAAAAAAAAAAAAAAAATGTCCAGATTACCTAGGATACAATCTGAAGAACTCAAGATTAACAAGCCAAAGGGCCCAAGTGAGGATGCTTCAATCCCACTTGGGAGGGAGAAGATAACAATCATGGAAGGCAGAGAGAGGGAGGAACCTGGGAGGGTATTGAGATCAGGTATTGAGAGGAACAGGAGAGAAGCCCTGAGGGCCAGCAGAATGAATGAAAATATGCAACTTTTGGGGGTGGGAGGTGAGGGGATACCGTCTAGAAAGTACCACAGACCTGGGAGGTGAGAGACACTCAGGACTCAAAGGGAGGAACCTTAGATGAAATGCCCAGAAGTGGGGAGAGGAAACTTGTAGAGTTCACCTCCACTAAAAAGACAGGGCATTAAGTGGAAGGATGGGGTTGCCATCTCACAGTCAAAAATACTGAATTGTTCCTGTGTAAAAGAACTGCAGGGACAAAAATGGAGAAGAGACTGAGGGAACATGGGGATCCATCTCAAGGGGAGAATCCAAGACCTGACAATATTAAGGATGTTATGGTGTGCTTGCAAACAGGAGCCCAACATGACTGCCTTCCAAGAGGCCCAACAAACAGCTGACTGAGACAGATGCAGATACTTATACACAAGCAATGGACTGAAGTCAGGGTCTCCTGTGGTTGAATTAGGAACAGGCTGGAAGAAGATGAGGAGGGCAATGCCATAGGAAGACCAGCAGTATCAACTAACCCAGACCCCTGAGAGCTCTCAGATGCTGAGCATACACTAGTTCAGGCAGCATACACTAGTTCGTCTAAAGCCCCTGAGGTATATACAGCAGAGTACTGCCTGGTCTGGCCTCAGTGGGAGAAGATGTGTCTAACCCTAAAGAGACTTGATACACCAGGGAATGGGGAAACATGGAAAGGGACATCCTCTTGGAGATATGGGGGAGAGGGGTAGAATGGAATGAGGAACTGGGGGGGGGGGGGTGCTGGGAAAGGTGCAATGGCTGGACTGTAAAAAAAATAAAAGTAATAAAAAAAAAGAAAAGAAATATGTACTCTTAATGCTAAACCATCTTTCAAGCCCTAATAAAGGTAATCCTAGAGGGGATTTTATATATACATTAAGTGTACATTTCTGAGTAGTCTCAAATAATCTAATAATAAACCATGAGGCTTTGGTAAAACAATAAAAAAAATCTCAAAGCAGTACACAGGGAAAAATAACTAAGAAAAAATAATACATACAATCAGTGAAATAAGTAGTTTATTCTCTTAAAACATAATACATACAATCAGTGAAATAAGTAGTTTATTCTCTTAAAACATAAACATATAGACAACTCTTTAGACAAATAGACAACGAAAGACTGATTCATAAATTTAGAGGTGAACGTAGAGATATTAAAATATACAAATGAAATTCAGAAAACTAAAAGCATATAACTCAAGACCTTATATTTCAATTAGAAAACATAAAAGAAATGGATAACCTTTTCTTTATATATGGACTATTAAATTTGAAACAAGATGAAATCAGTAATTTAAATAGATCAATAACCAGCATCAAGATTAATACAAAATCTCCCAACAACAACAACAACAAAAAGCCCAGGACTAGATGGATTAATGTCTGAATTATTTTGACCAGACCTTTAAAGAACTAAATCTAATGCTGCTCATTTTATTTTGAAAAAAAAAAAAATAGTAGGAATGATTCTTAGCAACCTGGTTCTAAAATAAAATAAAAATGCAGTATAAAAATAAAATTAATATCAGCCCCCCAAATTGCCAAATGGTGAGTCAGTTCTTAATGAAGGATAGTTCTGTGCACTACCAATTCTGTATTCATTTGCACTTTGTAATGTACATCAGAACATAGACAATGAGAGATACAGGCACACAGAGACAGGGACAGAAAAAGACGGGGGGAAGGGATAATCATCATGAGGGATTTTTGAAATGCTCCTTACAGTAATTGTTAAAACAGGCAAACTATCAATTAGTATATAGGAAATTTGAATGTGTTGATTAAAATTTTGATTAAAATAATCTCTGCTACCAGTAAACTCAACAACTAAAGAATACATATGATCTTCAGGAGCACAGAAAACATTTACAAAAATTTAATCATAAAGGATTGAATCGTAAAGCACTTGTTTTAATAGTATGGGACAATAATAAAGTTCAGGTGATGGTAACAGAAGGAAATAGAGTCTCTATATAGCAATAAAACAGCATCTTTCTAAATAGAAAAAAATCAAAGAAGAAATCTGACTGAAAATTGATATAAATGCTTGATATGTAGAAATTATAAAATATTGCATATCAAATTTGTTCTTGAGTTAGATCAGTGACATGTACATTAAGAATGTAAATGTAATGTAAATATACATTAAGAAGAGGGCATGGGAGAAAGCACTGGCATTAGATTTTAAAAATTACTAAAATGTTAGGTATTTTAACCTTCCAAAGGTAATATTAAATATAAAAAGAGAATATTCATAGAACTAAAATCAAATATATACTAGCAACAGTTAAAAGTGCTTTGAAAGGTTATACAATGGACAGGTCTTCAAAATATATTTTGAACAAATATTACAAGTAAATTCTTAGTATCTGTGTCTGAGAGAGTGTGGTGTCTTTTAGACCACAGTGCCTTGACTTGTACATGTGACCCAAAGTGACTTCCACATATAATACAGCTGACTTTGATTTCCTATGTAAAGATTTCTTACTTAAACTAATCTTATCTTTCTCATCAAAGCAAGCAAGTCCCAGCCAATCATATATAGCAAGAGAACTTCTAGCCAATCAGCAACTGATATGATCACACAAGGCAAGTGCCAAATGCAGCAAAATCATATTGAATTTTATATTGCTTCCTTGCCTCTTGCTGTAAGTATTAGCTGCATATGTGTGAACTTCTATAGCTATTTACTTTGCTCAAGTAAACTGTATTAAGCTTAACTGGTTTCAGTTTGTTTGTCTTCTTTTTAATATGCTTAGAGTCTTATCAGTACTGATATTGTCAACCAAGTTTCTATATTGATATAAATGAACAAGAAAGAAAGAGATAAGCCAATATAAAACATGCATTCTATTTAAATAAATACTTCATAGAAAATGAGATTACTACCTTTCTAAAAAATACAAAAGTGACTCAATTTCATAAGTAATAAGAAAAATGCAAATTAAGTCACAGTGTGATAACATTCATCAAGGACAGCTAATATTTCATTATCTAATATCAGGAATTGGTGATGAACCCAGTAACATTTTTGTCACATTATGCTCAGTCCAGTGCTACTACATAAAAACTTTGGAAAATAGTTAATCTTTATAGAGTAAGGGACATTTTGTATTGATTGCTATAGTGGCTGTAGTTACATACCAAACAGCAGTATGATAGCAATAAGATTTTATTCATTTCAAAACTAATTTTATAGTCAAAAACTCTAAATAAGATAAAAGTGCATCAACAAGAGAATAGGTTATTTATACAATAGTTTAAATACTGGTCCATCAGAGCACACTGTCAACAAGTAAATGAGTTTGAGTTTGACAATTTAATGTTGAATAATAAACAAAAATGCATACTTTATAATTTCTATCTGTTCAATGGGAAGAAAAAGATAGGTGGTGGGTGACCAGGAAAGCAAGATGTGCAATCTCCGAGGTCCTGGTAACATCAGGAGTCTGACATAGTTTCACAGTGTTTGCTTTCTGACAAACAGTGAGCTGCACCATGACCTTCAGTGCTTGTCTCTGTTTAGTTCATGTCAATAATATTTTATCAAAGACTATTTTCTTGCACACACATTGGGATGTATAAATTGGTTCTCAAAATATAAAGCTCCCACACATTGGATGGTGGACATCTGTTTTACGTCATTGCTGAGAGTAAGAAAAGCATCACTGTGCTTAAATTTGGTGGACATCTGCTTTACATCATTACTAAGAAAAGAAAAGCATTGCTGTGTTTAAATTCAGTTTAAAGATCTTAAAATCAAAATGTGAGAGCACGTGCATTTGATGGACTATCACTGCAAGTGTCGCTTGAATATTGCAGACCAGGCATATTTGGGGGCATCTGGTAAGCAGATAAGCAGATAAGTTTTGGTAGAAAGTCCTTCATGAAAATAATTTTTTAAAATTATCTGTAGTGTTTCTACATGCATAGTATCCAATCCACTATTAGACTCTGAGGATACCGAGAATGACTTGTAAGTATTGTCATTCCCTGATAACTATGGAAAAAAATCTCCATGTCCTATCATGTATGTCAAACCCCATAGACACTCAAAGCCCAATATAAAATCTCATCATAGTTACATATAAAATTACTGTGTACTAAAATTACTTCTAAATTACTGATAATGTCTAATATAATGTATACACAATGTAATTATGATGTATTGTGTAGTGAATAGGAGACACAGTCTATACATATTCAACATATATTAATGTAATTTTAACTTTTTTAGAGAACCTCAATATGCATTTGATCATATCTGCATACATGTTGTGAAACTCAGTGCCAAACAGAGATAACTGAATATAGATCATTCATGTGTTAGGAACTATAAACTTATAATCAGTATAATTCAGTATGACTAAGATTTGCTGACTAAGTTTATGTTATTAAGCTTTGGTACAAAAAATGTTATTTTGATAGTTCTAGTTTTTTATTAGAACTTCTTTTAATCACTACTATAAACTATAAATCAAACAATAGATGCTGCATGAGGACATTTACTATGCACCACTAAAGTTAATGATGTCTTAATTTTAAATTATATGTACACTTTCAAAAGATGTTACTATTCCCTTCTCTGAGATTCTGCTGATCACCTACCCAACGAGGAGGACACTGAAGACTATTGGACAAAAATAGCCCAGACATGAGCATGCATGGACCTTTTGGAAATGCTTGATGCCTATGGATTATGGCAATGCCATGTAAGTATAAACAAATGTACCCTTCCCCCCACCATGAGCAAGCCTGAGAGACCTTGTTTACCACAACAAGGTCAAGTGACAGGATCTAGGTGGAGTTACCCACATTGGCTGCCCAGAACACAGAAGCAGAACTGCCCCTGGGCTTGCCTTGAGACATCTCCGGCCATGACCTGGAACGGACTATGGATTATCCCACCCATCTGAAACCAGGAGGGGTTGTGGGTTGGGTCTTCCCCTTTAAATTGAGAGCTGAACATTAAAGCTTGGGGCCTTGATCAGAGAACTTTGTCTTGGCCTCATCTCTTCTCGCCCTCCTTCCCCCTTCAATTCCCAGCCCCCCTTTCAGGTGTACTCAGTTTACTTGTGGCCACGGGCGGCTACAAACAAACAATAATCTTAGAGGACATTCTGAAGAGATAATGAAATGTGATCCTTTAATAATGTATATTCCCATATATACAAAACTTGTATTGTCTATATAAGTTGTCAACTCTGGGGTCTATTAGAGATATTCAATTTCCAGGGAAATGGAAAGACAATCTTATCTAAATGAGATCAGAAAATTTACCTCATTTCATGGTAGCAGCTACCCATCAAACCCTATAGCAGACATTGATGCATATATTTCTGTCATAAACTGCCAAGAGCTTGCCCAAGCACTGGTTCTCCCTAGAAGTCATGGAGGTGGAGGGAGGTGGAGTAGAGTGTATGTAGAGGCAAACTTTGGTTTTGCAAAAGTAAAAGTTGCTCGGTAGTAATAATAATTACTCTCCTTGATTCTTAGTTATTCTGGGGCCAGTAGTTGATGGCTTCAGACAAATTAACACCTGTTGCTTAAGGGAGAGGGGAGATTACATAAATGATTTATTGCTAGTGCTCTGTGGGGAGCCGACAAAAGGCGACTATCACCCTTGCAGCCATCTTGAGCCATATACCCTGATAAGAGACTTGATTACAATAGGCTACAACAGCTGAGCACACTCTGATAACATCTTGTTTTAGATAACCAGGATTTTCCCTTGGGTGTGTGAGACTTAAAGGTGTGTGACTTAAGGGTGAAACTTAGAGATCAGATTTAGAGATAAGACTTAGGGCGTGACAAAAAGGTGTGGCTTAGAAGTGAGACATATAAAAGGCGAGAGGTAGACAGAAGAAATGAGTAGGAATTAGGCATTAGGAAGAAGACACTTGGACTAGAGAACTTGGAAGAAGAATTATTAGGTAGTAGACATTAGGCACTTAGCACTTGGACGAAGAGCACTTGAGACTTGGAACTTGGAGGCACTAGGGACTAGGAACTAGCGATTAGGAACTCAAGACTTGGGACTTGGACTAGGAAGAGAGACTGAAGAATAAACAGGATTGAATCACACTTTGGTCTCCATTCTTCGCATTCATCCTTACTCTCTCTCTTGCTGAACCCCGACCCTCGGACATGAGCAGCTTGGGGCAGTGCAGGCTCTAACAGTTTAGACCCCAAGGCTTTTGGCAGTGCTGGTTCCAACACCGATAGAGCAGTCTGAGACACTTTGGCCCCCAAATGTGGGGCAGAGTGGTTCTCAACAGTGCTCCCTTCTCTAGCCAGACAGCCAGTAGCCCTTCACTGGCCAGGCTAGTTAACTCTTTGTGAACCAGAGAGGAAGGAAAGGAAAAGAATTAAAATCCGCTACACAGGCAGTTATGTACAGAGACATACATTCATTTACACATATTCTGGCTGAGCCCAGCCACCTGTCTCAATAAACTCCATGAGTGTTCATGAATGTTTACATACATACACATATACCTACACATAAACATATACATTTGCAGGGATGGATAGAGCAGAGCTCTCCCAAGTCAACCCCATTCTCTTTGTTGCTTTTCTCTGGCCTTTTTATAGACAAAAGTTTTTGGAAAATTATCTTATAGATAGAATTTCACACAAAATGGGAGTTACAAAGGGATGTTGATATTAAGTTCAAAGCAGTGTTTTATTCTACAAACTCATAATAAGAGTTTCATATGACCTTCTTCTTGTTATAGTGTACACCTGTGCCTTCATCCTTGAACCTGAATGCTTTTTCTTGAACACAAATAAGTCCCAAGCCTATTTCTGTTTTTATTGCAATTATTAAAGCTTGTATTTCTTTTTATGCAGTCTTTACTTACTATTATGAGGTGTGGGCACATTCTATTCTTGATTCTAACTTTATTCCATCTTTCTAGCAAAATCACTAAAACCATCTCTTAAAACTTTCTTCCTAAGATAATTTGAATCAAATCAAGAACTCTATAAAATCATTAATTTATCTAAATAGCATTAACTTATGAAAGTTCATCTTTATACTTATCTGCAGGAAGTCTGCTCAATAGGGTGGACTGATGCCCAGGAATTGTTAGAGCATGTAATAGTGATAGGAGAGGCATATCAATAGCAAGATGCACTCCTGAGATGATGTTTCACAGCACTCAACCATCTTAGACCATACAAAAAGGTGAACGTCCTCTAAAAAGGCCATCTGCTAAACTTAGCCTTTTCTAGATGACTCTTGACAATGAATTTCCCACAGTTTTAGGATCCAAAGTGTCCCAAATAAGACCCTATCCTCCCCATCCCTAAAACATCTGTGCTCTGTTTATTGATTGTGGCTACTAATGAGAATGCATAAAGATGGTGTACCTCTTGGTATAGCACCCCTGCTATTGCTGTAGGCCTCTCTTCCTTGAGCTACAGTGACTTTACAGGGATTTAAAGGGCCAACATCCTTCCTTCTCCCATTTATCTTAAGCTTACCTCCTCTGTGAACCAAGAGGACTCAGTACAAGCTTAAGATTTGTACTGAGGTGGGTTTCCTGTATGCAGTAAAATGCTGGGTCCCGTTTATGTATCCAGTCCACTAGCCTATGTCTTTTAATTTGGGAATTGAGTCCATTGATGTTAAGAGATATCAAGGAACAGTGATTGTTCTCTCCTGTTATTTTTGTTATTAGAGGTGAAGTTGTCTTTGTGTGGCTATCTTCTTTTGGATTTGTTGGAAGAGGGTTACTTTCTTGCTCTTTCTAGGGTATAATTTCCCTCCTTGTATTGGAGCTTTCCTGCTATTATCCTTTGTAGGGCTGGGTTTGTGGAAAGATATTGTGTAAATTTGGTTTTGTCATGGAATATCTTGGTTTCTCCACCTATGGTAATTGAGAATTTTGCTGGGTATAGTAGCCTGGGCTGGCATTTGTGTTCTCTTAGGGTCTGTATGACATCTGTCCAGCATCTTCTAGCTTTTATAGTATATGGTGAGAAGTCTGGTGTAATTCTGATAGGTCTGGCTTTATATGTTACTTGGCCTTTCTCCCTTACTGCATTTAATATTCTTTCTTTGTTTTGTGCACTTGGTGTCTATGACACCTGATTTCTTTCTTAGGTTTTCTATCTCCAGGGTAATCTCCCTTTGTGATTTCTTGATTGTTTCTACTTCAATTTTTATGTCCTAGATGGTTTTGTTCAATTCCTTCACCTATTTGGTTGTGTTCTCTTGTAAGGCTTTAAGGGATTTTTGTGTTTCCACTTTTAGGGTTACTACCTGTTTACCTGTGTTCTCCTCAAATTCTTTGCAAGTGTTATTTATGTCCTTCTTGAAGTCCTCTATCACCATCATTAGAAGTGATTTTAATTCTGAATCTTGCTTTCCTAGTGATATGGGAAATTCAGGACTTCCTTGTGTAGGAGAACTAGGTTCTAATGATGCCAAGTACCCTGGGTTGATGATGCTTATGTTTTTGCGCTTGCCTTTTGCCATCTGGATCTCCTTAGTGCTACCTGCCCTGTCCCTGACTGGAGCCTGTCTTTTCTATTTTCTTGGTTGTATCAGAATTTGTGGGGTGGGTATAACTACTGGGGTAAGCGCTGGGGCCCAAAATCTGCTCAGTGCTCAAGCTCAGACAGGATACTGCCCAAGTTAGAGCACCTGGGATCCCCACTTCCACTGGGTTCTTGGAGATTGGGGGCTGAGCTGCCACCCAAGATCTGCTCAGTGCTCAGGCCCAGACCGGAAGAAACCAGTGTTCCGGGCCTGGAGTGACTTCCTAGGTCCTTGTAGGTCCCAGCTACTCCCTGTTTGGGGTGGGCCTTGCTGTCTGCTTACCTAAGATACTGCCCGAGTTAGAGCGCCTGGGATCCCCGCTTCCTCTGGGTTCTTGAAGATTAGGGGCAGAGCTGCCACCCAAGATCTGCTCAGTGCTCCAGCTCAGACAGGATACTCTATACATGAGTGTTAAGCATGGTTTCCATGGTAAACACAAAGAAACTAGATATAGAACATTGACAAAAATAACCAATAAACAATATTTCACTACAAAAAATTCACAATAATTTATATATTACAGAAAACAATCAAATATTAGAAATAAGTTCCTCTATTTAGATAGTTTCTCTAAAAGTAATATTGTAAAGGTCACTCAGAGAGTTTGCCAAGACTATGTCTCCTAGTAAGGTCAAAAACTACACCCATTAAGTCTCACTTATATGACTGTCTAAACCTGAGAGAAACAAACATGGCAATAAACATGCCAAAGTGTGTGTGTGTGTTAACAAAATCTCACCACAACTTTAAACAGGTTTTTCCAGTAAATAACACAATCTCAGGTTTATAGTGTGATCAAATTTCCTGTAACAAGAAGAGGTCCAACTCTAGACAAATAACTACAGTCAACAAAAGAATGCTGATAGTGGGAGAAATTATCTTTCCCAGGAAAGCACACACCAGTTACTTACCCAATACTAAATGGTCAGTCCTGAAAACATATGTATCTACATCTGCATAGGCATGTAACAAGAATTAGTGAAAAAAGAAGCCATGGGTTTGAAAGAAAGCAAGAAGGTGTTTGTAGGAGAATTTGGAGGGAGAAAAGAAAAAGGAGACATTATGTAATTATATTATAATTTAAAACATAAAAGAAATAATTTTTTAAATTGCTGTAAAATATAAAGGAACTAACTTTTCATTTAACTAACATTATTCGACTATATTCCATCTTAAATTGTAACCAAAAGTAAACAATGCCACTATTAAATGATGTGGACGTTATACCCAAAAAGTTAAAAAAAAAAGAAAAAAGAAAAAACACTAGGGAAATGGTTCAGTTTGTAAGAAGATTTACTTTGAAACCATGAGTACCTGAATTGGATCCCTCAAGTGAATGGAGACATTCAGATCCAAGGAGCTCATTGGTAACAAACCTAGCTTAAGCAGTAAGCTTTAAATTCAACAAGAGATTGGCTCAAAACCAAAATAGAAGAGGGGGAAAATCAATAGAGAAAGACATCTGACATCCTGCCCTGGCTTCCACTTGTGCATATACTTAGAACATAGGACACGCACAAACACAGTTTAAAATGACAAATGACAAGAACATTATGCACTGTTAAATTGTCTCATATAATAAGATGACATAAAACTTATAAACATATGTCAATAGTATGCTATCAAAGTAATAAATGAAATATGAATGATCTAAACCCAGAATTGAAGAAGAGAAATACTTCTGTAGTAATACTTGGCAACCTTATCATTCATCTCCCAGTACAAGATAAAATAATTAGACACATGAAAAATAAAATCTTGAAGATATAAAACTATAAGCTAACTAGATTTAACGTATTTGTGGAATAATCTACCCAACAACCCAGTATATAATCATTTATCTAAAACAAACAAAAGGTACTTTCCAGGAAAAGGCATGTTGAACTACAAAAAATGCACCAATTGATACAAAAATGAGGTTTTTTATATCCCAAAAATGGAATCAATAAAGCATCTTCTCATGACTCCATAGAATGAAGCTGGAAACCAGTAACAGAAGTAAAACTAGCATGCCTCTGCTCTGGTAGCAATTCTGATTTTACTCTCAAGAAACAAGGCAAAAACATCCAGGTGTACCATATATAAAAGGATAGTATTGGAAGTTCTAGATAAAGGAATCTGAAAAGAAAACTAAATAAAGATATCCAATTGGAGAAAAAGAAATAAAAACATGGCTTTTAAGAGTATGTTACATTCAGAAAACTCTAACAAGTATACTAAATGAAATTTGACTTAACAATAAATTTTGAAATGTAGCAGGATAGAAATCAACAAAGGATGAGTTATATTTACTAACAATGTAACTTTAAACTGGAAATTATGAAAATAATTCTACTTATAACAACATAAAAACAAACAAAATATTCACTGATTAGTCAAAATAGTGAAAGAGTTAAAAGATGAAAACTCAAAGCATGGGTAAAAATACTGCACCACTTCCAAATAAAGAAGATATGAATGAATGGAGACCCATCCTGTCTTCTTAAATCAGGCAACTTAATATTTTTAAGATGTCAGTGCTACTTAGTAAACAATGGGTTTGATCTAATATTTAGCAAAATCTCAATACTGTTTTTGACAAAAGTAGAAAATTGGATCTTATGATGACATCTCATGGCCCTCTCAATGACTTTAATACGCTTAGAAAAGAAGAGAAAACTGATGAACTAATACTTCATTTCAAAACTTACTGCAAAACTATAAGGATCAAAGTAATTTTCACTGGTATCAGAATGTCATGTAGATAAATAGACCACAGTAGTGAGGTCAGAGGTGACACCTTTACACTTAGGACAGATGATCTTGACAAGGGTGCCAATACCATTCAGTGGAGAAAAGTTCCTTTTAAAACCTGGTGTGAGGGGAATTGACTACACTCATGCAAAATAATGAAGCTAGACACTTACCCAATACCTTACAAGAAAATGAACTCCCAATTGATGAAAGACCAAGTGAATGGCCAAAAAGTATAAACACTTTAAAAGAAAAGTTAGAGGGAACCTTAATAAACTAGACATGTCAATAACTACTTAGATAAGAAATACAAACTACTGAGAACAAAAGAAGAGACAGACATACTGGACTTTATGAAAGTTTAAAAGTATGCATCTAAAAACATTATCAACAGAATAAAGGGGTACCCAAAAAATGGGAGAAAATATTTGCAACACACACACACACACACACATATATATATATATATGTGTATATATATATATATATATATATATATATATATATATACATACATACATATTTGTGAGCACCTAATGTATGATGATAGGGGTTAATGATTTTATTCCAAAATGTTCAAGGGATTTGAACAGATATTTCTCCAAAGAACATATGCAAATAGTCAACAAACACATTAAAAGATTATAAGCATCACTAATTATTAGAAAAACACAATAATAAAATAGAGAAAGTATACTAAAAAGATAGTATTTAAAACTACAGTAAGATGACATTTCATACCCACTAAGAAGGCTTCTGTAAGAGCAATAGCAAAAGAGAGTGATGAAGAAATGGGAGTTTCTTGTACACTGTAAACAAAATTGTGAAACAGTGTACCTCTTAGGAAAACAGTATGGCTGCTCCTCCAGAATTACAAAAAAAAAATAATGATCTTGTCTAGAATTCCCACTTCTGGATATATACCCAAAATATGGAAAGTAGTACCTTTAAGTGGAATTTGTACACATTACTATTCACAGGAGCTAAAATGTATAGGCAAACTAAATAATTAACAGTGGGTAGATAGCTAAGCAAAATGCTGTAAGTATATTGTATATTATTCATTCTTAAGGACGACTGGAATTCTGGCACATACTACAACATGGATGAGTCTTGAAGACATTATAACAACTGAAATAATCTAGTTTTAAAAATGAAAGATTTAAAAACATTAAGTTTTTAGATTAAGCAGAGAGTAGAAGGTTTCCCGGAAAATAAAAACAAAGAAAAATGAAGAGTTATCAATGTTATGAATATATTCAATACTGTCCAACTCAGCATTTAAAAGTTGATTAGCTACTAGATTCTCTGATGCAAATAATTACAAAAATGAAAGAAAGAGAGAGAGAGAGAACAGGAAGACAAGTCCAATAATGAGATGTCCGAGTCAGCCAGAGCAAGGCTGACTCCATGGACAGGCTGCAAACCTGCAGTTTTGGAGACTAGATCTAAGTTTCTGTTTTCCAGAACAGGAAAAGTCCAAAACAAATCAATTCCAGGAAAAACCACCCTCACAGGCAGCCAATCAAGAGCTGTAGAAGCTGCCCTACCTAGCTTGAGCTAGTTAATCAGCAAAAGTTCCCAAAATTGCCCAGAGCTTTAACCAGTCACAAAAACACCCATATCTCTGGAGATACAGCAAGCCAATCATTGGAAAGAAAGGTAAAAGTCACGGACTCCTACCCTAACAGGCTTTAAATTGAACCTGTAATGTCCATACCTCTGTCTTCCATCCCAATGGTGGACCCCTGCATGCAAGTTCTTTGCATATGCCTATCATTTGAGTCTGGGATTGCAATCTTCCCCAGTTACAGACCTTACAATAAGAATTCTGTTAGTACAGGCTCAATATTTACCTTTATCATTCATTAAATGAAATTGATTTAACAATTTCTGAACCTTTGTTTTTTTTATTCATAAAGTAGAGATGAAATTGCTTACCATTAAAACTTACAGTAAAAATTAGAAGTAATATATTTAATGTGATAAAAGTTGCTATTTGTACAAAATTTATAATTGATGTTAATAAAATTCTATTTGTACTTTCTCAATGAAAGATTACTTAAGACTTAATAGCAATATTAAAGAAAAAACATCTTTCATCAACAAATATCATGCAATAAATTCTCTTCTTTTTTATTGCCTATAAGACATTTTTAAAATTAAAGAAGAGTATTTCTGCAATGTCACACAGGAACTGCTCTACTGATAGTTGCCTCATTGAATACTAAGTTAATTACTGTGAAATAGATTTGGCTATGCCATGTTGGTGTTTGAATAGTACTATGTGTTACAGCTATTAACTGTTGTCCTTACAATCTCTCTGGGGAAGAGACTATTGCAGCTTTCCTGGAGAACGAATAGAACTTGCTGAAGGGTATTCTGTAATGAGGGTAATAAAGGTTATAAGAATTATGAAGAATGGCAAGATGGAAATGCGGATGTCTAAGATCTAGTCCTAGCTCTATTCTTCATAATTCAGACAAGTCACAAAATTCTTTTGATCTTCACTTCCCCAAGTAAAAGAAAACAACCAAAAGAATTTATAAGGAGCTCACAGACTTCAGCGCTAGAATTATGACAGTTTAGGAATTCTGTCCTTAGAATATGGATCTTTGTTATTCAGAGAGCAAGTGGAAAGTCATCTAAAGCATCTTGGACTCTCTGTTCACCAGGTTAGAACAAAACCAATTGGGTGGATTTCTTTTTTTCTTTTTTTTTCCCATTTTTTATTGAATATTTTATTAACACTTCAGATGCCATCCCCTTTCCCCATTCCCCCCCCCTTAGAAAACCCCTATCCCATGCCCCCTTTTCCTTTTTGCACTTATACATTTTTTTAAAAATGTTAATCAAAGGCTTTATAAGTTTGGTATTGCTCAATCAGAGGTGTAACCTACTACCCAACCTAGATATATCAATTATCTTTGACTGGTGGAGATACATGAACATCTGCCTCCCTGTCTCCCCCCTCTTTCTCTCTCTCATCACCTAGCTTCTCCTCTCCTTCTTCTCTTCTTACTCCTTCTCTTCCTCTCAGTACTCCTCCCACCTTAGCTCCTCCTACATATCACCCTTCCTGTTAAAAGGAAACTATTTCTCTCAAAATACAATTAGAGCATAATTATGCCAATTTGTACCAGTGAGGTACAAGATAGTCCTAATACCCAGTCCATCATTTTGTTGACTAACCAGAACCTCTGTCGTCTATCCTAACTAAAACACTTAGTTCTGAACCTGGCTTTTTCCTTGGCTTTAGGATGAATGTCAACTGACGACCATCCACTCAAATCTTTTCTCTCAAGGTAAATAGCCAGGATTGGCTATGAGACTATAAGTTTTCAACCCCATCAGAAATCCAGAATGACTGAGTTAACTATAATTGTGGGAAGCACAAAGCATAGCTTCTAAGACTTAGCCAATTTGTGGAGACCTCTGAAGACCTCTGAACACCTGGACACTCCCTCTACTACAAAACGTTGGAGCATCTGTTCTTCTGCCTTCTGGCCCAGGATCATCTGACAGACCCTAGTGCTGCAGAATTATTAAGGGCTGATTACTCTGTCTAGGCAGATGTAATCAGTTGACTATTCTGCAAGTGTGTCCTTTTCTGGACAGTAATTTGTCTGTAGAAGGAAAGAGGCAATTCTTGTCTAGTGGCTGTCTCACCACAACTGGAGTAACTCCAAAGATGCTCAATTTCTTCTTAGAATTCAATATAGGAAGCTGTCAAAAGCAGACAGGTCTCTAATCAAAATGAACATTACTACAGAAATGTTTGTAATGTCAATTCTGTGGATTTCTGATGTTTTGAAAACCAACTATCCATGTAAGGTAATCTGGTCTGTTGTCTGTTAACTCCACTCAGCTATTTCTAAATAAAACATAGAAAACACCCTAACAATAAACTCCAAGCCATGAATTTGCTATAGTCCCTTAACTCACAGGCTGACCATCTCAAATCAGTTAAAAAAAGTTAAAGAAGGACTTGGACTAAGCCTTGTATTCTTAAATGTGTTATACTGGTACAATGCCTATGAGAGTAACAATATTCATCTCACTTTTATATCAATAAGAAGCTCATACCAATGAAAACTTTAAAATTTGTAATCAAAGTAAAGTGGTGCCATTTAAGAATTTATATCTTCATCTCGATAATAATTGTACAGATTTCTACTAATAGGTTATGGCTATGCAATAAATCCTAGCTAATCCTCTCTATTCCCACAAACCACTACTTTTCCCTAGAAAGACAGCCCAACATTTACCACCTTAGTTCCCAAGCCCAAGGAATAGGGGCGCTGACTCTTCATTAGCTTCTTCAAGCTGATTATGGGCATTGAGATATTAGAAGAAGGGTGGGGGGAAGAACAAATTGATATGCCTCTGATGCTGTGTCTTCACTGCATCCAGATGGAATTCCCAGACCTCAGAGGTTTGAGCAGGTCTGCCCAGCTTGCTTGATGAGTAGATACACCAAGGCTGATCATACTGCAATATACAATTCTCAAAACAATTTTTAGTATCAAGATAGGTTTTTTTAAAGATAGCTGACATTTTATTAAGGATGTTGGTTCTAACCACTTTTCTTTTATTCCCCTCTTTTATTGGATATAATATTTACATTTCAAATTTTATCCCCTTACTCCATTTCCCCCACCACCCAGGAACCCCTTATCCCATCCCCCCTCCTCCTGCTTCTATGAGGGTGTTTACCCACCTACCCCCAACTCCCCCTCCCCACCCTCAGATTCCCACCCCCACCCCCAGTGTTCAGCCTTCTAGGTACCAAAGATCTCTTGTCTCCCACCTATGCCCAACAAGGCCATCCTCCCCTACATATACAGCTGGAGTCATGTGTCTCTCCATATGTGCTCCTAGGCTGGTGGTTTAGACCCTAGGGAGCTCTGGCTGGTTGGTATTGTTGCTCTCCTCATGGGGACACCAACCCTTAAGGCTCCTTCAGTTTAGTCTCTAACTTCTCCATTGGGAACCTTTGATCAGATTAACGGTTAGCTTCGAGTATCTGCCTCTGGTATGTCAAACTCTGGGGGACCTCTAAGGAGACAGCCTTATCAGGCTGCTGTCAGCTTTCCCTTCCTGTCATCCATATCAGCGTCTATTTTTGGTGACTGCACATGGAATAAATACCCTGGTGGAATGGTCTCCATACAACCTCTCCTTCAGATTCTATCCCACACTTTGTCTCGATATTTGCTCCAATTGAGTGGATTTAACACCAGGCATGTCTGCTTAGCTGAAGAGGCAATGAGGAGGTAAACTTGCTAGCACTTGCCTTAAAAGAGCTCTGTAAATAGCAAGTCAACTATAGTAATAAAGGGCAGAATGTGAGAAGTAGACAGGACATCTCTGTAAGGATTGCCCTAACCTAGGCAAAGAATAAAATGCACTCACTGTAATAAAGGATTTCCCTGGGCACAAGACTACAGGTCTCAGAATTCTGATAAACTTGGGAATGACTTAAAATTCAAAAAGGGCTCCCCTCAGCCTTGTCAATAAGAGGAGACCGATCCATGCCTCCTATATATCAGACTCTCTCCATGTTTCCGCATTCACCCATGATGATTGTATACCTAGATGGAATTCCTATAAAAGGGCTGGTAGATACGGGTGTGGATGTTACCATTATCACTGAAAATGAGACCTTGAGGTTCCCTCACTGGAAGTTGAAACCCAGCCCTGCTATTAGAGGCACTGGAGGCCAGCAAACCACCAGGATGATAGTGTGCCCTGTACATTGAAAGGATTTCAGTAGGATTTTTCATGCCCATTATCACTGATATCTTTTGCACATTTTGGGGCAGGGACATATTAGAGGACATGGGTGTAGTCCTTACAACTGATAATTTGACCTTCTTTGATGACCTCATAGAAAAACATGACCTAACAAGCTGCCTCAAACAGGATCACCCCCAATTCTAAGGCCTTGCTTCACCTAAACTTCCTCACCTTTGATGAACAGGAATTAAGCCCTGCCTATAAACTGCTCTCCTACCCAGGAATACCCCTCTTCCATTGGTACAGTGGAGAGATCCCTTTACATCACAATGGCATCCCTTGCTGACACAGGGAAATGGATACGTATATGTTTTTCCACAGACTCCACAACACCATGATAGGTGCTGATTTGGGACATCCAACCAGCCATGGAAAAGGAGAACCAGGGATGAAATCCACCCCCTCAGAGCTTCTAGCTAAGAAGGTGGCACTTATTAGAGATATAGCTCTACTTGCCCGTGACCCCTGCTTTAATGCCGTTTGCCTTACATCCTGTTAAGTACAAGATATTTCCCAGGCCTGTGAACAACTGGCCCATTACGCTAATGGAACCTGATCCAACAAATTTATACTGTTTTCTTACTCAGAGAAAGTATAACCAAGCTCAATGAGACCAGGTACCTGTTCTCGTTTTGATAAAGGATTCATGGAAAAAGGTTTGCAATGACATAAAAATGTTTTGTGACTCCTCCTGGATAGTGTCTTATGGTATAGTGGGAGGCATTATAATAATAGAATTGTACTGCTTAAGTGTCTTGTACAGTATTTCTCTTGGCAAAACTCTATCAACAAATCTATGCTTCAAGTACTCATGGCTCTTGAGCATCCAGACCATATCCTACCCAGAGAGATGATTAGAGCTTGGCTCACAGAAATTTGAGAGGCCTTCATTTAGGCTCCCTCCTTACACCCTGATATGCCTTCTGGAGTGGCTGTCCTTTGAGGGCTGGTAGTCAATGAATGGTAAGAACCTTCTTGGCAGGTCAACATAAGACAGGCACAGTCCACTATACTGGATGCCCCCTGAGGTGGGACCAACAAGGCTGAAGCAAGAACTCTGACTCCCGTTGGGCTCTCTAAATAAAAACAAAAGGGTAGAAATATAGGAATAACTTAGCCAATCAGCTCCAGCCATGATGCTGGCATATGTGCAGCCGGTAGTTACTTCCTGACCCAACCTAGAATCTGCCAGCATGGCTAGAGACTGCTGATGCTGGATCAGGTGATGGAACAAGCCACTGAGAAAAATACAGTGTCACATCTGGCTGCTTGAGAGCCAGTGAGATGCTGGGAGGGGCCTTAAACATTTGCCCAGTCCTTGCAATGAACAAGTCTGCTTTTGCCACTTGCCAGACTCCAGAAGTCTGTGTAGTTGCCTCTATGCTTTCTTACCACTCCCACCAAGGGTATTGGTCAAGGTCTCAAGTAACATATATCTTCTTAGAAAAATAAAATACATAGAAGGAAATCGGGGCATATTCTTAAAAGCATTACTAAGATGCACAACTGTGGTAAGTACTGAGTTCTGATATTAAGGTAGTATAATAAAAGTAGGATCAGTTAACTTGTGAAAGCCTCTCAGATTCACATCACCTACTTAGCCCTCTGATTCTATTGTGTCATCTCTGTTCTGTCTGTAGTAAAAAGACTCTTTTAAAACTCAAGACTCCTATAATATTTTTTATTATATTACAGAAGGTAGGCATAACCCCTAAACTTTTTTTTCTGTTTCTTGCCTCATTCAAGAAGGTTTCTTGCATATGTCTGTTCTTGTCTTCAGGCACAGACTACACTGAAATCCCAGCATTTAAAATCATCATAGGTTGCTGAGAAGGAAAGTGAAGCTATAAATATGGATTTTTAGAACCCCAAGCATATTCAGAGAGTTTCTGTCAACAGAAGCAAAAAAAAAAAAAAAAAAAAAAAAAGGTTTTATTATTATACCAGTAGCAAAAGAAGAGGTGTTAATGTTAATAAAATAGTGAACAATATAGTCAGTGTGCTCACTGGGGCTGAAACATAAATTTCATCATCACTTTTTGATGTTATAGAAAGACTTTCCCTTATCACAGTCATAAAAACTAAAGCACATAGGGGAAGCTCATCTTTGGGGAAATAAGTTAATCACTGGGTCTTTTATATGCATTTTTGATGTTTTCATTCAGTGTGAAGGTTAGATATGAACATGAACATATAGTCTTCAATGAGTGGACAATGATAGAGTGGAGACAGGATAGTAAAAAATGCCCAGCAGGAAGTCTGTATGATTATAAGGAAGATGTATCAGATTGTGTTAGATGACCTTACTGAGAAAGACTGAAGCCCAGGGTGGAGACAGAGATGTCTGTAAATGAAACTTATCTAAGAAAAAATTACCTTTGTTGGAAATAATTTATAAGAGGTTGATTAACCACAGGGAAAGGATACTGTGGTGGTGAAGAATACAAGAAAAAGGACTGGCGAAAGTATGGGTTAGAATTCACTTACGGCTCCCTCATCTTTATATGCTTTACAAGTTAACTTAGTTTATGTGGTTATTTAGAGAAATACACTTATTTTCCTTGGTTGGTTTCAAACAGTTTCATCATTTCCTTAATATGCTAACAGTGAAGTATTTAAAACGCTCTCACATTTGAACTCTTAGAATATTACAAGTTATTAGTCATTTAGGAGGTCATAATATACTTTAACGAATATGTTTATTTATATATTTCTTAAATGAAGACAAAATAAAGTATCAGACCAGATAATACAACTTAATAAAAATTACCACTGATATATTTCAAGAAAGTTGCTCTGTGTGATTTATGGTGATGTGGTGAATGGAAACATTAAACTAGACTCTATCTCAAACAAAGAAATAGAAGAGAAACTTGGAAAGTCCCAAAAAAGTGGTAAGACAGCTGCAGAGTATGAGAAAACAAAAGGACAACTCAGGGAAACACAGCCAGAGCAGAGCTCAAGCTGTTCCACTGGACAGAGGGCAGAAACCTCAGCTCTAAGGTGAGATAGCAGTTTTTTTCATTGCTGAGGATTGTTGTGTCTATTGTGTGTATGTGTATTTGTGTGTGTGTGTGTGTGAGGGGGGGGTTACTTTAAGGTTATCTTTGAATTTATATGAATAATTGTATTAAAACTTCAGTGAGGTTTGTGTTGAGCCTATAGATTGCTTTTAATAGGATGTCCATTCCCACAAGATTGGTCTTTCTGAATATCCATGACCATGGATGGTCTTTCAATCTTCTGATATCTTCCTCAATTTCTGTTATCACTGTTCCAAAGTTTTTATTTTACAAGCCTTTCACTATCTTGCTTTGATTTACTCCAGGATATTGTTTGAGGCTATTGTGAGAGTATTTGTTTACCATACTTCTTTCTTGATATGTGTGCTATTTGTATATAAAGATGCTATTTTTGTATTAATTATATCCTGATACTTGTGTATTATTAGCTAAATTGATCCTGCTTGGTACCTTTGTCTCTCTCTTTCCCTCTGGTTTTTTTTTTTTTTTTTTCAGATATGATTTCTGTGTATAACAGTGCTGGCTATCCTGGAACTTGCTTTGCAGACCAGGCTGCCCTCTAACTCACAGAGATCCTGAATGGTAGGAATTAATAGTGCCTTCTAATATGTTATTGCTCTAGCTGAGTCTTCAGTCACTGTACTGAACATGGATGGACAAAGTGGACATCCTTGTCTTATTTCTGCTTTTAGTAGAAATGCTTTGAGTTTCTCTCATGGTAAAATTATGTTTTCTGTGGGCTTATAGAATATTGCTTTTATTGTGTTGAGTTATGTCCAATGAATGTCTAGATTTTTTAGAACTTTTATCACAAAGGGATATTAGATTTTGTTAAGGACTCTTTCTGTAACTAATGATCATATGGCTTCTATCCTTGAGTCTATATAGTAGATTACAATTATTGATTTACATATAGTAAAACATCCTTGCATCCCTGGGATAAAGCTGACTTTATCATAGTGAATTATTTTTTTGATGTGCTTTTCAATTACCATTCCTTATTTTATATTATACTACAGAGTTATTGTTGCATTTTATAAAAAGAGAAAGAGCCAAAATATGTTTGGTAGAGTGAAATATGTTGAGATGGAAGAGGGTGCCTCTGTGGGCCCATGCTGAGGCATCCCTTCCCCTTGAGGCACCAGTCATGTGACAGATGTAGTATAGAACCAAGTTTATTTAGGGCATGGGAAGGGAAGTTGAAGAGGGCGTAGGAACAGAGAAAATCAGAGAGAGACAGACAAAGAGAGAGAGAGAGAGAGAGAGAGAGAGAGAGAGAGAGAGAAGAGGAGAGGAGAAGAGAAGAGAAGAGAAGAGAAGAGAAGAGAAGAGAAGAGAAGAGAAGAGAAGAAGAGAAGAGGCCAGCCAGGAACACATAGAGAAAGAGGGGGAGTGGCAGAGGGAGAGAGGTAGAAGAGTCGGGGAGTAAGAGAGTAATAGGATAAGATAAGAGAGTGAGATGGGGCAAATAGTCCCTTTTATAGTGAGTCAGGCACACCTGGCTGTTGCCAGGTAACTGTGGGACATAACCTAGAAGGAATTCTGACAGTTATAGTGATAATTCAACTGATGAGTGGATAATGAAGTGCAATACATTATGTTAATGGAATATTATTCAGGTGTAAAAAAGTGAGATTATGAAAGTCATAGAAAAATAGACAGGATTAAACCAATCATCTTGAGTGAAATAACACAGATCAAGAAAGAAAACCATGGTATTTTTTTCCTGTCATTTGTGGGTGTTAGCTTTGACTCTTCAGATATGTGTCTTCCTTTTAAATACCTATACAGATAGGGAAATAGAAAGGAGCCGTCTTGCCAAAAGGAATCTACAGATTCATGCATTCCCCCATCAAAATTCCAACTCAATTCTTCATACAGTTAGAAAGAGCAATTTGCAAATTCACCTGGAATTAAAAAAAAAAACCAAGATAGCAAAAACTATTCTAAACAATAAGAGAACTTCTGGGGAAATCACCATCCCTGACCTCAAGCTGTATTATAGAGCAATAGTGATAAAAACATGGTATTGGTACAGAGACAGGCAGGTAGATCAATAGAATAGAATTGAAGACCCATAAATGAACCCACACACCTATGGTCACTTGATTTTTGACAAAGGAGCTAAAACTGTCCAGTGTAGAAAAGACAACATTTTAAACAAATGGTGCTGGTTCAACTGGAGGTCAGCATGTAGAAGAATGCGAATTGACCTATTCTTATCTCCTTGTACAAAGCTCAAGTCCAAGTGGATCAAGGACCTCCACATAAAACCAGATACACTGAAACTAATAGAAGAAAAAGTGGAGAAGAGCCTTAAGCACATTGGCACAGGGGAAAATTTCCTGAACAGAACACCAATGGCTTATGCTCTGAGATCAAGAATCAACAAATGGGAACCTCACAAAATTGCAAAGCTTCTGTAAGGCAAAGGACACTGTCAATAGGACAAATGAGCAATGAACAGATTGGGAAAATATCTTTACCAACCCTACATCTGATAGAGGGCTAATATCCAATTTATATAAAGAACTCAAGAAATTAGACTCCAGACAACCAAATAACCCTATTAAAAATGGGGTACAGAGTTAAACAAAAATTTTTCAACTGAGGAAACTCAAATGGCGGAGAAGCACCTAAAGAAATGTTCAACATCCTTAGTCATCAGGGAAATGCAAATCAAAACAACCCTGAGATACCACCTCACACCAGTCAGAATAGCTAAGATCAAAAACTCAGGTGACAGCAGATGCTGGCGAGGATGTGGAGAAAGAGGAACACTCCCTCATTGTTGGTGGGATTGCAAGCTGGTTCAATCATCTGGAAATCAGTCTGGGGGTTGCTCAGAAAATTGGACAAAGTATTACCTGAGGACCCAGTTATACCACTCCTGGGCATATACCCAGAAGATGCTCCAACATATAACAAGGACACATTCTCCACTATGTCCATAGCATCATTATTTATAATAGTCAGAAGCTGGAAAGAACCCAGATGTCCTTCAACAGAGGAATGGATACAGAAAATGTGGTACATTTACACAATAGAGTACTAGTCAGCTACTAAAAACAATAAATTTATGAAATTCTTAGGTAAATGGATGGAACTAGAAAATATCATCCTTAGTGAGGTAATGAAGAGGAGCAAGAAGTCAGCCTCTACCCTTTCTTGCTGCTCTCAGAGCTTCCCCCTTTGCCCTGTGGTCTTTTTCACTGCTTGGCCTTTCAGAGAAGGCATGGCCTGGTTCCAAAATATTGCTATTCCCATTTTCATAGTGGCACTCCCTCACGAACCCTCCACCCCTCCCAGGATCGACAAATGCAGGCTTGGGAATAGACAAACCACAACATCTCCCAGCCCCCGTGTCACCAAGGCTGGCGCTGAGCCTGGCACCCTCTCTGATTATGGCTAAGCACTTCCTAGTGCAGGTAGCTCCTGTCTTTGGGAGAAGCAAAGACAAAACATCCTAGGAGATATAAGTACCATATTTTGGGCCATGAGAGGAGGGCAATTAAGCATTGCCAAACAGCTGTGGCCAGTTTGTACTGACACACTACTTCCTGAAAGCATCATAAAGTTCAGAAGTGTTCCCCTCTCAGTTGCATGATTTCACCCTGCTGTCTGAACAAACAATATTGTATTTGAAGGATGACTTCCCTTGTCACCTCCCCCTGTCACATAACCCTGAAGTCCAAAAATCCCTGCTTATGCTTGTATGTATAAAAATCTCAAGCCCCTAGACTTTCGGTCACATTCTTGATCTGCGCTGTGGAAAGGGCTTGTGACCCGAGTCCAGCTCGAATAAAGACTCTTTTGTTCACTACATCGGGTTGCAAGTTCTCAGAGCTCTTCTCGGAATCTGGAGACCTGGGCATAATAGTAACCCAATCACAAAAGAACACACATAATATGCAGTCACTGATAAGTGGGTATTAGCCCAAAAGCTCGAAATACCCAAGATACAATTCACATACCTAGAAGTCTTAAAAAACAAGAACAAAATGAAGCAGTAGAAATAAAGTTAAAAAAGAAAGAAATGTATAAAGTAAAGTCTAAAATAGAAATAAAATGATCAATAAAATGAATAGTTCTTTTAAAAATAAACAATATTAATAAACCTCTAGCCAAACTAATCAAGAAGAGAGAAAATTAGGATCAATAAAAATAAAGCTGAAAGGAAGGACTTTACAATGAATTTTGATAGAATATAAAGAATCATTACAGAATACTTGGAGAAGTTATATTTAGAAACTCTTTGGCAAGCTAAAATAAATTTTAAAAAACATAAACATTTAAACAAATCCACAGTAATCAGCAAGACTGAGAAAATAGTCTCCCAGACCCCCACCCAGAAAAGCTTGAGGACAAAGAGATGCACTCCTGAACTCTACTAAACCTTGTCAACATCAATGTTTCTCAAACTGTTCCATGAAACAGGAACAGCAAAGGAACACTGTCAACCACTTTGTATGCAGTGAACCTTGCCCTGAAAGCAAATGTTAGAACACACACACACACAGAGAGAGAGAGAGAGACAGAGAGAGAGACAGAGAGAGACAGAGAGAGACAGAGAGACAGAGAGAGACAGAGAGACAGAGAGAGACAGAGAGAGGGAGAGAGACAGAGAGAGGGAGAGAGACAGAGACACGCACACAGGGATGTACACACACAAACACACACACACACACAGAGAGGGGGACATGCACACAGGGATGTACACACATACACAAACACACACACACTGATGAATCACTGCAATGAACAGCAACCCAAAACTTCACAAAAATTATTTGAAAATTGAATTCAAGAGCACATTTAGATATCATATACCAGAAAAATGTTGGTTTCATGTTAGGAATACAGCATGGTTTAATATACACAAACCAATCAGTATAATTTAATACTTAGATTTTAAAGACAAAATGACATGATATAATCATAAAAGGCTTTGACTAAATTCAAAATTTTTTAATAAAAGTTATGAAGAAACATTTTAGCATCTATGAAGGCATAGATATAGCATATCATAAAATTATGAAACTATATGAGAAATATAGAACCAATATTGTATTTTTTTAAAAAAGATTTTCTTTACAATCAAGACAAGATGAATGTTCTTCTTTTATTCAGCTTTTCTAAAAATATTAGCACCAAACAAGAGAGATAAAAGGGTTTAAAATGAAAAAATTAATTATTCCTATCTTCAGATGCCAAGATCCTACACCCCAAGCCCCCAAAGATACCACTAGAAAATCTGAGATCCGATAATCAGTTTATTAATGTATCAGGATATGAAATCAATATGAAAACTAAGTAGCTTTAGTATATACCAATAATGAAATTGTTAAGAAAAATACCACTCACAAAATAAAATATAATAATAGAATAAACTTAACCAATGAGCTGAGAGACACTACATTGAAAACTTTAGAAAACCATAAAATGAAATGTAAAATGTCTCAAAGAAATGTATAGGCCACCCATGATCATGAATTGACAGAATCAATTTTGTGAGAATGTCTATATTATCAAAAGCAATCTACAGATTCATCATTATCCACATCAACAGTTCAATGACATTTTTTAAAGAACTAGAATAGACAATCCTAAGATAATATGGAAATGAAAAGGATTCTAAACGTTACTCCTATTCAGAAATAGCAATATTGGAGGTCCCACCATACTAGACCTCAAATTATACTACACAGCTATAGAAATAAATTATATCACTCAGCTATAGAAGCAAAATCAGTATAGTACAGGCACAAAAACAGACACGAAGATCAATGGACTAGAACAGAGTGTCCATAAATAAACCCATAAGGTATAGTCATTTAATCACTTTGTCTTTTAAAACTATTTTTGAGGACACACTTCTTTTTATTTTGTGTGTGTTTTGCCTGCATGTACATCTGTGCACCATATTTGTGCAGTACCTATGAAGGTCAGGAGAGGGTATCAGATCATGTGGAACTGGAGTTACAAAGAGTTGTTAGCTGTCATGTGGGTGCAGGAACTGAACCAGGGTGCCCTTTAAGAGCAACAAGTGATTTTAACTGCTGAGCCATCTTTCCAGCCCCACTGTTACTTAATTTTTTTATAAAGATGGCGAAAGCTATGGAAGAAAAGATAGCTACTTCACCAGATTGTGCTGGGAAAATGACATGTCTACAATAGAATAATACATTATACCTTATCTTACCCTTATGAAAAAAAAATCAATTGAAAGGGAATGAAAGGCCTTAACATAGGACCTCAAACTCATAGGTGAAAACTTAGAAAACTAATTTCAAGTGAGAGGGACACACAGTCATTTTTGAGAAAGACTCTGAGAGCTCAGGAAAACATTTTAAGGCAGAACCATTCATGGGCAGTTTCTGAAAAAAAATAAATATCTCAGCAAAGCTTTTTAAGAACTGGTAAATGAAATTATATAAAATTTAAAACTTCTGTACAATAGAAGAAACCATCAGAAAAGTGGAGGGATAACCTATAGAAAGGAAAAAAATTTGCTAGTTATATATCTGAAAGGGTATCAATATCTAATATCTATAAAGAATTGTGAAAATTAAAAATCACTCAAAAATCAATTGGTAAACATGCAAATGAATTGAAATGGATATGAATTTTCCAAAGAAGGCATAGAAGCAAACAATAAATAGGTTATATATAATATTTAAATATCATATGTATTATATTTAAATTTTAATTAAAATCTAATATATATATGTATATATAAATATATTCAGCATCTTCAGTCATCAGGAAAATGGTGATTAATACTAATTAGGGAATGACTGACATGCATGCCCAGCAAGAATGAGCACCTGAGCTCAATTTCCCACACCTGTATTAGGAAATGAAATCAACAGATATGATAGGGCATGCCTATAATTAGGACAGTGAACAGAGACAGGAGGTTCTAGGAGCTTACTGTCTTGTTTGTTCAGCACAACTAGCAAGCTCAGGGTTCACAGGAACAACACCAAACAATCTCAGCAAGTTGTGTTTTCACATTTGTGTGTGTCTGTGTGTGTGTGTATGTATGTATAACACTAATAAAGAAAAATTATATCTTTAATTGGAGAGGGAGTGAGGAGAAAATCATGGGAGGAACTGAAGGGAGGAAACATTGAAGCATTGGAGGGAGGAAATAAAGGGGGAGATGTTGTAATTAGATTTTTATTAAAATTTAAAATTAAGGTGGAGTGTGATGGAGGAAGACACCTGACATCAGCCTCTGCCCTATACTTACACATGCACACATGTCCGTACATGCTGAAACACATGAGAAAACATATACAGAGCAACAAGAACTGCATTGAGATTCTGTTATTCCCGCCATCAGAATGGCTATAATCTAGAGAATAAAGGATAAATACTTGTAAGGATATAAGAAAAAAATCCTTACATACTACTGATGAGAATATAAATTGCTGGAGTCAATATGGAGAATTCTCAAAAAAACCAAACAATCAAACAAACCCAAAGACTACCACATAATCTAGCTATTGGCTGTGTATCTGAAGAAATATAAGTCAGTAGACCATAGAACACAGAAACACGAACATGTGAATAGAATACTATGCACAATGAAGAAAATGTGGAATTGGCTATATTTTGATGTTTATGAATAAATGTATAGATAAACACACATACAATGTTTTATGAATACACCTTCATGTGTACACACACTGAAAGTAAGAGTACATACACATGTATACATGTCTCTCTCTGAACAGTTAATGCACTTATAAGACAGATGGAATGAATAAATAGCCTAACTTTGACTTTTCACGCGGTGTCTATTAAGTTAACTCCAGCGCCTGTAACTCTGTGCCCCGCCCACCCCAGCCATGCTGTCTTACTGTTGGTGCCAATCTCCATGGCAGCTTCAGCTCTTTGGCCCAGAACAATACTAAAACTGGGAGCTTCTGTGGATATTGGGCAGCCCCTTTCACTCCTCCTCAAAAAACAGTCCGCTAGTGAGCTTCCTGACCCTCTACGATATCGTTCACACACCTCGTGTGGCCGCAGAGCCGAGTCACATCTAGCCAAGAGCAAATGTAAAAGGCTACCTTAAACTGGATCAGCTGCCAGATTGTCAAAAAGGTTGTGATGTGGTGGTCATCCGAGCCTGAGTGCCCAGGAAGCCAAGAATGACACAGGATGTCCTATTCAACACCAACACTACCATTGTGGCCACTTTGATTGCTGCCTGTGCCAAGCACTGCCTTGAAGCCATGATTTGCATCATTGCCAACCCAGTTAACTCCACCATCCCCATCACAACGGAAGTTTTCAAGAAGCATAGCATGTACAACCCCAACAAGATCTTCAGTGTGACAACCCTTCACATTGTCAGAGCGAACATGTTTGTGGCAGAGTTTGGATCCAGCTCAAGTCAACGTTCCTGTCATTTGTGGCCAAATCAGGAAGACAATCATCCCCCTCATCTCTCAGTGTACCCCCAAGGTTGACTTTCCCCAAGATCAGCTGGCTATACTCACTGGGAGGAGCCAGGAGGCTGGCACAGAAGTGAAGGCCAGTGCTGGAGCAGGTTCTGCCACTCTGTCCATGGCTTATGCTGGAGCCTGCTTTGTCTTCTCCCTCATGGACACCATTGTTCCGCGCCCCTTCCAAGTCCCCTCGCCAGAAAGAGAGACACGGGAGGCAGTGTTCGGGTAGTTACTACAGCGAGGCTTTATTCTTGTATCAGCTGAAGCACGGAAGACCCCAAGCCCGGAAAAGGCACTGTTTATATGCACCCTAGAGTGGCGTGTTCACTTCTGATTGGCTGTTCACTCATCACCCCATATTATGCCCTGGGATGGGCAATGACTTGGCGTGCTTTCGCCTCTTGCACCTGCACAGTTTAGTTGTTTATTTGTGGGAACACCGGATGCCAGCGCCATCTTGTAATGGCGAATGTTGTCACCGCTCGCTGCGGCTCCCTACACACCATGAAGGGGAAGAAAGTTGTGGCTGAGTGTTCTTTTGTTCAGTCCAAAGAGACAGAGTGCACTTACTTCTCTACACCCTTGCTACTGGGGAGAGGGGGCCTGGAGAAGAACCTGGGCATTGGCAAAATCAGTCCTTTTGAGGAGACAATGATTTCGAGGCCATCTCTGAGCTGAAAGCCTCCATCAAGAAAGGTGAGGACGTCATGTCAGGAAGTGCATACTGACAGGAGCCTGATGCAGCTATTTCCTTGAAGGTCTGCCGGAGTCTGACATATCCAGAGGCGGATGCTCGAAGCTACCCATTGATCTGATCAAGGGTTCCCAATGAAGAAGTTGGAGGACTGAAGGAGCTGAAAGGGTTGGTGGCCCCAAGAGGAGAGCAACAGTGCCAGCCAACCAGAGCTCCCCAGGGTCTAAATCACCAGCCTGGGAGCACAAAGGGAGGTACCCATGACTTCAGCTGTATACTTAGGGGAGGATGGCTTTGTTGGGCATGGGTGGGAGAGGAGATCCCTGGTCCCATGAAGGCTGAACACCGAGCAGGGAGGAATTCAAGGGTGGGGAGTGGGGAGGGGGTAGGTGGGGGCACACGCTTGTGGAGGCAGGAGAGGGACGGGAAAAGGGGTTCCTGGGTGGTGGGGGGAATGGGGTGAGGGGATAAAATCTGAAATGTATTTTAAAGAAAATATATTGAGCAGATGAAAGATGCACATACCTTGAGAAAAGATCTGAGTGAATGGTTTTCAGCTGACATTCATTCTAAAGCCAAGACAAAAGCCAGGTTCAAAACTAAGTGTTTTAGTTAGGAGAGATGACAGAGGTTCTGGTTAGTCAACAAAATGATGGACTGGGTATTAGGACTATCTTGTGCCTAATTGTACTTGGTACAATTAGGAATAATTATGCTCTAATTGCATTTTGAGAGAAAAGTTTTATTTTAACAGGAAGGATGAAGCTAGGTGATGAGAGAGAGAAAGAGAGAGAAAGAGGGGCGGGCATGGAGGCAGATGTTCACATGTCTCCACCAGTCAAAGATAGTTGATATATCTAGGTTGGGTATTGGGTTACACTTCTGATTGAGCATTACCAAACTTATAAAGCCTTTGATTAACATTTTTAAAAAATGTATAAAAGCAAAAATGAAAAGGGGGCATGGGATAGGGGTTTTCTAGGGAGGGGAAATGGGGAAAGGGGATGGCATCTGAAATGGAAATAAAATATAAAAAAAATGAGGCTATCCACCCCCCCCCCAAAAAAAAAGAAAGAAAGCAAATTACTGGAAAGTTTGTATGCTGATCAGGGCACAGCCAATCATATGCTATATATATTGACCATGTGAAATTGGCTTTTTAAGTAATGTATTTGCCAAGACAGAGCAGAATATTCTTTGCAATAACCTGTTCCTTAAGTATAATCCTTTATTGATATTTGTATACAATATAAATTTTATACTTGAGGCTACCATTACTGGAAATGCTTTCTCTATTTATTGAATAACGTTTACTGTGTGTATGTTGTTAGAGAAAATTTTATTTGTTTGAATGCAGTATATGTTTGTTGTACCAGATTGAATTTAGTCCCCAAAGTTGCAATGTAAATATTAGTTTTGTCATGATTTTCTTGTCATAAACGATTGCACTAACTTCTATGTACACATATATATGCCTTAAGGTTACTCCCTAGTCAAAGCCTTTGTTACAGCTTTATTTATTTTTCCTTATGTAACCAATACATCAGGAATGAAACAACAATGGTCCCCAAGAAGTGGCAATTAGGAAATAGAACCACAAGCCCTGGTGCCAGCTTAAGAAGGAACTTGGCACCCAGAAGGAGATTTTTTTTGTAGTTCAGACAACTTTGTCAGATCACCCTCTGGAAAGGTAGAGTCAGACAATGACGGGTCAGTGAAGGGTAATAGGTGCGTTACTTAGTTATTTGTTTTCTTTCTAAGTGTTTTGTCAAGTTGATTAAAAAAAAAAAAAAAAAAAGTCATCTGGGAAAGAGGGAACCAGAACTAAGAAAAATGCCTCTATCAAAATGGCTTTGGAGCAAGTCTATGGGAGCATTTGCTTACGTAGAAATCAACGTAGAAGGGCGTAGCCCACTAAGCATGGTACCTTCTCTGTGGAAGTAGTCCTGTATTATATAAGCATTCAATCTGCTTAATCCTCTGGGTCCACTCTTCCTATCCCATCCCTCAGTAACTATATATCCTATTTCCTGTTCTTTGATAGATGACCCCTCAGTCCCTTACAGTATACCTAAATATAATTTACTCTATGCCTATGGTTATATAGAGTGTGTTATGCTTATTGAAGGCTTAAAAGCTAACATCTACATACAAGCAGACGCATACCATGTTTGTCTTTTGGAGTCTGGGTATTTCACTTAGGATGACATTTTTTCTGACTACATTCATTTACTTGCAAATTTCATGATTTCAGTTTTGAACAACTGAGTAATATTTCATTGTGTAAGTGTGCCACAATTTCATTATCTGTTTTTTTTTTTTTTTATTGATGGACATCTAAGCTGTTTTCAATTTCTGGATATCATAAATAGAGCAGCAATGAAAGTAGATGAACAAGTGCCTCTGTAGTAGGATGTAGAGTTCTTTGGATGTATGCCCAAGAATGGCATAGCTGGATCATGAAGTAGACCAAATCCCATCTTTCTGAGAAACTGCCATACTGATTTCCATAGTGGCTGTGCATGCTTTCACTGCCACATGGTTTTGTTTTGATCAAAATTCTCTTTTTATTTTTTGTTTTCTTTGGGGAGGGAGCTGCAAAGGCAGAGCATAGATATGAAGGGATGGGGAAATAAGTGGGATAAGGGTGCATGAAATGTCATTCAGGAAAAACCAATAAAAAGTTTTTTAAAAAAATTACCAAATCCAGGGAAAGATATACCTATTTCAGTACAAGAGCCATAAGGAACATGAAATTGTCATGACCAGAAGGACACTCTCCATTGCGTAATGATATCTAATATTAAATATATAAAATGACAAAAAAAATCATATTGAAAAGTGAATGAAAAGAAAGATCAAGTCTTACAGCTGATTTTTCAGGATGAAGTTTGAAAGTCAAAAGTGGTTGAAAAGACAGGTTTCAAGTTCTAAAAGACTACAGCTCCTAAGAAACAACAAAGCATTCTGTTGTAATTGAGAAAAAAAAAACTTTCCATGATAAGTTCAGACTACAGGAATTTATAAGCACTAAACCAGTCCTATAGAGGATATTGCCCATGCCATCATGTTCCTGCACTGCTGAGAGATCTCAGTGACCAGGTTCCTAAGGATGTTGAGTTCAGCCTCTGATTCCAGCTGATACAGTTGCCTAGGTGCATTCCTAATTTCCACTTCAGAGTGTCTCCCCCTGCTCCTCTTAGTGCAATATTTCCTTCACTTCACTCTGCTTTACACCAAGCTAAAAGGAGCTAATACATTTAAGAAGCTTAAAACAGATCTGGGCCTCAGGTAAGCAAGTGTTACCTATAATGGTTATTGTTACTATTATTAAAGTCAGTGGGATGTACAACTGAGCTGTCTCCTTCACTGGGTTGCATATCCCCAGTAATCACAGATTGTTTCCTGGACGTTTTATAGCATACTATAGAGGCAGTTAATCCCACAATGGATGCTCAGCAAATTGAATGGAATTTACCTTTCAGGAATGCTTTGAGGATAAAGCATCTAGAAGGCTGGAAGACCCCCACTTTACAACGCACAGGCTTTTGTTCTGCAGTCAGATCTTAATTATCCACGTGTAGAGTTTCCAGTTCTTAAATTAGCCCCAGCACATGTTTAATCCCCTGTCACTAAAATGCTTCCAGGACGTTGCCCTGAATTAGGATCAGTTCGAGAAGAAAAAGTAATTTTACTAATTAGCCCGTGCAGAACATGATCAAAAAGTTTAATTTTCTACTCCCCAAAGCACACAATACAGATATAAATGATTTTAAACTCTTTGCCAATTTCCTCCCTTAAATTAGTATGAATGATTAAGAGTTTCCTATAAAAATAAGAATTACTGTTTAATCATGAAAATGCTGGAAGCCATAATCTCTAGGTGGTCGGATTAGATATAATTCTTTCAATTTTGCTAACATATATTTTACAATGTCTTTTTAAAAATGAGAAATTTTGCTTTGTACAAGAAAGTTCACTCCTTCCTACCTAATCACTGCTTAATTATGTTAGAATAAATTTCACTGTGTTCATAAAAACTCCAGAGTAAACTCATTAAAATTAAATACATGACCATGTGACCTTGGTTAAATTAGTTAGTATCTTGGGAGTCTTAATGTTTTCATCTGTAAAGTGAAAATTAAATAATTAACTAAAAACCTGGCGTGAGAAAAAAAAGAGATATGTCGTCATCGCCTCTAGTTCATCCTTCTAAGTGTTTTAATCATCCTTTTGAAGAATTTTTGTGGAGCATACTTTTCCACAAAGAAGCCTTTGCGAGTCAGCTATGGGGAATCTGATCATCAGACACCATATGCAGACATTTCTGGTATGTGTGACCTTTTATGATCAAATGTGATATAAATGACCTAAGGTTATTGTCCAAGATGCTGTTTTCAGTTCATATCTCTTGGGAAAGGAAATATCTTGTATCTGCAATGGAGTATAGCTGGGTAAGGTCAGGGCAGGCCCCCAGCCTAGGAGGAGGCTAATTAATATAAGACATCACTTCATTTTTTGTTTTTGTTTGGTTTTATGTTTACACATTTTCTATTTTACTTGGGTGGGGGTTTGTTTTTGATGATGATGATGATGATGATGATTTTAGTTTGCTTTCACTTTTGGTTTTTGCTTTTTGTTTTGAGAGAAAGAGGGCAAATGTACACGAAGTCAGGTAGATTAAGGGGGACTTGTGGGAAGCAGAAGAATATGATCAAAATAAATTGTATATATTACTTTTAAATAAAATGAATAAATTATTTTCCCATACTTTATCTATAAGGTAAGGAAAGGAACGCAAAGGAACCGAAAGGAACGGAAAGGAATGGAAAGGAAAGGAAAAAGGAAAGGAAAAGGGAAAGGAAAAAGGAAAGGAAAAAGGAAAGGAAAGGAATAAAAATGGTGTCCTGAGGCAATTGCCAGAGGAGATTTTTTTTTCTGCCTAACCCTATGTTTTTCAAAGAAACTGGAAAGTAATCCACAAGGCTTGGGCCTTTATTCTCGTTTGGTTTCTATTATGATAAACACCATGACCAGAAGCAACTTGGGGGAAAGGGTTATTTGGCTTACATGTAATCACAGTTCAGTATGAGGGGATATCAGGGCAGGAGCTCAAACATTAACCTGGAGGAAGGAACTGAAGCACAGAGGATGGGAGAATGCTACGTTTCATGGTATGGACATCCTGCTTTCTTATACAGCTGAGGACCACCTCCATCCTCAGTGGGCCAGGTCTGCCCACTTCAACCATTAATCAAGAACATGCCCTTCAGCTATGCTTACAGGCCATTCTGACAGATTCATTTTCTCAATTGAGGTCACTTTTCTGGGTTGATTCTAACTTGTGTCAAGTTGATAAATAAACCTAACCCATACAGGCTTAAAGACCCAGAGAAATATAAAGTGAAATTTTACTTATATAAAAACAAATAATGGAGCCTGATAAACAAAATACTATAGATTAAAAAATAATACCTTGCATAATTTACATGTGTATTGCTAAAGCTCTCTCCAAAAGCAAATCAATCAGGTTTGTTTTAAGTTTTGTTGTTGTAAGCAAACAGGATAGAACCCAGGGCACTGTACATGCTAGGCAAGTGCTCTAGGACTGACTGGGCCCCCAGCTCTTTCCTTCCCTTTCCTTTCTTTTCCTTTTCCTTTTCCTTTTCCTTTTTTTCTTTGTTTCTTTTCCTTTCTTTTTTTCTTTCTTCTCTTCTTTCCCTTTCTTTTTCTTTCCTTTATTTTTCGTTTTTGAGACAGAGTTTCACCTTGAATCTCTGGCAGGCCTTGAACTGACAGTGTTGCTTCAGCTTGTCTGGAACTCATGATCTTCCTGACCTAGATTTTTGAGTGCTGAGATTTAAGCATGTGCCACTATTCCAAGCAAATCAGGGAATTTCTGAAGAGAATAAACTTTCAATAGTAATAATAAAGATGAACACCATCTCCCCTGAACATTTGTTGAATATTTTTGATATCTCAGTTACAGACAAAATATATTTGAACCCAATGCTCAAATTCCAATGTGATGGCACAAAACCTTCAAGATGTAATTTATTAGACTATGAATGTTTTGCCCTCTTAGATTAGAACTCTCAGAAGTCACAAAACTAGCTAGTTCTCTTGCTATCATGAAGGACACAATAAGGAAGATACAGAAGAGAGCTTTATGCAGAGTTGAGCAGACTGACATCCCTAACTTAGATACCCCACCTTCCAGACTGGCAGTAACAAATTCCTGATGTTCATAAGCAACTCAGTCTTTTTTACTTTTTCTTTATGGCAGCAAGACTATGATTAAGGTGCCTATCATGCCTTGTACAAATAAAAAATATAGGTCCTAAAAGGTTAGACAACAACTAAGTAATGTATCCAGAACAAAATTGACTGCATAACATGACTATTAAGAAGTAGAATTGTGGCCAGGCAGTGGTGGTGCACGCCTTTAATCCAGCACTTGGGAAGCAGAGGCAGGCGGATTTCTGAGTTCAAGGCCAGCCTGGTCTACAGAGTGAGTTCCAGGACAGCCAGGTCTACATAGAGAAACCCTGTCTCAAGAAACAAAAAAAAAAAAAAAAAAAAAAAAAAAGTAGAATTGTGGATGCTTAATAAATAACAGTAATAAGGACACAGAAATGACTTCATAGGGAAAGAAGGAAAATGTCTGACACTGGACATGAACACACAATTTGTACCATGCCATATAGTTTCTAGCAATTACACATGACATGGAAAGCTACCCATAGATATTGTGAGTCTTTTAAAAGAAACAAGACTCTGATGTCTAGAAGCAATCTGATTGAAACTGTGATCTAGGGGATTCCTTTCAAAACTTATTAATGCTGGCTTATTTTGTAAAAATGATATGAAGTAGTTGCTATATTTTGCTAGGGTTCTAAAAAAAATCATTAAAAACAAAATGTCTTTTTCCCCTTCTTTTTTGGTTTTTCAAGACAGGGCAGCCTCAAGTTTTCTGGAACTAAGCTCTGTAGACCAAGCTGGCCTCAAACTCACAAGAGATTCAACTGCCTTTGTCTCCTGAGCCCTGGGATTAAAGGTGTGTACCACCACAACCCAGGCTAAAATGAAATGTATTATTACACAATAAAAAAAAGTGTTCTCTCACAGACATAGAAGATAGAAACTCAAGAATGGCATGCTAATAAAGTTGGTTTTCTCAGAGGACCATAATGTGGGTTCTATTCCAAATCACTGTCCTCGGTTAGGAGGTGGCTTCTTATTATTGAGCTGACTCTCATAGTCACTGCTCCATGCGTGTATGCTCCTGGAGCTTCATTTCTTCTAAAGATACAAGTCCATTAGATTAAGACTGCTCAAATGTGTTCATTTTAATCAAATTTTACCTTTGAATACCTTATTTTAAAATAGGTCAGGCTCTTAACATGTAGATTTGAAGAGTTCATAACTAAGTCATAATATTATTTGTTAAAAAAAAGGCAGCACTAAGTTAGATGGCCTGTGACTTATGCAATTTTGATTATATAAAACAGTATCTACAGGGACATTATCCCTCTGGACTCCGTTCACCTGCTTTTCTCTCAGCTCCTCTCTCTATACAGGAAATGTACTAGAACACTGGTTCTCAGCCTTCCTAAGGCTACAACCTTCATATTGTGGTGACTGTAAAAATATTTTCATTGACACTTCATACCTGTTTATTTGTTACTGTTATGATCTAGAATGTAAATATGTGTGCTATCTGATGGTCTTAGGTGACCCTTATGTAAGATTTATTTGCTCCCTGAAGGGGTTGTGACGCACAGGTCACTAGACTAGAACCACTACAACCACTATACTAGAATAAGAAGATTTATTTGAAGCCAATCAGTGCTTCCTAATAGCATACTAAGAGGACAGTGAAGAAACTACCAGAGAATACAAATGAAGACTCATGGTCTTCACGAACTTGAATTTATGTCTAGTATTGTCTGTCTATTATGTTTGTAATCTAGAAGAATGCGCTCAGTAAATTGCGATATATGAAGTTTTGGCTAACACAACATAAGCAATGGTTTGCAATATCACTTTTACTTCCTGAATGATCCTCATACAGTCCCTGCATGGTAAAATAGTGCCCATTACCATTTACCAAGTAAACACAGGATATGGACCCAGGGATGTCATTTGAACCTAGCTAAGACAAGTACAATGGCAGATACTGGGCAACTTGTAGGTTTATGTAAAGTTTGTATTATAGTCAGCTAGTCTCAGTAGGATCTTTACACCCGGGATATCATTATGCTCAACCTTCAGATTAAAACTATTCAGCTACAATATCTGCATGGCAATAAGGATTCCTCTGTACTGGTGAAACACACATGTTGGGACCATAATGAACAAGAATAATGTCTCTCTGTTCCCATTGCTTTCTAACATGTTACATCAGAAATGAGTTTTTCTTTTGCTGTTTGGAACCTTTGATTTAGCCCAGGATAAGATTTCTACTGCATAAATATCAAAGGAAAGTCTTAAGAAAACCTTGAATTTGAATTTTGGTTTCTGAAGGACTTCTATGAACTAAATAACTTGAATGAATAAAGTTGTATTTTAAAAATATCTTTCATTATTTTATTTATTTACATTCCAAATGTTGTTGCCCTTTCCAGTCCCTGCAAAAGCCTCTAAACCCATTCCCCACCCAGTTGCCTCTAAGAGGGTGCTCCTTCACCCACTCCCACTTCATCCCTCTAGCATTCCCCTTCTCTGGGATATCAAGTCTCCACAAGACCAAGAACATCCCCTCCAACTGAGGCCAGACAAGGGAGTCCTCTGTTACTTATGTTGTGGGGCCACAGACCAGCCCATGGATACTCTTTGGTTGGTGATTTAGTCCTTGGGAGCTCTGAGGGTTCTGGTTAGTTAACATAGTTGTTCTTCCTATGGGGTTACAATTCCGTGCAGCAACTTCAGTCCTTCTCCAAACTCTTCTATAGGGGTCCTTCTGGAGCTCAGTCCAATGGTTGGATGTAAGTATCTACATTTGTCTCAGTCAAGAACTGGTAGAGCCTCTCAGCGGACAGCCATTTCAGGCTCCTGTCTGCAAGCACAGCACAGCATCAACAATAATGTCAGGGTTTGGTTCCTGCACATGGGATGGATACCAAGTTGGGATGGTCTCTGGATGGCCTTTCCTTCAGTATCTGCTTCATTTTTGTCTCTGCATTTCCTTTAGACAGGAACAATTCTGGGTCAAAAACTTTGAGACGGATGGATAGCCCTATCCCTCCACTGGGGGCCATGTCTATCTGGAGGTTGTCTCTTCAGGTTCTATCTCCCCATGGTTGGGCATTTCATCTAAGATCATCCCCATTGTGTCCTGGGATCCTTTCACATCTGTGGTGTCTGGGACCTTTTAGCAGTTACCCTGTCCTCTACTCCACACTGCTGCATCTTTCTATTCATTCTCTTGGCCATCTGGGCTTCTCTCCTGTCTCCCAAAATTAGTACTTTTGTATCTCTGAAAAAAAATGTCAATTCTTGTACTATTGTTTTCCTTGTGGGGAGCTGCCAGAAGGTGGCTATCATCCTTGCAGCCATCTTGAGCCATATACCCTGACAAGAGACTTGTTTACAAGAGCCTACAACAGCTGAGCACACTCTGATAACATTTTGTTTTAGATACCCAGGATTTTCCCTTGGGTGTATGAGACTTAAAGGTGTGATTTAGAGCTAAGACTTAAAGGCATGACTTAAAGGTGTGATTTAGAGACAAGACTTAAAGGCATGACTTAAAGGTGTGACTTAGAAGTGAGACATATAAAACGCAAGAGGCAGACAGAAGACAAAAAATCTTGACACTTGAACTTAGAACTTGGAACTGGGAAAGAGACTAGCAACTTAGAACTGGTATTAGGACTTGAGACTTATTACATCTGGTACTAGGATTAGGACTTGAGACTTGGAACTTGGAGGCACTAGGAACTGGGAACTAGGGACTTGGAGAGAAAAAGAGAGACTGAAGAATAAATGGGATTGAATCACACTCTGTCTGGTCTCCATTCTTCATGTCTGTCCTCACTCTCTCTCTCTTGCTGAACCCTGACCCACAAACTGGAGCAGCTTGGGGCAGTGCAGGCTCTAACAATTTAGCCCCGAAGGCTTTTGGCAGTGTGGGTTCCAACATTGATAGAGCGGTACCCAACATTTGGCCCTCAAGTGTGAGGCAGATCGGTCCACGACAGAAAAGACAGAAAAACCTCAAGACCTCAATACCTAATATTTGTCTACCTAGCTGTACCCAAAATACTTCAAACTGAAGCCATTATCTTCAGTGATAGAACTATTCCTATGCTGCTAAGTGTTCTAACTGGGATTTGAACCTCCATGTTTTGATAGAGTAGTCCACATGTTTAATCACTGTCCTCATGCTAACTATCCAGGTTAGTTTCCTTACCTCTCGGCTTTTCTACATCTGCCTTGTTCTTTCTCATCTCAATTGTTTGTTTGTTTGTTTGTTTTTCTCAGTTGAGAAGATAAATAGAAATTTTACTCCAGCTTCCTGGAAACTGAATGAAAAAAAATAAAGGTTTTGCAAAGCCATAGTTTTGCTTTGTTTTCTATGGGGATTAAAGAAAAAATGAGCTGCTTTTGGTTTGTCAGGTCTGCAAGAGATTCTTTGACTCCTAAACTTTCTATGGGTTTTAAAATTCATAACATGTTCTCCCACAAATTGTCTAAGTTCAAGAGAATTATGCTTCCAATCATAATGGAGGCATTAGGGGGAACACCAGCTTCTCTGATATGGGGTCTCAACAGCCATCTAGAAAAGAATAATTTAAAGGTGATGGCCTTCAAAGACTTGAGAAAATAGTCCTATGTTTGCCTGTGTTCTCCTTTTTGAGATGTAGAGGTGACCTCATTCACACTGTATTAAGGTGTGTCTCTGTATATTAGATTGTTAACTGATGATCCAGCAGTGAGCTAAAATGCTAAGAGATTCTGGTGTTGTCATTACTATGACCCATTACTGGCTTTCTATTTTGAAAATTCTAAAGGAAAAAGGTCACATTGTCCTCTATCCCTAGACTGGTTTTAGAGCTGTATCAGATGAATCTCACTGCTGATTGCTTGTTATAAAGAGCTGACAGCCAATAAGGAAGGCAGGAAGTAGATGATGGAATTTCCTTCCAGGGGTTGGGGGAAAAAGGGAGTCTGAGAAGAAGAAAGAGGAAGACCCTTTCCCAGAGACAAGCAAGAAGAGAGATATGACTACCAGTCTGAAAGGAATAGCTAGCCTTGTGGAGAAACCAAGCTAGGTGGTCAGGTTAACTCAGATGAGCTAGTAGAGAGTATGTACAGCTAAGTCTTGAAGATTAACATATTAAAGGTCTCAGTGTCACAATTTTGATTGGCAGATCACCAGTGTCTTCCAACAGTGAGATGCTAAACCAAAAAGATGAAACAACATCTGTGAAGTTATAAGTAAGTAGGGTGAGCTTCTTTTTGTAACCAGGGTTGTAACTTTGAGCAGAACTCTGCTCTGAAGACTTAATTTCTCAAATGGTAATATCTGCTATGGTGATAAAAAATATAAAAGTGTTTTGATTCATTCACATATTTCACAAATGCATTGAATCTAAACTAAGACTGAGTCTCTGTGGTCTATGAAGAACTTTATGGTTGAAGAAAGAGAATAATGCTTCAGGGCCTGAGCTGATGCTCTTTGGCATCAAGAACCCACCTCTCAATCCCTAACTTTTAGACAAAATCAAAAAGACCATGCTTGGTAAGTCGATAGGCAAAACTAGTAATATTTAGAGCTTGACAGCTGATTATGAATGCCTAATATTCTTTTTATTTGTGTAGAAATTTTGAAATATTTTTTCCTGGGAAACGAAGAAGTTCTATTTTAAAAGTAAGTACATCAAATTTGAAAGGAGTAGTTTATATGAGCCTTATTCCTATTTGGACAATTATAAACACACTCTTCATATTTGTTTTTACCAGTCTAAGAAATAGCAGCATTGTAACAACTTGGGAGAGCAGCACACCGGTTTATTAAGTGAGCAACTGGAGGTAGAGCAATAGAATTCCTTTTCTTTCATTAACGCATTGCACAAGATTGCAAATCTTATCTATTAGCATCTTTGTGTGTGTGTGTGTGTGCATGAGCACATTAATCCAATTCCTTCCCACATAAAACAAGAAATGATATCTGCTTATAATATAGTTGATGTTATTATCTTCCATGGGAGGGGTCAAGGACATAGTCTGGCTCTATTACCTGATACAAGGAATGTAGATATAAGCATTTCACATATAAAAAGAGAAAAACACTTGAACTCTGGCTAATTCAGGGTGAGCATCTATCTATGTCAATCCAGAATGTAATCATAACATGTACATTGGCTTACAAAAATGGTGTAGAGAACATTTAACACATATATTCTAGTAAGTGTTTTTATGTCTGCTATAAAAACACCATGACCGAAAGAAATTTGGGGAAGAAATGGTTTATTTCATAGTATAGCTTCATGTCTGTTCATCATCGAGAGGAGGGAGAGCAAGGAACCGGAAGGCAAGAACTGAAGCAGAGGTCATGAAGGGGTGATGTTTTGGAGCTTGGTCCCCAAGGCTTGCTCAGTGTAATGTTTTTATAAACCCAAGGGACACTAGTGTAAGGCTAGCCTTATCTTCAATGGGCTGCCCTCCCCTCCTCATCAATCAATAATTAAGAAAACACACTGCATGTGGGCTTTGCATACTTAAAAAGTGCAAAACATCCTACCCCAAACATGTCAATTAATAAAAAGAGAAATGGTTACATTAAAGAAGAAAGTAGATTTTGGTTGTTTTAAAATACAGTCAAGTTTATCAGCTCTATTTTCCTTGACAGCCTTTCCACACCTTACTTTCATTCATCAGTAAAATGAGACGCTGTGATTAGCAAGATGATTGGGAAGTTCAGAGAGAATGTGTTTCAAATGTGCAGAGCTAAAGTATTCAGAAAATTAATTACAAGTGTATTTTTACTTATCCTTTTACACAAAGGAAAAAAAGATTAATCTTAGGATAAGTTTAGCATTCTTTTGTATTAGAAACACATTGTACGAAAAGATAAGAGTTATTTAATTACTGTTTAGATATAAGTAGACAAAAATATTTGGGTGAAAGTCACCAGTCTTGCCAAACAACAGCAGGTCAAAATACATAAAACAAAATTGTTAATACTGCAAAGTGAAAGAGATGAATCTACTATTATAACCAGAGACTTCCATACTCCTCTAGCAGAAAGTTTGATATAGGAGGCAGAAATCAGTAAGAATTTTGTTGAGTTCTACACAATCAATTAGACTGGTGCAATTACCATTTTATACATTATATCATCAAATGTACTAGAACTATACATTATTATTGAACACACATGGAATATTCACTAACATACACCATATCATCAGTCATAAAATATACCTCAAGAAATGTAATGTTAGAAGTTCTGTAACAGCTGTTCCTAGAGTGCAACATAATTGAATTCATAATTAATAACAGAAAAAAATTCCAAAGACTAAAGGGGATTCTTTCAAATGGGACATGGGTTGAAGAAGAGCACTCATACATTAAATAAATAAAAATTAAAAAAAAAAGTCCAATAGAATTGCTAAGCATCTAGTGTGACTTGTGAATCAAGGAGAAAAGGCAGAACCTGCTAAGTCTCATAGATATTTTAAAAATTAAGAGATATTATAAAAACTACATGTCCATTTACATGGAGGGCATCAGCTTTCTGAAGAACACAATTTGTCAAAATTCACAAAACAGCAATATATTAGCATTCGGATAAACAGTTAAACTTTCAAAAAGTGTTAGATGGTGTCATTGGTGAATGTCATTAAATATGTAAGCAAAAGATGATACTAGAGTTTTCCATTCTCTTTCAGCAGAGAGAAGCAAAGAGAATACTCCCAAATGCATTCTTAGATAAGCATTACCTTAATGTCAAAGTGAGACAACGACATTGTAGGACATGAAAAGTCCAACAGCACTGCTGTGGTTAGAGAACATGGAAAAACCAAGCTGGTACTGATCTGGAAGTTCCTTCATTGCTGGATAACTTGTATTGTACAATGTGGTCTCTGGCACAGGACCTGTACAATGTTAAGCATAAAGTATTATGAAAATTACTGGGGAGAAGAGTCATCAGCAGTATTATTTGGCTGTAAATCCTGTTGACTACTGTAATGTCCATCCTGGCAAGATGAGTCATAAGTACAATAGTGGTATAAATTTTGTAGGAGTGATCATCTTTTTTTTTTTTTTTCTGTATTTAAGATCCTCTTCACACAAGAGGAACTTAAAATCTGGCAAATTACTTGTGGCTGGAGGATGCATAGGTCCGAGGATAGAACTTGCTACTGTTATTTTGCTAAATGAACATCTTCAAATTGCCTTTAAAATCCAAATCTCTAAGCCCACAGATTAGTGAGACTCACGTTATTCATCAGAGAAGGGTGTTTGTGTAGTAGATGGCAGTTATACAGAAGCTCGTAATTGGTCAGGCTCCAGAGAACAGGTATCTGTGGGGCCTTAGCCATAATGGTACTTATGTGTTACCCTACCTGAGTTAGGGTTTCTTTTGTTGTAATAAAATGCCATGACCAAAACTTCTACCTCATGGTCTACCACTGAAGGCAGTCAAGACAGGCGTTCAAACAAGCCTGGAATCTGGAGCAAGGAGCTACTGCTAAAGCTGTGGCGGAGTACTGCTTACTGATTCTTTGTGGCCTGCTCAACCTGCTTTCTCATAGAACACAGGAGCACCAACCTAGGGATGGCGCCACCCACAATGGGCTGGACTCTCCCCCATCAGTCACTAATTAAGAAAATACACTATAGGCTTGCTCTAAGCCACATCTTATGGAAGTATTTTCTTAATTAAAATTTTCCCTCTCAGATGACTTTAGTTTAGACTTGACATAAACTATCAATCACAAGTAACACTTTGTCAACGTGACACACATCACTGTTATGCCACCACCTTTCATTGTGATCATCCCATGATACTGGCATCTCCAAATGCTGGGGTTGCTTGCTGCAACTAGGTTGCACTTTTACCAATGGCCTTTTCTGGGCTTTCTTCGGGTTCCCCAGCCCTTCCACATAGTGCCCAACCTCAGCTGCTCTCCATTACTGTTTCATGACTTCAAAATTAGTACCACCTGGGTGACTCTTACACTTCCAAGGTTGTCTGATAGCACAAAGTACAACCTTGGCCACCTCTAGGACAAGGATCATTTGTGTTGACTCTCAGGATACACTTCAGTGATAGATTACACTCCAGTGATTCTAGTCTCTTCTTAATCAACACTAATTTCCCAGCTCCAGCTAGCCAGTATCAATTGTTACCAGAAAAGCAAAGGTTTCTCTTGAATGTTCCTGGTCTCTTGATAATCACTGTTGACTATTCAGCCCCAGTTGATCAGAACCATGGAATCTTAATTCGAAATATCAAATATGTAACAGCCACAATAGTCTTTAATCAAACTTCCCAAGCCAGGACTCCAACTTCGGCATTCCTCTCAACACTCTTCTTCCAAGCATCAACAAAATAGCTTACCAAACTTTGAACACTCAATGGCTTTTCTTGCTCAAATTCCAAAGTCCTTCTACAGTCTTGCCCAATACAGCTTGTCAGGTCTGTCACAGAAATAACCCACTATCCTTGATACAAATTTCTGTCTTAGGGTTTCTATTGCTGCAGTGAAACACCATGGCCAAAAGCAAGTTGGGGAGAAAAGGGATTATTTTCACATTTTAGTCCATTATTGAAGGAAGTCAAGATAGAAACTCAAAAAAGACAGGAATCTGGAAGAAGGAGCTGAAGACTTACTGGCTCCTTGTAGCTTGCTCAACCTGCTTTCTTAAACAACACAGGAACACCATCCCAGGGTTGGAACCACTCACAGTGGGCTGGGGCCTCCAACATCAAACACTAATTAAGCAAATGCCCTGCTGGCTTGCCTACAGCCCCATCATATGAAGACATTTTCTCAATTGATGTTCCCTCCCCAGATGACTTAAGCTTATGCCAAGTTGACAGACTATATCTAGCACACACCCTAACCACAGGAGTCAGAGAACATCATAAAAGAGTGGAAGGAACAGTTTTAGGATCCAAGGTCAAGAAGGACAGGGTGAAACAGGGTTTCTGGTGATGGCCAAATGTTGCACCCATAAATTGAGAAACTTGTCTCTCAATATACAAATATTCTGAACTCCAGCATGGTGAAGGAGGAGCACATAAGATCCCTTCTCTAGTTGAGAAGTTATTGACATTTGATGGCTGCTAGCAGAGCAAGAGACAATTTTCTGTAGACGTATTATCCCTGGAGGGTTAAGAATGATCCAATAGATGGGCCCACACTTGTACATATACAGGCAACACTTATTAGGCCTTGTGGGGTATTAAAAAATTTAAAGATATGATGATGTGAATAGGAAGGGTTAGAGGAGGGAGTGGGTAATGTTACTGAAATACGTTGTATACATATATAAAATTCTTAAAAAAAATAACTCCATAAAAATAAGCAAAAACTACAGACGTGTCCTCTGTTTCTCATGAACACAAATGTAAAAATCCTCAAGAAATATTATGCAACAAAATACTGATATATAAAGAGAACAGCACACTACAAAAATGAAATTTATTGTACTACATAAAGCTGTGTTATCATTTAAAATAATGCATATTATTTCATTCACAAGGAAAATAAGAAAAATGACATGATCATATAAATAAATTCAGGAAAAACATGTAATAAAATCCACATCTTCATGATTTAAGAAATAGTCTTCAGTAAACTGAGACTAGAAGCAAACTTTCCTGAGACGAAAATGATACAGTGCATAAGTAATTTTCTGATATACTTTCAGGATGATTTGTTGCTCCTACAGTTGGCTCTCAGCTGAACAACAATGAACAGGATAGTGACTTTTTGAGAGTCTCTATTATTTTTATTGTAGTTTTAGGTTCAACACAAAAATTTATAGTAATGTAGGAAGCTTCTCAGCTTTTTTCTTCCTCTTACATCTACTCAGCTCTCATTTTGTTTGTATTCTTCACTGGTACACATTTGCATCTGTTGAAACTACACTCACAAATTTTCACCCAAATTATTAAGAATGTTCACCAACACCAACACCCTGGCACATGAATGTTTACTCTGGTGTTGTCCCTTTTATGGACTTAGACAGATTGGCAATGACAAGCAGCACCAGAGAGACTAGTTTCACTGTCCTTAGATTTCCTAGTGTTCTGCTGATTCACCCATCTTCCCAGCCTACACATGGCAACCATTCATAGTGTTACTATGTTGGTTTGCTTTAAACAGAATTGCATGTATTCAAATGATACAGTGCACAAACTTTTCAGATTGCTTCTTTGACCAAAGTGGACTTAGGCCCTTCTATGTCTTTCCATTCATTTCCATTGAGCCCTAAATAGAATCCATTGTCTGGATATCTAACAGTTTATTTATCCATTCATTACTGAAGGGACATTTTAATTGCTTCCATGTTTTGACAGTTATAACTGAAGTTGCTATTAATATCTATTGGTAGGACTTTGAATGGAAACATTTTTTTTCTTTACTCTTTTAGGCTAAATCCTAAGAAACATTTCAGTGTACAACATACTTAGTTTCATAGGAAACCACCAGATTGTCCCACAATGTATCTATGCTACTTTACACCAACACCAACAACAAATAGACTTCCTGTTCCTCCATAGGCTCACTAGCATAGGGTGTTACTGTTTTGGTAGTTTGAATATTCTTGATGTAGGGAGTGGCACTATTAGGAGGTGTGGCTTTGTTGGAGTAGGTGTGGCCTTGTTGGAGGAAGTGTGTCACTGTAGGGTTGGGCTTTGAGACCCTCCTCCTAGCTGCCTGGAAGCCAGTCTTTTCCATTTTGCCTTTAGATCAAGTTACAGAATTCTCAGCTCTTCCAGGACCATGCGTGCCTGGACACTGCCATGCTTCCCACCTCGATGATTATAGACTGAACCTCAGAACCTGCAAGCCAACCCCAGTCAAATTTTTTTTATAAGAGTGGCCTTGGTAATGGTGTCTCTTCACAGCAACAGAAACTCAAAATAAGCATGTTTTAACTCATGTTTCTCTGGAGACCTGATGTAGATTCTTTTTACTTGTTTACTTGGCATTAGAATATTTTAATTGACCTCCTATCCGTTAAGTTCTTTGGTCTATTTTAAATCAATGGGTTTTGTTTCTATTGTTTTAAGAGTTCCTTGTATATTCTGGATAATACTACTCTCTAACATACATCCTTTGCACCATTTTCTCTGAATATACTGCTTTCCTTCTTATGTTACGTATCACTCACCTAGCAAAACAATCTATTCCATCCATCTTTAACAATGTACATAAAAATCAATCATAAAATCCAAGGCTATTGAAAAATTGTACTTGATCTTTTCAGGGTTTTATAGTTTTGCATCTTAAATTTTCTGTCATTTATTTATGTTAACTTCTTGTAAAGAATATATGTCTATATCTAAAGTCTTGCTTTTTATATCTCTACATAATAGACCCTTCCCTAGAAAGAATATAAGAACAATTGTTTGCAATTTAATCACAAAAAGGTTCCAACTTAAGACATATAGAACATAGTAGTACTTTATAAAATTTAATCAGGTTCATGGAGGACTTGTGCTATGAACCTAATCCCAAGTGACAACCTTAAACACACTGTAACAGAGAAGACTGGAAGCATACACAGTAAAAACAAGGAGAAACTAGTTGAAGAAATATCAGAATAGTTTATCAGATAAAAGCTAATGTGCAACAGAATTAAATTATTGTCTGCCAGACTTGGTCAAAAATAATTTAGCAACTGTTCTTGTATATATACCAAGTTATAAGGAAAAGCTAATGACAGAGACTTAGGCTTTTATATTGTCCCCTAATCTTCAAGAATAAACCTATGTAAATAAGCACTGATTATACTTCCCAGAATACTGGTAAGTCTAGGACAACCTTGGGCCATTCCTTTGGGCTCTTGACAGTAGAAATACCAAGTACTGCCTAGTAGACAAATATTGTAGGAGTGAATTAATTTTCCTGAACCCTTTGCATTTTACAAATACATTCACTCCATCTCCACATCCCTCCCTGCACCCCTCACTGAGAAATGCTATATCACTGATATCACTGTATCATTCTCCGCTGACTTCTCTACCCAGCTGAGAAGTGTGCTATATCACTGTAGCCTTCTCTGTTGACCACCATGCCTTGCTTCACTTGGGAAACTTTCAGAATTGAAAATGTGGTCAAAGAACCAAATAGAGTTTTTTGTCCCTAAGCCAGCCAAAATGATGAATTACAATGGTTAAGGTATTAGAAGTTCATTTCATTCCTGAGCTGGAGCCCAAAAGGAACAGGATGTCTAAGGACATTCATGCCAACTTTTGTTCCCCTGCAACTACTTTTATTCAGTCATTTGTGCACATAAAAACAAAATTAACAGTCATCTGTTATTTATTCTTTATATACATGGTCAGGGGTTTGATTTCACAACACTAAATCAAGCAGAATCTGGATGTAAGCTCCTTGCTTGTTAGTTTACTCAGATTTCTGCTCAAGCTCTATCCTGTGCCATTTCAGCCTCAGGGCACAGCACAGTTCCTGAAACCTGGTAGGCAGCAGTTAATGAAAGACTGTTCTCAGTGAACACTAGCTGTTCTAAACAAAGGCCCCAGAGTGCACACTCCATTGCAAAGGCTTCTACTCCTGTCTTCCCAGTCTTTCCATCACTGTATTTGTTTGCATGCATGTAGCTACAACTTCTTAGAAGCTTGTCCTGTATACCTTCACAGCCATCTCTGGATTGACGGATTTATCAAGAAGAAATCTTTTCGGCTAAGCCTTATTTCTTCTCAGAATGCTTCTCAAGATAGTGTTTCAGAGAACTGCTTACCATCAGTTGACTAATGAGAGGAAGTTTATTTGCTATGGCTATATGAGAAAGAACATATCATTTCATCACTGTCTACAAAACCAGAATCAGAAATCATTCCAACAAAAGTCTTTCACTCTAAAGCAAAATAACAATTCCTTCAAATATCTTTCTGGACCCCTCACTTTGGACTGGTGCATGTGCCAATTCACACTTATGCATGTATACACATGTACCCACATAAATTATGTGGCCAATATTCTGTTGACTTTCTTCTCAAAACCTACTGTAAATCAAGTATTGATTCTACAAAAAGTCATCAGCTTTATTTGATGGCTTGGCCAACTTGGCTCAGGCAGCTCAACAAGGATGATTATGTTCTCATTTCCATCCTTAGATGGCTAAAGGAGAAAGGTTATCTAGACTGGTTCCTTTATACAGATATTAATAGAGTAATGAGATATGTCATATCTTCCTCAAAAGTGAAAAAAATAAAAATAAAAATCATATCCTTGCAAATGAATTAATACTAAATCAGTGGCACAGAAACAGCAGTTCTCTGTGATAACTGACCCAGAATATTAAATTGATTATGTAATTTAACATCACCATCCTATTTGATGGCTGCCTAATAATTCTGTATCCACCTACCTTATAGTCAACCGTAAACTCTAGAAATGAAAGAACATATTTATTTTGTTCAAATTTGCAATTTTCTGCCACATGAACTATTAGTAATCTGTAATCTCTTTCTCCTCAGGGAGCCTATTACTCCGGGGAAAGGATGATTGCCTTATTTGAATCATGCAGTTCTTCCATGTTTCCTCTCTTTCCTTTCATGGCTGGAGGTGAAGATAAAATTTACTCACATTTGTGGGTATTCTTTCTTGGGAGCAGTTATTTCCCACTCAGTTTCCCCATCTTGTACTCAGAAAAAGTAAGAAGAAGGAAAAGAGAAACTCATGGAGGACCCAGCAGCAGCTTCCAACCAGAAGGCCTTTGGGAAAAGCACACAGTTTCACCTGGAGTGTGCATTAACTATGGAGATTCCTGCAGGCTCTCCACATGCACTGCCTTTGAGGATCTATGTTTCAGACTTCTCTAGAAGAGTAGCTAGTTGTTTGCTTTCCTGTTTCTCTTGAGACAGGGTCTCATACAGTGTAGGTGGATCTTGAACTTACTATTCCAACTCAGGGTAACCATGAACTTCTAATCTGCCTGCTTCTAACACTGAAGTGCAGAAGTGTATACCACCATGTCTGCCTTATCCAAGTGGTTTTTATACACACAATTTGAGAATTGCACTACCTCAGAAATTTGGCATCTTAAGAATAAGAATTATTATTATGGGACAGAAAGATGGCTCAGTGGGTAAAGGCACTTTGCTCCACAACTGACAGTCTAAGCTTAATTCACAAATGGTGGGAGGAGAACAAAGTCTTGAAAATTGTCTTCTTTATTGCTGCATACCTGTCATGGTGTGCATGATGTGTGTGTGTGTGTGTGTGTGTGTGTGTGTGTGTGTGTGTGTGTATGTAAAAAGAAACAGAACACATGATCGATCGAGTCTTACTCTTGACCTCCAATTCCTTCCTGAGTCTTGTCTTTTGGTTCTGAATCCTGCTTTTATCACATTCTATTATATTTACTTGTCCAAACTGTTAACTAACAATTTCAGTCTCCCCACATACTTTTTTTCTACCATGGTGTCCTTTTCCTTACCTTTTATCTTTTGGTTCTAAATACCTTTTCTCACAGACTTTATTTTTCTGCTTAAGCTACCAAGTGAAACATCTTCAATAACTTTAGTATGTATTTGATTTCTTTTTTCCTCTGACTCTTTTGTCCAAGTCCCAGCATGGACCTCTTAGATCACACACACAGAGACTCACACACATAATGTAAAAACAATCTTTGACCTACTCTACTAAAACAGGCCCCCTATAGTCATTATCACATAGTAATTAATGTGAAGAACCAATTTGGTATAAGAACATTCTAACAGACCTTCTTTCCATCAAGTATTCAGAAAATTAAGATCACAATCTGAGAAATAGTTAAGCCTTCTTAAGTATGGTATTTGCTTAGCTGATCGATCACCATATTGGCCAAGTCAACAAAGGGACTGCTATTCACTTTTATTTATTCTTATTTCATGAAAACTGTCATGTGAAAATCTCAAATAACATTTTCTCTTATGGGTACTATCTTTCAACATTCTATTGTGACAGTGATGATGGCTGGGACTTTACTATCTGAGGAAGAACAAAACATTCCAAAGAATGTATTAACCAAAGTATGCATCCAGAATTCCTATTAACAGTTGAAAAGAGCCAAAGAGACCAGGTGCTAGGCAGGAGGATATTTCAGGGTTGGCTAATGGTCCACATTAGATACTTCCTCTGTCTACCAGAGCTATTCATTTGGAGAGGATGCTGTGTCCTTCCCAGTCTTCCCATACCCTCTCCCTAGTTTGCATTTTGTATATTCACATTTCAATGAGAGTCGGGAGACATTAATTTTCTGCTGTACGGAAAACTGCATATATGTAATGCTTTAACAGTATGTCAGAAGGGACTGGGGACAAAGCATACAAAAGGTATATATATGGAACAGTAAGTTTCTCTAAAATCTGTCAGCTCAGGAGTTAAAAACCAGTGTTCTTATTCATGGCTGTCCTCTCAGATCAGAAAAGAATCTCTACTCACTGTTCTCTTGTGTTGAGGATTTTCTAGAGAGGGGACTATTTCACATTCTATTAATATTCCAAATACATACATTCTATAATATTCCAAATTTCTGAGTCCTGGGAGTTTTTTTCTAACAATGCGTTTCTAGTTGTGCCCTCTCTATTTCTGTGACCAATGTTTTCATTTAGGTCTTCTTTAAATCTCATATTTCTTCTTAAATCTTTAAATTTCTTACTTTCTAGATGAAATTCATTCCACATGGTTTCTCTGCCCACCATTTCTAGTCAGTTTGCTTATAATACCATTCTTATCATGTTCAGCCTAAATACTTTGAGTGGTTTTTCCACTGCTCAAAGGAAGAAAAAAATCTAAATCCTTTACACTTTTAAAAACTTCAAAAATACATTTTCCAATTTATCTCTAAAATCCTTCTGCTCACCTTGTGTTTCTGAAAATGCTTCTAGAATTTTGTGCCTCAACCTTCCCCAATTCTAATTCATGCCTTCACAGTCCTCTCTTGAGTAATCCCCTCACCCCTTAAACTCTTTGGGGTGCATTAAGCTGAGCTTAAAAATAATTTCTGCTGTTTTTCTTATTTCATTAGCAGGAATTTACCACTCCCTTTCTGAACTTCTATAACATCTACATTCTTATCTATTACACTACTTTAAAATTATATTTGGTGTTATGATTCCCATATGAAATGTTTCCCACAGGGTCATATGTTAAAACATTTGTTCTGTGGCTGGTGATACTATTTTGGGTGACTATGGAATCTCTCATGCATAGGGTCTACCTGTAGAAGAAAACTAGAAGAGGTGATCTCTTGAAGGTTATTGCAATACGTAGTTCTGCCTACATTTTGGCAGCCTGTGAGCTGACCAGCCACCATATGCTCCTGTTACCCCAGCCTGAGGTGTCCCATCTATTGTCCCTTTCCTGACATGATGAAATACACCCTTGAACTATAAACCCAAATACACCTTTCCTCCCCCAAACTACTTCTGTAGGGTATCAGTAATAATAACAGGAACTAAGATAATTATCCATCTGTCTGATAGATGATAGGTCCTTAGCCAAGGGATGGATTTGCTCTTCTATATGCAAGTAACAGAGTCCAATACAAGAGAGATGCTTAATATATTTGATTTGTAATAAATGACTCAAAGCAGGTACTGTCTCTCCACTGCCTGCATAATTGAGTTGTAATTTTCATTTTTTGCAGAAACCCTCTAGACTGGAAAGGGAAAAGCAAGCCCAGGGTGGAAGGCAGTGGAAATTTTTGGAAGGTACATGCCCCTCAGGCCTAACTTCATTACTCTTCATAAGACCCACACAAACCTTTTGCTGTTGTCTCTCCACCTCCTTCCAGCTTCGGAATTGCTTTCATATTCTTATCTCAGTTGCACATGGCTTCTTGGAAGTAATTTTATTAAAATGTATTTGAAGCAGTTGCCGGTCCATTAACACCTTCTTGCATCCAGCTGTGTCAGATAAGCCCTGAGAAACTTTTATTTTTCCCACAATTGAGAAAACTTGTGGCTCCAGCAACAACCAAGAGGCCTCTAGCTCTACCCAGGATGTCTAATATCACAACCAAAGCGCTAGAGTTGTTAAGTCTTGGTGGTGGGGAGCTACTGGGTTACAGCAAGGCCCTGAGTCCAAGAAAGCACAATCTCATCTGTACCAGTAAGATTCACCTGTAAGTCTGTAAGCTCTGGGCAGGAGGAAAAGATGGTGTTCAGCACACCTCTCTCTGGCTTGAGGATCAAGCTGGAGACCTGGAGAGAATGGAACCAATGACTGGGCATCACCTAAGAGAAATACTTTCCTTAGTAGAGGCAAAGGGTTCCCACACAGCAAAGCAGAAGAGGAGAAAGGGGACAAATAAAGGAGAGAGAATTGGTCATTGGTGGGAGAGCATGATTTCTAACTTGTACAGACATTGTTTATAGAAATCATCTCTTATCTTGTGACAGGATTAGAATTACAAATTAAAGGACAAATACGGCAACCAAAGAAGCTAGACGGAAGTCTGGATAAATCTTACTTCAGAATTCAAGAACCTCAAATATAAGCCGAACAAAACCTTTCTTTAACGTGTTTTTTTAAAAAAAGAGTTGATAAGTCATTGTTTCCATGAACATGAAACAGTGAACTACATGTAAGCCTCAAATAAGGTAGAAAAAAAATGAGAGGCACCTCACAAGTTCAATTTGAAGTCTTCTTCTTTTGCTCTGCAGATTGTTCTATAGTATTTCCCTAACAATAGGTATTCTGTTTCGGGAATGAAATGAAATGAAAATCCTGTTTTAGCCAAAGAATCCAATAGGCAGTTCCAATCACTGCCTGTTTCTTGTGAACTTGCTGTTGACTGATTCTGAACACAAAGGAGCTAAATACCATCCTCCTGAATTTTCCAGAAACTTCCTGACAGGGTCCTCAAGAGTCATCATTGGAATCGTCATATTATTACTTGATATTCTCTAGAATCAAATATAAACCATTCTAAAAAGCCCATTTGTAAGTAAATAAAATATTTCTTCAGATCATTAAGAAATACTGATTAACTTAGGGTATGGCAAGGGTTTCTGTTTGTTTTTCCTTCTATGTTCCTCTCTAACAGGATATAGGGGCCTTAACCCTCAGGTCTCACTAAGCTTCAGAGGAGCTTTAGATGCTGTTGAAAGGTATAGAAAACTTATGAAAAATATAGAAAGTTTTTAATGACCCATAGACCTGAGCAAGAGAATGCAGGTTCACTAGTTCCACCAAGAAAGCAGAACTAAATGTAAGATTTTAGGCCTTCACTGTCCTGGGATACATTCTACATTCCCGGAGGGGTACATTATCCCTGAGTCAGAGGACACTTGCTGGATTAACATTCAGGAGAGGAAGGGAGGGGCTGATTAACATTCCTCAGACCTCAGGGAAGAGAAACCACCAGCGGATGGGGAAGGCCCAAAGCACCGATGGTTGGGCAAGGTTACATTCTTCGGAAAGGTGAACACACAAGATGTTTCCGCATGACTCTGGCTGAATTACGGGTTGGGACTTTTTAAGACTTTCTACTGTTTTTATGTTACGTTTCTTTGGTTTCCCCCTTACCCATCCCCTGGTTTGTGGTTTTTCCTTTATATATCTGGTACTCACCTACCTCGGGGTTGACACTCCTTTGCCCCTGCTTGGGTTATGTCAGCCTCAGTCGACTGATCCTGAAATATACCTCTGGCTGTTGCATCAAGAATGGTGTCTTGTGAGTTATTGGGTGGCCAGGAATTCCTGGGGCTTGAGGGAGGTCCTCCCTTTGTGTGTGTGTGTGTGTGTGGGTCTTACACTGTTACACTGTAACAGGGAATGAGGCTGAACCAAGCAAGTCTAGAAGCTGTGGTAAAAGAACCTGATATCATTCAGGCTTAAAAAAAAAAAAAAAAAAAAAAAAAAAAAAAAAAAAAGATTAAGGGGATGTAAATAAGAGGTTGTGGGAGAGACTGCAATTGTTAGCCAGCAGTTCAGGGACTAGTGCAATAGAATGTGATAGTTTAAGAGATTAAGGGAGCTTTAGAACCAGCCGACTAAATTCTTGGAAGGGACTGAAGGTCAACAGTAAGACTCTGATTTAGGCCTTATTTTTCCAGACCTCCCTGGCCTAGGGCTTTTATATAAGGAGAAGAAAGCTCTTCCCCATTTGACTGTTGATACTGCAAAGCCCTGTGAACTTTCTTACAATGTGATCCTTAGATACTGAAAGCTCCAGGATGACTATATATAGCCTTCTTCCTGGTTGAATCCTTGTGGAGAGAAAAGACCTTCTGTTCTGGTCAAGACTACATAGGATGGGCTTTGCAGCTATCTAACTCCTTAGACTTTCTTTAGGGCTTGAGTTTTCTGTGTAGGAATCCTGGTCCGGTGCGCGCATGCACACAGCCAGGGAAGCTGTACCACCTGTCCCTCTTTCTGCCTAAGCCAAGTGCAGCTGTGGGTTCATATTGTTCTGAATAGATTGATCATGAGAGCTTTTGGGTTGAAGCTGCACTTCGGAAAGTTAGTGTACATTCTAGGACAGTATGTCCATACTGATATCCACATCAATGTTAGTACATCTACCTACCTCTAGTAACTGAAACACTCCTGGAACAGAAGCCTGCCCTTGCTACATAGTGTTGTGTCTTAACAACCACCACCTTCTTTCTCCTCTAGCTTTTGGTTCTGGATACCTTTCAGCACTCTACTTTATTTCCCTTCATTGTCTATAAGGCTATGCATTGTTAACATCTCTGGGACATAACATATTTGATTTTTTTTTTCACGTGTCTGGCTATCCAGACTCAGCCTGTGTCCAAACCCCAGCATGGATCATTTGACTAGCACTCCTGGTAGAGCTCAAAGCCTGGTAGTTAGGACCCTGGAAGGTAATGTCAAGTGACTGTGTAGATTGTGAACTATGCGTGGAAGGGTGGCTTTGCCACTAGGAAGAAAAAAAGATCCACAACCATTTACAGATTAAACATTAGCACATGATGGAAATTAAAAAGAAAAAAAAAATGAAGATCCACTTTGTTGTTAACTGCAGATTGCAGTCTTTTCCATAAGTCTTGTGATCAAGCTCAGAATGTTGTAGTCATTTTTTCTTTTAAGGCAACACTTAGAGGCTGTTGAATTTTTCTTTCAAATTTTAAATACCATGTCAAGAGCATTTCAGGAATCACCGAACAAGTTAGACACACAGCTGCTGACATCCACCAACAGAAGCAATCTGAGGAGAAAGAATCTGTGTACAAAGATGACAAAGAGGAAAGCTGCCTGGCAGTTGGAACAAACATCAGGGGAACATTCAGATTTCAAAAACATTCTAAAATGGCAGAATACCTTGGCCTCAGAGGACCCAGTAATCATGAGAGGCACTGATACGAGCCTGAGAGAGCTTCACTAGGCTTAGTCAGATCCTGGCTCTGCCTTTGAACAACTGTGGTGCCCTGGGCCAATTGCTTAGCCTCTCTCCAACTTGATTCTCCAGAAGCATACTGAAGTAATAGCAAGGGCTGTCTCATCAACTGAGAGAGCATCAGATGACTTGATGCACATAAGATAGTCACTGAGCTATTTGGAGCAAAGGAGATATTAGGCAGAGCAAACTAATGAGAAAAGGGGTGGCGGTTAGGCAGGGAGGAGAGAACAACATTTGCTGGCTGCATGGCCAAACAGAATGTTCCCCTCAAGCTCACTCCCTTAACCTCCCCAAGGCCAGTCACTACAATCAGTAGTTAAGAATGCCAGCACCACTCCAGAGAAAGACAGTTAGGGGATGCAAGCTGAGGTAGCTTGAACCTTTCTGAAACTATCCGAAATATTTCTTCTCCTCTAATAGTACCACTCAGCCCTGCCTGTGAAAGAGATGCCTCTCCATGCAAGATTAGAGAAGGATGAGGCTTCTAGAGCCACCACAGACAAAAAGATTCATAGAAAGCCCACTGCATTTAGCAGCATTCTGTGAGAAGGCTGGGGAGCTGACTTCAGAAACTGAGAAAGCAGCAGCCCCAAAAGAGAGCAGGGAGAGCTTCAGCTCTGTTTTGCATTAATGAAGGGAGAACATGGGACACATAGGTCTTGTAAGAACTAATTGTGAATCTAGAGTTATAGAGACTTGTTCCTTTTGCAATTTCACTTTATTATGTACGTGAATTATGTGTATGTGGGCAACTGTGTGCCACAGGATGTACGTAGAAGTCAGAGGGCAACTTTGGAAGTGTGTTCTTGTAGGAACTAAATGTGAGATTTTCAGGTCTCTGGAATTCAGTGCCCTAGGATGTATTCTGCATTTCGGGAGGAGTGCATTATTCCTGAGTCAGAGGACACTTGCTGGATTAACATTCAGAAGAGGAAGGGAGAGGCTGATTAACATTCTTCAGACCACAGGGAAGAGAACCCACCTGCGGATGGGGAAGGCCCGGAGCACAGAGACACATTCCAAGATGGGCGGTGGTCAGAAAGCCAGATCCTTAGTGTAATAAACTTGGGCAAATGGATGAATCTGGAATCTGGGTCACCCAGGGACTGGACCTGAGAAGGTCAGCCTTTGTGATTGTCCTCATGTACTCTGTATAAAAACCGCTCCCAGGTTTTGTTCGGGGCTCTCTTGCCAACAAGCAAGAGAGTCCTGGTGCACCAGTATCATTAAACCTCATGTTGTTGCAGTGAATCCTCTTTCCATGTGTGATTCTGGGGGAACACATACAGTTCCACCACACTTCAGGAAGATCCTGGGCTTTCATGCCAAACAAACCTCTACAGAAACTTATGCCTGCTTACCTGTGATTTGGGAAAACTTCTTTGTCTCTCAAAGACATCAGTTTCTTCCCTTAAATATACATAGTAGTAACATTTAACACTCAGTGCTGATAAGAGGATGAAATGGAATCACATTTAGTTTTGTTCTTTCACCTGGCTCTAGAATTTGCCTCTGCCTCCATCAGCCCCAGCTTCTCCTTGATGCCTTCACAGCTCACCTCTGTCCTGGCGAAAAGACTCTTAGATAAGTTTGCATAGTTAACATCTTCTAATTATAGCACTGAGGTAAAATAGAGTTTGGATTTGAAAGGTGGTTTCTTAGTAAAGTACATCTATTGTGGATTGGTTGACTCATGGTTCATCCAAAAAGGAAAACTGATGGTCTATTGTTATTTAGGCTCAGCCAATGCTTTATTAGAGATGTCCCTTGGGCACCCCCACTGCTGAATTTGTGGCAAACATTTGCATGGTAAAGTGGGCCCATTTCTTTTGTCCTGTATTAAATACCCAGAGGCAATAATCCTCATTATGGGCCAATGGCTTAGAAAATGTTATTATTAAATCAAAGCCATTTGCAATAAAGGAAAAAATTCATCTGCAACTATAAACTCTGTTGCTGATAGCTGGGCATTAGGAAAACAAACAGTCCTCAAGTCCCTTTAGACCTTGCTCTTCAAAGCTTCATCACATGGCAGGCCCTCCAGGGCTATTTTTGAGGAGAGGAGAACAGCCCAGGAGAAAGATTCTAGGGTTGTGCATGGTTTCTCATAAGACATTGGATGTGACTCAGAGAACCACGCAGATTACCCAGTTTATTGTCTAGAATGCCATTAGTTAAATTTAACTTGTATATGGCTCTGTTTCCCATTACAAAAGAGTGGAGTCAGACATCCTTGGGTGGTAATTCTACTTGCGCAAATCAATAAAAGCCTCTGTGTCTACACCTCCAGTTTAGGATAAGGTAATGGCCACTTTTTGCTTGAACACATTTTAGCAGAAATAGAAACCTGCCTTAATTTACAGATTGTCTCAGAAGGAGCCACCGGCCTGCTTTGTTTCTGCATAATATTCTCATAAAGCCTGTGCTATCGTGAGGACCGAGGAGGCTCTCTGGGGACAAGCTGCTTCCCTTATGTTGTTCTGCAATACAAACAAACACTGCATCTAAGACCAACCTCTGCTCAGTCCTGACACAGGACTGTAAGGCAAAAAGCCTGAGGTCTTCACACATCAACTAATAATTGCTATCTGCTTACTGTGTTACCACTACTGCATGCTAGAACGAAACTAGACAACTTTCCTTTCACTAAAAGGAACTGCAACTTTGTTTAAGAGGTAATGTGTGCAAAAAACCCTATACCCTGCAAACTGATCACAATTCCTTTCCGAGTGCCTTTAAACTGAGCAGCTTCGGTTTAACTGAAGTAAGAATATTGAACAAGGGACAGATGCCAATTTGGGGCCCCTTCACCCAGCTGTGGAGATCACAAAGAATGGAGATACATCTGGAAAAGGAGGGTTCCTCACTGTCATCAATGAAAGCAATGAAGAAGCTCAGCTGAGCTATGAGGACAGTAGGCATTCACTGAGGTTAGCTGTTTGCAGTGGTTTCCTGGCTCCAACCCCCATACTGTGCCAAGAAGCCATGCTTCCAATCATGATGATAACAGATGAACCTCTGAAATTATAACCAAGCTCCAACTAAATGTTTGCCTTTGTAAGAGTTGTCTTTTTTAATGGTGTCTCTTCGCAACAATAAAACCCAAACTAAGACACTTTCAGTGCTTGAAACATCACCTTCAGCTGCCTGAGCAAGATTGCTTGTAAGTTTTAATCTCTACTCCTGATAACTGTGAGGGGCGCTAGTACAGGTTGTTCGCCAAAGCCTCCTATTGAAATTTTGAAGAGCCCCATACTCGGGAGACCCTTCCTCAAGCCTCCGGAATCGCGACCACCCAAAGATCACAAGAAACCATACCTGGATGCAATCAGCAGAGGTTTATTAGGGAAAGAGCTGGCAGCCAGCGGTCTGACCAGGTACTCGCGCTGGAGTCAAGGTCCGACCCCCTCGGCCAGTCCTTGGAGGGTTTTAAAGGGAAAAACCACAAACCAGGGGAGTGGGATGGGGTTGTTAAAGATACAAAACATGAAAACAGTGGAACAATTCAGAGGTATTCACTCTAAATGATTAGTGTCATGTGGAAATCGCCCTGCATTCTTCTCAAAATGTGGTTTTTACCATGCCATTGTGCCCTATCCGGCCATTTCAGATTGCTATCTTTACTTTTTCCGGCTATAGGGCTAGGGCCCCACCTAGGTGGTAGCATCTTTATCTGTAATCAGGAATGCCTTCCTGCCTTGGGCGAGGCTTGAGGAATGTAATCCAGCAAGTGTCCTTCACCTGGAATGTGAAGGCCTGAAATCTTATTTTCAGTTCTGTAAGGCAAAAAATCTACACATATTTCATAAAATGGCCTTTATAATTTTTCACTCTACATTCCTCACTTTTTCCGATTTGGTTATGTTTTTAATCATAAAAACTCAATTATTAATAAGTCTATTCTCACCCCACTTTTTCCGATTAGGATCTTTAGAAAAGTTTAAACTCCAGTGTCATCATAATTACCATTTTCTTGACCCAAAGTCTTATATTGGAGGCGGCGCAACACAAAAAGCTGAACAGCATTTATCCTTTCTCTAACAAAAGTTACTAATCTATTTTAAATGTAGGGGCCTATGGTTAAGAGCAAAAGTAAAATCACAAGGGGTCCAGCAAGGGAGGATTGAACCAACTCTCGAATCAAAGTTGCGGTGCATCTCTATCTTGTCTCTGGTCTAACTTTTTTTTTCTGAATTTACTCTCTGGTCACTCTTGAATGGTCTACATAATAGTAACATTTTTTCTTAGAGCAGCACACAGACTTTCTCCTTTAAGAAACAGCAAGTCTAGTAACAACTTAACTTTGTTACTGACTGTTCTAGGGCTCTCAAATCCACATCAGTGGCAGCTCTCAGCTGATGAAAATAATGAGGTGTCTGTATCAATGTAGTTACACCTGTCTCTATACCTATGGCCACTCCTAGTCACAATGTAACAGCTAGAGTCAAGGAAAATAGGCTGTCTGCAGAATCATCTAGGGTGTATCTCAAACTCAGTTCAAGAGTACCTGCGGGATCTAGATGGACAAGTACACAATAATCTTTGTTTTCATCAAAGATAGCAGTGGAAACACATGGTGTTAACTCGGAGCTGTAAGTCTACCATTTATCAATTTTAGGCAATAGGTATCTGTTAGCAGGGGTTCTTGGGCTCTATTCTATTGACTAGGGGTTTCAAAATATTTCCTTTTCTTTGTAGCACACTTTCAAAGTTGTCTTCTGACTTTTCCACATTTTGTGGCACATAGCTGTCTACATATACATAAAATCACATATATAATAAAGAGAAATTGCAAAAGGAACAAATCTATATAACTCTAGATTCACATTTCAACTTCAATCTTGTAATCACAAGCTGTCATTTAACCTTGGGTGTACACACACTAAGTCCCACCCTCCAAGGCAGCATTTTCCCTGTGCCTCTGGGGTGGTCTCAGGAGTCAAGGCCTGCTGCTTCTTTAGCCTTGTAGAATAGCAGAAGACCTGGAGCCAAAGAGTAGGGGGTTGTTCAGGCATCTGGATCTTCTCCAGTTGACATCAGTCACAGGTGGTGATGGTGAACTTCAAGGAGGTCGGATGGTCCACAGCACCAGGAACAGTCTTTTAGTAGCCTGAAAAATCATTTCTCACACAAAATGGGCATTCTGGGTATGGAGCAAGAACAAGGGACACTCTAGCCAGCGCCAGTTCCCAAGGGTAGTTTAATTTTAGGGTCCTGTATATTCTCTCTACCTGTCCTGAGCTTCGGAGACAATATAAACAGTGGATCTTCAATTCCTGACTTACCTTAAAACTGCTCTTTGATCTAATTACCTAGGACACTTGAAACCTCGGGAAGGTCCCTATTCTAGGCTGTTTTCTCCTAGGTATTTCTTATCTACTCTAAGTCTTATTATTTCTCTGGCTTAGAACCTAAGGTCCCTTATACGCTTTAAGTCTCTTAGCTGCTTGGTTGCACTCATATCTTAAGAGTCCATCTGTGTATTTAGCCTGGTAAATCCTTTGCTTTCTGGGGAGTATAGTTCTCTCTTCTTGTGTGCGCCATTGTCTATTTTAGGCCCCAAACCTGGGAGGGCTCCTGTATCAAGCCACTTGATCTGTCCGGTTGTTGCCTCAGGCTGGAGTCTCCTCCCTTTTTGGTATCCTGGGCAACAAATATTTACAGCTTCCGGTTTCATCAGGGTTTCCTCTCTTGGCATATAGCCTTGCAGGCATGGACTGTGGCAAAAGCATACCTGTTGTCCATGCAGATGTTGGCTTTCTTGTCAGCCCCAAGTTCCAAGGTTGTTCTCTGCACCGATGATCTCAGGGGTGGGGAGTCAGTCCAGATGGCATGTGTCCACCACAGTAGCGCTGGCTTGTCTCTGACCAGCATGGAGAAAACTGCTCCCGTCTGTAAAGCACGTTACCTCGGCTCCCGGATGGAGTCAGTAGGAGGAGCCTTTCCTCTACCCGTGAGTTCTTGTCAGTTAGTTGCAGCCTGTCTGGGCCCCAATCCTGGGGAGTAAGTCTCAACCCGACAGAGGGTAGGAACAGTCTAGGATGACCATAAATGAATGGGATACCCAGCCCATCTCTTAGTCCACCATTTTCGGGTAGTCCATGAATACCTTTTGACCCATTGGCCTGGAGGAAGCCCCTGTGTCTATCAAAGGTTGGGTGGCTCCTTTACTTGCAATGCGCACATTGGTCTTTTTCAAAGAGTTTTATCTCTCTTTGATTGGAATCCCTTTTTTCTGCTTTCTGTAAATTCTTTCCTGTCACCTTTCTCTTTCTTCACCTCTCTCTAGTCTCCTCTATTCCTCTCTATTCCTGTGGACTCACAGCAACTGATCTCTATTCTTCTTCTCTACTCTTTTCTTCTAGACTTACACTAAACCTTCTCTATTCCTCTTCTCTATTCCTTTCTTTTAAATCTTCTCTCACTTGCTATTACCATCAATCATTTTAATATGTAGTATACTTCCTAAATCTTTCAATGACTTATCTTGTAGTCTCTGTAGCCTCTGGAGCCTTGTCTACACTGACAGAATGTCTCTATGAGCTAGTCTAGAAAGGCTGTGGGTAACTTATCTGATCTCTGCTTAACCTCATGTGTCCCGATCAAACTTAGTGGGGTCTCATATAACCCTCTCTCTCAAGACCTATCAGCGGAATCTGGCGTGGGCCTCTGGGTGTCCCTTACCTTCTGTCACATGGAGGTCTCAGTCAAATCTGCTCCAAATTGACCTGCTGCTGACCACGGCCTGATCAATTGACGGGGTCCCCAATCTGAAGACCAGAACCTGCAAAGGTCTTGTGAAAGCAAGGCTTTTACCTTATTTATTGCTTTGAACTCTGTGTAGACTGATGCATTTGTGAGGCTGCATGACTGCTGTTCACATCACACTAGAGACCACAACCTAATTCAGTCTGCAAACAGTACCTTGTCCACAGGTGTAATGTGAGCTCACCTCTGAAGCTCTAAGAAAGAAACCAAATCAGAATGAATAGCCTTATCTATAGCATTTCACAGCAAGGATTATTAAGATGTTGAAGGTTCATACAGTTATTAACAATTTTTAAAAGGCAACTTGAGTTACATTTGACACTTATTTGAATTTAACTTTTAACAAAATAGAAACTTTGGTCATAGTTCTATAAAAACCTTTTAAAGAGTTATTTCTGATTACAACAAGAACAATAAAGTAAACATTTTTATGTCTAACGTAAGAGCACAAGTCTTCACCACTTCTTTAATTTTATCTTGTCAGAACTCTCATCTTTGAACCAAATCTTAATGAAAATCTCATACAAATAATGAAATTGTCTCAAACAGTAATGGCTAAAAAATTTATCAAAACTGAAGGAGATATATATATATATATATATATATTCCTGACTCATATATATATATTCCTGACTCATATATATATATTTCTGACTCAGGGCAGCCTATAACTTTTAAGCTGTAATTTTAGAAAAAAGCACTCCTTTACTTATAAAACTGGGAAAAATCATTATCAACTTCCTTATTACATACAGAAGCTAAAAAACTGCTGGCCCCTTTTTTTTTCTACTTTCTGCTGGTGTCCTTCTCCTAGCCACAGAGCAGGGCGAATTATCAGTTTTTCTTGTGTAAATCAAGACTGCCTCACAAGTAAGTTTTAAACTAAATTAAGTAAGCAGTTTTAACCAGTTCTTGTCTCTCTTTTTTTAAAAAAAAAAAATAATTAACTCTCAGGTGAACAATCTTGCTGCGGCTGTTTGTCTAGCTGTCCTGGCTCCACTGCCAGGTTTTTTTTTTTTTTTTTTATCACCTGGGTTCTCATCTATCTTCATAGGCGGCAGGTGGAAAACCGCCATTTGTTGCACTAGTGACCTCAAGGTACCCAGTACAGCCAGGAATACCAAACTAGGTAGCTGTTGCACGCTGTTGCTGTGCTGGGGAACCACGAGTTGTAGCCCGCCAAGTGGGGGCTGGGTGAGCGGGCTGGGTGAGGGCACCCTCCATGTGCTGTTACCTGAAGCATTCCCTACATACGGTAGGCGGGCTGTAGGAACACAAACCGCGAGCACGAACCGAGGTAGCTGCCCCTTATTAAAGGACCTGCCCGCCTTTCTGCAGTTGTATTCTTGTACCGGCGGCTTCATTTCTCTCTCTGCCGGCAATCATGTTACCTATTTTTAACTCAAGATGTTTAACACAGTAGATTAACAGCTAACACACAGATGATTTGCCAAGAAAAGACACACACATATAAAAAAACAACACAAACAGCTCACCCCTCTCACGGGTAGTACATAAAACACAGATAGCTCACCCCTGCCACGGGTGGCACAAATAACACTTAACTACATTTGGTCATGACCCCAGATGGAGAAGGATTCCACGTCTTCTCCCAAGTAGGAGCGCTCAGTCTCTTGAAACCTGACAGTCAGATCCCCTGACCTTCTGGAAGTCCTCTCGCCTTCCAAGTAAGACTCCAATAACCAGACAACGCGGTCAGTCTTCACAGATTCAGATTTAACAGATTCAGACAACTTGGTCAGCCTATGCTGGACCAAGTCTAACAGATTTCTAACATACCAGCAATGAACAACCCAAAAATAGACACACTGCCATGAGAGCACAACTACTACGGTGGCCATTTCTGACCTTTTCTCTCTAGTTTTCATTGTTAACACACAAAAAGACTAACAAAAAAACCCGTCTCAATCGCCAGTGCCAGCCAAGAGGGATTCCACATCCTCTCCGGCACCTAGATGCAAACCTGTGCCAGCCTAGAGGGATTCCACGTCCTCCCCGGCACCTAGATGAACCCCCAAACGTCTCTGGGGGTGCAGCAGCTAGTGACTCTCCAGCACGTCTGCTAATCACTCATTTGTCTCCTCTCGAAACAAAAATGGTTTACTGCCCCTCACGAGACAGAAACAGCTGCCAGTCCAAACCGAAGTGCACTTTTCAGAAACCAAATAATTCAGACAGACGGGCACAAACAACTCAGAAACCAAATAACTTAAACAAACCTAGACAAAACAGCACACGATTTAGGCAACCCTAGCACACGAGAAATCAGACGATTTAGACAAAAGGTCACACAACAACCAGACAGAAAAAAACCGCGGTGTCCCTTTACCTCCCAGCGTGGTTCTTGGATTAAGGTGGTCGCATATCCCGGACGAGCCCCCAAATGAAGAGCCCCATACTCGGGAGACCCTTCCTCAAGCCTCCGGAATCGCGACCACCCAAAGATCACAAGAAACCATACCTGGATGCAATCAGCAGAGGTTTATTAGGGAAAGAGCTGGCAGCCAGCGGTCTGACCAGGTACTCGCGCTGGAGTCAAGGTCCGACCCCCTCGGCCAGTCCTTGGAGGGTTTTAAAGGGAAAAACCACAAACCAGGGGAGTGGGATGGGGTTGTTAAAGATACAAAACATGAAAACAGTGGAACAATTCAGAGGTATTCACTCTAAATGATTAGTGTCATGTGGAAATCGCCCTGCATTCTTCTCAAAATGTGGTTTTTACCATGCCATTGTGCCCTATCCGGCCATTTCAGATTGCTATCTTTACTTTTTCCGGCTATAGGGCTAGGGCCCCACCTAGGTGGTAGCATCTTTATCTGTAATCAGGAATGCCTTCCTGCCTTGGGCGAGGCTTGAGGAATGTAATCCAGCAAGTGTCCTTCACCTGGAATGTGAAGGCCTGAAATCTTATTTTCAGTTCTGTAAGGCAAAAAATCTACACATATTTCATAAAATGGCCTTTATAATTTTTCACTCTACAATTTGTTGCAGCATCTTTATTTTTGGTAAGATCACCAAAGGCCTATGATCTGGCGTTTCCTGAGAATCCGACTCTTAATTTGTGAAACTGAGTCACACTAATTTATATAAATAGGCTATTATTGTGCTTTTATTTCTCACTTATAATGAGAAAAAAAAGATATAAATTCATTAAAGCTGCTCCCTCTAGGTGTAGTTAGGGGAAGGAAGGGGGAAAAATGTAGCTTGATTGGGTAAAGATCTTCCCAGGTTCTATTTGCTAAAAAGAGTAGTGATTCTTTAATAATAAGTCATTCAAAATCAAACAAGTGTCTTCACCCACACAGGTGATGTTGACACGTTTTACTTTAAACGGTGACTTATTTTCAAAAGTCTTTTGTTATTATTCTTGTGGCACTGTTGTCCAGACTGACCATTAAAGAATAAAATATTGAATGATTTTCTTTTCAGTTCTTGAGCCACATATTTGGCCAGTATTAGCACTGGGCTTTTAAAAAATGAAAAATATATACATGCCCAAAGAATAAAGAGAAACCAATAGTGCCGTACCCACTTCTCTTCCACCTCACCTGTGGCTTCAAGCATATCTGTTGTAGTGGCTAATATTGTTTCTAGTCTAATTATGCTCTGCCCTCACTTAAACTGATAATCCTGGGGGTGCTGGAGTTCCAAATAGAGTCTTGTCATGTGATTCTGTTGAGCAGGATGCAGACCAGAATAATAAAACCATTTAATCAGAGCTCAGCCTTGCTTACAGAGGAACGGACACTTCTTCCCTGGGGCACCCAAATAACATCACACTGCACACTATGTTTTATTTCTTCTTTACTTAAGAGTAAACAACAACCTCTTTCTCTTTGTCAGGCAAAATTAATTGAGAAAAAACACAGCAGAATGAGATAGAAGTATTGGTAAACTAATTGGAGAGCACGGCCTTACTTGTATGACACCAAAAGTTGGCACCTTTCCACAGCCCTATTCTGTGGCCTCCCACCAGTCTGAAGGATGACATAGCCTTACCCCAGGGAAAGTTTGAGTCTACAGTGCAGCCAGAACTGTTGTCTTGGGTTTGTCCAGGATGTTTGATTTCCTCAGCATCTTCGTAATAACAAATTTTGAGGGAAGCATTTCTTTCTTTGTTTTTTCTTACTAGGTTTTTTTTTTTTTTTTTTTTTTTTTTTGCTTTTCCCATTTTTTTTCAGTTTTTGATATGCTTTTGTGTATGTTGATATAGACACACATATTATATATATATATATATATATATATATATATATATATATATATATATATATATAGAGAGAGAGAGAGAGAGAGAGCTTTTGAATAAGTTGGCTTTACCTTACTAGTACCTAAAAGAGTCAAGGAGAGCTCACCTTTGAGGCCTGTATATGTTTGCAATAACAGCCCTATAGTCTTTCAGATTCTATGTAAATAGGAACTTTACACTCTGTGGCCAAGCTTCTTTTGCTACTTTTAACAATTATGTTCAGGAAGTGGATTCTGGTATACCTGGCTCACCCCAAGCTCACACCCTCCAGGGTTTTGTCCCCTCATCAGCTTCAGTTAGACATCAGGAAATAGGATTTTCTTCTTCAATGAGTTTATGAGGTCTCCTTTGCTGAGTTCCCCTCAATTTGCACCTCTCCACACTTTGACCTCTGCTAGATCAGGATTGATGGAGGCAGACAGACCTACCTCTTCTAGAAAGAATTGTTCTTTTAATCAGAACAACTGAAAGGCAAATCTTTCCACTGATATGAGACTGTGAACCTGGGGTGTGGGTTACTCTGGGGTCTTAACAACATGGAAAAGAATCCAAGTGCAGGTCAGTTCCCCTGCAGTCTGGAGGTGGTAGACATCAGGAGGATTTTGTATATGGCGCTCCTTATCAGAAGCTGCCACAGGTGTTATCAAGCACAGCACTTTCACTGTCCAACTGAGTGTCTTAGGTAAAGTACCCTTCAACCTCCATGGCAAGTTAGGTATTTAGGGCTGCCTTTGAAAATATTTTGACTTGCCTATTTGACCTCTAGGCATATAATCTGCCATAGAGATGTATGGACCTTAGTTTTTATCACTGCTTTATTTACTATAGCAAAGAATTGAGATCAACCTAGTTGTCTATCAGCATAAGATTAGATAATGGAATTTTGTCTGTGTGTGTGTGTGTGTGTGTGTGTGTGTGTAAACTATTCAGCTCTAAAGAAGACATAAAAATTGCAGAAATGTGGATGAATTTAGAGTAGACAATGTTAGGTGAGATCACAAACTGCCAGAAAGCAAAAGCCATAAGTGTTCTCTCTCGTATATGGAGCCTAACCAATAATGCAGGTTTACAGATAAACAATTGCACATGTGAGTACAGTATAATATGAAGAAGAGAGGAAGAAATGCTGGATATAAATGGCTGGGAGCGCCACAACTTCTTTTCTGAATGCCTATTCTAACTGGATAGGAGTTCACTGTGCTGTGTAGACTTTGAGTCTAACAAATCATGATGTGTGGTGTTTTCATTTATTTGCAAGATATTTTAAAAACAAACTTCTAAAGATTATGCTACGAAAAGTACTTTCAAATGGAGATTTCAGTATTCTCCTTATTGTTATTACTTTTCAGACTTTTTTTTTTCTGATAAAAAGAAGAAAGCACTAGCTGTGTGGATTCCCTCCACTGCTGATATGCAAACTCAGAGGACCACTAGACACTCAGACAGGGACTGACAGGAAAGAAGATCAAAGTTGGAGAAAAAGTGCAAACCACCACAAGGAAGTACAGTACCGAAAGCAGAAGAAAAGCTTCTGAAGTTTCTTTAGAGAAATAAGAAAAAAAAAAAAATCAAAGCCCAGAACAATATAAGGATGCCTCATGTAGAACTAGCCAGAGAACTATAAAAATAATATTGAAAATTAAAAATTAATATGAAAAAATTTAAATTCAAAACAAGAGTGAGTTTAGCACAAAAATATTTCAACATTGCTGTAAAATTAAAGATTTTTTTATTTGAAAGGATGTTGAAGTTCAATATAGGTGTGTGGAAATATATAAATCAGATGAAATTTCCCAAAAGGAAAACAATCAGGAAAACTGGGAAAGACAGAAGGAATGTAAAAAAATAAAAATAAAAAAAAAATCAACTGGGGGTGGGGGAGCTCTGTGCTAATAACTATTCTACAAAGACAAAGAGAAAGCAATCAAAACATGGTCCTCCTCAGTGATGGCGGTGATGTGCCATAGACTCAAAAGCAAGTGTCAGTCTTCAGTATTTGCATGTGAGGTCAATAGTTACACCAAGGTGACTCTTGCAACGTTGCAGTACAAAAGCATTTTATAAGTAAAGAAGAAAAACTTTCCATGGGAAAGATTTCTTTTTAAAAGATGGCATTTGTTTTCTTCATTTGTTTTTGTAGGGTTATCAATTTAATATCGACAAAGAGAAAAACAAGGGAATTTTTAATTCAAATAAAAGCTTAACCTGATTTAAACTCAGTCTTTGAAATACAACACAGCTCTGTAAGTATTAAATTACAGAATCTGACTAATTGCCCTAAGACAATTGGCTACATTTGAACTCCGATACCAAGAAATAAAAGTCCTTCTTGAGTCTAAACAATGGACATTCTTCTTTAAATTCCTTCCATGTAAGATTTTAAATTTTGTTTTAATTTGCCTTTTGTTGTGTTCTTGTATTCTTGTGGTTGTTATTGTGATGATCAATCCTGACTTTTCTTCCCTTTTTAACCATTATTTTTACATTTTGAAGAAATTGTTATAATTACCTCATTTCCTTCTTTTTTCTCCCTCCAAACCTTCCCATATGCCTCTTCATGCTCAATTTTCAAATTCATGGCCTCTTTATTCATTACTCACATCTTGTTCAGTGAATAGCATTCTAAAACAAAACAAAAACAAGAGAAAAAACCAGAACAAAAACAGAGCAGTAACCCAACCCTGCTTTATTATGCACAAACAAGCAAGGCTGACTGGTCCTGGGAAAATCACTAATGGGAAGCTTGGGAAGAGGCCGATCTTCTTTTGCTAAGGGCATTAGACATTATTTGGCATTTAAACCCAGTTTATGATTACTTATAATTAAAAAACAAATAAACAAATACAAAGAGATGTCTAATGCTCATTCCTCATGCCTATCAGTATTAAAGCCCAGTGGTTCTTTGTGAAATAAGTTTAATAAGAGAATTTACATCTGCTGACTAGAAGAAGATTTTCACATACACAGAGCCAGACTTCCAGCCATGATAACAGCTATTCCATGTCTATCTTTTTTTTTTTAACCTCAAAAGAAGGCAAGAATGTCTTCTTTATAGGTAAGCTCCTTTGAATATTGATCTGAGGAACAATGAAAAGAAAGTTGGCGTGCATACATGTTTGATTCTTAAGAGTTTCAGTTCCTTGAGGTGTAAACTATAGCAACCTAATTAACCTCCGTGAGACTCTCAGTCCCTCTGTCTATAAGGTGGAGATGGTGGTGTAAGGCTCGGGAAGCCCCCAAAGGGGACCCCACTCAAGTCACAGGATGGCGCACACTCAAAGGACACACGGAAGACCAACTTGCTGCAAGAACACGAGGTAGTTTAATGGTGGAACATTCCGGGCCGACACGTGTCTCAATGTAGGAGACAGGGGCATCGACCTCGTGGCTCCAGGGTTTAGGGTTAATATAAGCTCGGGGTGGGGAAAAGGAGAAACTTTCGAGCAGGTGCACATGATTGGTTGTTTTCCAATTTTTGAACATCTGGCCAAACCGGTCCATGGGGGCGGGGAGCAGTTCCTGCAGGCGGATGTTTATCTCTTATCTTCATTCCTGGGATGGCTCGGTAGCCCATTGTCCTGTAACTCTGCATTCTTTGTTTACGGATTAACTGGCCTCTGGTTGGCAAACCAGAGGGGCAATTTTAGCTACTCAGGCTAGGGAGAAAGAATCTATAATATCTGTTTTTCATGGGACCCATAAAATTTTCTTTTAGTGGGACAATCCTCACCGGGTAACTGTAGTTGAAAAAGATATTTCTGTGAGCATACAATGGGTGTATGTGTGTTATTTTTTCTCTGTTTTCTTCTTCCTCATATCTGATCAGCTTCGTAGATGAAAAAGTTAACCCGAAGAGTCTATTTGCGATACCAAATACAGAATTTCAGTTTTTACAATTCTTTGAGAGTTTGAGAAGTTTCCTTTCTCATCCACATTACTTAACATATTTATATAGCCTAGTGTCTAATAAGGGGTAGTTGTCATGTGGCCTGAGTCTTTGTCAAATCTGCTGTAGAAGAAAAGTATTCATAGCAGACATTGTCACTTCTGCGTTTCACTTGTCACATATTGCTTTTGCCTAAGTTCTCAAATAGTTTCCTTGAACTGGTTTTGAATATTGAGATTGGTCAATACAGACCAGTTTGTAGACTTCTGGGTATGCCTGTGTTTAGATATCATTCGGAAAAATGGGAAGGTTCAATTGAAGCACAACCGTGGAAAAGTATGTTAACACCTCAAATATTGAATTAAGCCATTTTGTTTGCCTAAGAGATTATAGGAACCCTTTCACTAGCCAGTACTTACATAATGAATTCTCAAATAGACCTGGGAGCTTCTCAACTAAAAGGTTAATTTTATTCTCCATTATAAAGCTTTGAGAATGGTCTCCAGGGCTGTCCTTGATTTAAAAAACAAAGAAAGGTCTTGTTGCATATTAAGGATCACAAGGGCAAGTTCAGAATATCACCTCTTCCCTGGGAAGGAAAAGATCATTTCATTCACATTTATCAAGGGGCTTCCACTTGGGAGAGCAGCACAGCTTTTATTATTCTCACTATTGGCACACTCATCTGATATGTGCTATAATACTTTCTGGGCTATGTTACTTAGCCCAGAAACAAACTTGTAAATGCATAGCCAAGATAACAAAGGTAAAGAGCCAGAATTTGATTTTAAGGGAATTATTCTAATTCTACTCTTCCAGTTTAAGAAGTTCATCTATGTGAAATGGGTTAATACTTTCTCTTGCTACATGATCCTTGTGTGGAAAAGCTTCGTTAAAACCCAGGAGAATTAGTAGTCAATAGCAAGTCAATTTTGCCTTTCTAATCAGGCAATCATCACTGGCCATGGTTTCCCTTCAGATGTAGGAAGCACTTTGTTTAATCTTTTGTAAGATTTTTCAATAGATCCTTAAATAAAAAGCAGAGTGTGTTTTCATGGGCCTGGCCTTTGCCTTCCTGCCTGGTCTCACCCAGCCTGCCACAAAAGCATTAAGGAGTAGGTGGGATGGAGATAAGATTCAGTTGTTCAGAGTGCTTGCTACTGCTGGTGATCAGCTTCCAATCACGACATCGGGAGGCTCACAACTGTGCTGTAACTACAGTGCTATGGGGCATGACATCATCTTGAAACTTTCAAGGGTGAAAGTACACACATACACACACACACACACACACACACACACACACACACACACTCACACACATACATACATACACACAAATATGTTAGAAAAAGAATAAAGAATTCTGGAGATGTGACAGACATGAAAGGAGGCCTTCCACTTTCCTTTTCCTTTCCATATAGTCTGGACACAGGATGTTCACACCTTTACCCAGGTCTTCTGCTCAGTTTTCTCTTACTCACCACCCTACACACAGTGGGGTGCTTCTATTGCAGGCCTGACATGAGCAGATGATTGCAATGTGAGAAGGGCATCTAGATCCCATGTACTCTGCTGGCCTCTGTGCTCAGCTCTTTCTGTAGCTAGAGTACCTCTAGTCAAATCATAGCCTGGACTGATCTTGTAGAATTAGTGTTATAGTCAGCCTACTATCGTATTTTCTTCTTCTGTATATGTGTTAAAATATTTTCCCAAGCTTTATGTTGATAAAATGTTTTACTTGAGTAATAGGAAGGAAAAGTGTTTACTGATCTTTTAAATACCACTGTTTGTGTGTGTGTGTGTGTGTGTGTGTGTGTGTTGGATGCGGCATTGTTTTATTAATACCCATCATTCAAATTCCAGTGGATTTATTTCTATTTCTTTTGTAAGTCCATGGCTAAAATACATGTGAGAAGCAAAACTTTTTTTTTTTTTCATAAATACCCATGAAATTTCCTTGCAGTGGTGGTAACATCCACACAAGTTCTGATTGCAATGGTGGCTTAAGAAGGAGGATGTGGAGTAACACAATCTGGAAAGGCATTGGAGGTGATGACACTGAGGAATACCTGCAAGTGCATAAGGCAAGTGATGCTCTATCTTCCTTTTATGTTAGGTCAGTCCTCACCTCTGCGTTCTGTATTCCTGTGTTCATTTTAGACCTAACATTCTAAGTAAACAAGACAGGCGAGACTGCAAGAGTTGGGAATCAATTCCCTTTATACTCTTAAAAGACATTTAAAATCTCAATGCTGGCTGGCTCTTAATACATTTTGTATAGATATTCATTAGTATAAACATTTAAAAACTCATTTGATGCATTAAGCACCTGGTATGATGTGAGGGAGGCTGAATGTTGTAGGTAAAAGAGAAATGAGGAGCTATTCATTAACACTGTCTCTGCCTGTCAGATGCCACATAATCTTTACCCCTAATATATTACAAATGAAGTTGTATTTACTTGAAGAAGAACAGGATATCCAAAACCCAAGAATACATTTTCAAGTTATATAAGGCTCTTCTCTCTATGCTCATTTTCAAAGTACATTTTTAATTAGCATATAGTTACATTCCCTTCCCCCTTCTGTTTCTTCCCTACAGCCCCCATATCCTGTCTCATGACAAGTGACTAGTGGAGGAGAACTGTGAACAGGAGGCTGCCTTGGTTGTACAGCAACAGCATTTCAAAATGCAACAAATCAAAACATAAATTCTAAAGTCACTTAGGGCACGGTTTCTAGAAACAGGAGTAAGACTAATTTTCTAACCTTCCTAATGAATCTAGGAAGCTGCACTTCTTTTATTATGAGATTTTATTCTGTTTGGCTTTTTTCTGTCTGCTGCTTACAATTAAGAACTTAGTAAAGTGTTTAAGTAATGAAGAAAAAGTAATAACCCATCTTAACGAGTTCTCTATAATTATTATTGTTTTGTTGTGCAACCATTTGAATTTAAAACAGATATTCTTAAGAACAAGAAGCTAAACTGGGATTTTTGAGAAATAGGTAAAATTGTTAACTCTGAAATCTAATCATGAGTCTAGTAGTCAATTCAGATCTCTTTGATAGTATGAGCCATCTCTTTTGTGATATGAAATTGCAGTTATCGATGAAAAAAAATATGATGAAAAGTTTAACAATAATAGAGCCAGTAATAGTGACTTTGGGACAAAATATTTGAAATGAGCATTTAACTAGAATAGCAAGAACTTCAGCTCACATGTAAGTGTGTGCAAGCATGTGCAGAGGTTCTTGCATGCCCTTGTAGGAGAGTCTGAAAGCAAAGATAACTTGCAAGCAACTACCCCTAACCTAGTTGTAACCATAGCAACTGAAACCTCATTTTCTGTCTGACTCAAATGCTGCATGCAAGCCTATCTCACTAACAATTCAGAAAGGGACATTGACAAATGATCACTATATTCACCCTGCCACTTTAAATGGGAAGGCATTTGACTGAATTCTAATTTGACCAATGAATATTTAACTGATAATGCTGCCAGATAAGATACTGGCCCAAAGAGAGCAGAGAAATGACTCTGGAGTTGTTATCATGCAAAAATTCTTTAATGAAGGACATGAAAGGAATGCTGTAATTATGTGCTAAAAATCTGGTCCATATTGAGGGGTAGAAGCCTATTTGGCTGTAACTTAGAAACTTTGAAGATTTTCTTTGACACCAAAGATTTCTAAATCATGGAAGGTGCTTTCAGTCCTTTGTTTAATGCTTCATATTTTCAGGGTTAATGTGTTAACTTCAAAGAAACAGAAACAAAATACAGAAACTGAATAATGGAAAATTTAAATCTCTGCCTAAATCTTAAACTTGTTAAAGTTTCTCATGTCTAGTTGAAGATATTTGAAGATCCTAGACAGCCTTTGTCATTTATTTGAACCTCCACTGGCCCTACATATGTTGCTCCGTACTGGGGATCATGAGAGATCAGGTTAATTTTCCAAGAGGATTCAATTAAAAGAATATTAACTGGGCATTCATCATTTGTCAGGCTCTGTTCTTAATCTAGTGAATCCTTTAATTATTGAATGAATTGTCTGGAATGGATGCTATTTTTAGTTGTTTTCATGAATGATGAAATCCAAGTTCTGAGATCTTCAGTATCAGAATTGCCTACGTTGTATGGAGTAGGGTTTGAGGTAGCACCATTAGCTCTCTCATGGTGTGCTGATGGAGAAACTGTATGTTATCATGCCTTATTTTTCTTTTTAAATTTCCTTCCTTGATCTCCATCTCTTTACACTTTTCTTGCTTTCCTTCTTAGTTAACTGCACTTCCAAAGCATAGGGACGTTTATGTAGACAGAGGGAAGTAAAATGTATATAGTTGTCCTCTACCTAGTAATTTGCCAATGAATTTTTTAGATAATGTTTTATGAGTACATATTCATTGTATGCTGTAATGGGCTTGAATCTCAGCATGTTCCCTTGACATTGGAAAGTTATTGAGTGTCCAGTTCTAAACTGAGATTTGTTTAGAAAATATTAGAAAAGAAGCAAGAACATTTAGTAGAGAATCATAATGCCTGGGCTCATGGAGTCAAGAAAATTCAGGGCACATATTAGGACTATTACGTTTGCTGTTTATTTGGAACACTGCCTGGGGCTAGGATTTTCTCAAGGTCTTTTTGAGATGATTAGTTTGTTTGAAAAGTTGGCTTCAAATATAGAATATAGCAAAATTAAAAAAAAATGTGAATGTTTATGTGTATGTCTCCAAAATAAAGCAGGCCAATTTTACTCATCATTATATTGTGTTGGGGTTAAAAGCAATCTACGATTCCCCTAGAAATTGTGCAATGATTTCTAAACTGAAGTACAGTATCAGTTAACTGGATGATTTGGAACCATGTGTTTTTGAAGACCAAGTTATGAATAAATTTTCCAAAATACCTGCCCCAGGTATATATATATATTTAGTGAGAATGTGCACGTATTTAAACATTTCTGATCTGGTGCACGTATGAGACCTACAAGTCTGAAAATGGTCCTGTGGGATAGGAGAGAATTTGGGGATCTGGAAGGATCCCTTTCCCCTTGGACCGATAAGGAGATATGGTGACCATGTCACTTTCTTGTAGAATAGATAATTCTCTTGCATTAGCACCCTGTACTTACTGATGCGTGAATGCTGCACTTTTGTCGGTCTCCAAAACTTGACCTCTCACTATTCATCTTTCCTTAGTCTGCGATGGCTTAAGGGTGGATAGTTGCCAAAAAGATTGATGGCATCTCCACTCCAGCAAATATTATTAATTGGTTTACAGAATGCAGCTCCCACACATCTTAGCTGAGGTAAGTCTCCTCAGCCATGACAGAGGCTAGATTAGCATAACAAAAACAGGCCATATTAAACCACCACCGGGGAGAGAAATGGCCAGTTTAGTTTCACAGACAGATTTTTTTTTCTGAAGAAAGTTTTAATAGGCAGGCTTCCTGTGCAACAGTCAGGCCAAACAGTGGTCAGTCTGGTTCACTGAAAAGCAATTCATGGATAACGGAGACCGTTATTTCAAAAAGCAGCAATCAAAATGGGGCTTTTGTAGCCTCCCGGTTATTTAGTGCTCTCCGTGTATGTGGTCTGCCCTTGTGACCCTAAATCTCCTTAAGAAACAATTCCTCACATGTTCCCAGTGTGAAGCATTCAGGTACTCCTGCAATTCATCACCAAGGCATCTGGGCTTGGGGATTACAAATTCCCTCTTAAAATGAGAAGAGGAATGAACCAGGCTTGTCCTAGGACTGACAAACATGGCCAGAGAGAGGCTTCTAAATGAGGCAAGCGTGAAGTTGAAAGCTATAGAAAAAAGACCCAACGGGAGAATAGAGCAGAAGTTGAAGTTAAGGAGCATAAAACGTTTCTAATTTCAGAATGGATGGAGGGAAGAGGAAACAATAGGGTTTCCAAGGCAGAGGTGAGATACCAGGTGGTTTTATTAGATGCCTTTAGGCATAACTACCATCCCAAATTAGACAGGCCTACTTTCTTGCTGCATGTTGAAAATTTTCTCCATTTCCAAATACCAAGGTCTATAATTTAGAGGTCATAAGAATTTTTTGCCTTAAGATTCCAGAATATTATTTTTTTAAATTCTGTAATTATATTTATGTACAGGAAACTTAGCAGTACAGAAAAATTAACCCAGTTCAGTGGCGAGTTCTTTAGTCTTGGCTTTTTCCAGCTTGGCATCACCAGTTACAATGACAGATACGATGAGATCTGCTGCCACTGGGGAGGCAACGTCCTGCGTTCTACGTCTGTGGCCCTAACAGCTTCCAGCAGCTTAGCCAGAGCTCCCTTGTCTTTCAAGTGAAACTGTGTGAAGCAGCAGTAGTACAAGTCTTCCTGTGAACCAAGTGCCCCAGCCTGGACTTTCCCTGATGATGCAATAGGGGACCCCAATCTTTCGACCCAGGGCTGGCAGGAAAACCACCAGCTCAATGGAATCTATGTCCTGGGCAATCAACAGAGGCTGAGCCTTCTTCTTCTTCACCAAGGTGATGTTTGTATTGACTCCTGCTCGAAGGACAGGCAATCTCTTAGTTGGGACATCCTGTTGCCATCAGCTTTCTTCTCAGCACCGGCTAGCAGCCTGTTTCTTCTGCTTTGTCTATGGCCTGTACTTGTGGGCAAACTTAAACAACTGGTTTACTGGTTCAGGGCTTGGGAGAACTGGTTAAAAGCTGGAGGTACTTTTGCCGCTTTTAGAGGATGGCCCTTTGGCGCCGCACCATAATGTAGCGGGGCCATTTGGCAAAGAGTATGAAATCTCTTTTGGGCTGGATGTCCTGTTCAATGCTGAAGTTCTTGGGCCTTTTCTTAAACAAAGGATTGACCACTTTTTGGACCCCTGTTTTTCCACGACGGCAGGGGGATGGGGCCTCCTTCTTCTCCTTGGCCTTCTTTCCTTTGGGCACCATGCTCAGCTAGAGGACAACCAGACTATTCTTTTTTTTAAAAAAAATTGGGTACAAGAACACCTTTCCACAGGATACCTACCCGTAGGATAATGAAAGTAAATCATTAGCAAAGTTCTGGTGCATATGACGAGCTCATTTGATCACTATCAAAGTTTCTGGAGCATATTAAGTGGTCAATAAAGGTTGATTGGATTTACATTCATGAACACAAATAAAGCAACTATGAATGTTATCTAAAGGTAACGTGAATGTCTGAAGTAAGCCTTTTTTCCCATTATCCAACGTTAACACTTGGTTTCCTTATATGGCTGGAGAGAGGTTACTTTTGTAAGACCTGCGTTATTTAAGCAATTCTGCAAGCATTTATTACTTGATGTGAGGCCTTATCTCAGTACTACTCACAGTTTAAGGAAGGTAAGGAAAGACAGTCCAATGATCGGCTCAACTTGGGATCCATCTCCTGGGGGGGGGGGGGGGCACCAAGTCCTGATGTTATTACTGCTGCTATAATGTTCTTACAGAAGGAAGCCTTAGATGGCTGTCCTCTGAGAATCCTACCAGCAGCTGACTGATACAGATGTAGATACTTACACCTAGCCATTGGACTGAAGTTGGGACCCCTATGGTTGAATTAGGGAAAGGATTGAAGCTGAGGGGGAGGGCAACCCCATAGAAAGAACAACAGCATCAACTAACCCAGACCCCCAAGGAGCTCCCATAGACTGAGCCACCAAAAAGGATACATGGGCTGGTACAAGGCCCTTGGTACATACACAGTAGAGGTTTGCTTAGTCTGGCCTCAGTGGGAGAAGATGCGCTTCATCCTTCAGAGACTTGAGGCCAGGGAAGAGGGAGGGCTGGTGGGGGTGGGGATGAACTCTCCTGGAGGAAAGGGGGAAGCGGAATGGTATGAAGAACTGTTGGAGGGGGGACCAGGATTGGTGGGGCAGCAACTGGAATGAAACTGCCAAAGAAAGAAAATGCCAAATAGGTAAGTCTCCTATTGACACCAGTGTACTAGTACCTGAAATAGTTACAAGCATGTAAATGAGTGCCATACACTTGATGTGCATAGAATTCAGCCACACAGTCTGTGAGGCTGACAGCTCTAATCCCATTCTATATGTGGTTGCTAGAAACCATGAGGGTTGTCTTGGATTATATACATCCTATTATCAGAAGCTTCTCTTTCTTGCCCCCAATAAGAGCTCTGCCTTTATTTTTAGCACAGGGCTCATCTTTGAACTCACTGCATTTACATTGCGGCTAGTTTCATGCTTCATTGTTATCTTGCACTCCACTAATATGTCTATCCTATCACTCAACTAGTCTTGAAGGCAGGAGGTTATACCTATGCTTCCTATGCTTGACATTACCCCATATTAAGATGATCCGCAGTAGCCACAGTTTCGGTTTCAAAAGAATGTGTTTATGATGTCTACAGCAAGCAAAAGCAAACTGATAAACAGCAAGTAGCAGACAGATAGAGGAAGCCCATAGCAACACACCTTCAAATTGGGTGCTTTCTGCACTCAGCAGAAATGATCAGGAAAGCCTTGCAGAAAGGGTTGGAGTTCCCAGTTAACAGAATTCTAGGCAGAGCGAGAGTTCTTCCCATGCACAAGCCTTTGCTTTCCTGTTCCCGCTGCAGAGTTTTTAATGCCATGCAATAAACAATAAAGACCTCTGTGGGAAAGGATTTCTCTCTAGTTGTTCTCAGGGAACATGTTTTTACTCAAGCTATTTACTCTCCTTCTGTTCTCAATAGCATGATGTTTTTACTCTGTGGTGTGCTGCTGTTCTTTCTCTTCTCTCATCCCTAGACAAAGGCTCTTGGAGGACACTTTGGCATGAATAGGCTTGGCTTTGAATGGGGGTACATGTGTCTCCTCTACTTCTATAGGCATATTCACAGTAAGTTTAAGCAATGAGTAACGATATACCAGTGTATTTTATATTACAGTATCTTTAGGAAGTAAAATAATATTTAGAAAAATGGGTAGAAATAGTAAGTAAATTAGATCTTGAATCATGAATTGCACAGCTTTCTCATGACACAATAAGCTCTTGTGTTACTTGGTGCTTGTGTATCTCATGTGTGTGAGTACACATGTGTGTTCATATTGCTGTGGTTGTACATGTGAACATCCACCTGTGTATGTTTGTGCACATTTGTTTGATAGTATGAATTTATACTTTTGTGTGTACCTGAGGAAGTCAAAGGTCAATTCAGATTTCATTCCTCAGATGCTACCCACCATGTTTTGATTGCTGTGGTTTTTCTTTGTTTGTTTTTGTTTTGGTTTGGTTTTGAGACAAAGTTCTGTGTGGCTTGGAGCTTACCAATTCAAATAGGATCACTGGCCAGAAAGCGTAGGGATAAATCTGGTTGCTGTTGTTTGTTTGCTCTTCCAGTGCTAGGATATAAGTGAATGCCATTTCATGTGGATGATGGGGATTGAATGCAGGTACCCATGATATGCAGTAAGTGCTTTACTACTTGAGCCATTTATTTAGACCAAGACTTTATATTTTTTTGTGTGTCATTACTTCATTAATATGTTTTTCTCCAAACAGCATTTTCTTTTTTCTGCCCACCACTTAGAGTGGGCAAACCAGTATCTTCTTCTCAAGTTATATTTCCACCAAGAATTTCAGATTATTTTCTTGTTTGAAAAGAGGATCACTTAGTATTTAGGGTAAGGATTGAGGCTATATTGTGCCAGAGAGGAATGAGTCCTAAGTGTATTTTTAAGAAACAAACCAGGATACACAAAGCAGAAGGAGATGTGAATAATGAGGCAGTTACTGGAGGATAGTGTCAAAATCCAATGGGCACTATGGATCCCTAGCAACCACAAGAGTCTACAATGAAACAAATCCTTTATAGGGGCTCCAGAAAGAGCTGAGATTATGGACCTCTGATCCATAGAGCTGTAAGAAAACATGTTCATTCTGGTCAAAAGTTACATTAGTAAACATCTGTTACAGCAATAATAAGAAAGGACTATGCTATGGTATCCCTGATATGTAAGATCTTGGAATCTAAGAAGTTAAATTAATAGCTGGAAGAAGAAGGCAGGCTCATTCTCAACCCCTCCAATCCTTCCCTATTTCTGTGTGTATAATTCTTGGAGCCACCTAAGAGCTTATTGAAAATGCAAACTCCTGGGATCCCAATCCAGCTAAACAGAAGTCTGAGGGGCTTAGAGTATGTTTTTATTAACAAACTCCCACAGTGGATCTGAGATTTACAGAAAAATTGAATTGGTACTCTTTTTATTAATTATACTTCTTAAGGTTCTTTGGATTATATCAAAGACATTTCTTTGGCCCTGGTGGACCACGTACCTGAGGAGAAGCAGCAGCCTCCTTGCAGCAGGTGTGCCACTGACCTGCTCATTATCACTGTTGGGAGTTTCTGAAGCAGAATGCTCCAGCTGTCAGTTCCTCTTTCCTCTATGATACACCTGGCTGCTTGACATGACCCCAAATCCTGCTTAGAGGCTAGGTTTCTATTTCCATAACAGTTCTCCCAAGAACACAAAGTCAGAATAAGATAGATACAGATTCTTTTCATTCTTAGCACTAGTTTCTCTAAACACTAATGCCTAAATAAGCATTAAATGGAAAACTTCAAATCGCAAACATTAATTAAAACCTCCAAAAACAGGCCTCTCAAAAGGTGGGTGATCACTGCTCACAAACAGGATGTTTTGTGTTCTATATTCATCTGCCCAGTTATGACTTTCTCATCTAGTCTGTCGAGTTCTCAAATCAAAACACAGGGCAGGCTGCAAGCTCAAATTGGCATCTGCCGATGAAGCTGTGAGCTCTCCGCTGTGCGCCACTCTCCCAGGAACTGTGAGACCTGCACTTGTCATTCATAGGAGTGTAAACAGCTGTCTGTGCTCTGTTGGGCAGGGCCAGCTACCTTTCCAGGCATCGTCCCTTCTGATAGAATACTTATGCTTAGGGATGCCTTCTCCTTACACACATGATAGAGCAGCCCCCAACGCAAAGCTAGAATTTGGGAGGTTTGTTCAGCTTTATGATTTTGCGCTAAGTCTAGGAGGATTTGTGGGCTTGTGAGGATGGATTTGTTGCAAAACCCAAATGAATTACAAAGTATAGGTGGATATTTAGTCAAAGAGGCAGAGGGTAATGAAGGGACCACAGTGAATGGAGAAGCACATTGAACTATCTGGGGGTGGGGGGGCCCTGACTTCAAGTAACCAACAATGTGTAGCATTAAACCTCTGCATTCATAACAAGCCAGAATTTAAACACATTTTTATCTCAGATTAGTCAGGAGATACAGGAGCTTGAACTGCATTGTTCGTGTTTTCTACCATGAGAAAAATGAACTTTAGCTGACTCCCTCACTTATTTGCCCTGTGAGTTTTACAGCTTACCTTTAGTGCTTTCTGTCTTCCTGTCCCATAAGTCATCACTCCTGCTATACTCTGTGGTGTTATCTCCATCCGTCCTCTTCCTGAGGCTAGCTCAGAGTCTCTGAGCAGCCAGCTCTCCTAACACTTTGGTCTTTTAAAATAGTTTTGGTAAAAACCGGTTTGTTACTCATCCAAACTTCAAACATGTTCAGTGCTATCTCTCCCTCCTCCTTTCTTCTTTCTTGTACTCAAATTACTACCCTCTCCCGTATGTTCTAAGTTTCTGCTTTAGCCACCTTAATGTTGACTTTTGGAAAGTACAAAAAGTCCTCCCATAGGTTTCCTTTTTATCCTTCATCTGAAAAAAAAAAAAAAGGTATTGTGTTAACTTCTACTAGGGAGATGAGAACAAATATCTCCTCACACTGCACTGGGCACTATTAAAAACCAAAGTAACAGCTTCACCAAAGTCCACCCTGATGAACTGGTGACTTCATTGTGCTTCTTTATAGAGCATGGGTGAGGGATTGCAAACAGAAACATGGGTGACCACAAAATAGTGCATCACTCGACAGATCCCAGATAAAGCTAAGCTGAGAAAAAAACAGAAAATGCTGAAGACATTACCATACCTGGTCTCAAGCTATATACTACAGAGTCACAGTGTTTGCATAAAATTAGATAAATAATGAAATAATGAAATGTAGCAACAAAGAGGATCCAGGTGCTTGTAACCATAGCCAATTGAATTTTTACAAAGATGACCAAAACATACACTGGAGAAAAAGGCATTAAATTCAACAAATGGAAAAACTATATGGTTACATGTAGGGGAAGGAAGCTACATTTTCACCTCCATTCTGAACAAATTTGACTAAATATGGGCCAAAGGCCTTTCAGTAAAACAACTCTGAAACTTCTAGAAGAAAAGGTAAGGAATAGGCATAGAAAAGGACTTTAAAAATAAAAAAACAAAGATATATAAAATGAATAGATAGCCTACATCATGGAAAAAAATCTCATCAGCTATACATTTAATGGAAGATGAATATTTAGAATACACAAAAAGCTACCCCCCCCAAAAAAACCCTCCAAAGATAAAAAGAACAATGCAAACAAAATATGGACTATACATCTGAACAAAGAGTTATCAAACCGAGAAGCACAGATGGCAAATAAACATTTTAAAAAGTGTTAACATCATTAGAGATCAATAAAATGAAAATGGAAAGTACTTTGAGATTCCTTCTCACCCAAATGAAAATGGCTATCAAGAAATCAAATGCTAACAAATGCTGCTGAAAATGTGGAGAAAGTGGAATCCTTATTCACTATTGGTGTGTGTGCAAACTTACACACCCGGCATGGGAATCAGTGTAGTATGTCCTCAAAAACCTGAAGTTAGATCTATTACAGGACCTCATCCTGAAGACTCCGTAAACCACTACAGAGACATCGGCTATTCCATGTTCATCGCCTCTCAATTCACAATAACCAAGAAATGGAAACAGCATTGTTATCATCCACTGATGAATGAATGATAAAAAGCATACATATGCACAATGAAATTTTATTCCACTGAAAGAAACATGGAATAGTGAATGAATAAGTAAATGGATTGAACTGGAAAACAGTATATGGAGTGAGGTCATCTATGCTGAGAAAGACAGATGCTGCATGGTTCTCTCTCGCATGTGGAAGTCTAACATCGAACTTTTAGATTTGTATGTTAATTTAACCTGGAGACCCGTTGAATTCAGGAAACTAGAAAGATGCTTTTCTACCCTAGCCTTGGTTTTATTTCACTTTCACTCCCTCTTTCTACCAGGGAGTGTCAACAACTTGTTACCACTACCACAGACCTGCCTATGTCTATAATGTTCTGTTAGGTGGTTGGCATGGCCATGTTGCCAAGGTACCATTCGAATAGTGAAGGGATGACCATGTTATATCCTGAAATTAAAAGAAAAAAAAATCTAGCCTACAATAGGGTATAATTTGTTTAGAAGTTTAACCTGCCAATAATAAAAATAGTGGTAATTTATTGCACATATAACATATCTATGATATTTTGCTGTAGTGGGTAGTTCTGATACTAAGGTCCTGTTTCCTCTATTGGTTCTTGCTTGATCAATAAAGATGCTAGGATCTAACTGGGGGTGCTAAGGGAAGAGGTAGGACTTTTGGGTCCCCACAGAAGGCTAAGGGAAGCAGGAAGAGAAACGGAGAGTAGTTCACCATGCTTTGGAGGGAGAAGAGGTGACTAGCCATGTGAGATTTCAGGTGGAGAGGCCGTAGGTTGCTTACTTCCCCAGATGGGAGATTAGAAACTCAACTAAATTGAGGGCAGATTTAGGGTACTGAGCTGGGTGTGAAAAGAAGGGCATGAGACAGCCTAGGAATGCTTAGAAGAGCCCAGCAATTGAGCCAATAAGGTAGGTTGAAAAATAAGCTAATGTGTGTGGTTGTCTTTTATCCTCGGATCAGAGGGATCCTGAGCAGGGCTGATCTCACGGTCCACCAGGAGCTTAAAGTGGGGTTCATGCTATATTTTGTTAACAAACCAATTCAGCAGATCTGAGACAGGGGCTAGGAATCTGTCTTTTTGGCAAATACTCTTTTAGAAAGACTGCTAAATACTGTGGGAAAACAAAGCCAGTGCTAAAATCATGTTTTTATCTATTTGGTGAGAAAAGGAATTGCCAGGACTTTTGTTTTGTTTTTGCTTTGTGAGGATGTTTTTCTGGACTGTTTGAGCTAATCAGATAGTTAGGTTTGTTTCACCCTTTCCTTTTTACTTTGTCCTTATGTATTTTTTCAACATTATTATTTTCTAGTATCACTAAGAAATAGGAATTGTCTTTCATTATTATTGGAGTGACTGTCTGCAATTGGTGTTACCAGACTCTTGGCATCTTGTTTAAAAAAATTTTAAGGAGTCCATAAAGGTGACAAGGTAGCAAGGTTGCAAAATTTTATTAAAAAACAAAGCAAAAGTGCAGCAGGGTCCAAGCGTGATTTGCTCAGGAGCCTCTTGGCTGCTCCTCAGGAACTCCTTTCGTGGTTTTACAGGGAGGAGGAGTTGCTTGCCATGGTGCAATGTGCTTTTCTGTTTTAATCCATAGGTGGAGGTTATGTACTTATATGTTTCCTTGCATGTTCTTTCCTTTGATGCATGAGATCTTAACCATATGCATGCCCAGTTATACATAAGACTGTGATGTTGGTTTAAATGAGGAAATTCCCCATAGCTAATACATTTGAACACTTGTGTCTCATCCCCAAACTGGTGGTACTGTTTGGGGGCGGTTTAGGAAGTAGGGCCTTGCTGGAAGCAGTGCATCACAGGAAATGGGCTTTGCTGTTGAAGCCTCCACCACTTCCAGTTTGCTCTCTCTGCTTTATGTTTTCTTGTGTGAAGATGTGAGTGTTCAGCCTCTTGCTAGGCCTACTGTTTGCTGCGAAGCTTTCCAGCTATGATAAACATTTACCTCCCTGTAACTGTAAACCAAAATAAATTCTTTCTTAAATTGCCTTGGTTATGGTGTGTTTAACACAGCGACAGAAATATAACTAACACTGGTGGTAAACCTTATCCAGGGCCACAGAGTATTGTAAACTCTTCCGTTTCACTGGAACTGTGACCTTTCTTGTAACCATAGTAAATCCTTTTGATCTCTTTTGTTTACCTTCCTGATAATTCCTTTAGTCTCCAGAACAGGAAGTAACTTGTTTCTTGAGATGCATGCCTCCCCACCTCCTCACCCCACTTCGTTACCCTACACTTCCACAATCTCTGGTACCGTTATGTTAGCCACTTTATCCCTACCTTGTCATGTTCTTGTAACAATGGTCATCCACCAAAAATTTTAAAAAGTTTATTTATTCTCTCAAAAGAGAAACTCCTTTCCCTTCCACCTTGCTTTCCTCCCTGTAAATACTCCAGCCCGTACAGGCTCTTATTATTAAAACAGAGGTTATTTTCTTCCCAATATGAACCTGAGTTATGGTATTACCTTGTTAGTCTTTCTTTCTTCTGGATCTTTTGTAAGTAGAAGTTTTCCTCCATAGACACAGTTTGCCATAGTGTACATGTACCCCAAATCGATGTAAGCTGGGTTGATCCAACATGACCAGTTCCAGGATATACTCTAGAATGTGTTCAACCACAAAAGGGTAGATACTATGAGTTTCTAATGTATTACTAAGGGCTTAGGGAGTGGAGTGACTTTGTTTTGAAGGAAGTGTTTGAGTAGCTTCATGTAGGTAAGATGCCAGCTACTAAGCTTTGAACCATACGCTTTATAATGATCAACTTTCAGACTGATAAACAGATAGATTATGGTCAGAAACCAACAGCAAGAATATTTGAGTCACATTTTTCTTAGGACTGAAAGTACCTACTGGCAAGTTAGTATGGATACAACTTAGTATGGTTAGTAAGTTGCCAGTAGGTACTAAGAAGACAAGGAGGAAACTGATAAAAGTTGCAGCCAAGTGTCACAGAGTTACATTTTTGTTAGAAGGGCTGCTTATTGTGTGTAATTCTGCACATTCTTGCTCCTGGTCAGTAACTATCAAAGTAAGAGACAAAATGGAGCCTTCATTAACCCATGTTGTTGCTATCTGCTGCCCTCTGCTTCAGGTTGTTTCCTATTGGGCTCAACAGTGGTTTTTCAGATTTCTTCTTACTCTGACAGTTTTCATTTTAGTGTCTTTTTATGCTCTTTTCAGGATGAAGGATGACTATAGGCCTAGGTGGATCCACAAACAATATCACCTATTTGCTGCCACCCATGTTGTGAAGACTTAAAAACGATTTATTACTTGGGGTAGAAAGGATGCCACCCAATAATAGACTTGGGGTGAATTTAATAGGGGCACACATGTGTATTAGCAGTTTATCCAAGAAACTGGACTCAAAAGTTATTAGGCACACCAGACTGAAGAAAGGATGTAAAGCTCCTTGTCCTTGGCCAATGTCATATTCCTACCAAGCAGCTCATTTCCTTGTCCTTGGCCCATGTCAGCTTCTTGCCAAGGAGCCCCAAAGGCTCCTCACTTCTCCCTCTTTTTTATTTCATTAACAAGACTGAGCCTGTCTTAAGTCATTCTGACAAGAATGCCTTCCTTACCTGTCATGGAATATGCATTATCAAAGGCAGGGCACTTCTGTCTTAGGTTGGTAAGGCTCTGTGTAGAATCTTATGGGTTCTTGGCTTGCCAGCCTGTTAATTTAATAACTCTGTCTCAGGATCCATTTTTTGGTTTAGGCCATGTATTTTGGCTGCCAACATGTTGATGTTGTTAAAGATAAGCTTTAACATGGTGGGCAGGAATAAAAGTATTCCCAGGACATGACAGGCTAGCCTATTCAAGCTATATATGCCATTCCTGAGGTTTGACCAAAATGGAATTACTGAGCTTGGGCCATAGATAATTTTATTGGCATTATCTGCAGCATCAAAGGTCAACAGAGCAGCATTCCTTAAATTCTTAATCTCACTATGCAATGTTAACACACCCAGAGAGGTGTTAGGATTATGCCAAATATCCTACAGGTGTCTTTAAACTTTTTTTCTATATAATGACAATCATTGTGAATTTCAGAAGTAACACTACTCCAATGATATTTGTCATGACACTTTGGATGGCTCCTAACTCTTGAACCCTGAACCTCATTCAGATAATTTAATGGGTTATAGAGCATCATTTGTTTTTCCAGAAACCTATATAAATCCTTTGTATAATCAATACATTGGTAACTTTTTTTGCTAGACGGTTGCTATAGAACAAAGAAGTAATCTCAGGCAGGAATGTAAATATTAGGCCAGAACAAAGAAGTAATTTCAGACAGGATTCTAAATTTTTAGGCTAGAACAACAAAGTAGGCTTCAGACATGAAAATGACCTTGGGCTAGGATACGGAAGTAGGCTCAGATACTTCTGTCATCCTGATAAGCCTTTAGAAACAATGTTCATGGGAGTGTTCATGCAATTGGGTTTAATGTCTTGGTTTTTCTTTGGCTATTTGTGCTTATTTTATTGGTTGTTCCTCGACTATTTGCATCTATTGTATTACTAGACCTTTAACCTAGAACTGTCCTTAATACAGGCATGTAATAAAAATGGTATAAAAGCAAAAAGGAAGAGGGGGTATAGGATGAGGGTTCTAGGGAGGGAAAATGGGGAAAGGTTATGACATCTGTATTGTAAATAAATAAAATACCAATTTAAAACAAATAAACAAACAAAACAAAAAAATCCCCAAAACTTCCACTGTAAAAAACAAAAGTATATAAAGCTCTCATTTGGATCCAATGACACCCACCACTGTGATGGGAGTAGTATCTACTGCCAGTCATCTAACACCTAGTATATGTCACAAGGACTGATAACAAAGAACTTGTACCTGGAGCTTAGCTAGCTGTTGCCTGTCTGGACTTGCCATGCACGAGCTGTCTGCTCTGGATCTGGACTTTTTCTCTGCTTTCACTTTATAGATTCCTTGCATATTTCTTCTCAACCTTGACTTTACTGCCGTCTGATTCTACACTATGAATTCTTACCAGAAGCTGATGGATATTTTTTTATCTTATTTTATCTTATCTTATCTATACAGTCTTTATTTACATTTCTATCAGTCTAGTACTGAGATAGACTCTGTTGATACCTACCTCTTGAAACTTTTGTATCCACTACTGATCTCTCATATATATATATATATATATATATATGTGTGTGTGTGTGTGTGTGTGTGTGTGTGTATATATATATATATATACACATATATATATGAGTATATATACTGATCTCTGATATATATATACATATATATGTGTACATATATATAAGTATATATATATCAACTGTGTGATATAAGTGTCAATATTGGTTCTTAAGGTTGGAATAAAAAAACCTATGTTCAGTCAGGGAGTGGTGACACATATCTTTAATTCTAATACAGCAGAGGCAGAGGCACAGGCAGAGGCAAAGGTAGAGGCATCTCTTGATATTGAGGCCAGCCTGCTCTATTGAGTGAGTCTTTGGACAGCACAAAGAAACCCTGTCTTAACAATCATGAAACAAAAAACAAAACAAAACAAGAACCTATGTTAACTTGGGCCAGATAACCAAGGATAGTTGAATTATTAGTCAAATTGCTACCTTTGTAATAACAATATCTTGTTAATGGTAGTTAAAAAAAAACCTGTCATTGTAGAAAGACACAAGCATATCTTTTTCTAGCACTGGTAGGAGAAAATGCAGGTGTGACCTGGTGGTCAGCTTACCTGGCATACTCTACTTGTATGTAAGAAGCATGGCACACCATGCTCCTGAGTATTCTCAGAAGTCATAACACTGAATGCTGAAGTAGCATGAGTAGCTACTTGATAACATGTCTGCACTCCCCAAGTCTTCATGTACTGTTTCCACATAGAGACTCTAATGGCAAGAATGCTCACTGTCCAATCTGAGATAATGTGCTGACCAATAGGATAGGATTCCCTTATGTAATTTATTGCTCACATTCAATAAAGTAGACATTGTTCACTGAAACCATCTAGTGGGGGAAGGAGGTGGGGCACATACCCAAGTAACAACTCCAAAACTGCATGTGCACAAGGTAACTCACATTTGATGACTTATCTGCTGTCATAGGCTTAAGAAACTGGGATTGTGAAGTTGTAATCCCAGGGAAATTTTGGTTTATACTGGTCCTCATTCTTCAATGTAACTAATTTATTAGTGAAGACAATAAGGACAAGGATGAGGAGCATGAAGAAGATAATGATGGTGGTGCAAGTTGACATTAAGAAGATACAGTGTCCTAGACACAGTATACAAGGTTCTCAGGTTTTAGCCCAGTTAAACCTATGAAAACATCTTGAGATTTGGATCCTTATTTTACAGTTAAGAAACTAGTTATGATATGACAGAATGCTCTAACTGAAAGTTCATTCTCATCAGAATTTAAATTTGAGAGCAGGTCCACATCTTGTCATTCTGAATCTAGAACTTTCTTCTTTGACTGTTACTTCAGGAGGATTATAAGTCAATTTTAATTTTCTTAAATACACTCTCCAATATACCAGCTTACAGACTATTAGCTGACATGACTTAGAAACATATTTTCATCATATTTAAATGTTCATGGAACATGGTTAAATAAAACTAATTTTTATAATCTCAGAGCTTCTAGAAGTCCTCAGGATTTTCCTGATGCTTGCAAAACCTATTTGAAATTTTCTTATTCTCAATTTGCTGGCCTCATTTTTTTTCTTTTTTTTAAATCCTGCATGCCTTTTTCTGGTCCTACAAAGAGCAATCACTTCTTGTATCACTTTGCTATTGATGAAAAGTCAATGCTCCACATACTCATTTTTATTTGATTGGCTTCTTGAACTTTTCTCTTTGGGATGGATGACTGATTGCTCCTAATACTCAGAGGTCTTTTTGTTTACTACCCAGCCCCACCCGTAGTAAACAGATAGCTATCTAATGCAGTCAGAATGTTTCCTGATGGCTTCTCCAATTTTTTTTTTCCTCACAAGCTTCTTCCTTTGCTGTTATTTCCATGGTTTAATTGAGATCATTCAGAGTTTCCATGTCTTTATAGCTTCCTTCTCTGCATTCCACTTGAAACCCTAGTCTGAAGCATGCCCATTCATTTTAAGCAAATGTGCTTTTCCTAAGTTTAGGAGTTATAAATATTTTGAAATTTTGATGGTTGTAGAGGACATCTTAGAAATTTAATTTATGTAACTTGGGGTCTTTCAGTAGCTTTCCTATAAGAAGAGTAAAGTTGTTGGTTTTTTTCTTCTTTTTTTCTTCTTGAAGAAATTCAAGTGCTTAGAAAGAGTAATATTACTTGTAGTGATATACTAGGGACCCTGAAATAGTTCAAAGGAAAGACTTAACTGTAAATCTTTTGCTATAGGACTCAGAGAACTATAAGAATCTGACTAAGAAGAACCTGAGGATTGGGGATTGAGTTTAATGGCTAAGTATTTGCCTGGAATATAAGAAGTCTGATTTTGACACAACCAGGACAACACAACAAACATACAAATAAAAAAAAAAAACCTAGTAAAATCTAGTACCATTATTCAGGACACGTTAATTATTCAGATGACTTTGAGACCCAAGGAAATGTTATCAACTCCTTTTCCCTAAGATTGAACAAAGGCTATGGAAAGGTTGGGATACTGTGAACACTGTTGTAAACTTGTTAAAGATAAACATGATCACCATTGAGCATATGGCATTCTCAAAGAGTGGTAGATACCAGACAAAGCCAACCTATAATGACAGGGATTGAGAATCTTGTGCTCCATCCAATTTGGCTCTGGCAATCACTGTGTTCCCAGTAATAATGAGGAATATGGAACAGCTGAGACAATGTCTAATGGTGTTCTTGTGGTAGCATTTCAAAAAATTTAGCCAAACCATGAATAATGGATTTTATAAGCACTCCACAAATGTGAAATATTAAAAACAACCCATGTTCTCAATTTCTTCTGTAGGAATCTTATTCCTTATAAATACCACCAAGAGAACATAACTGGGTTAAATGTAAATATCACAATGCTTTTCTGTGTTGCAATTTGAAATGGCCACTTTTCTACCATTGAAAATCACTGGTTATTCAGAGCTAGTTATAGAGAGCAGAATGTCTATGTGATTGCATGGCTTCGATTACTATCATTATGACATTATGCACAAAGGCTGATTACCTTCCATTTCGTTAAAACTTCTTGTCGAAACTGGGTTAACAGACTTTACAGGAACTTTTTTATATGAAATTGCTCATGGGAATATGATGTAATAATTAAAATTATTTTATTGTTGACTGTCCTGTTATGTATTTTTTGCCATGGTAGAAATGTCTCATAATTAATCTTTTATTGTTTAAAGTAGTTCATTTAGATGAAGCAAATTTTGGTATCAATGGGACTGTCTCTGATTGTTTAAAGTGACATTCAGGTTAGGATGGATAGACTTTCCTGCCTATGTAAGGTGCCAGTGATGATAAATCATGACTGTCTCCTTCCACCTGTAACTTTGTAAGGAATAAAGGTCATCTAGAGTAGATTTTGAGGGGTTAAAACTTTTTCCTGTAAAAAACACAATATACATAAGTAAAATGGAGTTTTAAAAGAATTTACTTAGCACAAGTCTAAGAAACATAGTATATCAAAACATGTTTAAATGTTTTCAATAGAGTAACAGGAAGGATGGACTATGAAATCAAAAGTGGCTCTTTTATTTCTAATTTTGAATTAATTGGGTCCATCCTCTGGTCAGGCTACAATGTCCATAAATATAAAGGAAGGGGTGTGGCTAGTGCTATGAAGGCCCTATGTTCTGCCACTTTCAGAGGAGTATGGCTATAGGATGGGCAAGTACAGAAATAGGGGGAGAGGAGGGGATTTGCTTGTTTGTTCCAGTACTTTCTGGCAATGTGTATTCTGAATCATTATAATCTATTGATTTTGAAGGATATACTTCAACCATTTCCTAGTGGGAAATGAAGTAAATAAATATGATTTAGTAAAAGGAAAACGTCTGTTTCATTTGTTTCAAAATGTTGCTTATTATGATATGACTTGTAGAATAGGGTGGTACCCGAAAGCAACAAAACCATTGTGTTCTTCGGGTGTTAAGGTTGGGTGTTGATGTGACAGTTCTCCTTATCTGCTACTTGTCTGCTATGTGACAAAACTTTTTTGGACAATATAATGCACACTGCATCCCCCTCCCCCAACACACACACACACACACACACACACACACACACACACACACCTACTCATATGTATCCCATGACAAATGAAATAACAGATACCACCAATATCCACCATGGTGAACCAGTGTGTTCTATTGGTGTTATTTATTTAAAGGAATATATAGGAGTAGTTACTTACAGGGGCAGAAAAGGACACAAAGACAGCACCAACACCAAAGCCCACTGTGAGTAACAGCTCAAAAAGGCTCAAAATGTGGAACACACTGCATAGCCTACAGGCAGTTTAACAGGTTGGAAAATGCCTTTTCAAAAGGCAGCTAGTCTAGTCTCAGAATCTTTTTTGCAGCTTGGCTTGTCTAAGAAAGATTCTGGGTAGCCTTTATTGTTTACTGTTGGGAAGGAGTGGCCTAGTGAATCTGGTAAATTTCAGGGAGTTTTTGAAACTATTTTGAATTGTTTACTTTTTGACTTAAGAAGCTTCCCTGAAGGGTGGAATGTTTCAATCTAGAGGAAACATTATCTCATGCTCACCTGTGGGCACTTACAAAGCACTTTTTCTGTGATGTTTAATATCAACTGTCACTCCCACAACAAATATCTGTTGGCTTTCAGAGCAGTGATGACACTTTTAACTATAAAAAACCTAGTAGTTTTGGCAAATAGTCCATTAAGACAGCTGATAGTCTCTTTACCCCATATTTCTGGGGACAAAGACAATTTAGAATGTTGTTATTTTAGATGACATTATATATTATGCCAATCTTGAAAGGGAGAAGGAATAAATTCATGAATGATCATGAATAAAATATTTAATCTGTAACGGCATATAGTTTTTTCAAGAGTTTATTATTCAAGCTGTCCATAGCTTTTTAAATCTATATTCATTCACCAGTTTGCTTGCATGAACCTGCTCAAGGAAATAATCAGACCAAAAGATAAATTTTACAATTAGCTGTTCATGGTTTCAACATGCATAAAAGCTAACCACTAGGAAAAAACACAAGGTAAATCGATGTTTTAGGAAGTGTGCATTTCATGCAATACTGTATCTAATTATGATACAAATTGCAATGTGAAATATTGGGGAAAATACTTATATGGCATTCAGGAGACTTCCTCACCTAGGGATCTATCCCATCTGCATACATTATTCCAGACACTATTGCTGATGCTCTGAAGCTCTTGCTGACAGGAATCTGGTATGGCTATTCCACAAGAGTTCTACCAGCAATGGACCAATACACATGCAGATACTCAAAGCCAGCTATAGGACTGAGCCAGGGAACAATGAAAGGACTGAAGAAGCTGAAGTGGATGGTAACTCCAAAGGAATAACAATATCAACTATTTGGACTACCCAGAGCTCCCAGAGACTAAACCACCTACCAAAGAGTATACATGAAGGCATCCATGGCCCCAGATACATCTGTTGCAGAGGATGGCCTTATCTGACATCAATAGGAGGGGAGAGGCCCTTGGTCCTGTGGAGGCTTGGTGCCCCAGCATAGAGGGATGCTAGGGTGGTGAGGTGGGAATGGGTGAGTGGGTGGAGGAGCACCCTCATAGAGGCAAAGGGGAGGGCGAGAGGGAGGATGGAATGGAGGGTTGTGTGTGTGGGTAACCAGAATGGGGATATCATTTGAAATTTAAATGAATAAAATGATTAATAAAAACAAAAAACAAAAAACAAAACAAAACAAAAAGCAATCAGAACCTTAATGTTATGCAAGAGTCTACTTTCTACTGTACAGTGGGAATCATGCCACAGAAACCAATGAACTAACATAAACCTTAATGTTAGTGGGAGCCATTTTTGAGAGATACAGTGACTGAGAATTTAGTGGTAAGGCAATTGTTTCCTTCTAATTGTCTGTGTTTCCCACATTTCCGCAAGCATTTCAATTAAGCCGAAAAAAATATAAACATTCTACTTAGCCTTTTATTTGATTGCCTCCGTTCTCAGATGGAAAAAAAAAAAAGCCAATTTTTAAGCTCAAGCCCCTCTGCTCAGGCTCCCTCCCAGAGACTGAATGTTCCCTTACATCCTCCTTAAGCAGCTTAACCCTAAAGCTGGCTCAGAGAAATTCTCCCGACCTCCAGTTCTACTGCTCAGCAGGGCCTGCCTCCCCTTCATCTCCAGTCACATTCGGATCCTTCTCTAGGAGCAGCTCTGGCTCTCCAGAGCCTTGGCTATGCCCTTCTTCCCTCCTTTCTTGATTTCCCTTCTGAACCTTCCTGGCATTCTTAGTTCAAGGCCAGATGGCTGAGTTTCTGAAGCATTAACACTTTTCTGTCTGCTGTCTTAGAGCTGTTTAGAAGTCACCCACACCTGCCTGGTAAGGAAGTTTCCACCTCAGCAGGCAGCCTGGTGGGATTTGGCAACTGGGGTGAGCATGGGGCTGGAGAAATTGCCCAACAGGAAATTAGCCACAACATGGGAGTGGTGTTACATCATTCATTTGGAACTCTTGGAAAGCAGGGGAAATGCTTAATGACAACCCATTAAAGACAATTTAAAGAAGAGGCACCCACCGTTGTGTAAGCCTAGTTTTGCAAATCGGAATTTTGTTAATAGACTTTCAGACTTTGCTCAAAAGTTGATGTTTCCATTGCTTACAAATAAAATATTTTACTGTTTTATTTTTATTATTATTTTTTTTACTTAACATAGACTCAAGCAGGTCATTGCTAATTAGTAGTCACTACCAGTGAATCTGGAAAATATGGACAGAAGAAACTTTAAGCCCTTTAAATTAGTGGAAAAGGAAAGTATACATCATGCCATTGGTTGGGATTAATTTTCCACAAATAAGTGACACCTTCTCTGGGCAAGCCATTATGCAGGGATGGTACAAAAAAATATGAATAAACACAATCTGAACTTTCCAGAACCTGAGAGTCTGACTGTGTAGTTTCTCCTACATTCTTCCTCAAAGGCAGAGAGAACATGGAAAGGTTAGATGGGACTCAGTACCAGCAGAAAGTGTCTGGTGAAAGTTAATTTAGCAATTCGGCGACACTGTCCTTTTCTCTTTCCTCTAAGAGGAGGACGAGGACTCCTGGATCTTTATCTTAGTTGGATTCCTGGACCACTTTAAGATGACAGAACACTGAAGACAGCAGGGAAAGGGGGGAAAGGGGGGAAAGGGGGGAAAGGGGAGCTTTCTGATTTTGTGTTGCTTTTAAAACAGAGTGAAATAGGCTTATCCTGTCAGGGATCATTTTAGTAGAAGTTTCCATACACTGCAGAACTCTAAAAATCCCTGACCATGGAGCTGGCTCTTTGGGGCTTTGAAGCCACTTGCCAATAATATTCACTCTGACCTCCTTAGGCAGGCTGTGGAAAGTGCTGTGGAGAGCTGAACTCTGAATGAGGGGGAAAAAAAAAAAAGAAAAAACAAAACCACAGACTTTCCACAGACTAGCTGTCTCATGCCATTGGTTAGAAAATGCAGCATAAATTTTCCCAAAGCAATTACTGACAAGAGTTAAAATATGAATCCCAAAATTTCCTAATGAGTAACAATTATACAACTCCATATTATCTTGCTATAAAAGATGACATGTTAAAGGTAAACCTTTTAAATACACCTCAAGTTCATGATCCTGTTCTGAAATTCTTTAGTGTATAATTTACTATTATACATTAGTAATAATATCAACAGGTACCCTGAAAACAGATATAGCTTAACTTCTTTCAAGCTATAGCAATGTAGGTAGAGAGGCTGGACCCATCATGAAGATTCACAAGAAAGTGGAACTACTGAAAAACACTTTGGACTGTAAAAATTTAAACTGAAGGAAACAGAAGAAATATGCAAGCAGAAAACTCTGCAGGCCTACTGGAGTTTTGAGAATACTTTTTATTCCTTTTTGGTTGCTCATGCTGAACTCTGGCATCATGTTGGCAAAATCAACCCCTACAAGCCAATAGCTAGCATCCTGGAACTTGAGTTCTTGCCATTCCAGCTGTCACAGCAGGAACATATTTTGCTGCCAAAACAAAATTTCCTCATGGTTAGGGCTGAAATATTGGTCAATTTGAAGGACAGAGGCAGCAGTGTTAAGTAATACACTGCCTTAAGCTTTCTTCCTGTGTCATAAACACCTGCTCCGAGCAGTATATCTCCTTAGAGGTCTTCAAAGAGTAAAGTACCCACCCATGTGTACTGCCACCATTAGCAACTGTACACTTTGTGTAGATGTTTGTTAAGGTTTTTGTTGTTGTTATTGTGTACCATCTTTGTAAGTTCCGGTAGCTACCCAGCAAGCTAATTGTTGTTATCTCTTTTGTGTCTGGGTTGACACCAAACTTGAGGTGTGATCTGGGTCATTTATACTAAGTAACACAGACAGATAATGAGAGATAAGCTCATTATTGAAACTCACCATCAGACAGAGTTGAGTAAGATAAAATTCTAAGCCCGAGGGAACATAATTTTATAGCTTAGAAGTTTAGAAGGTTCGCCAAAGGAATACAGGGGCAGATTGTTCAAGTTCCTACATTGCAGGGGCATAAGGAAAGCACTATGCAGATAATAGGAAAAAAACCCTCTCATTTATTGGGTGTTTGTTCCCTTCCAGGGTAGATGTAGATTAACATTGTTCATGTTTTTCATTATGGAGAGATTAGATTGTTCAAATAATCTCTCTTTGCACAGAATATCATATGATCTTTCTCCTTAGTTTATGCCCCAGGACAGAGTTAATGTTCCAATTTAGTTATCAGGAATAAATACTATGGCTCAAGATAAACCTGGGCTTTTCTAGGTCATTAAACTATGATTTTATTCCAGTGAGTGTTCGAAGGAAGAATTAAAGGAATATAGAATAATTCAATAATTTAACTTGGAAACAATAATACTCAAGAAATAAAACAATAGAACTTTGAGAATCAGAAACAGAATCTTGCTTTTAGAATCTTTTGTTCTTTGAGTGAGCATGCTTTCATTTCCTCCAAACGCAGTGGTGGATTTTTTTTACCCATAAACTCATTGTCTACATGAAAGGAGGCTTTCGGTGTGTGTTTTCTCCTATCAGTTCAGTTGAGTTTCCTCCATAGGAGCTAGCCAGCCCTCATCGCCTGCTCCTGTCATCAAGCCCTGCCACTCACTTTCCATTTTTGAATTTCTTTGAATCTAATTGATTATCTACCTTATTACTCAACCTTTTCTCTTATTACTCAACCTTTTCTGACCACTGAGTAATCAACACATGAATCCCTTACTACAGAAAAATATGATAAAAGTATTCTAAGTATTGAAACACAGGAGTCCCAGTGGCTCCCTGGATTCTATGCTTCTGTCCAGTTCTTTGGAGGAAATCGTGAACTCCTTTCTGAAAGCATAGTTCCCAAGATGTTTTGCAGAATGCTTTCCATATCAACTGCTCAACCAAATTCAAATCTTCCATAGTGTCTTCTGCCTTGAAGCTACTTATCAGCAGCCCTTTGCTAGAACTGTAATGAAGAAATTTAAGTAGAAAAGTTTGCCATGAACAAAAGTATGGCTTTTAAAACTATTCTAATGGTTTTGGTAAGGAAATCATAACAAAATCTCACATTAGTTGAATTATAATTCAAAATTTAGTCATTTTTTGTTTTAGAGCTTTGATTGTAAGACTGGTAGTAATATACTAAGACATTTTCAAATCTGTAGAAATACTATTGATTATGAAAAATAGCTAATTAACAGTGCAAGACTAATTAATAGGGTAATAGATATTTATATTTCCACACTCAAATGAGAGAAAACCTAAAAATGAATGTAGACATGAGCTAAATTAATCATTGAGGCATTTATTTCAAAGTCAGATACTAGACATGTTCTGGTACCTTTCCCTTTGTCCTTGGTGTCTTGAGGTTAAGGTTGACAGGTGACCTGAGATCTGTAAATATTTTCCATGCTAACAAAAGTAAGTACTAAAAAGACAAGACAGTGTCCCGAGCTTACTTTCAATACTGTTTTTCAATATTTCAGGAATGTAGAGACACTTATAGTATGATTACACTATATGCATGCCACGCCAAGACACTTTGGTATCTGGCTGTGTTCAGTCTTTCAGTTATAAAGCAACAAGCTGAAGGGTAAAAGGTAGACATGTGAGCAAATGGCCCAGGACAACAGAAAGTTCTAATTTCCATCCTGGCATTCATGCCTCTTTCAGCCAACATTCATTTAGTGCTTTGATGTGCAAGTGAGGGCTTTAGGAAATCAAAGGAGTCTTCATGGTTGAAATCGTGGTGATACTTTGTGACTATAGACTGATGTCTTCTGTTAACACTAGAGAGACCGGAAGCAGCTTTGTCACAGGTAATCTTGAGAACAAAGTAAACAATTCCATTCAACCCAATCAAACATGTTTTAATCTCTTTTTATGTCTTAATAGAACTCCCATGGGTCAGAAAGATGTAGAGAATTTCTGTCACAGCCTGCAGTCCAAGATCTCTTACTTTGCTAGTTAAATCCACTTAGGCATGGTGGCTTCCTTCAAGTACTGCTCACTCAATTTTGGTCAGAATTTAATTTTGCTAAGACAATAAATGATAGTCAAATGTCATTTCCATAAAATGATAATCATCAAACAAGCTGAGTTTGTCATTTTTAAAAAGTAATTTCTGGAGAAGAGATATCCTATATTTCCTGAGTGTCAATGAAAGTACAATCTTGTGTAATAAAAGGTGTTAGGGAAGTACATTTAGGACAATGTATCTAGAAATATGCTATGTAGAACTCATGCCTCAGTGCTGGTGCAGTCCTACTGCCATGAGGACTGCATGCTGTTGTTGGAGGTGGACTCTCTCTCTCTCTTTTTTTTTAATGTACTATATTAGGGGCCTTCATTTCGCTTCAGCAAAGTAGAAGCAGAAAAATCTCACATTTTACTTCAAAGGATGCCTTTCTCATATTTCTCACCAATGAGCTAGCTGTTTGTTGCTCTATTTCTTTCTCAGTCTGGTTTCATTTTCTTTGCTAGAACTTTTATTTCCCCAAATTTCTGTATTTCTGCCCATATCCTAGTGCCCTCTTTTTTCATGCTACATATTTGTTTTTACTTAGAATGTCATATATTTTAGTTGGTAGTCTTAATATCTTATTTCAATTGTTGCACTTCTCCAGAAGAGCCCACTCTTTCTGTTGATGTGATATATTCCATGACCAAAGTTACACAAGAGAAATCGGGGTTAATTTAGCTTACAACAGGTGAAAAATTCATCATAGGCATTGTTAAAGTAAGAATTCAAACAGCAACTCCTACTATACTTATACTATAGAAATAGTAGGAAGAAGAGAATGCAGCCGTGTTGCCTGCTTGCTAACTTCTCAGCACCTTTTCTCTGTTCTGATTCTCTTATTCAGTCCAGGTCCAGATCATGCAATGGTGTTGCACACAATAGGCTAGATCTTTCCACACCAATTAACAATCAAGACAATCCTCACAGACAAGCCTACAGGCCAACCTAATCTAAACAAGTCATCAACTGATGCTCTCTTCCCAGGTGAGTCTATGTTGTAACAAGTTGATACTTAAAACTAATCATCACAAACCCTTCTAAACTTGGCAATCTGGGATATAACCACAGTGTTTGTCTTTTCTCATCAGTTGCCATGGTGTTAACTTTCATAGTATTGACAAGAGTGCTTATGTAACACCAAACTCCCAAAGTAGCTCTAAACTCAAAATGTGGATGCTTATTTTGTCTCTACTCTATGGACAAGATCCAGCCCATAGTAGATGCTGAACCAGTATCTGTTTAGTAAATAAACCATAAAAGTCTTATTCAGTATAACGTTTGTTCCTAACCAGTATCTTAAGCCCAGAAGTTTCCAAAGTTAACTTGAGGCCTTTCCTTCCAAATGCTCTTCCATGGTGCTCTCCACTGTGGCCAACAGAACTTAGTATATTCCACTTTTTAGTTCTAAACTCTGTGTGTCAGCCTTGACACTTCTGTCTTTCACATCATATATTTATTTCATGACAGAGCAAGTAGAGTTTATTTTAAAACTTTTGTTTATTCAACAATATTATAAAGTGCTCAGTGTCAAACCTTTATTTCTAGTTGGCTGTTGCGTTTGGACTTTCCTCTTGTGTTTCTTTACTATATATATATTTTTTTTTCCTGTGTAATACACTATTCTCTTAAAAGCACAAACAATTCATCTTATTTCTCCTTCAAATACCCCAAGTGTCCATCTCATTCATAGTAAAAGTCCTTGTAGTGATTTCCAAGTTCATGCAGTCTGCTTCATGACACTAAACACTTTACTATCTTTATAGTGAGCAAAGAAATCAGAGGCACTAAGTAGACTCTCAATAAATATTTTCTCAATGAAGTTATCTACTTAACAGTAAGAGGTTATGTTATTTTAAAATGTATTCTCTCTCACAAAGAAAAAATATTCCTTCTGGTGGGTTTCAATGGAGCCAATTACCTTTTAGTTAATTCACACTAAAAAAGTTCAATACATAACATGACATTATGAACTTTTGTTCCAAGTCCTGCTCTTGAAAAACATGCATAATAATAGTTGCATTGTGAAGTCAATTTTGACTCATTAGAAAAATCGTTATTGCAGTCAATATTAAAGCAAAGATTTTTTTCCCCCCAAGGGCATATTATGCCACATGGTTGACTATTGTGTTGCCTGATTTAAGAATGAAACAAACTTACACTTGGTAGTTTAATGTATTTTTATGCATTAGAACAACTTAACTTCTTGGTTTGATATGGATATTGTGATATTTTTCACATAGTAGGAATTATAATCTTTGATAATTTTTGGTGAAAAATTTTATTTCCATTTTGACAAACAACATATCACGAAATATATAATGCTGCATAAAACCATATGTCAACTATAATATTTGATTCTCTACCCTGATCTACCCTGATACTGTAAGAACAGTCTAGTACTGAAAAATTCAAAAACTAAGAGTCAAATAGGTCTAAGAAGATGTATTCACAGTTAACTTCTGAAAACTACTACAGGGTTTTGGTGTTCTTATACTACCACAGGCAATGCAAATAAATAAAAGGGAAGAATGGTAGAAGAGGGATCACATTTTATAGAATTTTAATAGAGAGCACAGTGGAGTTTTAATCTGTTTTTGACCCTATGATGAGTTCCTGAAATGATTACCATAAAATTAAATCAAATCAAGACAATGAAAAAGATGGGACAATGATAGTGATGGTAGCAGGCTATTGTTGAAAGTTAGGCATTCTTACTCAAGTTCATTCATTAATATACCTCCAGATGCAGTGGAGAATATTTTAGAAAATGGTTCTGTTTCTGAGGCTGGGGTTTTGTTCACTCCTCTTTGATGTTTCCAACAAGTATTTATTAAGCATATAGTTTGTGTCAGAATGTTCTGAACTCCGGATCTCTAATAGCTACTGCATAAGTCTCTTTTGTTGTTGTTCTGTAATACACAGTTTTGGGGAAATGGCTTCTACATTGAAACATGATATTGGGGTCAACCTGATCAACCTGGTTCCTGCTGCTTTGGTATAGATTTTTGGATGTCTTCTATAAATAGGTTTAAAAAGATTTCCTTTATGAAGTCACTTAACAAGTTTTGAACTAAGAATTAATTTATTTTATTTAAATAAGAAAATCAGAGTTATAAAGTGATTTTCCTAAACTTTGTGAATGCAAAACATAATTATTATCTCACATATGAGTTACTATGACCCAGAAATATGGATCCAGGTTGATCTCAATATCATGCTCCAATGTAGAAACCATTTCATAAAGACTGTATTACATTAGAACAACAATAACAACAATGTTATAAAACATGGCATATTTTCAAATTGGTGGGAACATAAGAAGTGGCTAGAGTAATGTCAGAAAACCTGTCACAGGCTCCAGATATTGTCTGATGACATTCTTAGCTTTTGAATTTGTAGAAACTATAACCAGAACTATAGTCCTTGGGTTACCTCATTCTAAATAATGTTACATGATCACCTAAGAATGTTAGGTCAGACATTGGAGTGAACAATGAGTGGATATTCAGTGTGGTAAAGATAGTTCTATGCAACTGTCTTGTAAATCTATAATATTTCAACTGTCCAGGATCACAGTGTTCTAATCAGTCAGTCAACAGAACAGAATCTTTAAGAAATGTGGTTCTCTGCACTAGGAACCTCAATTTACAAACCACACTTGAACTTGCCTAGAAACTGGGACACAGAAAGAAATGTATGAGTGACATTACTTGAAGTATATCTGGGAATCATTTAATATAATAAATCTATTATTAAATAAAATAAATTGAGATATATTGAAAAATTATGTCACAGGACCTTCCAGTGACATACACATGAATGAAAGTTTGGAAATACAGGTAGAGAATGAGGAGAAAGAAAAACAAAAATAAAATTTAAAAATCAGCAAAATTCACCCTTGATCAGATTTACAATGACTAGAAAAAGAAACACCATGCACTTCTTCAAAGTAGGTCTCATGGAAACATGTCTCATCCATATTCAACATTATGAAAAACGCATTAGATCCTCAGGCATCCTTAAAGACTCATATGCTTGGTGCAATAGCAATAAACAAAGATAAAAATCTAAGGAAGGAGAATGCTTTCTTTCTTTTATCTGAGGAAGGAAACTGCTCAAGCAATAAGATCCTCCTCAAACACCCCTCCTATCCAGGGAGGGTCTGGAGCCCACATTGCTCACCCATAGCAAATGCCTCACATAAATGGAACCCATTACACTATAGAAGACCAACTCTAAAATAATAAAATTTACTTATCCTTAAAGAGGATTAAACACACCCTCAAAGCACAGAACTCTGAGTAGCTGAAATTGTATACATTTGCATGCACACATTTGAGCAATAACAGTTAAACAAAATACACACTATCAGAAACACATCACCGATCAACCTAGCAATTTTGCTGTCAGCTAGAATGCTACACTGGGAATCTTATATAGTATGTCACCCTGCCTTGACTTCACTAATCTAAAGTCCTTTATCAAGATGTGAACAGTTGCCCAGGAGAACGAGAGCTGCATTTTCCTATAAAAAACATGAACACAATACATGATTATATGTTAGACTTTAATCTCTGAGGCCCTCTATCCCACAGACATATATGTCATAGTGAATTTCTTATTTTTTGAAGAAGATAGTTAAACAAATGTTCTCACTAACTTTATAACTATATGAATTGTAAGTAAAACAGTATTGGGAATCTTAAATGTGTGCAGGTTAATTCAGGATCTTGGCAGGAGTGGCCTGAAAATATGGAAGGGGAATTGCCACCCAGTTTCTTTATACATGGTCTAACATAATCATTATAACAGGGGCAATTCTAGTTACACCTGAAAATATTAAGTTTCAATGCTTACTGCTGGGAAATTGAGCACTCTGTTATCTGTGTGTCTATTTGTCTGTGATGTCTTACTTGAGGGCATCTGCTGGTGACGAAGACAGAATAAAAGCACACTGGGAGTGAGAGAAAAGCCATAGATCCCACAGGGGCATGAGGTCTCCTTTCTCCAAATCTTCATGGATGAATAAGTTTTTCTCTTTTGCTTGAGGAAAGCAGGATTTAAGCAAACAGAAGGAAGCACAGCAGCATCATTTAGATAGCCATCGGAAATGGACTCCTTTCTTTATGCACAGAAAATAACAGGATATTACCATTGGGCTCTAGTGATGGGTGTTTTTCTATTCTTTCTTATTTTTAGCAAGCAAAGATGATGTCACCATGGGACTTTGAAGTAATTAAAGTCTTCAGAGCTAGAAGCCACCTTTTCAAGGTCCAAAGAGCTAACATGGTATTTCTGCCCCTTAATTGAAGATGCAGGAGTCTGTGCAGTGGACATATGTTCATTTCATGCTCATGGCCTCACCAGAAGTGTTCTGGCTGCTGTCCATAAAACACAGTTCACTATGAGTTGAGCACAAGTCTTTACACAGATTCGTAGAAGAGCTATTTCCTGGAGTCAGAACTTCCTATTGGCACATCATATTTAAGTTTTAATCTATTTTCTACATGGCCCATGTGGTTAACCACAGTTTTTTTTTTTGTTTTTTGTTTTTTTGATAATAGCAAAGACAGACTTCTGACCCTTCCTTAGGTTTATCATTCGTTCATCTAGACCTGAACTTTATTAAAGACATCCTCTGTGGGGAACATGGTCTCAGCAATTTGGTAATAGGAGATGGGGTTTTACACACTGTGAGCTGTGGGCTTAGAGCCAGACTCCAGTTCTGTTGCATCAGTGTGGGAAAGAGAATATGTCTTCCTTCCTGACCTACGGAACAGGCCAGGCTTATCTAAGGATATGTCAGAAAGGGTTAAGTTCCTCTTCCTTTGCATGGTGTTGGTGGTGGTAGTAAGTTTCTATCTGCAGGGCCTAAAGAAGTAACCTGAATATTTGAGGCAAAGTATTTAACTTCAAGTCTATGATTCTACAGCAGTAATAGTCAACTAAGTTTTATTTGTTTCGACAGGATACATTTAGCACAATCTGGAAGCATTTGTGATGTGATGACGGGGGAGTCACTACTGGGAGGAACCCAATGACACTGCTAAATGTACTCCAATGCACAGGAGAGCCCTTCTCTTCTCTTACCTTGACAATAAAGAATTACTGGGCTTAGAATGTCACTGAAAGGAACAAGGGAAGTGTCTAAACCAACACGAGAGAATTATTAGTATTATAAAGTAATGTTAAAGATTTTAAAATAAAGAAAATATGTACATTAGTTATAGAACCAAGATAATATTTTTTCATCTTTTAGTTGGATCCCAGTATATGAAAGCAAGATATATAACTGTTTTCAGTGTAGTCCATACTTAGCTATGCTTTGTCCCTAGATAATTTGAGGGATATATATCAATCAGTGCTGGCTACGTGCTTGTGTAGCTGCCTGCCCAGATGGTGCCCTACTCTTTATTAAATCTCAGACTGCCTGATACCTCATTGTAAGGCAATACCTGAGAAAAGCAACTTAAGGATAGAAATGCTTATTCTGAACCAGAGTTTGATGGCACAATCTCTTTCTCTCTCCCTCTCCCCACCCCCCGAAAAGTCATGGCAGCAGTGTGAGAAGTGGCAATCTGTTCTGTTATACTGTGTCCAGAGTCAGGCAGCTAAGAGAAATGAATGTTGTTGACCAGTTTGATATCTGCTTTCATTCTGTCATGCACCTCAACCCATTAGGGTTTCTATTCCTTCCTAAATCAAACATTTCCAGATATAACCAGATATGTGTTCCCATGGCCATTCTAAATGCAGTCAGGTTGACAACAAAGATCAACAATTACAACTCTACTCTCTGTGAACCTGACCCCTAAACATGTAACTTTAAAATAAAATGCTACCCTATGCCCTGGAGGTTTTATTTTTATATCAAAATGTAAAATACATTTATTTCATCTCAAAGAGTCCTTGAAGTCTTTAATTCAACACTGTTCAAAAATTTAAGATCTCCTTTGAGATTGAAGATAAATGGAATGAGTGTGAACTCATGCAAAAACAAAGCAAAAACCAAGTTATATACTTCTAATGTGCAAAGATACTGAGTAAACATTCCCTTCTTAAAATGGAGGACTAGGAGATAATAAGGAAAGATAATATGAAAGCAGTACATAAATCCAGCAAACAAAACCAGTAAACTATGTACATAGAGCATCTCAAGTTTCTGATAGCATAATCTGTAATTCAGAAGCCTTGAGTAATTTCATTTTTTCATTGCTACTTCTAGTATCATACTAACTACTCTACTATCCAAAACCTGCTCCATGAAGACAGCTTTTTTTTTTTTCTCAATGGATGACCCATGGTACTGGTGTTACCAACATCTTGGTGTCTCCATTTAAACTTAAGTTTTATCCTTCCAGCTTCATGCCATGGTCTTTCATGGTCTAATGAACCTGATGCGGCTATAAACTGCCTGGCCTCAGCTGCTTTCTGATATCTTGGTGTAAGCGTCTATGACCCCGCTCACACTTTTATATCTTTTATGCCTGCAAATTAATATCATATGGACAATGTCATCAACTTTTGCTCCCAACTAGAGATGTTAGATCCCATCTGGATAACAGTATGTATCCAGAGGTGTATGCCTTTAAGGCTAATTTTGAGGAAGCACTTTCCTTAGCAGTTACGATTTTAGCAGCAGCATTCTCAACTTAAGCTCTCTCCTTTTAAATTGCCAGGAATAGTGACACATGCACACAATCCTAGAACTTAAGAGAGCTATGTGCAGGAGAGTTAAAGATTTCAACGTCATCCTAGGCTACATAGTACAATCAAAGTCAGAATGAGCTAAATGCGATGCTGTTTTAAAAAATAACAATAAGAAAGTCCAATTAATTCTCATTTTCAGAAGGTGGAGCCTCTGCTCTGTGGAGTCTTGCCTTGAGACTCTTAGAGCTGAAGACCAGCTTTCTCTTTAATGGTGCCAATGTCTTTAATAATAACTTCTTTCCTGCTCTTCTGTCTGGAACTTTGTAGTCTTGTTCCTTTCCATACCAAACTGCCTATTTTTTCTATTTTTTTGCTCTGTCTGTTGTTCTACAGAGTGCCAACCTGGATGAGAGCATTGAGCAGTAACCACAACACAGCTGGAGGCTACCATATTCTGACATGTCTTTCACTAAACAAATCAGTCAATTACAATTTGGGTTCACCCCAGCTCTCGGGTCTCTGGAAGAATGAAGCCAGATTCCTTGATGAAATAACATGAATGACTTCTATTTTAGTTCCTGATAGAGTCATTATTCATCATTGAAATTTCATGAGCTTGTCCATAGCTCTCCCAGCATTCTAGTGTTCTATCTTCTTCCAAATGGTCCACTAAACTCTTTAGTATGTTATCTTAGGTCCTCTCTAATCTAAAGTTTCACACTCCTCTTTTTCTGGGAAACCAGTTCCAAAAGCCTAAGAGCTACTTGGTGAAATTATAACAATGTCCTCATGCCACAGTAACAATTTTCTGCATTACTTTTCTTGTTGAAAAATAAAAACATAACAATAACAAAATAACAGCCAAAATCAACTCAATAAATGAAGGGTTTATTTTTGCTTGCAGTTTAAAGGTACAACGTATTATGATAGAGATGACCTGACAGCACAACAGTGAGGTAGCAGGTCACATGGTGACACACAGAGACTTGATTGTTGATGTTCAACTTGATTTCTCCTTTATTTTGGAAAAGGGGGCCTGGTTATTGAATGGTGCTAATCTATGGTGGCTATTCTGGAAATATTTCACGCAACACATAAGAGGTGTGTTTCTGTGATGACCCTACATCCAGTAAGGTCGCAACACAGCAGTCATGTATTTCTGGAAGTTGAGGTAGGATGATACAGAGGGATTGTCCTTAGTGATAGAATGAACATGCCAATAAGTGGGAGACCTTGCCAAAGTCGAAGATAAGATGATCTTGATTTTCACAAGAGAGTATGATTGACTGGTAACCATACTTTGCATGGGAACAAGAGCTGGAGATTGTTGAGCCCATTGAAGCACTGATGACTTTCTCTGGAATCAAGACAGTGAGTACATAACACTGACATTAGTTTTAGGACTTGAACCGTGGTTACCTCAATGCATTTCTGCAGCACAAATATTTCACAGATGGAAAGTCGCTGAAAGGTCATTCTAAACCAGTGGTTTCTAAACCTCCGTATTTATTCATAGACCCTTGCTTAATGAGATTCTATCTAAACATGATTATTACAACAATAATGAGGATATCAACACAATCAAATTTCATGACTTGAAGCAGGCTAAGCATCCAGGGATTCCATTGTCTTCCCAGCCACTGATGTAACCTGACTGCATGCTCTACAGTTGAGAAAACTGAAGTCCAGAGAGTGAGAGGAATATCTTAAAGAATTATATGCAGATTTTATACATCCTGGTATAATATTCATTTCTATGTGAGAAACAGCAGATCATTTGGTGAAAGGCAACAGTAAAATAATAAATAGTCAGTGGGTTCTGGAGGTACATACACATGACAAAAGAACATGCAGAAGAGGACAGAAACTGAAGGAGAGGGATGCTGAGATTAAGTTAGAAAGCTGAAAAGAATAGCAAAAAATAAAGCAAGAGAGATGGGATGTATCTTGTAGTAGCTAACATTGTGTATTGTATTAGTTAGGGTTTCAGTGCTGTGAACAGATACCAACACCAAGACAATGCTTAATAGGACAACATTTAATTGGGGCTGGCTTTCAGGTTCAGAGGTTCAGTCCATTATCGTCAAGGCAGGAACATGGTGGCATCTAGGCAGGTATGCGGCTGGAGAAGCTGAGAGTTCTATGTCATCATCAGAAGGTTGCTATCAGAATACTGGCTTACAGGCAGCAAGGATAAGGGTCTTAAAGCCCATATCCAGTGACACACCTATTTCAACAGGGACACAGATACTCCAACAGGGCCATACCTTCTAATAGTGGCACTGCTTCGGTCAAGCATATACAGACCATCACATGTACTGTTTAAGTTACTATGATTAAGCCGACTATAAGACAGATTTGTCTGTAACTTGTAAGCTCTACTTGCTCAGGAACAAAATAGCCTGGACTTCTGGTGGGCTATTCTTGTAAGTTTCTGGCCTTGTACAACTTTGTTTATGCAAGTTAATGGTCATAATACCTCTGTAATCAAAGCTCGTTTGCTCCAGGTAACCAAGACACCTGTTTGCTAAACAAAATGTAACCTTCATATTACCTGTAAATAAGATATGTGTGACTGAACATAGGTGGAATGTGTGCTTGATTACACATAGCAGGAAATACATACCTCTAATTGCAAAGAGGGAGGAAGTAGGTAGCCTTGTAAATTTTGCCTTTACAAATCCCCATGTAATGTAATTCAGTGCACATTTGGGAATCCTGAGACTTGAGTGTACTCATGAATCTGAATAAAAGACTCTCTCTCTCTCTCTCTCTCTCTCTCTCTCTCTCTCTCTCTCTCTCTCTCTGTCTTTGTTAAAATGTATTCATGGTCAGACTGGTGAACTTCTGAATGACCACAGGCCCATAACAATCTCAGTGAGAGATCATTTTGCTTAGCATGAGAAATGCCAGAGTTAGACCTCCTAGAAAGGCAAAGCAAACATGTGTCACACTGGTGACTTTCAAGTTGCTTTGTGTCCATCCAGAGTCCAACCTTTAGATATCAGTCCTACCATCAGTTTAACAACTTTGCTAGAAATTTCACATGCATAGGTTTATGCCTAGAATTTGAACTTTGGTTCCCCGACTCTACCCACCCTGCTTTTTGCTTTGATAATGGCAGTGGCTATACCAACTGAAGTCTGCTCTCACACCAAATATATAGGCACCAACCATTGTCTCTTGTTGCTCCTGTAGGCTCCATAGATGATCCAAGTAACAGGTTTGGTCAACCTTCAAAATGTATTCATAGTCTAAAATTTTCTTAGAAGATCTGCACTCTATGCCTTCTTAAGAGATTATGAAACATCCTTGTTAATATTCCTTGCTGCCCTCTCTTCCTCCTGCTGCTCATCTTTTCTCCTTTCTCCCTTCCTTCCTTTTCTTCTACCTTTGGATCCCATGAAGCCTTTTCCTCATATAAAACTCAGTGATCTTTAGAATGTGAGGGTGTCTTTGTAAGTGTTGTACAAGGAAGCAAAACCCATGAAGAGATAAGAATGAAAACCTGGTGCAGTTTGATTTCCTAAACTTGGATCAGACTTCGGGGAGTCCAACACAAGGCAGTTCAATGTCAGTATATTTTAAACACAGTAAAATTTTGGAAAAGGTTTCCAAGCAATAATCAGTCCAACAAGTCCAACCTCAGAAGCACAATAAAGCTTAATTTGTGATTGCATATACATGTGACCATGAGGATGGGTTCTATAGCTAAAAAGTACAGACTCTTATGTGGTCACTGACAGAAGGCATAGAGGTCAACAGGCTATAAAGTACATGTGGCATATCCCCTAAGGATGGGTAATGGTCTAAAGAGGCACAAGTCTGGAATAAGCATTCTGAGTAATTTAGGTGAGGTCTGCTTCTATAGCAAAAGGTGGCTGAGGTTTGCCTCCAAAAATAGCAAAAAGATCACAAGTCATTAAGAAAATACACTCTGAGCTTTCTGGATGGAATGTGGGTATTTGATTTGTACCTTCTCCATTGAGATTATGTCACCTCTCTGAGTTAAACTCTAGTAATTTCCCCTTTACATGTAATAAACTTCAAATGTAATTATATGTTTATTTGCATGTATATGTAAGAGTGACACACACACATATTAGAGTTTCATTCAGTGAGCTGACAGATTTAGACACACACACACACACACATTAGAGTTTCATTCAGTGAGCTGACAGATTTAGCTTATGCAATCTTGTAGGGAGTACAGAGATCCTTGTACTTACAGAGCAGCACTGAGAGAACAACACAGGGATGTCTCCTCATTGGAGGTGATACAAATCAAATATATGCATTATATCCAGACACTACTGGGAATTTCGAGAAGTTGAGAATGGGAGCCCACAGGTCTATGAAATGTCTAGAGCTGGGGGGAATCCAGCTTAGCTCAGGGTGAATGTCAGGAGCATAGAAGAGTTTTCTGTGAAATACTTAGGCATTGAGGTTATGTATGACAAAGCTCCCCCCTCCCAGTTTTTGATGAGAGAGATAGTTTTTGCTTATCCAAACTGTTTATGGTAGACAATGGATGCATACATCTTACTCAGGGTGGACCAGAGATTAAATACCTTTTGCAGAAAAGAATGTCTTGGAAGGAAAGCTCATTGGCTAAACTCTGGGGTCCCACCTAGATACCTTATTAGCATGGAGAACTCTGGACTCTACGCTTCATGACCAGTTGCCATGGTCCTCTTAGTGGGGTGTTGTGGTCACATGCTCCAGGACAGGAACTATTCTTAATTATGAGAATTGCTCAGGTTCCTTAATCTGCTTGACATTATCTGTTTTTTTCTGTCTGGTGACATGGTTCCATTTGCCCCACACTTCTCATCATTTTTTAGTCCTTATTTTGGATTTCACAATCCTTATTATACCACATGAATTAAATCATATTTTTAAAAATTTTTCTCCCTATAAGTTTACTAACTATAAAATATGCTATGTAAAACACAAATAATCATTTCTTGACTAGCAACATTAAGGAAAAGATTTTCAGTGATTCAGTTATATTTAAATAAACCAGTTGAAGTAGCCAGAACAAGATGGGAGGCGTGTATTAGATGTCAGCCCGTGGTAATGATGCTGAGGTTGGGACATGAGCAGGTGGAGTTTGTTTATTGAGCCAGGCAATTTATGACTTACCACATAAAAATAAACTAATCAAAGTTTAAGAATAAATAAAACTAGTAAACTTTTTACTATTTTTGGACACATAGCTAGAAAGTATGCTTAATTTTTAGGATCCTCATATGAAGTTGGAAACTGGAGGGTACTTTTTACACATGTTTCTTCCTGGGTGTTCTGGTTCTGTAAGGGGCTATGAATTGTTAAAAACACAAACTCCCAAATCTTCCCCATGGCATTTTGATGGGCAGCCTCACCTGGAGCCACAAAGTAGGTAGCATATCTGTCTTCTGTGTTTACCAGATAAGGAGATACTAGAATAAATGGGTTACTCTGGGTGGCAGCTTGCACATTGCTTATTGAAAATGTCAATACTTCCCAGTGATCGCACACTAAACTCTGAGCTCAGTCTTGCAAAGGAAACCTGGCTGATGCTAGAACCATGGAGACAAAATAACATGTAAGTTTTTTTATGGCTTTGGAATGCTTGCCTTTTGTAAAGGATAGCCTCACATGGTTTAGCCCGATTCCTAATGTACACAGTAATATGTTAAAATAAAATATTGCTATGAGAAAAAAAAAAAACCTGACGTCATAGGTCCAGTGTATCCTTAAGCAGAATATATTCCCATTCACTGTGGAGCACATTCCTTTGACTCTCCTCTAAACGCTTTGCCATCAATAATTAAATGCATCTGCTGGACTGAAGCATTTCAAAAAAAAAAAAAAAAAAAAAAATGCAACGGGAGAACCATTTCACACTACTTTTTCTTTCTACTGGGGAGTTTATTATGAAGGGAGACAAATGCAAAAAAACAATTCTCTAGCTTAAATTATGATAGGTTTTTTTTCTGTTGTTGTTCTGCATGCATTCACGCTTCAGTGACACTAACTGACTTCATTATAGGACATGAGTGAATTTGAACTTACAGTACAATGGAGAAGGAAACCGGATGTGAACATGAGCAGCCAGTGGCAATATGAGACCCAGTGCATCTTCAATTCCTAAATCTCAAATATTCTCAAATAAGTTTTGTAGAGCTATATAAAAATGATGTTATTGTAAAATGAAAAAAATAGTAAAGATTTTTATTTTGAAGTTACCTATACATTTTATCTGAAGCCCGTTTGTTTTAAATTCTGAAGCCCAGGTATAAATCTGGACACAGACCATGAGTGTTGGTGCAATTAGGTGGAAGTTTAATCGCAGTAAGTCCTCTGAGAACATAATGTTGCCAGCAGCCATCAGGTGGTCAGTGAAAAAAAGCTCTGTAGGTTTGCTACAGAATTAGAAATGCAGATGCCCTGAGTAGTCAGTCCTGTCTATGAAGTCATTATCTTTGGAAGAGAGCAATTCTGAGAGTGGAATTCTTATGATTCTGTCTAATGTATGTAAATAATGAAACCTCATTGCAGAGGTAGTCAGTGAAAATCAACCCAGTGAGCCTCACTCTGGTGTCATGCATAGGACAGGAGAACACCAAACCTTGACATCTTTCATTTTCATTGAGACAAAAATATAAAAGGAAAAACAACCCCCTCAAACAAAACAACAACAACAACAACAACACACCCCATCTTTCTCAAGTAGGTCTATCCCACTTCCTTTAGGATACATTAAAACATGAAATTTATTACATGCTACTGCGTAAGTAGTAAAAGGTATAAAGCTGAACAACTGACAGAAACTGTGAATAGGTACATGATATGACACTATATATCTTTCACAGAATAAACATAAACTGTCAAGAGGAAAGCATAAGAAGGACCAGGCTAATGCTTGACAAAACAGAGCCTCTTAGTTACTACATCAAATTTGGGGAAACATTGAAGGAAATGGGACATAACAAGCTATGACTAATTATATAATTGAGCTGGTGAAACCATCCTGGTAGGGGCAAAGTTACTAAAGACACGTTTGTATTTCTTCCGTCAGCTATCAAACTTTTGAAACAATATTTTCCTGAGGAATCAAAATTTCTCCCAGAACCTTGTGCTATGAAAAGAAAAGGCTGAAGACTTGTTCTAGCGAGAAGAGTTTGTCTCCCAGGAAAAATATTTCACACAGTTATGACCCGTTGTCAGACTACCTTCCAGGAGACATTGGAGTCAGACAATGAGGGTTCACTGAGGGATGGACCACTTCAGGACCAGAACTGCTTATTTACGCTGCCTCTCCCCATCAATTTAAACATTAACCTCAAATAAGGATCTTACCCTATGGACTTTGATAAAACCCCTCCTCTGTTTTTCACAGTTGCTGTTTTCTTTACTCTTCTGCCAACAGGTGGCTTAGCTGATACAAGGATTCAGGCTTTGATCTTCACAATGCTGATAACAACTCTGGCAAGCTAGGGCATGGGAAAAATAAAAGACACATTTGGTGTGTCAGCCACTCTCAATAAGCTGTCCCTGGAAGGAGAGGAAGATTGAATGTCCCATGCAGTTGCTACAATTACTTTATTGTGGGGACTTTTCTTATCTTTCTCCTTCAGCTGGCAGTTTCTGGTCTCCACATCTATTTGGTGAAGCAGAGAGATGCATACTTGATCTGACCTTTGGTAAATTTCTACCTAATCTGTGCACTTTGGGTGTTGTTTCCTTTTAGTTTGGGGTTCTTTTTGAGATGTTTTGGTTCCTTTAAAATCACTTTTCTGGCTGCTATTTGGCAACCAGCTTTATCCTTCAGTTCTGAACTGTTTGTGTGACAGGTCTTATCAGTGTGGAAGCTATTTTTGAGTATATTTGGAATTGTATTGAACTACTTGTGTAACTGCCATGTGACAGGGGAAAGTTGAAATACGTTTGTCTGTCTGCTCTCTGATGAGTCACTGGAATCCTGTTGAACTGTGAGACACAGAGAAGAGAACTGTTGAGGAGACACTAAGGTCTGTACAGCCAGGGAAGTATTGTTCATGCATGGTGAGCTCTATGAAGTAGTCTTTCATAAACTTCTGAAATCAGGGGGCAACATTAAATCTTCCCCTAAACTTTTTGAAAATCACAAAGGAGCAAGCCTCTTACCACTTTAATTTAGAATGTAAAAAACACTTCACACATTTACATCACACACACATACACACACACACACTCACTCACACACACACACACACACATACACACACACTCACACACATACACACTCACACTCACTCACTCACACACACACACTCACAGAAAGAGAGAGAGAGAGAGAGAGAGAGAGAGAGAGAGAGAGAGAGAGAGAGAGAGATATCTTTTAACTTGTGGAAGGATTTATTAGGGCTTATTGTTCCAAAGGAATAAGAGTTCATGATGACAGTGAGACACAACATCAAGTGGCAGGCTTGGTGGCAGGAATAGGACATTGAGCAACTACAACTTCAGTTGTAATTAGAAAGTCAGGAAGCAGAGACACAAACTGGAAGTGGGGTCAGGCTATGACTTTGGTTTCTTTTGTTTTGTTTTTGTTGTTTGTTTGTTTCTTGAAAAAGGAACTTTCACTGTAGACCAGGCTGGCCTCAAACTCACAAAGATCAAGTACTGGGATTAAAAGTGTGTACTACCATGCCTGGCTAGGGGTTACAAACTCTTAAAGCCCTCCTTTGTACAACACGGACCTACTTCCAACAAGTTTGTATTTCCTACATCTCTCCCAAAAGTACCAACCACCCAGGATCAAGTGATCAACAGCTTAAGTGAAAGGAAGAGAGAAAATTTTAGGAAATGTTTTGTGGGAAATACTATCCTTCTCTATTTCCACAGGGCATTTTCAGAGGTCCTTAGTATTAGTCATCCTTCCTCATACCCTTCCAACCCTGTCCTGCCGGTTCACTACCCCGTTTAGCCATTCCTGTTCTTTTGTTCCTCTTTCCCCTCTTCCTCCATGTTCATTGTTGCTCTTTTCATACTAGTCAGGAGGCAGAAACTGCCTATACATCCATAAACTGAAAAATGGATAATGAAATATGGTTGGTATACCAATAGATTACTATTATTCAGCTGTAAAGGAAAATGAAATTCACTAGTAAACATGTGGAGCTGGGGATGATCATTCTGAGTGAGGCAATCCAGGCCAGAAAGACAAATACTTCCTCTTCTCTTGCAGACATGAATCCTGGCTTAAAATCTTGAGATCAGTATGTTTCATTTGCAATAGCAATACAGGTTGGAAACTAAGAAGGGGCTATGGGTCAGATTTCAAGGAAGGGAGGATATACAGAGATCGTTTTGGGCATAGGTCCAGGAAAGAAATGTGGTAGATCTATAACAAATGTTTTGTAGAATCTCCACACTGATTTCCATAGTGGCTGTACTTATATGAATAATGAATATGTGTTTCCCTTTCTGCATATCCATAACTGTAGAGAGAATATCTTGTGTATTGTATGGATGCATCACCTGTCAATTAAAAAGAAAAAAAGGAAAATAAAACCTTATGGCCTATAGAAATGGGTAGAATAAAAGAAGAGCCACAGTGCATGCAGAAAGAATTCTGAAATAGAGTTAAGCATAGGAGGATTTGCTCTGGGACATGAAGGAGGATACATGTGTGAAAGCTGAGCAACTGTAACCAGTCACATGACAGAACGTAGATTAGAATAAACAGAATATTAAATTATGAAGTAGTCAGGGAATGAGGTATTTGTATATACATTTTAGTCTCAGAGTCATTATTCTGGGAGCTTGGTGGTAAAAGGAAAAACACCCTCAACACATAACAGAAATTGTTGTCCTTTGTTTTATTAGTCTTAACCTTTCTGCCCAGGATAACATGAAATCTCATTGTAGTTTTAGTTTGCATTTCCCTGGTGGCTAAAGAAAGTAAAAAAAATTTGAATATTTATTGGCTTTTGATAATTCTGTCTTATTTTGTTCTAGTTTGTATTCTATTGCTATGATAGACCACTTATCCAAACCAGTGTGGGGAAGGAGAGATTTTTATCATCTTTCACTCCCACATCATAGTCAATGACTGAGGAAAATCAGCTCAGGAATATGCAGGCCAGAACTGAAGCAAAGACCATAGAGAAATGCTGATGATTGACATGCTTTCCTGCTTCAGCTTAACTACCTTTCTCTTACAGATCACACACCCATCTGCTCAAGGGTGGCCCTGGTTACATGGTCTTAGACATCCTCCATCAACTAGCAGTAAAGAAACTGTCCCACATATATGCCCATAGGCCATCTGATTGAGACAATTCTTCAATTAATATTCCCTTTTCCCAGGTGTGTTAAATTGACAAACAAGAATAACCATCACAGATCTATCCTTTGTCAACGTGCCACACAAACATGTCACTTTATTCCATATCCTTTCCTTTCTTGTTCGTTCCCAAGACCTCACATTAATATTATAATATAAAATATAGCATGTTTCATTGTGTCCTTTAGGCCTTATCACAGAAACTTTTTCTTGCAGTAGATGGAGTTTAACACAGGGACACAGAATTGGACAATGTGCAGAGAGTATGATGCTTTGGAACACTCAACCCTAAATTAGAGCTCTTCATCAAAATCCTCCCCTCAAGGCTGGGGATCTAAGTGGAAGAGTACATGGTAAGAGTGTAATAGCTAGAGGTGATGGATGACTCCAAGAAAACAGTACCTCCCAGACACAGCAGGACTGATACACATATAAATCAGTGCTTAATATTATGATATTAATATAGAGTCTTGGGAATAAACAAGAAAGGAGAAGTTATGGCTTAAAGGATATGTTTGCGTGACTTAAAGAGAATGTGGCAGCATATATAAGACTTCACAGGTTCAGGACAGAGGAGTTCAAACACCAAGAGGTGGAAGTGAAGACAAGCTCCCACTTTTTACAAAGAAGCTATCTGCAATTGACATTTATGGGCAAGGGAAAAATAATTTTCCTACAACAGAGTTTCACTGAGCATATTAACCACACCCCAGGACAGGCCCCAGCCCAGAAGAAACTGGCTAACAAAAAGTGAACTCAATAGACCTTTGTAGACATTTTGTCTCATTTTGCTTTGTTTTAACATTTTTTGTAGTACTAGTCTTTTGATTGTTTATTTTGAGTTTCATTTCTAAGGATACCTTTGTTATGTGTTTCTTGTCTTTATTTTACAGAAAGAGAGAGGAAAAAAAACCATAAAGTTGGATGAGTTCGGAGGTAGGGATGACCTGGTAGAAATTGAGGGAAGTATATACCTGATCAAAATATACTGTATGAAGAGAAACGTTTTCCCAATTACAACGGTTTTAAAAAATTCTAGAAGTCTTTAGAAAAATCTAATGTTTTAAATATGTAATGATTATTCAAAAGTTCAAAGTTTCTCCATTGTAGCTCCTGTAAAATAAAAAATAAGTGATGCAGTTTCTTCTACAGGAAGAATAGTTCCAATCAGAAAACTAAGTCAGAAAACTAAACTCAAACAGTGTAAACCCTAGATCAGTACTGAGACCTGTCATGATTTGATGGAATCCAAAGACTCGTGCAGTCACACTTCTCCATTTCTGACATGCACAAAACATAGATTGTCTGGTAGGAACCACTGAGCTCCACAACATAGCTGTCACTCTCTTGGTGGTCATCCTATGGTCCTGGCCTCTTCAATATGTTGGGGTCTTCACTTCGACTGTGGTTGAATCTTCACAGTGGCCTCTCCCCGCTTTTGTAGCACCAGGTCTTAGTTGCTTTCCATGATCCATTCAGTTCTTGAGCCCCCATTGTAACCTAGGTTGCAACCTAGGCTCATTAATGGCCTCCTGGCCTTTCTGTAGGAGCTCGAACATTATGCTAACCCTCATCTGCTGTCTATGAGCTGTTTATGCCTTCAAAATCAATCCCATATGGGAGATTCTGACATATTACCAAGTCTAGCTTGGTATGCTTGAAATGCAGGTTTTGCCCACCTCTGGACCACAGCTAATGTATCCTGACCTTAAGAAAATAAATACCTACCAGAAGATTTCACCTGAATGATGCTGGCCTCTTAATCATAGCTCCTTTATCAGCAGCAGTTAACTAGTACCCCATCATCCTAGTAAAGCAAAGATTTCACTTAAGTGATCTGATCTCTTCTTAACCATAGCCGATTCTTCAGTCCCAACTGGCTAGGAAACACAGAATCATAACAAAAAAAAAAAAATTACATGGAAAGTCCAGAGAGTCTTTGAGGAATTTGCAGACATCTTTCTAAAATGTCACCAGCCAGGCCTTCATCATCTACACTTCTTAGCAGTATTATCTTTCAAGCTCTCATAACAGCTCATTAATCTCTGAGCACCCAATAGTCTTTTCTGGCTCAATGCTTCAAAATCTCTTCACAATCCTTTCTCAAGAGAATGGTCTGGTTCATTACAGCAACACTCCAACTTCCTGGTATCAATTTCTGTCCTAGTTTTCTTTCTGTTTCTATAATAAAACACTAAAAGCAACATGAGTGAAGGTAGGGTTTATTTGGCCTATAGGTGATATGCCATCATTGAGAGACGCCAAGACAGTAAATGAAGGCAGGAATTGAAGCAGTGACCATGGAGGTACACTGCTTACTGGCTTGGTTTCCTCTTTCTGCTCAGCTACTTTCCTTATAAAAATCAGGGTTACCTACTCAAGGATGCTGCTGTTCACATAGGCTTGACATGCATCCATAATTGAATAAACAAGAAAATGCCTGATAGCTATGTCCATAGGCCAATAAGTTGGAGGAAATCTTGTAGTCAGAGTCTATGTTCCTAGGTGTGTCAATTTGACAAGAATAGCCATCATAAGTTTCATGCCTTGATTTTTAACTGGGTTTATTTTTCTTGGTGTTTGGGTTTTTGAAGTATTTGTACATTCTTGACACCAACCCTCTGTCAGATATATATGTGATAAAGACTTTTAATCCCATTATGTAGGCTACTTCTTCACCGTGATGATGGTGCAAGTAGAAGGTTTCACAAGTATACTTTACTAGGCTGAGAAAAATATAGTGCACATACTTTTATAAAAATATTTAAAATTCAACATGAAACTAAACAAATATTGACACACTTACTTGCATTATATGGTTTAGTTTTAAAAGCAGATATTCTTTTACACTTTACCTAAAAGTTAAATTTACTGAACCCACACTCTTTTAAAACAGTAAGCTAAAAAGTTTAAAAGCATCAATTTTACCCAATCTTTTATGATTCCTCCTAAAAAAAAAAAACAATTTTTACTCACCTGTTGTCCTGATATTTTTATTTTTTGCTGTTATAATTTTTGATGATATAATTTCTGTCTCTAATGATGGCCTTAATGCTAATGCCTAGAAGATTCTTTCACATGTTCATTATCGCAGGCTGGTAAGCTCTAGGTGAAAATTCAGGTCAATTTTTTTTAGGGAAGTAGCAACTATTAATGAGGCTCAGACGTTTCAGGAAATGATGAAAACTTGGCCAAATGCACTTCCAAGGGGATTGTAAAAGGCTCGCACATCCTCAGCTAACAATGTGAATACAATTAATAGGAAAGCTATGCTGAAGAACATGGTGAAAGATGCCTTAGCAAGTTTTAAGTGAACTATGCTGTGTATATCATCCACTTTTATAAATAATTAGATATTGGAGAACTTGTACATCAATAGCAAATGGTCAAATAAGTATCCCCTCAGCCCCCTGTGTGCTCTTGTGGTTAATAACCTCTTCCATGGCTTAGGTCGTCTAATTTTAAACAATGAGCATTTTTTTTTTTTTTTTTTTTTTTTTGTATATCGGGTCTTATTTGAAATTAGGATTTGTGACTATTATCTAAAGTTGATGATGGAGAATCAATAGAATAGACCTAAACAGTACAGATGGGATTTGAGAAGCAGCAAGAGGGTAGTTATTATTTTAATACTTTAACAGAGGGACCCATTAAGTCATAAAACAATTTTATTGTAAATGAAGTTATCAGTAATTTTTAGAAAATTAAAATTGAGGTTTGGACTAACAATATAGGAATTAGGATCCTTAGACTGGGTATTTTAAGTGATAACAAATTTAATCTTATTAATTTTGCCCTAGCCAAGGTTGGTAGTACCAGCTACTGAATGGATTGTTTGTAAGCAAGAGTTATGGCACCTTCAACTTATTATTACGTGAAAGAGAAAAAGTAGTTTTGTAAAGTTGGAATTAGTTTATCTGAATTATAAGAATCTTTTGTTTGAAAAGCAGTATCTAGAAAGTTCCTAGCTAGCATCATAAGTAGTATGGAAAAGGTAAGTAAAGGAATTTTGAGCAGAACTGTAAATTTTGAGAATGATCCTAATTTACATGTATTGAAAACAATGTGACATTAATATTACAAATATAAACCCAATCAATAAAGGACTAAGACTGCCTGCCTTTTATGTCAATCAGGGTATATCCTTTTTAAAGGGCAGGAATAGTTCTTCAGTGAACCTTTGATAGATTTCAGAAGACCTATGAAGTTTGATAAAAAAGGACATTCTATACCTTATCACTAATTAGCACTAAAATTAAACATTTTTAAAATTGAGAATTAAAGAGTAATGTATAGAAATAATTGAAAACGTTATGACTATGATCCCTAATGTTAAATTGTAATAAAGAAGCACATGTAATATATAATACACATTAGTTTTGAAACATACTGTACCAACTGTTCTGAGATGATTTTTGTAATCATATATATTTTCCTTTATGATTTGTGGGCATGTATCTGAGAAGTACTCTGTTTTTATATCCATACTATCAAGGGTCCCAGAGGACACTCATATCATCTTAGGAAGAAAGGTAGCACCTGAACCAATAAAGAATCTTCCCTCACTCCAGGTTAGGTTTCTGTTGGGGCCTAGGCTGCCCAAAGTTGAGGCCCTCTCCACTCTGCGCTTGGCAGCCACTGTATCCCGGCCCAAGCTGCCGCTTCGGTCCGCGGGCAGGTTGGGGTTCAGCAAGAGAGAGAGTGAGGACGAACTCGAAGAATGGAGACCAGACAGAGTATGTTTCAATCCCGTTTATTCTTCAGTCTCTCTTCCTAGTCCAAGTCCCAAGTCTTGAGTTCCTAGTTCCTAGTTGTACTCCTCCTAGTTCCTAGTGATACTCAATCTCTGTTACTCCAAATTGTTCTCTAAGTTGTACTCTCTAAAGTGTCTGATTCTCTGATGTCTCTTCTGTCTGCCTCTCGCCTTTATATGTCTCACTTCTAAGCCATGCCTTTAGGTCATGCCTTTAAGTCATGCCCTTAGGTCTTGTCTCTAAATCTGATCTCTAAATCACACCTTTAAGTCACACACCTTTAATCTCACACACCTTTAATCACACACACCCAAGGAAAGTCCTGGGTATCTAAAGTAAGATGTTATCAGAGTGTGCTCAGCTGTTGTAGGCTATTGTAATCCAAGTCTCATGTCAGGGTATATGGCTCAAGATGGCTGCAAAGCTGATAGCTGCTTTCTGCTAAAAGTCGGCTCCCAACAGGTTTCCTGGCATGTATTCCCCTGGCCTTGCTCCATCTCCCCTTATAACTGCTTTGATAACTCTAGGTGAAATAAGTACGTAAGATAAGTGAAGAGCAAATTCAAGTTCTTGAGTCTATTTTTGCTCAAAGAAGTTGAAAATTGCAGAAAACACACAATTACTCTGGATTTAAAAGAAGATACATATGTAGCTCATACGAGAAGTCAGGAGGGAGGAATGGTGCCCTCAGATGGAAGCAGGGAACCTCTGGCTGTGATTCTTTAACACTGTAGACTTTTGGGGTTTTCCCATATATCCTGAAACCTCTGGATGACAGCAGGATACCTCTGACTCTGACCATTGTCTGTAGATACTTTAGAATAAAATAGAAGGAAAAGACAGGGACATATAACTCTTCCCATGTACATGTAGTAAAACTCATATGTCTTTTTTCAAATTTATGAAGTGTTAGTGTTTCAGTGCCAAGGCTGGCATTACATCTTGTTCATCTCTGGATCTAGCTCCAAGCCTCATGTCCAGCACATGTGAAACACCCAATAAGGTCTATATAAACAGGACTTACTAAAATAATAAAATGAAGGATCTTCATTTTTCCAGGAACATTCAAAATACTTTTCTATACTGTTATCTTGTTTTCTTTCATTTTACGAGGAACATTTATAAAGTGGTCTAGGTGACATGTTTAGTGGCCTGCTCTAGGTATTTGTCTGGAATTTAAAAACAAGTGCCCAGGAAAACAAAAAGAAAAACATCTCTAAGGTTTTGGCTTAAAAATGAATCAAATCCATAAAGCTATTAATATGCAGCTAAATGAGGATTGGATTAGGTTATATTCACTCTAAGGTTCACATGCATCAATCACTCCACATATAAAGTCAAATTTAATACATATCACAGAATATAATTAATTGTAAGGAGACACTATTAATTAATAAAGGCCTTCCAATGTGTGTTTGAAAAAAAAAAAACTGAGACTACAAAAATTCAAAGAGAAAAAAAATATTTGAATGTTATTTTCAATCCTTTGGGGAAACCAATGGAAATAAAGTTGTGCCATTTATTGTGATGCTACAAGTCGAAATATCTATCTGAACTTTGTTTGAAAGAAGGAAGTAAAAATTCAATGATCTTAGGAACTAGAAAGTGCAAGACCCCTCAGCCTCCCTATATCAATTATTCTCACCCACTCAAGTGTAATTACAAAATATGACATAGAGCCATTTGGAAATGTGCTGTTGTTTCATGATGGTAAAAGGCTTTGGTGTGTATGTGGGTGGTGGTGGTGGTCAATATTTATTTAAAGTGGTATTAGCATTTGTCTCTGGAAGACATGCGCATAGTATACAATTACATAATCGTGGCTGCACAGAGGCAAAGGGACTGATAAAAAGACACAGGTCTTTGCTGTTTGTTGACACGTGAGCTTTGCATAGTCTTTCAATTACATGATTTTTCTAGAGGTCAAAACCAAAAACCACCCATGGTTTCTTACTACAATCACCACATATTCACATTTATTTTCTGGGCTGTAGATACATTGAACTCATAAATCTAATAGGGGTAGACCTCAAAGTTGGGTACTACTTCTACATGGTAAAAATCTCAGTGCTTCACTAGTCTCCAAGGAATCCATGCTGAGCCATAGACCTCAGCATCATCTAACCTTAAAGATGTTGCTGACAGTGAAGATCTCTAGAAAGCTAGAGGGAATATTGAGCTTGGGCAGAAAGGATCTTTTCCTCTAGGGAACAAATTAAAATATATTCACCCAAGGCCTTATTACTCAAGCAGGGATAACACATAAGTGTTTTTTTTTTCTTTTTTAAAATATATTTTGTTTTCCTTTTAAACTTATTTGACAACAATAGAAGTTATTCATAGAGTAAGGTGGATTGATGCTTAAAAGGTAAATAAGTTTGTATATATTGGGGTTGCATATATTCTGTATTTTTTTTTTTCTGAAAAGATGTGGCTGTCATTTAAACTTTGTCATTTTCATGATTATAGTTGTGTGGTGCTTTTTCCTCAGGTTATAACAAGATGCTATAACTTTTCCATGTAGTCATGGAAACTAGAGACTATAGGAGCCAGATCTATGGTAATGGTAATTGAGGTAAAGGTGGTAAGACAGGGTCAGCACAGCCTTTCCTTAGATCCCAGCTACTAATGCCTTTTCCAGCTATAGATGATTTTTTTGAAACGCTAGATTATTCAAAAAGTGAGTAGTAGATTCAAAGACAGGTTACCCAGTGTAGCTCTCTTGAGGTTGCCATCCATGATAGGGTGGGACTTAGTAGTTGAGACCCCTCATCTCTGCAGAAGCCTAGAAGACTTGGTCTTACCAAGTTGCACTTTGGTGATACTATACTTTGGTCTTTTACAGATTTGATGTTCGTTTGCACCCACCAAAACAATTAATGAAATAACTACCTATATTACCTCAGGCTCCAGAAGGTTTTTGTGTTTTTATTAACTGTCTTTCAGGCTTGCTTTTTAAAATCTTGTTACATGTTTGTGGTATCAGACTTTGGTTGTGGAGGCTATTTTATTCACTTCATAAGAAGAACACTTACCCAGTTGAACTGGAATAGCCTTTTCTCCATGCATGTTTAGCCCAGCACCACGAATTATATAAATAGCTATTCTGTAGCAAGTTAAAGTGTGAGTGGCACTAACATGGTTGTATGTTTTAGATGCATTGCCTGTAAGTGCTTCGTGTATCTTTTCTTCCTCATGGTTATTATTTTTTTTTCTACTCACTTAAAGCCATCAGTTTAAAATGATAATCTCTCTCTCAAAAAGAATTTCTATCTTGTCTCAGCATGCCCTGGGAATGCAGTTAAATCCATTCAAAATAGAACTTCAATATAATAAAAACACACATTTAAACTTTTATAGAAAAAAATCCATTTACAAAGGTATAGTGTGAAGATGAAGGGAATCCAATTTCTAAAGGGAAATGTATAAATAAACTCAAACTGCAAGTTTCTTCCTCTTGACTGTCACAGCACACTTCTTGTTCCATGTATGTGAGGATTTTTCTTCAGCAAATAAGCCATACTATAGCATAAGACATGATGATATCTTTCTGAGGACAGGTCTGGATTGTGCACTGAGAGTTCAGACCCACAGGACTTCCTCTTTTCAGACATCAGTCACAAATGAGAGCCCAGGAACTTAGTTCATATAAATTGGGGTTCCTACAACCCCTTCATGGGATACAATTAATCTCCTAGATCTATTCCCAGAACTCAGTGATATATTTGTGCTGACTGGTGCAGTAGGAAGGATACTAAAAAAATACTGTTGAATGAATGTTTATGGAATTCAGAATGGTGTACAAACCTTCCTTGCCTTCCCTATATTATCTTGAAGCCACTTTATACGTTTTTTATTTATTCTTCTTCTTGGTAGATACGGTTGAACAAACTCTTGAACTCCTACTGGCAATCAGCTTTATCTCTTGCTGAAATGAAAGCTGAAACCCTTTGAGTATGTATTTAAATAACAGGAATGTAATTCAAGAAAGCTAGCAGAAATAATCACCTCCCATGCAAAATAGAACAGACTAGAATGCTGAAAATAACTCTAAGTTTTAAAGTACTTTCCGTAAATACATTACTGGCCAGTGTTTTGTAAAGTACTTTCCATAAATATGTTACTGGCAACTTAAATTGTCTTTTATTGTTATCGTTTTGTTTGTTTTTGCTTGCCTTTTTTTTTAAAAGTAGTGTTGACTCAATTATAGGGCTATAACAGCATAAAAGGAACAGATACATTTGGTCTATAGACAACTGTCCTGTGGAACACTGAAGCAAGGCCATGAAAGGCCATAAACATCTCTAGTTTAACTGTAAACAAGCACAGCCAGTGAGACAGAGATAGGCTGTTTTTTTTTTCTTCATTGTCACTTTTTTTCTTCTTAGTGACAAAGAATGAAGTAGATAGTCCATCATCTGGAGGGAGGACAGAAATGAATCATCCATTCTTAATGTCCCTATTATTTAATGACTCTTGAGAGATGTGTATGTATCTTTCTTTTGTCTTCCTAATTTACAGGGAAACTCGGTGTGACTTTCTTCTTATGTTCAGCTTTAGAATAAAATGTACATCCAGAATCTAGATAGATATTGCTAAAATTGTCCTCCCTAGGCCCGTAAGCTTAATTAAGCCTTTTCTATTTACCTTTATTCTTCAACTTGATATAGCTTAGGGTCATGTGAGTGCAGGGAGTCTCAATTGAGAAATTATTTTGATAAGATTGGCATTTGGGCATGTCTCAGGGAGATTATCTTGAGTGATAATGGACTCAGGAGGGCCCAGTCCATTGTGTGTACAATGTCTGTGTGGCTGGTCCTGGGCTCTATTACATAGATGCTCAAGCATGAGCCCCAGAGGAAGCCAGCAGCAGCCTTCTTTCATGATTTTTGCTTCAAGTTCTTGTGTGAGTTTCACCCCTAACTTCTCTAAAAGATGGACTATAACCTGGAAATATGAACCAAATAAAACTCTTCTGCCTCTAAGTTGTGTATTGTCAGAATGTTTTATTATAGAAACAGAATGAAACTAAAAACAAGCCTCAAAAATGATCACAGTGCAGCTATTGTCCCCAAGTCCTGAGGCAGCTCTAGCATCTGTAAGTGTAGTTTCTGTCCTGTCAGGAAGTTCTCATTACAGCACACTACTAAAACACTGCCCTCAACACTTCCTTTTCAGTCACTGACAGCTCAGAGTTCGGTGACACGGTGAGAGTGCTCTACATCAGGGGCTTTATAGTATTCAATATCTGAAAATACAGTCCCCTCTCTTCCAGATCAAGGTTCCAGGCCCAAGATAATCAACTGTGCTCTTGAGTTAATTTAAATTAAAAACCAACAAAATTATTACTTCATCTCTGTAGTGAACTGAACCATTTCAAATCCAATTTGAGTTCAACTATTAAAAGCAGACAAATAAAACTGAAGAAGGTCGGGGAGGGGAGACTCACATATTATATGGATCCCTTAGGATGCAGCTTAAAGGTATTTGAAAGGATTTTAGGTTACAAAGAGATTTGTCCAGAAAACTTCACATCTAAAATACAAGTATCTGGGCATAAGCACCCTATTTTTATATAGTTCAGTACAACTTTGATGCTGAACTCAAGCAGTTAAAGGAGAGGAGCAGGCTGGCAGACAGACACAGAGTATAATAGGACCAGTTTATTTCCAAGGGTTTCCTCTATCCAGTTATTTTACATAGTGAAGTATCATAGGCTGTGTATGTTCTTAATCTGCTTTGAATCAGCTTTTATATTTATGAATATGGATGCCTATGTGGTTTTGACTATAGATACATTTTCTAGTCTCTACACTTATTATTTCCTTTCATCCTAACTAATTATTCATCTTTATTTTGAAAACAAATTTCCAAATAATGTTTCAAACTCATTTCGGAACATGTGACAAGCTAATCTTGACTGTCACCCTGAGGGGATTTAAAATCACTGTCGAAGCAAACCTCTATGTCTGTCTTTGAGGAAGTATTTAGATCAGGCTGGGACAAAAAGGTCCACCTTAAATGTTGGTGGTACTATTCAATGGGCAAGGATTACTGATGGAATTACAAAATGTGAACTGAGGCTAGGCATTCCTAACTGTCTGCTTCCTGCCACTGTGACCAGTTGCATCCTGCTTTAGCTGGCTGCCATGCCTTTGGTCATGGTGGATTGTGTCCTTTGAAACTGGAAGCCAAAATAGACTGTCTCTCTTAAATTACTGTTCAGGTAATTTGTTACTACGATGAGACAAATAACACAGTGTTACTTTAAAAAATATAAAGTGACTTAATGTATACTAAATATTCAAGAACACTTTCATCTCCATTCTACCCATTAACCCTTCACAGACTCAGGATATCAGAATCTGTTCTTTTATCTCTATCATGGTTTCCTTAATTATCTGAAATGTGGATTAGAAAGTCCTAGCAATCTTCTGACAGGGAAGTTTTCAATATGAAAAATGTCTCAGAAATGCACAATAAAATTTTTGGACCAAGAAGTAGATAAAGATTTATTTCTTTGGTTTAGAAACAACCAGGAAATTGGGTTAAGCTATCAATGCATTAAATCAAGTAAAAAAATAAAAGGCATTAGCTGAGCTGATGTGATGTCATAAAAAGTATTCTATGTATAATATATGTATTCTTTGGTGAATATGTTACCTTTACACTTCCTGGTTTTCTTCATCAGACCATTCAAATTTTGGATGAAGTTTAAAGTAATATAGGTGTATGGTAAAAATAAACACCTAAGGTGAATAATGTCATATCCTCTGTCTTGTTCTGACATACTACTCCCTTAGAGAAAGATATATTTGGGACTACAGTATAAGTGACTTTGTACATATTATTTTCCAATCCACCCACTTCATTTAATAGCATATTTTTGTGATCATTTCAAATCAGTGTGTAAGTAACTCTTCATTCATTTTAATTTCCACAAGCATGACATTTAAAAACCTGCCCTAATACAGTTAACCAATTTCCTGCAATGGCCATTTCCATCCTATTTGTAAAGTTTCACTGCTTTCAGGGTCTCTCTCTCTCTCTCTCTCTCTCTCTCTCTCTCTCTCTCTCTCTGTCTTTCTTTCTCTCTCTCTCTCTCTCTCTCTCTCTCTCTCTCTCTCTCTCTCTCTCTTTCTCTCCTCTCTCTCTCTGAGAAAAATAGAGACAGAGTTGGAATACTTTCTTAGAAGGATGTGATTTTGATACTTTGGGAAGTAGAAGGCCTTATAAGGACCCCAAAATTTCTTTTTGTAAGTTCTTAAATAGCTTTTGGAGAAAAATATCACCAGTGACATGATTTCTGCCAAGGTACATTTTTAAGAGCTTGTAAGCATTTCAGTGTGCTTGATAATTTTTGGAAGTACTTCAAAATTCAGTTAGATTTACTATATGTTGTCTTTAGCTTTTACCGTGTTGTGGTTAGTGATTTGGCTACTGTCCAATCTCAGTTCTCGCTCCTTCCCCACATACTATTCAAGCTTTAGTCATTCCAAATGTTGGCTGCTATGCACAGAGGCCATCCTTCACCTATCATTCATGCTGTATGCTGTATTACAAATCTTGACTCCTGGAGTCTTCAGTGAAGTATAGTTGGCTTTTGATTTCAAGGGATTGGTTCCAGAACCCTTGCAAGATCAAAAACTACTGATGCTTGTGTCTATTCTTAAGTACTATGCTATTTGTATAGAACCCATGAATCCTTCTTAGTAGACTTCAAGTCATCTGTAAGTTTTTCAGTATGCTAATATAATGTTAATGCCATACAATTAGTTGGTACATTGTGATACTCAGGGAATAATGACAAAATCTTTAGTTTGCAATACAGTTTGACCCCCACCATTAAATATGATTATGTGTTGAACCTGCCAATGTGGAACTTCCCAACATGGAGAGTTATTTTATGATGGACCACATCATCCAATTTCTTCATTTCTTTTCACTTCATCCCACTAACCTCAGATATTTCTTCCTTGTTCCCATTTAAACATGTCCACTTACCAGGTAAAGTATGAGTTTAATATCTGGCTTTGCTACACAACTGGATCTTTGAGCAAAAGGACTAGAAAGAGATTGTCTGGGCCAGGTAATAGTCCACAGAGGCTGCTGCCTAGAGATCACATGAGTTATAAAATTGTCCGTGTCTAAAAGGAGGCTGCTGCGTGGAGACATTCATTTCATCTTATATATTGATAAGAGAACTGACATGAAATTATTGTGATCAGGCAGTACATGAGATAGTTTTATATGATACCAAAGTTAGTCATTTTATTTTGTTTTGTTTTTTTCTGTTCAAGATACCACCATATTATGCTATCCATGCTTTACTGCACATATTTCTAGTACTAAATGCTCAAAAAGGTACTTCAAATTTCAATATAACAGCATATTCCATGTGACTCCTCACTTACTCATTGCCTCAGTTAGGGTTTCATTGCTGTAAAGAGACACAATGACAAAGTCAACTTTATAAAGGACATTTGATTGGGGATGGCTTACAGTTTTAGAGGTTCAATCCATCATCATCATAGTGGGAAGCATGGCTGTATCCAGGCAGACATGGTACTGGAAGAGCCGAGGGATCCACATCTTGATCCAAAGGCAGCTAGGAGGAGATTATTTCACAGACATCCAAGAGGAAAGGCTCTTCTATACTGGGTGTAGCTTGAGCATAGTACCTCAAAGCAACTACTCCAACAAGGTCATACATCCATAATAGTGCCATTTTCCATGGGTCAATACACTTAAACCACCAATTTTCATTCTCTGGCCCTGAAAGGATTGTTCAAACTTATCAGTTTAATGGGGCCATATCTAGCCATAGCATAATGCAAAATACATTTAACCCAACTTCAAATCCCACAGGCGATCACAGTTTCAATAATGTTTAAAGTTCAAAGTTCAAAGACTCTTTTGAGATGCATGTAATCACTTAATGTAATCCCCTATAAAATTAAAATAAAAAAGCAGATCACATACTTCCAACATCATAGGATACACATTATCATTCAAAAACATCACAGTGATGAAATGCTGAACCAAAGCAAGACCAAAACCAAGCTGGGCAAACTGAGAACTCAGCATCTTTATGTCTAATGTCAAAGTGCTCTTCAGATTTCTAACTCCTTTCAGCTTTGTTGACCACAACACAATTCTTTCTCTTGCTGTTTCCACTCCCTGTTAGCAGCTCCTTGGCAGGTACCTCACAGCTCTGGCATCTCTAACATCTTTTGGTCTCCAAGGCAACTTCAACTTCAAAGCTTTTTGTTCTAATGTCTGGGATCCAAACATGTTCTGGGCTACTCCAAAGGGCTTTGGTTACTTCTCTAGCTCTTCCTTCTCTAGCACTCTAGGCTCTAGTTGACTCCACTTCACTGCTACTGCTGTTCTTGGTGGTCATTCCATGGTACTTGTATGTCCAGTATGCTGGGGTTGGTCTTCTACTGCAACCAATAGCCTTTCATAGGCTCTCTTCCTGATGTCAAGCCTCAAATTCTTTGTGTGAGACCTTCAATCCAGGACTATCAACTACAACTGAGGCTGCACCTTGACCAATGCATGTTCCTTGTCTCTCACAGTACCAAGCCTCAGCAGCACTTTATGACCCCTTTATGCCTTCAAAACCAGTACCACCTAGTGACACTTCCACATCATCAAGTCCAGTAGCATCAAGAGATGCAACTTTGGCTATCTTTGGTACACAACTTCTTTGTCCTATCAGAAAATACCTTCCAGAAGATTTTGCCTCAGTTATACTGGTCTCTTCTGAATTATCTTCTAATATCTTAGCTCTAGATAACTGGAATCAATTGTCCCAGTAAACCCTTCTATTATTGGTACTTAAAGCAGTACCACATCACCAAACTTCTGAGTTCTACTTCTTGTTGTGGCTGGATCATGTCCCCCTTGTTCTATTACATCCTTCACTGACTAAGGTTGGCTTGTTCTGTAAACTGACCTTGAACTCAGAAATCTGTTTGCTTATGTTTCCTGGAAGTAAAGGCAATGTACCACCAGTCCTGGACCCCGGTTTTTCAGGGCATTATTCCTTAAGATTCAGATCAATAGCCTGTGTCTTCCAGCCTCAAGATCTGGATCACAAGCATGCACTCCATTTCTGGATTTTAGTTCATTCCAAATTAAAAATCTGAATAAAATCAATAACCAGGTAATAATAATGCCTAACATGAGCAGATGATTAATCCTTATCACATGTTAAACTTCAAACACATAAATAATAAGCTTAGCTGGATGAGATCTTGACTTGAGGTCATTACTCCTTCAATTCCACTTAATGTCCTTGAACACATGATGTAGCTACATCTTGCACTTCCTGGTGCTCTTTTAATATTTGAATCATACATTTTGTATTTTTCTTTCTAAGCTTGCCACACTTAATTAAAACACTCCTCATAAGAATAGACACAGGAAAGAGTCTAAACTTAGTTGATTTGAGACTTTCCTTGTCAATGCAATTAATCTGAATCTCTTCAACTTAACCACAGGCAGATTCTTCAGACAGGGGCAAAAAGCAGCCACATTTTTTTTTTTTTCACCAAAATATCACAAGAACACTCTCTAGGCCACATATTAAAATTCTTCTCTGCAACCTCTTGAACTAGGCTCCCAAAGTTCAAATCACCCTAAGTACCAATTAATGTTTTCCATATTCCTACTACTATGACCTATTAAGCTCCACTCAAATGATTCCATTGCTTTCTAAAGTCCCAAAATTTACATCTCTCCAAACAAAAGTATGAACAGGTCCATCACAGCAATACCCCACTCTTGGTACCAAATTTGGCCTTAGTTAGGGTTTCATTGTTGTGATGAGACACCATGACCAAGGTAACTTTATAAAAGACAATTTTGTAATTGCTAGCTAGATTACAATTTCTGAGGTTCAGTATATCATCATGGCAGGAAGCATGGCAGTATCTAGGCAGACACAGTACTGGAAGAGAAGCTGAGAGGTCCACATCTTGATCCAAAGGCAGCTAGGAGAAGATTCTTTTACAGGCATTCAGGAAGAGAGTCTCTTCCCTAGTGGGAAGTGTATCTGGTTTTATGTGGAGGTCCTTGATCTACTTGGACTTGACTTTTGTACAAGGAGATCAGAATGGGTGGAACATTTCTCAAATTCATTTGGAATAACAAAAAGCCTAGAATAGCAAAAACCATTCTCAACATTCTTGTGGCTTGGAAAACCCGCAAGTTATAAGGGTCTCATAGCTGGGGAATAGAGTAGTGTAGTGGTGAATCTGTCCAATCTAGGCGTGTAGCTTATATTCATAATTATTGAGTTGTGTTTTCTTTGACTGGTCTTATTTGGGTTGGAGATTTACTGCAACAACCTCTGTTCATAGTAAACACTCAACAATTAAAGAACTTTTGGGGGGAATCTTCATCCCTATCCTCAAACTATATTACAGACTAATAGTGATAAAAACCACATGGTATTGGTACAGAGACAGGCAGATAGATCAATGAAATAGAACTGAAGACCCAGAAATGAACTCACACACCTATAGTCACTTGATCTTTGACAAAGTAATGAAAACCATCCAGTGGAAAAAAGACAGCATTTTCAACAAATGGTGCTGTTCAACTGGAGGTAAGCATGTAGAAGAATGCAAATTGACCCATTATAATCTCCTTGTACAAAGGGGTTGACTCTCTTAAAATGCCACTAAGTAGAGAAAGACCAGAGGAAGTGTGACATGGTACCATTGCATCCTTAGGAATCTTAGTATAAAATCCATTTCCCATGTGCCTAAAACTTGCTTTTCATGCTGTGCCTCCATAACTGTAAGAAGTGGAAAATTAGAATGCTATGGATTCCAGGGTACCTCACACAATGAAATAGTTGTTTCTACAGATGTATTTGACATGCAATAACTAATTCCTGAACATTTTCATAGAAACAATTTTGCAGTAAGAAAGTGCATTGTTACTACTAATTAATCTGCAAAGGCATAGCATGTTCTTTTTAAATAGATAAAATAGTTGCCTTTCTTCTATACAGGATTTCGCAAAATAAATTTCTTTATGCCCTTAGAACAATATTGAGAATTATAAATTGGATAGTGGACAATTTATTAGAATCATTTATAATCAGCATTTTGCTCTGTATATGCATGTAAAATAAATTTAAAAAAGTGAATTTCTGTGAGGGAGAAATTTAGTCAAGTTTTGTATTTGTGACTGATGTTAGAATATCACTGGGATTTGTTTCTTTTCTTCTGTATAGCTTATTTCTAGAAAATGCTGTGGTTTTTTTTCACAGCAAAAACCAAATTTGTTGCTCACAAGAAAATGCTGTTTTTCATAAATTCTTGAACAGATTAACAGACTATTTTGAAATAAAGTTTAAATTGCATATTGATGAAAATCAACTAATTAATAAGAATACATTTATAATTATAAAATGTTTGCTTTTGAAGTAAGAAAATAATTACTAGGTCCTAGGTAATTTGTAAATATAATTCACAATTTATGACTATTTAAAAGTATTTGAACTGGTTGTTAAAAAGTTTGAATTATTAAAAATAACTGAATTCATGTAAACACTGTCACTAGCATTGAGAATGCATGTGTCAGACGTATGATATCTAATGTTAAGATTTCTTTTCTAGAGAACAAAGCAAACTTGGCTTGTGGGGGAAGCACAGCATGATCATATGACTTCTTTTGTCTAGTGGATGTGAGCAGAAATATGTGCAATTTCCCAGACAAAGGGCTTAAGAAATGAATATTCTTTCTCCATATGTTTGTTCCCACTAGATTGACTGACATGACCATGCATAACTTAGAAGTCATATATTACCAAAATGAACGGAAGCTTTAAATCGGACCTGGGTCTTGAGTAAAGAAACACAGATTGACATCAAGTAGTTCCATGAGGGACTAACATCTGTTGCATTGAGTTGCTAATTTTTTTTCTGAGTTTAGTTTCAACAGTTAATATTACTCTAAGTCAAATATGTTTTTTATTGTTTTACCCTTTAAATGGAGACAGAAAGTTTGTCAACACTTTGGTTTCTAAGTATAGTGCTTTCTTGATTACAAAGTTCTCTTATCTTCTAGAAAATGGCTGACAGTCTCCTTTCATTCAGGTTTTATTAGCTGTTAAAATATGAGAATAAATCTACTTCATCTTTTGTACTGTGCCTAGAATATATCAATCCACAGTATTAATATTACTTATTAGAATCAAATGAATAAATACAGCTATAAGTAGAGTCCTGGCCAACACACAGGTAGCTATGGATGACAGGTTCAAAGTCTTGTTTACCATATTCTTCACAGTAAGAAGTGTCCTGATAGAGGTATCCAATGACAATGACAGGATGGACTTGTGACAAGTTTTTAAATGTTTGAGTTCTCCAATGTAAGAGTTAAATTCCACTCTCAGATGCTGGAGGATACAGATGAGATGAATACATGTGTGGTAGGAGATACATTGTGTAACTTTGGAGAAATATATGTCAATAGTTGTGCATTTTCAAACACATCAAGGATGACTTGGGAAAGTTGTAGAGTTTGGGCAAAGGCTAAATGATGTTTTGCCTGGGTCCTCATTGGAACAGTCTCTTTATCAGGATGAAGATGAATATCATCTTTTGAAACTGTGTTTGGATTCATAGAAAATCTGATCTCAACAGGGATTGTATTAAGAGGTCATCCTTCATGTAAACTACTAGGCAGTGAAACAATAGAATACAGGGCAGGGTTAATGTCCCTAATGAAGGTGTCCAGAAGCTCCTTTGGTTCTTCTACTTTCTCCATGTGAGTATACTGAGAAGTTTGGCCATTGTGAACAAAGAAACAGACCCTCAACAGGCAGAAAATCAGACATCGTCTTGGAGTTGGGTTTCCCAATCTCCAGAATTGTGAGCAATCAGTGTCTGCTGTGTCTAAATACTTCTACCCAAAAGGTTCTTGTTACAGAAACACAAGGAACCATGTGAGTGGAAATAGTTCAACAACCTGAACAATATAGATAATTTACATGGACTCAGATTAATCCTACTTTGTTCCAACATGTGCAGGAAGCTATTTCATTTTTCTTTCTTATTACCTTTTACTTCATTTCGCTTCTCTTTTGCTTTGGCTCTGTCTCTGTCTTTCTCATGAGTGTTATGTTTTTCTTCCTCTTCTTTCTTAATAATATTACTCATTAACCATTATAAGTCAGACATAATAGTAAACACTATGGATGCAATAGCATTACATGAGAGAAGGCTGCTGTAATGTTTACCATTACTCAAGAACATAGACAAATACTAAATACAGCATGCTTTGCAAAAAAAAAGTCATAGGGATTTAAGATGCTCTATTTAAGCATTTAGGATGGATTATGAACCCAAGAAAAGGGTTCAAACAGGGTTCATGTGGAAAGTGACATAGAATAAGTAGGCTTCTTGACACAAATTCAGAATTGCCTGGCTGTGAAAGTACCAATGTGGCAGACCCAAGCAGAATGCAACCTGTTTTTTATTTTAACACATTTTCAAGATGATCCAAGCACTGTCTAAATTATATTTTAAATCACAAAATGTGAGTTCACAGCATACACAAGTCCTCAGTGTTGCATAAAAAAGATCTTCATGATAGTAACACATATGCTACTCTTTCATGTATGTAATGATAGCTGTTCCTGTTTGAAAAGTTCGGCAAGGAAGGAGGGAAAGGGAGATGAGAGGAAGAGCAAGAGGGAAAAGGAGAGAGAGTGGGACAGGAGAAGGAAACATGCTATCTCCCAGAAGAGCTTCTTGTGACATGAGTGATTTTAGTTCTAGGACTTAGAATTAGCTTTCCCTGAATCAGAAATGGCTAACATGATTACCTACAGAGCCACTGTCAATCCAGATTTGAAATTCATTACTGTAAATTGCTTTGAGATACCTTAAGTATGAAAAAGGCAATAAAAAACAAAATGTACTTTGCAGACAAAGTGGTGAAAGAGTAAGGATTTTTTTTTTTTAATGAGATTTCCTCACAGACAGGAGCTGAGGTGAATGCATGGGACCCCAACTCAGCCTATAAGGAATGTTGCAAAGAAGGAAAAACAAGACCAAAATTGTTTAAAAATTTTGACCCATCCATGAGAAACAACAACCAAAAGCTGTTAATCGAGCCAGTTTAAAAAATACTAACTTTTATTATTTGTTGCCTATTAAGACGTTTCTACCAGAAGCCAGTGGTGACACATGCTAATTGCCTCCTATTTGTGTTGACAGCTATGCTTTCTCTAATGATCATTTGTTTCTACAAAACAGCCACATGTCAGCACTTCAACCTAAGAGTCCAGTTATGCCACATATGATTCCAGTAGTATAATTTGAGTTGGCTTTCATTGTTTGTCAGTTTGTCAAAGAAAGGCAAGAAATCTGTCCAACACAACTGGATATGACATTAATTTACTGAAAATATATTACAGATGTTTCTTTTTCCCTTTTTGAGTTTAACCCTTCTTCTCTTGCCACAAACTATTTACCTTAACTGGACAATATTTTCCCCTTACTTCAAGAAAACTGTTAATGATGTACTATTATCACCATTGTTGTTGTTATACTTATTGTATGTATTCTTCTGTAAGGGGGCACATGTGCCATGCACTGAATACATATGGAGGTCAGAGGATAGCCTGTAGACTTGGTATTTTTTCTACCTTTATGTAGGTTCTGAGAATCAAACTTTGATTTCTAAGATTGTACGACAAGCTCTTTTATCCAATGAATCATCTCAGTGGTCCCTGGCATAAGCTTTAAATAGCAGTTAATTTGTTTAGAAAGACATGTTGTGTGTATTTGGAGAACAAAATTGTGTACTAGCAATTGTGATTGACCTAGGATCATTGTAGAGCAAAACAAAAAGCTTCACCTATGATCACGATGTTCTCTAGAAAGAATAAAGTGGAAAGAACAGAGTTCCAGAGGGCTGTATTGTTTGTCTTTGTTTTGTTTTTTTTTTTTGTTTTGTTTTTGTTTTTTTTTTTTTGGCTCTAATGATGATTAGCTGAGCAATCGTGAGTCTGTTTGATAGGGAAACTTCTTATATATAAAATACAGAATATCTGTTGTAACTCCACATTTTCATTATTTCATATTTTTGAAACTGAATTTTTTATTGCAAGCCCTTATCAAATAATTGTATTTAAGCAGTGCACACATGTGCATGCTTGCAGGCTTGTGTGTGTGTGTGTGTGTGTGTGTGTGTATGTGTGCGTGCGTGCGTGCGTGCGTGCGTGTGTGTGTGTGTGTGTGTGCTGAGTACTAAACTCAGGGCATAGCATATGCTAAGGCTATGTTATATCATGGAGCCATACTCCCAGCCCCTTGTAGTTTATATAATTTTTTAATTAAGAGTTTCCTGCCCACTGCTGCTCTATGGAAATAGGTATCATGCTTAAAATAGTGAATGGTCAATGTTTAACTTTCTTTTTTATTACTATTTCTGGCAGTTTTAAGAACTCAATGAACTCCTTTAAAAATTTTATAAATGAAAAGGAGAACAGCATTTACAAAAGATCTTAATACTTATTCTTGGACATAGTAGTCTCAAGAATAGTATGATGATTAATATAGTAATTGACAGAATAATATTTATTATAGAACCTAGACTCACCATGGAGACACACCTCTAGGCACATTTATGAGGGGTTATCTCAATTAGCTTAGCCCTTGGTCATACTTGTGAGAGATTATCTGAGTAGGTTAATTGATGTGAGGAGTTTCTCCTTAATTTTGGGTGACAACATTCAGTAGTTTGGGATCCTGGACTGTATAAAGAGGAGAAAGTAAGCTGAATATTGCCATTAGTCTCTCAGCTTCTAGCCGGTGAAGGCATCCTGATCGACTGCTTAACCATCCAGCCTCATGATGTCACAATCCTGCTAGAATGTATCTTGAACTGTGAGCCAAAATAAACCCTTTTTTCATTAAGTTGCTTTTGTCAAAGTAACTAAGTAACTTAGACAAATACTAAATGAAAAGTCTAATCTCTAGGTGACTTCTCTGGGTAACTTTTCTGGGTAACTTGTCTGTGGCTCTCTTAGAAAGTTTATACCATTCATTTTAGTTATTTGTGTAAATCCATCTCACTCTGCCTTTAATAGTTGTTGATTGTTTCATTTACAATGGGTGTTTAATAAGTATGTGTTGAATGTGAGACGGCATCTCTATCTTCTTTATCTTCATATTCAAAAGCAAAAATGCTGTGTGGATTTTATTAAAATGAAGACTATTTTATCATCAAAACAGAGTGCTCACTTGAATCTGGGTTAATCAGTAAAGCTGTAAGGAAAGCCTAAGCAGGTGCTTAGGCTTCAGAAAGGTTCTGCTGTTGAAGTTCATGTTTTCAGGTCTCTGCTCTAAATTCTCTAGTTTCTCATCCTTCCTAGAGAACCATTTATTTTCTGAAAAATACTTTGTTCCAAGCACTGTTTTGAGTACTTAATAAGTGCAGGTTTATATGACTTCAACCCAGACTCCCAATGTAGAAATTACTAATACACCAATTTTACATATGAGAACCAAGAAACAGAGAAATTAAACAACTTGCATACAAGCTGTTGAATACAAAGTCATACAAAGTAGAAAAGACAGGATTAAAATCAAGATGATCAATATGCTCCTAAAAATTTACCTTCTTAACCTGTGCAGTATGAATAAAACTTTTGTTATGTTGGCAATAGAGAGAGAAATTGGAAACAGCATCCCTAGACAGATCCTGCATGTCTCCTTGCACTTCATTGGCCTGACAGGATTCATTCATTTCTTATCCAGTCTCACTTTAAAGACAGCAGTTGGAATGTGAGATTTGCTTTAGATCTAGTAGGACCACATTCTGGAACTGAGTGGCTGAAAATCTTATGTTCTGACGAGGTGAGTAATAAGGCAGTTCATTTATGTGTGCTACTGTAGGTATTTTTAATGATGTATTTTGTGGAAAAAGAACTGATTCTTTTTCCTACTGTTTCTTTTGCCTATTGTTTCTTGTAGACCCAAAAGTCATTTTAAAAACAGAAATAATCCTTTTCTCACCTTCTAAGAATGAATAAAATGCCAGATTATCCCAGATAGGAATTTCAGTTTGGGTTCAATAGCAACTGAATATTTTCTAATGTTGATTAGAGAAAGTCTATCTACAGGGCCATCGAAATTAAGTGACTAAACTGGCTTGTGTACAAGAATACTTGTTGGATCAAACTTTGGAACTGGAATTGTTTTGTTCTATAACGGAATATTACAGAAATCAATGGCCCCTGATGTCAGGAAATTTGAACTATGTACTTGCTGAGGTCTGATTTACAAGGATATGAGTGAATATCTGGCTGAGAACAGCTGGTACAGTGCTGCAGTGTGAAAACACTAAAGAGTAGCAGATCACTGACAGACCAATACAACACTAATCAGCATTTAAAAAGAATGTCCTACCAATTTATGGACATGTGCTTTTAAATTGACCTCTCTGCATGTACGGGTTAGGCTGTATCTAAACTTCTAATATATTTAGCTAAAAAGATAAAGGATCTGGAATGAAAATAGCTGACCCAAACTAAAATCTAAATGCTTCCTTGTCAGCTAAAATTTATGGAGTAAATAAATTATGGACAAAAGCAACATATTAGAAACTCTTGTGTCAGGGAGCTAATAGACAGCTCTAAACAAAGACTGGGGAAGAAAAGCATTTCTATTTGTGGATGGTAATAGAAGTAATTATCTTTGTGCCAAGAAAAAATAAAGCTCTAAGGGGCCATGATGAGTCTACAGGCTCAGTCAACAAAAGAAGTTTTCTGGAATTATTTGACCTAATTACAAAAGAGGATTGCTGGTTGTTTTTATAAATGTCTTGAGGATGTAACACTCACTACAAAATGAGGTGGTTTGGCTAATAGGTTGCGCATTATTAAAACCCAAGCCAAAAGGGCTTAGGGACTATGGACAAAGAGCAAGCAAAGCATAAGGAATTACATGTGCAAATCAGGTACATAGAATACAAATATGAAAGAGAACAAATAAAAAATCAAACCAAAGGCATTGGTTTAGCAAGTGCTAAAGTTGTTAAACCAAATCAATGCAGATTCCAAGGCAAGAAGGAGTGAAGTGCCTACCAATCTAAGTTGACTTGGCTAAGAATCTTCATCGTACTATTCATTATCTTTAATTTGTTTAGAATATGCAGATACAACTGAAAAAAGACTGAAGCCCATTTGTGTAGAATAATTAGCAAGAAATGTTATTCTTGACCCTAAAGATTTACTTTTGTCAGTCAACAGTCATTTATAAGAAAGTGTCAACTTCTAAGGTGTGGCTGGTCACAGAGGCAATCCATCCAGCAATGGGGTAAGTCATGTCCTTACTAAATTTTTCTAGTAAATGGAGTTTTCTAGATAGTTTTGCATTCTGGCATCCAAGATACCAGTTTTCTTTGATACTGTTTTTGTATCCCCGTCATGATGTGTGATGCCTTCCAAAATAAAGGTCCACATGGTCATGGACTAAAACTTCTAAAGCCAAAATAACCCCCCTTTTTATAAAAATACAAAATGAACAAACAAAAATACTATTGGTCCTCATACCTACAACCCTAGTACTTGGAAAGTGAAGGTGAGAGAGTTAGAAGTTCAGTGTTATTCTCACGTATGTAGTGAGTTGGAGGCCAGGCTCTGCTATGTGAGAGGAAAGTGTGTCTCAATAAACCTAAGCCAACAACCATTCTATGTGTCATAATTTGCATTAAGAAAAATAAAGCTTTTGTATCAAATTTATAATTTTATAAATTAATTTTTTGATAATAAATATGCTATTAAATGAAACATTGAGTCTTTTAAGATCACTCTGAAGAAAAAAAATATAAATAGTCATATTCAGTTATTCTGGAGTTATTATGGTAGATACGTCAAACCTCAATTAGTTACCAAAGTGTGAATCTATTACAGAAACATTCTGTTTCTTATAAAGTCATATAATTTATTTCATAGATGAATCAGATCTCGCTCTTGTGACTTTTTTCACAGTCACCTAGTGTCTGTTTACATGGAAACCACACAGATGTTTCTATGATTAAGAAACTCCATGTTTTTGTGATCCTTCTGTTCCTGCTGTCTCCACTGTGTGGAATGGTCCTCCACATTTACTGCTTACTTCTCTCTATGTTCACCATAACACGTTTCTACTGGAGCATCCTGTGTAGTAATTTGGAGGTTGAAGGTAAGCTGATGAGAAGCACATGCTCAAGATTTACAAGTGATAAATCAAATTCATGACTTCCATTCTTTAATTCTGTAGAGTCTGCAGCAAATACAGTCACAGAACTATTTGATTTTGTGAGGAAGCAGAAATTCTAGGATCTAGTAGGGGGTTAACATTCAGGATGAACTCCATCTATTTGTGGTAGACATCATAGCAGTGTAGAATGGCCCCCTAGTGACAGTAAGGGATTTAAAAAAATCTCTAAGTCTAGGAATATAGCTGAGAAGTAGAGCGCTTGTCTAGCATGTGTAATTCCCTAGGTTTGATCCTCAGTGTTGCTTCCCCCAACACACTAAGAAAATCTTTTCTTCTGAGATAATTATATAAATTCACAATGGAGGAAAAGGTGTGTGAGCCCTTCTCAGCCAGTTGCACAGCACAATTTTAGAAGGAGAGCATGTAAATGCAGTCTTCAGACTAATCCTCGAGACCCTCCAAGGTTTCTATGAGTTCTAAGTCTCCTCAACATCTGATTCACTGTTTAAATTAGCAAGAGTATTTGATAATCTGACAACAAAATTCTGACCAAAAAATTTTTTTTTTTACTTTCAAATATTCATCCCCAGTTGTTTTAATTTTGTTTCACATTTCTAGTTTCCTAAGGAATATTTACTACCCTATGACAATACTTTTTTGCATGTACCATTGCAATTACATAAGAATAACTTCAAACATGTATGTGATGTGTATAAAGGCACTGGGAAACAACAACAGAGATGTGTTTGTGAAGAACTGAAAAAAAAACCAAAAACAAAAAAAACCAAAAAAACCTTTCCCCTGCTGTGAAAGGTTTAATGTTTTTTTCACTTGCCCCAAGATGACAGCTTTGGGAAAGACCTCTGCTGTATCCCTCTATAACTTGGTTACCTTAAATCCATTATTTATTGAATCAGTAGGTGGCCTGCTACTTCCTATGGAATAGTGAAATGTTATTGTGAACTTTCCTCTTCCTCCCTGCCCCTTCCCTTTCAAAAGAATAAATTTGTAAAACAAACAAACTATATTAGAGTCATAGAGTATACTCCCAAACTTGACAGGAACACTCACTGCTACAGGAGCTGATATTTGCTCCAGACTTTGAGTCTCTCTGTTTTAGCCTTCTGCTGTTCCTTTCAGTCTTTAAAGGGAGAAGTTCTTATTTATTTGTGATAGATTTTGAAGGCAGTTCCACTGCCTGCTTTGGTTCAGCCTCTTTCTTGACGTTTTAATTCGCGGTTAGTAGAACTCAGTTTTTCTGCTGCATGCAGGTTGAAAGGCCAGCTACAGCCAGCATGCTGCCGCTAATTGGGTTCTCTGGCATGGTCGAACATTTGTTTCTCTTTATTTATTTTCTTATATTTTGTTTATGTTTTTTCTTGCTTAGGATTTAACCCTGGTTGTATCTACTTGTTCGCATTTTTTTATTAATCATTTTATTTGTTTATATTTCAGATGATATCCCCCTTCCAGGTCTTCCCTCCCAAAACCCCTCATCCCATCCCCTTCCCCTTTGCCTCTGAGGGTGCTTCTTCACCTACTCCCCAACTGCCACATCCCCCTTCGCTGGAGCGTCAAGTCTTTATAGCTTGTCCACGGTTTGAAAAGTAAAAATTTAAGGGAGAAGCCAGATATGGTTGCACATACCTTTAATCTAGGCACTCACAGCAGAGACAGGTGGAACACTGTGTTTGCAGCCAACCTGATATACACAGTGAGTTCCAAATCAGCCAAGCCTATATAGTAAAACTTACTCTCAAAACAGAACAAGACCAAAATGTAAGCAAATGAACAAAAAAGCAAATTCAAGAACAAATGTCTTTTTATAAACATCACACACACACACACACACACACACACACACACACACACACACACCTCTAAGGACACCCATTTGCAATGTTCCTTTCTAGCTTTCATATCCATTTAGACATGCTATTACTCTCAATCAAATAAAATATAGTATCAACAGTTAGCACTAATTGAGTAGTTAATAAGTTTAGAATGAGTCAATACTAAAATCCATTTAATTCTCATACAAGTCCAATGAGTTAGATCCCAATTTCACAGTTGAGAAAACGAAGTCTTAGGGAAGCTGGATATGGTTTCAAGTGCTTGTATGAATCCTCAGGTTCATATGTAGCTCCAAACACTGATATTTCTCAGAGCACATTACTCTGGGGGTAGTCAATTAACACTCTTTGAAAATCATCTTTGTCTCTTAATCTGATTATATCTTTAGAACTGTTGGTTCTTAGACTCCATCAAAGCCTACTCAGTGACACCAGCATGCAGAGCATTCTGTGGAATGGCTGCAGTTGTTCCTCCCTCTGGCTTGTACAGCTTAGCATCCTTGCTGCTGTTTCTTCTTAGGTCTCTCCTACCGTAGCAGGATGAGTTTTGCCTTTAGGAATATGTATTTTGCCTCCAGTTGTCTTGCCTCCAGTAGTCTGTATTATCATTGAAGAAATGGGAAGTCAGAGAGCCCTGAGTCATGCCAGCCTTGAAGTGGTATTGGAAACAGTGATTTAAACCAGTCAAACCCGGGTGGAAGACCTAGCTGAATAAAATATGGAATTAAAATTCATGTGTGATTAATTTGGCAAGATACCACACATGGAGAAGTTGGCTGCAAGACCCAGAGTGAAAATCTATTGGATTGCGCAGGGTCCTCGGTGAACCCCTCTATTTTTCAGAGTCTTCACTTGCCAGCTGAAACTACCTGGGTTGATTCAGCAGGTGTCAATGAAATTCAGTTAGGAACTGATTAAAAGCAGATCATGTTTCCCTTTGAAAGAACAGACACATAGCAGACACTCAATAGATAATCCTTGTGGACACACACGGATGTGCTGAGCCAGAAATGCTTATTTCTGAAATTCAAGGGTTAAACCGTCCTGAGAAAATCCGATTGCACAGAACAGACTTCCTTGATTTTTAACCATTCAGAGTTCAGAGTTGAACCTATCTTTGGTACTTCATTGCTATTTATGACTGTCTGGAAAAATTTGTTGGTTTAGAAGGAGAAAGCACTTGCACCTCAGACGGAAGCACGTAGGACTTCCCCAGACATCAAATAACTAATGATGGTTTGATGAGTTAAGGTAAGTGAATCAGGAATTTATTGATTCAATTTCCTCTGTAATACACCAGGGTTTGAGATTTCAGGGAAGAATGTCATTTGAAGATATCAAGTTTAAAAAAGAAATAGAAAGCAAAACTTCACTGAAGTGATTTTACCAAAATCCAAATGGAATGACTATAAAGTGGATGGTTGATAGATTTCTTTTAAGTTTGGTTTAATATAAAAATAGTTGAGCCTAGGTTTTTAATCATGCTCTTCAGTCTCTGTTTTTATAAAATGAAGTGATAAAACTAATTCCATCTAGTAACCATTCCACACCTAGCACTGGCCCATCATGATTCTCAATGCTTTCTAGAAATTACCCCTTTTAATTCTCACAATCACCTTACGAAGCAAGTAATGCTGCAGTCAGTGAGCACACAGGACTAATGAAGGAAGGGAGATCAGAACTTTTGTCTTAGGACAAATAGCTAGCAAACCCCAGCCACCAGCCTTTGGCTCAACATACTTTAAACTCCTAAACAGAAAAGTCCTTTATAGTCTGAGATTATTTGACTGTCTATCACTTCTGTGGGGCTATTGAAACTTGAAAATAATGTGTCTCCTCTCATAAAACTCATGGAAATGATATAATGCACTTGAATAAATTTAGCTCTTTTAATTAATATTAAGCAAGCCAGAATGAACTATTCTGGGATTTTTACATGTCATTAAGGAAGGAGAATTTAAAGTCTAAGCTGAAGTCTGAGCTGTGTTTTTAGTTCTTCCCAGTTTCACAGTAGTTAGAGCAAGGGGAACGCTGGGTGGTTTTGGTCTCTCAATGAGTCAAACAAGTGAAGCTTTTGTATCTGTCTGACTTATCCTCACTAGGGTGAATTAATTCCTGCTTGAAGTGCTGTGTAGAGCAGGGCCATTCTCTATGAAGGCAAGTTTGAATTTTGTTATTGTGGCACACATGTTATAGAGAAATGTATGCTCATTATATCCTTATTTGGAGATGTGGTACTCAGTATGAAGAGGAATTAAGTAATTAAAAGAAAGTAAAATCTTGTCAAAAAAATGAGAAAATTCAAGAGACAGTTAATTACCTTAAAATAAGCTCATAAACAGAATATTTTTAAACTTTGGTAATATTAATAATTCTGAGTTTCTGAAAGGATGAATAGCTTTTATAAAATACATGAAAAGAGAAAAATAAAGTATTAAACATAGCTGTTTGCAAATAAAGTGAATCAAGCACAGAAAAATACTGAAAGAAAATTAACTAAAATATTAATACTATTTGTCACTATATGACACTACTTTTTCCTGTGACAGATTTTTGTTTCCTAAATTTAGCAAAATGAACATGTCATTCTTTTATTATCATGAAATAGAGATCCAATTTAAAGGTGCATAAATATTTGTTTAAATGTTCTCTGAATTTTACTAACATACCCAGTATTTATCAATGCTCTCTAAGGGCCCTGCATATGATGGGAGATGGGTGAGGTGGATGTTAGAAAGAACAGTAGATTATGAATCAGAGGCTGTGGTTTCTTGGATTTTCTATTCACCAGTTCTGTAACCTTGAAAAATCATTTAACCTCTCTGCGCCTCAATTTCTTCATCAGAAAAGTAGAGATAATAATATTTGCCCTGTATGCCACTGGGAGTTGTCAAGAAGATTCAATGTGTACAGAAATGCCTCAGAAAGTTGAAAATAGCCCCAATTCTTGGAAGAGAGTGAGGGTTAACTATTCAAATTTCTCAAAATAATATAAGAATATAGGAATTTCTAAATATGCCTTAACATTGATTATTTTTTTACGTTTGCCAATCAGTTGTGACAAAGGAAAGACATAGTTTATGATATTCGTAAATTAGAATAATTTATTACAATTGGTACTGAATAAAGGAATACTAATCATGTGGTAAATTTGAAGACTTTATGGCTGTTTAGAAAAGCACACATAGTGGGTCTTCAGATGTAAAATATGGCTATGTTAGGAGAACAGGATCGCTAGAAGGCACGTGCCACCTTCTTTGTTTTGTACATTCATGCCTATAAAACCTCCTTGGAAGAAAACCATCACCATAGTTATGGCTAGAAATCTGAGGAAGGCTATCTTGAGTGAGTGACGTTGAAACTGGATTAACACAATGGCCACTCTAAGTGAAAGAAAACATGGCCTATTAATCACCTGAGATTTTGTACTTAGATCATAAAGTTAACTGGGAAGGTGGGAGATATGACAGATGATCACAGTGGCCAGCGTAAACTGTTTTATCTGCTTTTATCATATGTTTCTAGTATACATAGTAATATAGCAAATGCTTCAATGATTAGAAAGGTATTATTGGAAGCAAGACTATTATTAATGAAAGAGTTGTGAATGTGATGGGGGTTGGGATCAGAGACTAGATATTGCACAGGAATAATACAACCTGAACCAGTATCAGAACAAACTCAGGCACAGGATGGACAAAGCATTTGAAGAAAGAAAGAAAAAAAAAAAAAAAAAAAAAAAAAAAAAAAAACCAAAGTAGTTCACATTCAATGACTACTAGCCAGGCACCTGGGTGATTTGTTTTCATTGTTTTCATTGAATGTCTTCTCCCATCCCTAGACTACACGGAGGGAGACACCATTGTGTTGGGTATTTTGTAGATGAGGAAACCAAAATACCAATTGTATGCAACTGGACAGAGATCACAGGACAGTGGAGGTGCAAATGAATCCAGGCCACCTACATTTATGTGTTGGCCATGGGATGAGCTGCTTACAGAAAGCTGCGAGATTCTGAGAGAGGACTAAGTGATCTTCCATGGTTATAGATTTGAATGGTGGTAAGCATCAAACAAAGGCAAAAGAACATAAACAAAAAGGGTGGATGTGTTTGAAGAGAGGGTAATGTAACCAATATTGGAGCTGTTTAAAAAAAAAAAAAAAAAACCAGATTGCTGGATAGAGATTCCAAGACATGAATGAAAATACAAATTTAGCATAAAAAAACTCTGAATTGGAGATAAATATTCAATGAATTCATTGGGAATTCAATCTATTTCTGAAAGAAAATGCCTATAAACAAACAGCTGTGCAATTTTGAGAAATAAAGGAAGGGGAGAGGGGAACAAGAAAGGGAGAGAGCAAGGGAGGGAGAGAGGAAACAAAAGAGGGAGGGCGGTGTTAGAAAACTCCTAAAGTTCCACTAAGCAAAGCCTTCTGATTGAGAGAGTAGAATCTTTGGCCTGGGTGAAGAACCTAACTAACATTCCAGTTAGGCTAGGTTGATCACTCGGTTAAGGAATCATCTTAGGAAGGAAGTCCCACTTTAACCCATGGTAAAGACATAAGTGGTATACTTAGTTCTTTAATGGGATACTATGATTTTTCTTCTCAGAAGCCCTGTCTCTAGTACAGTATATTATAGGGCACAACCTTGGTGCATGTCAGTCTATTGTCTTTTCTAAGTCACCCAGATATGTATAACTTCTGTCTTTCTTCTTTCCATGTCTTATCTAAGTGCACTTCCTCTGACACTTGGACTTCTGCAACATTCTAGGCTTCCTCACTGTATCTTTAAAGCCTCCCTTCCTGGTGTATGTCTGCTTGTCAGCCCTGTCACAGACTTCAATGGTAGCGTCCATGGCATAGCTCTTTTTCTATTCTGCCCTGTGGTCTCTGGACAGCCCTGGGTGGTTTTATATTTTGTTTATTTTGTTTCTGTTTTTGTGTTGTTTTTAAAACTCGAATAAAACTTCCACTTGAGTCTATTTAATGTCTTTTAGTTAATAAAATAACACCAAGAGGGGACACATGGATTTTTCCTGTATTAGAGGAAAGGAAATAAAGAAGGGGAGAGGAGGAGATGAAGTGAGGGAAGCAAAGACAGAGGGAAGGAATCCATAGAGATGCCTCACAATTAGTGTAAGAGAAGCAGAGCCACACACTAGGATGCTCTTTTCAAGCTACACTGAGGACTACTGGAC